>NC_053159.1:137970391-139170391 GCF_016835505.1 Polypterus senegalus | reverse complement strand
CCCCGAATACTGTAAAGCAAGTGGTTTTCAGTCACTAATTTCATACAGACATTCAACACCAAAAAATGGCTGGCGGACAATTAAAAGGGAAGGACAGGAAGTGATGTAAATAATGGGAAAGTCGTGGTGGATGGGTAATTGATGTCATCAGGAGGGGACCAGAGGTAAAAAAGGAACCCGGAAGGGGGTGTGATCAGCAGTCTTCCGGGTATGGTCATGGCGGCGGTGCTTCATTCATTCTGGAGAGATAGAATAGGAAAAGTTAGCACCCCGGCATTGTCCACTGGCACGACTTCTCGCTATACATAGTAACACTAGATGGCTCTATACCAGTGCTTAACTCAACACACGGGCACTGACAAAACGTTTTTAAAGAACCAAGAAGTTGTTTTTATTTATTTTTTTTGTACAGTGCTCTCCTCTACACCTCCCAGCAAGCTGTGTCCTCTACCTCCCAACTCCGGTTCTCTTGCTGGGTCTCCAACAGTCCTTTGAATAGTCCTTGACCTGGAAGTGCTTCTACTCTTCTGTCCATGTGATTTGCCAGCACTTCTGGGTCAGATGGAGAATTAAAATTCTTTAATCAGCCCAGAAGTACTTCAGGGCTCCCATCCATGTGACTTCCTGGTACTTCTGGGTAATGGATGAGGCATGGCTCCTCTGGTCCTCTCACAGCTCCTCCTGGCGGTACCCATGGTACCCAACAGGGCTGAGCAACCGAACTCCAAGTCCGAAGATGTCCTGCGGGAATCTGGGGCAATATTACACTCCAGGGGAGCTGCCATCTAGCATTTTGGGGGAGGTGGTGTCCTTGAAAATCTGCCTTCCCCCATCCTTCCATCGTAGGTGTGTCCCAGCCGGGTTGAGCTGCCAGCAGTCTCTTACAATATACAGTGCATCCAGAAAGTATTCACAGCGCATCACTTTTTCCACATTTTGTTATATTGCAGCCTAATTCCTAAATGGATTAAATTCATTTTTTCCTCAGAATTCTACACACAACACCCCATTATGACAACGTGAAAAAATTTTACTTGAAGTTTTTGCAAATTTATTAAAAATAAAAAAATTGAGAAAGCACATGTACATAAGTATTCATAGCCTTTGCCATGAAGCTCAAAATTGAGCTCAGGTGCATCCTGTTTCCCCTGATTATCCTTGAGATGTTTCTGCAGCTTAATTGGAGTCCACCTGTGGTAAATTCAGTTGATTGGACATGAATTGGAAAGGCACACACCTGTCTATATAAGGTCCCACAGTTGACAGTTCATGTCAGAGCACAAACCAAGCATGAAGTCAAAGGAATTGTCTGTAGACCTCCGAGACAGGATTGTCTTGAGGCACAAATCTGGGGAAGGTTACAGAAAAATTTCTGCGGCTTTGAAGGTCCCAATGGGCACAGTGGCCTTCATTATCCGTAAGTGGAAGAAGTTTGAAACCACCAGGACTCTTCCTAGAGCTGGCCGGCCATCTAAACTGAGCGATCGGGGGAGAAGGGCCTTAGTCAGGGAGGTGACCAAGAACCCGATGGACAACCATCTCTGCAGCAATCCACCAATCAGGCCTGTATGGTAAGGTGGCCAGATGGAAGCCACTCCTTAGTAAAAGGCACATGGCAGCCCGCCTGGAGTTTGCCAAAAGGCCCCTGAAGGACTCTCAGACCATGAGAAACAAAATTCTTTGGTCTGATGAGACAAAGATTGAACTCTTTGGTGTGAATGCCAGGCGTAACGTTTGGAGGAAACCAGGCACCGCTCATCACCAGGCCAATACCATCCCTACAGTGAAGCATGGTGGTGGCAGCATCATGCTGTGGGGATGTTTTTCAGCGGCAGGAACTGGGAGACTAGACAGGATAAAGGGAAAGATGACTGCAGCAATGTACAGAGACATCCTGGACGAAAACCTGCTCCAGAGCGCTCTTGACCTCAGACTGGGGCGATGGTTCATCTTTCAGCAGGGCAACGTGCCTAAGCACACAGCCAAGATATTAAAGGAGTGGTTTCAGGACAACTCTGTGAATGTCCTTGAGTGGCCCAGCCAGAGCCCAGACTTGAATCCGATTGAACATCTCTGGAGAGATCTTAAAATGGCTGTGCACTGACGCTTCCCATCCAACCTGATGGAGCTTGAGAGGTGCTGCAAAGAGGAATGGGCGAAACTGGCCAAGGATAGGTGTGCCAAGCTTGTGGCATCATATTCAAAAAGACTTGAGGCTGTAATTGCTGCCAAAGGTGCATCGACAAAGTATTGAGCAAAGGCTGTGAATACTTATGTAGGCTACATGTGATTTCTCAGTTTTTTTATTTTTAATAAATTTGCAAAAACCTCAAGTAAACTTTTTTTACGTTGTCATTATGGGGTGTTGTGTGTAGAATTCTGAGGAAAAAAATGAATTTAATCCATTTTGGAATAAGGCTGTAACATAACAAAATGTGGAAAAAGTGATGCGCTGTGAATACTTTAAGGATGCACTGTATATATATACACTGCCTCCCATGCGCACGTGTGTGACAATATATATATATATATATATATACAGTAATCCCTCACTATATCGCGCTTCGACTTTCGCGGCTTAACTCTATCGCGGATTTTATATGTAAGCATAACTAAATATATAACGCAGATTTTTCGCTGCTTCGCGGGTTCTGCGGACAATGTGTCTTTTACTTCCTGTACATGCTTCCTCAGTTGGTTTGCCCAGTTGATTTCACACAAGGGACGCTATTGGCGGATGACTGAGAAGCTAACCAATCAGAGCACGCAGTTAAGTTCTCCTGACTGAGAAGCTAACCAATCAGAGCACTCAGTTAAGTTCCTGCGTGCTGAATGCAGTGTTAACCAGGAAGTCTCGTCTCATGCATTCAGCATCAATGTGTTTCGCTGTGTAAAGAGTTAACTTTTGTGCTCTTTTGTGTTTATCTTTCTGCATAGTCAAGCCCTTCATTGTTGCTCCAAAACGATCTGCTCCTACTGCTGCTTCAGGGGCCGTGCCCAAGCGCCAATGGAAGATGTTAACGATTGCCGAAAAGGTAAACGTTTTGGATATGCTGAAGGATGGGAAAAGCTACACCGCTGTAGGATGCCATTACGGCATCAATGTGGCTACAATTCTTTTTATTTAAAAAGTAGGAAAGGAATATAAGATCTACAGCCGCAGTGTCCTTTGCACCAGGGTGCAAAACGAGTTGTAAGTGAATGTAATAAGGCAGTAGTCTGGATGGAATCTGCTTTAGGGATTTGTATTGAAGACTACCAGAAGAAGAACAACGGTGGTGCTACACAGTCGCCTGAAGTGGCTCCTTTAGAATGGCTATAACGCTCTCCTTTGTTGTGCAGTAAAATTAAACTCATTGTTATCGGACAAGTCATCGTGTCATTGTTGGTGAGTAACCATAATTAATTTTCTACTTACAGTACTTAGTACATGTATGTACGTTTAGTGTCACTGTACACACATTTACTGTATACTATTTTTCTTGCATTGTACGTATTTATTGCTGGCGGCCTGTCTATCGTAATGGCTGTAACATATGTGATATCGGAGACACTCAATATCTTTAAAATAATATTTAGGTTTTACTGTATATAAACAGTGTATTTATATACATAATTTCAATGAATCTTACCTAATATCTAAGAGAATACAAAGAGATTATGCTGTATAACTGTGCGGGGAATATTTATAAACAGTGTGGGAGAGTTTATAAGGGCTTAAAATATATAAAAATAACCATACAAACATATGGTTTCTACTTTGTGGATTTTCACCTATCGCGCTGGAACGCAACCCCCACTCGAGGTCGATCGAGGAGGGATTACTGTGTGTGTATATATATATATATATATATAGTCTGTTATTAGTTTTTGGTTTAGTTTAATTGTGAATGCATTGTTAGTTTAAAATGCCTCACTTCCATTCCCCCCATTTCCTGGCTCTACAGGGTGTGGGAGCCATTGCCTATCCCATCAGCATTAGACACTTCTGTCAATCTCAGGGTTTCTCTGACATGCCTTTGTGTCTTTTTTCTTTTTCGCAGACACAGGTGCAAATAGCAGCGACTCCTGCTGAGAAGAGAGTTGGTTATTGTCATGAGCTCCTGTGTGTTTTCATCATTATTTCACAACGCTAAGAGCAAAACTGTTTGGATGACTGCTACATGAATAATCTGTATTGGATTAATCAAAAAGACTCCTTTAAAGAATATTTGGAGTCAAATATCTTCAGGATTGATTTCCAAAATCAGAATCAAACAACTGGTGACTTGCAACATTTCATCCTCTAATAGACAATATGGGGGAAAATAATTAATCAAAAACATGAAACTCGGTGAGTTTACTCAAGCAGAAATTTACCTTGAACAATTTTGTAGGTTTACCTTTATTCCAGTGCTAGTTTTCAGACCTGGTGCCATCAATAATTGGGCACAAGATAGGAACTAAATCAGAGTGGGATGCCAGTCTGTTTTATAAAATTAACTCACACTTTAATCTCCAGTGCAATATGTTATCTTCTTTTCACCACTTTTCAACATCTATTTTCTGTAAATTATTTTTTCTTTATATACCTCATATAGCTAAAATACAAAATAACGGCACATGTTTTATCCTCAATTAATAAGAGCCAGATAGGCAGACAGATAATTAGATTTTTTAATACCATTCTCTTCATGGTACACTTTCTTTAAAGCTCTGTTTTTAAAGCTAATATCCAACACAATCTAACATAAAATCCATTATGGCTGAAGTTATAAAAGATATCTGTCTCCCCTTTTGGTTATATCAAAGGCCATTGGGACTTGACTGCTGCAGTGACATGCCCAGTTACAAAAAATAGCAAACATGGTTTTCCTATTTATTTCCTATTTATTGTGGGCTCAGGGCACCATGAAGTGTAACAAAAACACATTTAACAGGACTTTATATAATGCCATTACCACAGAAAAAACACAGCTCCAAATTACTACACATGTGTGTGCGGACACAGGACAAAAAGTGCTGCGTCCAGATGGTGGAATAAGAGATTCACACAACAGAGAAGGCTGTCATGCTTCAGATCCTACGGTTTGTATGGAAATCAGGGGGAGTCGGGGGGTCTTCTGATGCTGACAGATGCTGCCTGATGTATATTTCCTGGCTTATTGCGAAGTATGAATTTTAGATAGGCGGGTGAGGATTCCTATTTGGAGTTTCATGGAAAAAATTTGAAATTACGGAAACCATCAAATTCCATTTGCATGAGTTGCTATGTAGATGACCGGAGAACTCAATGCCAAAAGTAAAAGATACAAAATAGAGATAAACTTTGCAAAATATATAAAAAGTCACACAATACAAATTAGGGACAGTAAATAAATAGAAACTGAAAAGAAAAACATAGCCTGGTAAAGTTAGGAATAATCTCCAGCTGAGTAAAGGAAAAAGAGAAGCAAGTCTCGTGACAAGCACTTCTTACCCTTTTTATTTTCTGAGGTGCAGGAATAACACCCATACTGGGGACAATCTGGGCTCACCAATTAACCTGACCTAACATCTCTGGATATAGTAGGAAAACCAGCATAGACACGGGGAGAACATGCAGACCCTCCAGGATGGAGCAACTGAAACAGGAGCACTAACATCTGTGCCACACTACAATTCAATACAACTCATGTATTGATCAGGTAAAATACAGGAAAATATTAAATTCATATATAAACCAGTACTGTCCGAATACAGTGCCTAAAAGTATTTAACTACCTGTACATTTTCACATTATTTTGTTATACAACATTGAATCACAATGGATGTAATTTGTCATTTTTGCTGTAATCAACAGAAAAAGACTCTTTAATGTCAAAATAAAACCAGATCTCTGCTTAGTGATCTAAATTAACCCAGAGCTGAGTTGTAGGGCAGCTGAAGCAAATCTCAAAGGTAGCATTGCACTTAAGGCAGGAATATTCCCAGGTTGGGGGCGGCAGCCCATCACAAGATGAACACACACACACACACAGAAGGCACAATTTAATGTCACCAATTCACCTAACCTGCATGTCTTTGAACTGTATGAGGGAGCATATGGAGGAAACCCACGCATAGAGAACTGGATTGAACCCTCCTTGTTGTAAGGCAATAGCACAACCACCACACCACCATGCTGCACATCCAAATTAATCACAAATATAAAACACAAGATAGTTGATTACATAAGTATTCAAGCAATATCCATTAACCAACCCGCTATATCCTAACTACAGGATCACGGGGGTCTGCTGGAGCCAATCCCAGCCAACACACGGCGCAAGGCAGGAAAAAAACCTCAGGCAGGGTGCCTATTCACGCAATATGACCCACCTAAATATTGACTGATGCAGTCAATTTCTTTTAGAAGTCCCATAATTACAACAACAACATTTATTTATATAGCACGATTTCATACAAATGATGTAGCTTAAAGTGCTGTAAAAGATGAAGAAAGAAAAATATAAAAACAAGATTAGGTAATACTAAGTAACAAAAAATAAAATAAGGTCCAATGGCCATGGAGGACTGTTCAATGGAAATCACTTGTCTGTAGTCGAGGGGTTTCAGTTGATTGAAATATAAAAAAAATACACGTGATCGAGAAGGTCCAACTTGTGGTGAGTCAAACTCAATAGGCCTAATCCTACTCAAAGAAGACAAAAAAAAACTCCAAAGCACTTCTAACAGGATGGCTGCACGAATGGACGCAGCGGCCTCTTTCTTTCCCTATGTAGTACCGAATGTAGGTTTTAGTGAATGTTTGTGTTTGTTATGTTCGTGCCAGTGTTTGAGTGAGTTCGAGCATAGTCAACCGACAATGTTGATTACAAGATACTGTCGACATTGCCTTTTAAGACACAAAACTAAACATCACATCTTGGACCAGAGACACTTCGGGACCTGGGACTTTTCCGCCGGACTATTACATCACCAGACTTGTTTGCTGCATCTTACCCAGATAGGAGGCGCCGGAAGCGGTGTGAGAGAAAATGGAAGCAGGGTAAGCATGGAGGCATCCAGGCTAGGCTAGCTTTAGACCGCACAGACCTGCGATACCATCACTTGTCCTGGCCAATGTACTTTCACTAGTCAATAAAATAGATCACATTCAGCTTCTGAGATCTGCACAGCATGATGTGAGGAACTGCTGTGTTTTTATTTTTTACAGAATCTTGGCTTAATGACAACATCCCGGACTCTGCTATCCAGGTAGCTGGGCTAACATGCTACCGAGTCTTTATGGAAGGAGGTAAGACTCGTGGCGGGGGAGTGTGTGTTTACATTAGCAACGCTTGGTGCAGAAATACTATCGTTGTGCGTAGACACTGTTCTCCGCTGACGGAGTTTATTATTATTAAATGCCAACCTTTCTACTTACCAAGGGAGTATGTATCAACTCTGCTAGTCGCTGTACACATCCCTCCAACTGCTAACACCAGCAATAGGAGCGAAGCGCTAGTTAACTCTACCAGGCAATTAGTAAACAACAAACAGCACACTCAGATGGATTCCTCATCACAGCAGGATACTTCAACCACACAGATTTAAAAGCTTTATTGCCCAAAATACACCAACATGTGGACTTTCCTACAAGAGGAGACAACTCACTGGATTTGGTGTACAAAACCTGCAAGGGAGCCTACAAGGCCTCCCCCATCCACCATCCTAGGTCTCCTAGGTCTCTCTGATCACATCACTATCATGCTGAGATCTGCATACAGACCCAGAGTGAGAACCATCAGACCAACACAAAAGCAGATACATGTGGCCAGAGGGCACCTCCAGTGCTCTGAGGGACTGTTTTAGTACTACAGAAACTACTACTTTCAAGCAAGCAGCCATTTACAATGACCACACAGACATTGAGGAGTACACTGAGATGGTTACAACATACATTGCAAAATGTACTGATGATGTCACCCATTACAAAAATATCACTGTTTGTGCTAACCAAAAGCCATGGCTGACAAGAGAGGTCCACAGGCTTCTGAGGATCCGTGGCGCAGCCTTTAGGGCCAGTGACACTGCAGGATTAGCAACAGCCATAGTCAACCTGTCACGTGGCATCAGGGAAGCAAAAAAGCAATACGGCAAGAAAATATCTGGACACTTTAGCAACACCAGAGATGCACAGTCTCTCTGGCGTGGTATCCAAATCGTCACTAATTACAAACCCCCACCACAGACGTGTGAAGGTGACATCACACTGCTTACTGTAACTACCTAAATGACTTCTTTGGCCGGTTCCAGACACAAAAGAGCACATCGGCACAGAAAGCCATTCCCCCACCCCAGACAAGCAGGCCATACGTCTGGCCCCAGCCAGTGTGAAGAGAACCCTTTCTAGGATCAACCCACGGAAGGCAGCCGGAGAAGACAACATACCTGGTTGTACTTTGAAGGATTGTGCTAAAGAGCTCTAAGATGTCCTTTCTGACATCTTCAACATCTCCCTGGATCAAGCTGTTGTTCCCATATGTTTTAAATTCACAACTATAATTCCTGTCCCTAAGAAGCCCCTTCCATCTAACTATAATGACTATCGGCCCGTAGCACTGACTTCCACCATCATGAAATGCTTTGAGCGGCTGGTTATGCAGAGCATTAAGTCCATTCTTCTCCCCTCCCATGACCCATTTCAGTTTGCATACAGGTCAAACAGATCCATAGAGGATGCCATTTCTGCTGCTCTCCATCTGGCCCTCACCCACCTGGACTCAAAGAACTCCTATGTGTGAATGTTGTTCTTAGATTTTAGTTCAGCATTCATCACAATCATTCCCCAGCAGCTAATACAAAAACTCAGCCATTTGGGACTCAAGACCTCTCTCTGCAACTGGGTGTTGGACTTTCTTACAGGGAGGCCACAAAATGTGTGAACTGGCAATACCTCTAAGACAATCACGTTGAGCACAGGGACCCCACAAGGGTATTTGCTCAGCCCGTTGCTCCTCACCCTGCTGACCCACGACTGTGTACCAATCTACAGTTCCAATCACATTGTCAAGTTTGCGGACGATACAACTGTGGTCGGCCTCATCACTAACAATGACGAACCCAACTACAAGAATGAGGTGAGCCAACTGGTCCAGTGGTGTAAAGACTACAATCTCTTCCTGAATGTGGGAAAGACCAAAGAGATTGTGGTCGATTTCAGGAGCGGTCATTCACAGCACCCCCCACTGACCATCGATGGTGTAGCTGTGGAACGGATGAGTAGCACCAAGTTCCTGGGGACGTACATCTTAGAAGACCTCTCTTGGTCAGATAACACCACATCACTGGCCAAGAAAGCTCAAACCCGCTTCTACTTTCTAAGCAAACTGAGGAGAGCACAAGTTCCACCCCCCCATCATGTGCTCTTTCAACCGGGGCACAATCGAGAGCATCCTCGCTAACTGAATCTCTGTTTGGTATAGAAGCTGCTCTGCCTCCTGTAGGAAGTCCCTGCAACGCATAGTGGATGTTGCCAGTAAGATCATTGGTGCCCCACTGCCCTCCCTCAAGGACATTTTCCACACCCATCTCACCTGTCGAGCCATCAGCATTGCTGGTGGCTCCTCCCACAGCTTTCACTCCCTTTTTAGCCTCCTCCCCTCATGGAAAAGGTACTGGAGCCTCCGGGCCCGCTCCACAAGACTGTCAAACAGCTTCATCCACCAAGCTGTCAGGATGCTGAACTCTGTCCACTACCTTCCCCCCTTGCCTCCTGCCCCTGGACCATAACAAGAGTCACTATCTACCAAGTACTCTACCTCAGCTGGTATTATATAAGGACTCAATATTACATCTGCTGCTAACTGTCTGTCTTTTTGTACATCTCATAAGCTACTCTATAATAATACTCATTTTGTTTTTGCTGTAATTGGATTTTGCACTAATGACTCTGTTCCACATTGTACACAGGTCTACTTTACAAGTTCTAATGTTATTTATCTTATATATTATACTTTATACTTTTTATATTTTATTGCACTATGAACTTGAGAGAGAAATAGTATTTCGATTCTCCTGTATGTTCTGCACATACAGTGAACTGACAGTGAAAGGCTATTTGATTTGATTTTTGATTTGAAGCAACTGTGTGTAAAGGTGATTGAAAAGCACAAGTCAGGGGATGAGACAGGGAAATATCCAAGTCACCAAGAAAATATCCAAGTCACTGAATATCCCTTGGAGTCTAGTTAAAGTAAATCAGTCATTAAGAAATGAAAATAGTATGACACAACTGGAAATCAGCACTGAGCAGGTCATGCATAAGAACTGAGTGATTCTGTAAGAAGAAGACTAGTGAAGGAGGTCACCAGAAGAGCTATGATAACTCTAATGGAGTTGTGAGCTTCAGTGGCTGAGATTTTAGGGACTGTGCAGATAACAACTGTTGCTCAGGTGCTTCACCAGCCACAGCGTTGTAGGAGAGTGACAAAGAGAACACCACTGTGAAAAAAATTTGAAACGTGAAAACTCGGCTAGAATTTGCTAATAGGTACATGGGAGAATTTAAAATCAACTGAAAGAAGTCTCTATTAATTGAGCTTTTTGGCCATCAGAAATACCATGTTTAGCATAAGCCAAACACTGCACATTATCAAAAACATACCATTACCCCAATGAAGCAGGGCGATGGCAGCATCATGCTGTAGGAATGCTTCTCTGCAGTAGGTCCTGGAAGGCTTGTGAGGGTAAAATAAATACATCAAAATACAGGGAAATCCTGAAGAAAAACCTGATTCATTTTGCAACAGGCCTGCACCTTGAGAGATTTGTTTTCCAGCAAGAGAATGATGTCAAGCATGAAGACAAAGCTGCACAAGAATGGCTTAACAATAGCAGTTTTAATGTCCTGGAGTGGCCAAGTCAGAATCCAGATGGCTAAAGTTGAAACGGGCTCTTCACTTATGATGTCCATGCAGAGCTTGAGCAGGTTTGGAAAGAAGAATGGAGTGCAGTGTCCAGCATTGCAAAGGTGATAGAGAACCCTGTGCACACAAACTCAAGGCTGCCAAAGTTGCATCTACTGACTACTGACTTGAAGGGCATGAATACTTTAGGTGATCAATTATTTTGTGTTTAATATTTGTAATCAGTTTAGACTACTTTGGAGAGATCTCTTGGCACTTTTAAACAATGCTTTAATATTGAAAAAGCCAAATTAAATTGACTGTATTATGAAAACAAAATGTGAATGGATTGATTACTTTTTATGGGTGCTGCATATCAACATTAACACAAGCAAACCAGCTAATCTGTTTTTCTATGTAAGCCATTAATTTTACACACCCAAAAAAGTTGTGAGTGAAAATTGAGAAGCATGCGTGTATATGATGGAAATAAATCAAATCAAAGCATTGTTTTCCTGATTTAAAAGTGTAACTTAGGAATGATTTAACAACTATAAATTAGTAAACGAGAGTTGATAAAAATGAATAATAAAAGCAGCAGCAAAAATGAAAAACATAAATAAATGGGATTGCACCAGTGTTATAGATAATACCAGAACATTAGAACATTAGAACACTCTAGACGAGAACAGGCCATTCAGCCCAACAAAGCTCTCCAGTCCTATCCACTTGTTTCCTCCAAGAAAACATCAAGTCGAGTTTTGAAAGTCCCTAATGTATTACTGTCTACCACACTACTTGGTAGCTTATTCCAAGTGTCTATTGTTCTTTGTGTAAAGAAAAACTTCCTAATGTTTGTGCGAAATTTACCCTTAACAAGTTTCCAACTGTGTCCCCGTGTTCTTGATGAACTCATTTTAAAATACAAGTCTCGATCCACTGTTCTAATTTCCTTCATAAATTTAAACACTTCAATCATGTCACCTCTTAATCTTCTTTTGCTTAAACTGTAAAGGCTCAGCTCTTTTAATCTTTCCTCATAATTCAACCCCTGTAGACCTGGAATCAGCCTAGTCGCTCTTCTCTGGACCTTTTCTAGCGCTGCTATGTCCTTTTTGTAGCCTGGAGACCAAAACTGCACACAGTACTCAAGATGAGGCCTCGCCAGTGCATTATAAAGGTTGAGCAGAACCTCCTTGGACTTGTACTCCACAGATCGTGCTATATAACCTAACATTCTGTTAGCCTTCTTAATGGCTTCTGAACACTGTTGGGAAGTTGATAGCTTAGAGTCCACTATGACTCCTAAATCCTTCTCATAAGGTGTACTCTCGATTTTCCGACCGCCCCTTGTGTATTCAAACCTAATATTTTTACTTCCTATGTGTAATACTTTACATTTACTGACATTAAATTATACCTGCCACAAATCTGCCCAAGCCTGTATGCTATCCAAGTACTTCTGTAATGATATAACGGATTCCAAATTATCTGCTAATCCACCCATTTTGGTATCATCTGCAAACTTAACCAGCTTGTTACTTATATTCCTATCTAAATCATTTATATATATTAAAAATAGCAGCGGCCCTAGCACTGACCCCTGTGGAACACCACTCTTAACATCGGCCAGTTCTGATGAGGTTCCTCGCACCATCACCCTCTGTTTCCTGTGTCTGAGCCAATTCTGCACCCATCTAAAAACATCACCCTGAACATCTTATCAAATGCTTTCTGAAAGTCCAGATAAATAATATCATAAGCTCCACTTTGATCGTATCCTTTCGTGCCTCCTCATAGAATTCCAACATGTTAGTAAAACACGACCTCCCTCTTCTGAACCCATGCTGACTGTTCAGAATAACTCCTGTCCTTGCCATGTGTTGCTCAATCTTATCCTTAATAATTCCTTCCATTAATTTTCCTGTGATGCATGTTAAGCTTACTGGCCTATAGTTGCTTGGATCTGCCCTGTCACCCTTTTATATAATGGGATGATATGTGCCATTTTCAGTCCTTCGGAGTCTCTCCAGTGCTCAGCGACTTCCTAAAAATATATGTGTCAAGGGTTTATATATGTACTCACTAGCCTCCTTAAGAACATGAGGATAAATATAATCTGGGCCTGGTGATCTGTTTGATTTCATCTTATTTAATCTGAGCAACACTTCACCCACTTCAATTTCCAAATCCCTCAGTACCTCCTTAGTAGTTGCGTTTACCTTTGGGAGGTTATCCACTTGCTCACTTGTAAACACCTCAGAAAAATGTAAGTTTAGGGCATCTGCTATTTCATTGTCTGTATCTTTTAATTCCCCATTACTATTCCTGATGAACTTGACCTCCTCCTTGACTGTTCTTTTACTACTAAAATACTGAAAGAATCTCTTGGGTCTTCTTTCGCCTTATCTGCTATATTCCTCTCCAGCTGTCTTTTAGCCTCTCTGATATCCCTCTTAATGGTTTCCCTCATGTTCTCATACACGCTACGATTCACTTTGCAGTCATTAGTCTTATATGCCTTATACAGCAGTTTTTTCCTTTGCAACTTCTTTTTTAAATCTTTATTAATCCACCGTGGAGTTTTTCTTAGTTTCCTATTACTTCCAAATTTAGGTATGTATCTGTCCTGCATTACATGTAAAAAATTTTTAAACCTGTTCCACTGCTCCTCGACTATCTCCACATTTAAAAGCTTATCCCAGTCTATCTTAGACTTTGTCGCATCTGCTCAAAATTAGCCCTACCAAAGTTCATCTTAACAATTTTAGTCTTTGCATCTGTACTCTTACAAAATACTGAGAATTGTATTACATTATGGTCACTTGACCCTAGTGGTTCAATCACCTCTACACCCTCAATTCTATCCTGATTATTACAGAATACTAAATCCAGACAGGCTTCACCCTGTGTTGGTGCTTTAACATGCTGTACTACATACAAGAAACCTCACTGATGTGAAAATGAAACACAGCAAAGTAGAAAAAAGTTTGAAGAAGAAGCTACACAGTTGGCTGGAGGGTCATTCCCTCTGGAAATGATAAACTCCTCATATCCGTGCAGGAGGGGCCCTCCTTAAGATAGCTTTGGATTCTTTTTCTCACTACTTTTGAGTTACTCCTACACAGATATGAATAATTCTGAGCCTGAGGTTATTGCTTCTTTAGGTCACATTTATGATTAGAAATTTCTGGAAAGAATGTCAAATCTGGGTTAGTGGAGAAGACCACTAAGGCTATTGGAATATTCTGTGTTTCATACCACTAGGAAAACACACTTTCCTGTTTAAATCTAAAAAGGACCCTTTGCCTGATGCTGCCTTGATAGGCTTTGGTCCAGCAACTCTGAATTAGATTGAGCAGGTTTATACTGCATTACATCTGTAAACAAAGAAGTGGAAAAACCAGTGAAGTAAATACATACAGTAAATACAGGGTGAGTCAAAATTATGTTAACATTTGAATGGTGGAAACAATTTATTCACAAAACATACTTTATATATGCAAGATGATTTACAGGAACGTCTCAACCTGTTCACTATCATGTTCAACACATGTACCATATGTGGCACATAAAGTGTCCACAAAAATTGTGTATAAGCATATACATAGCAGTACCATTAATTAGTCTTAACCTAATTTTGACTCTGTATATATCCTTTATAGTGCCTTTCAAAGTGATCTGCTTTACCAAATGCCTAAAAGGATCACCTTTCAAGAAGAACAAAAGGATGAAGTGTTGCAGATTTACTACCATTTATGAGGTGCATTTGGGATGTTGCTGACTGGAGTTTTTGTTTTTCTCTCCCCATTGTCAACTGACCATATTTCAACAATTTTTAATAGACAGATATTGTTAGGTTCAATTTATGCTAATCAGTTTTAAGCCTGTCCATTTAAATGAATCTGAGTCTTGATTAGTCTTTTGTAACGTTTGCATTTGTACATGAACTTGTCACAGCAATCTGTGCCTGCGCTCAGTGAAGAGTGCTATACAAAAATAAACTGAATTGAGCTGAATTGTCTCCATGCCAGTGTGCCTGTCAGTTTGAACCGACTCAACTTCTAGTGGACTGATTTCAGTAAAATGTGCTGCACTTATTCTTTCAAGATTTTTGTTGTCGAGATATCTCAAGTAAAGCGTGCCATACAAATTTTAGAGATTTCAAAAACAACCCCTTAATGATTTTTCAAACTGTCTGTCTTACAATAGAGGAATATTCTGTGAGACCTCAATTACTGAATAATTTACTGTTCTAAATTTACCTTGAAAGCTGTTATTTAATGTTAGGCATTAATAATTTATGTTGTTCTCTTTGAAGAAGTAAATAAAAAAAGTAAAACATTTCAAGTATGAAAAGAGTAAGTCCTGCATGCACCTGACATTACACCAGGCATACATTTTCTAGCTTGCTACTTACTGTGGTACAATGCCTAGGGTTCAGGTATAAAATACCCTGGAGGTAAGTGTACTGGTAAGACCACCACCAATAAAGGGTACAATGCTCCAATCTAATGGACAGTCTTCACAACTTAATTATAAATATAAATAGAGGGCTGTGTGGGGGTGTTAGTGTTGGAACTCCCCAGCTGATAGGTGGCTCCCTCTTCCCACTATAATTGAGAAGTGTGCAAGGGTCTGGTTTGGCCCTTTAAAGTAGACATGGGCCTCAGAATTGCAGGGGAAGGCTGGGCTTCTAGAATTAGTTGTAGCAAGATGACCCCTAGGAGTTCTCAAAATTAATTTTCCCAATGCAGAAATTTTAGAAACACAGGAACTTTTGTAGCATTTCCCACCACATGAATTGGGGCCATGTTTAGCTCCTGATAGTAGTTCCTGGTAGCTTTTGTAGCTCCTTCTTGAGTGATGAATTGTGTCGATTGGTTGACCAGAATCCCTGGTTCCATCATACAGATATGTTAGAAGTTTGGACTTTGGAAAGTTATCAGTGAAGATGGAGCACCGCACTTCACTGCATCTCTCTTCATAGCCTCCGCATCTTGCTCCTTATTGAAGTTCAAAGCCATAAGGTTGGGAGGTCCATATTGCCACGCACTTCACATTGCATCACTGTTCTTTGCACTTTTATACATATTTTGTATAAAAGTTACAGTTCCTGTTACGCAGTGGGAACGCAAGAGACCATAAGTAGCCTAGGCCCTACATCGTACAGGAATGTGTGATGTTCTAATGTGAGGCTGGGCACCATTACCATCACTTTACAAAATCAAAAAGGTCTGATTTTGTCTGAAGTTGTAGGGGTGGGTTTGTGTGCTTGTGAGAGTGGCAACCAATGAGCTGTAACCTGAATATAATGAAGCTGCAAAGAATAAGGAATGCAAATAGAAGAGATGTTCATTTGTTCGGTGTCCTATGTTTTATGTGACATGTAAATGGAAAAAAAGAAATAGTTCAAAGATTGCGGTTCAACTCTCCATACCTGGAGAGCATTTGTACAGCACCAGCCTTGTCAGATACTTTGTTATTGGCAGTCAGAAGAATGTACAATGTGAAACTTTGCTGGAAAATCAACACAGTAACATCCTAGTTGTAATCTCCTGCAGGAACTAGTCATGTATTCTGACATCCTGAGGCAATGACATCAGCAACTCCATTGTCAAGTTTGACATCCCCTGGAAGTCGTGTAATGTGATGCTGGCTTAAGTCAGCTGAGGAAAGAATAGTCTATAGATGGCATCTCTTCACTCCGGTAACATTTCCCATGCAGGTCATTCTCATTAGACTCCTGACAAGTAAACACAAGCCAACATCCCATAGATGGGGTGGAAACCCATCTTAGTCAGTTGAGCCAAAAGAGAAGTCCTTGGGCACAAGGGAGTGGCCGGGCTTCTCTGAATGTGAGGGTACCTCTTCTTCAAAGGGAACTCATTTCATTTGAGTCTCATTATGCTTGGTCAGTATCAGGAAACTGGCAGCAGGTTTTCTAACTTGTTAATCTGTAAGTTGTTTGAGTTCTCACCAGGAGTAGAGAGTCAGCCATACAAAGCTAACTGAGTGCCCCCTCAAGTGACTTCTGGAGGAGCAAGAAGGTCAGCTTCAAAGGCTTCGTCACTAGCTTTATCACTACTGTGCAGTATTTGACATTGAATATGTGAGAATAAAAATGGAAGAGCATAATTTGAATGGCCTCCCATGATATGGGGCTCATCAAGGAATCATTATCTCATCGCAAAGTTTTGTCACTTAAACATTACCCTTCACTTGTCTAAACAATCACATGGTGAAAACTCATACTTAACACGGATAAGATGGATTAAAAGGCTTGGCAAAACAAATCCAACTGCTATAATAAGCACTCATTATCAAGACAATGACTTCACCTACAGTAAGCCCCTCTCATCACTCCATAGATGTTTTGGAAGTCAAATCAAAATGATCAAAAATAAAGGACAAATATAGGTCATCCACCACAAAAATGGAGGCATAACTGAGGTGCTTTGTGTAACCCTAACCCTAAGCCTAACCCTATCCAGACTCATTAAAAATAAAAAAAATAAATAAAAATGCTTTCAGGTGCTTTTTCCCCATTTCCAGACTGAACTTTTTTTAAAAATATTGGAAAACAAAGGCATCTAAGAACATGTTGGCCCATTCATTCTTGCCCAAATTGCCTTAAGTCACGCATTCCCTGATGATTTCAAATTATTTAAAACTTCACCATCATAACAGAACAAGCTGGCCTGTCGAATGAAATGTGGGAGGGTGATGTATTTGTCTTTCGTTACTAAGTAACTGAAGAAGTCAGAATGGTACGCCTTCTTTTTAAACTTTCCTTAGCTCTAAAACTTTTAAGAGTAAAGTAACACAATTAAGAAACTGAAGGAAGTTAAGTTGGTCACAGCTGGGAGGGTTTAAAGCATGGCTCAGCCACAGTCATTGTGGACTTTAAATATTCTCCCCATGTCCATGACATTTTTCTCTGTGTGGTTAATCAGTGTTTCTTAATTGTCCCAGGCTGTGTGTGAGTGTGCCCAGAGACAGATGGCTGGGGGCATTCCTGATGCCAGGGTTGCCACAATAGGTGCACAGACTGATCAAGGATGTTAGGCTACCCTAAAAGACTCTGATATAAACATAATGGTCACTACAAATTTAAACAAATAGCATGTTCCTCTAAACATCCAATCTTGTAGCTGCAATCCAATAGCATTGTATATTCAATGAGCAAATTATCAGGAGCACCTGTACACCTGCTTACCTATGCAATTATGTAATCAGCCTATCATGTGGTAAAAGCAGAATGCATAAAGTCAGGAGCTAATGTTCACATCAAAAACCAGAACGGGAAAAAATGTGTTCACAGTGATTTTGATCATGGAATGATTGTTGGTGCCAGATTGAATTGGACTGTGTATTTCTGTAACTTCAGAAGAAATACTTTGTTGATGAGAGGGGTCAGAGGAGAAAGGCCAGACTGGTCTGGGCCTACAGAAAAGCTACAGTGTGGAAGATAACCATTCTGTACAACTGTAGTAAGCAGAAAATCATCTAAGTATGAACATGTTGAACCTTGAGGCAGAAGAGTTACAACAGCAGTAAACCAGTTTGGGTTCTACTCCTGTCATATATGAACAAGAAGCTGAGGCTACAGTGAGCACATGCTCACCAGAATTAGTCAGCTGAAGACTGAAGAAATATGGGATAAATTTCAGTTACTGCCAAGGCACACAGATGGTGGGTTTGCTGCCAACAACATGAATCCATGCACCCAGCCTGCCTTGTGTCAACAGTCCAGGCTGCCGGTGGTAGTGTAATGGTGTGTGTATGGTTTCTTGCCAGACGTTGGGTCCATTAATATCAATCATTCATCACTTGAATGTTACAGCCTATCTATTGTTGCTGAAAACAATGGACAATTGCACATCCTTTCACAGCCACAATTTACCGATCTTCTAGTGGCTACTTCCAGCATGATAATGCACCATGTTACAAAGCAAACTTTATCTCAGACTGGTTTCATGAACATGGCAATGAGTTCAGCTTTCTTCAATGGCCTTTGCATTCACTGGATTTGAATCCAATAGAACTTCCTTTGGGATTTGGTAGAACAGGAGAGTTTCAGTATGACTGTCAAATCTGTAGGAATGGTATAGTGCAATCATGTTAACAGAATCTCAGGAATGTTTTTGATATGTTATGGAATTCATGTTACATAGAATTGGGAGCCAAAAAATACCTAAATAGTATTGGTATAGTGGTCCTAATACGTAAAGATTATTTTGTGTTGAAAGAAATCATTAAAATTGTTAAAAAATCGTAACGTCTTATTGAGATTTTGTTGCTTATGATTGTAGCCATTTTGGACTTAACATGTGTACGGTTGTTAGTCATGTTGCTATGCAGGACAACTGCCAGCAGCCATAACACATGCACTTCAGAACAGGTCATCCACTTAGAAGCTAAGCATGTCTGGGCCCTGCCAGTACTTGGATGGTAGACCAACCAGGAAAATGTTTGGTTTGCTGCTGTAAGAAACATTGGTGAAAACAAAAGGGGGTGCTTACCCTGTGGTCTGAATGTGGATACCAGTGCCCAAGTGCAGTGATGAGGACTCTGTGGTGTAAAAATTGCGCCATCCTTTGGATAAGACATAAAACCAAGATCCTGATTCTCTGTGGTTATTAAAGATCCCTTGGTATCGTTGATAAAGAGTAAACTGTATTGTGATGTCCAGGCTAAATTGTCCACCATGGCATGGTCCTTCTGGCACCCTATCATCCCCTGTCTCTGATTGGCTAACTATTTCTCAACCCTTCCCCACCAAACAATTAATCTGTGGTTAGCGGACTGGCACAAAATGGCTGCCATCCTATTATCCAGGCAAATCCTGCACATTAGTTGTGGTTGAAGTGGCTCCCCACTTACTGTGTAAAGAGTTCTGAGTACCCTGAAAAGCTATAGATAAATGTAATGAATTAATATTTTTATTATTAATTGGAGGTCACAACCTATGATGTCACTGAATAGGGGGTACAAAGTTCATGCCGTGTCTTACACTTCCTGATTATCTGAGATTGGATACAAACTTAAAAACATTGAGTGTGTTTGTATTAGTTAGAGTCTTCTTGGTTTTAGGATTTGTACAACCGATATATTAACTACATGTTTGTTTAGAGATTTGGCTGCAATGATAGATAGGAAAGATTCAAGTTTTTGACCTTTGCTTGTTTTATGACTTAAATTTCATCTCCTGATCTCCTTTTAAAAATATCCTTGCATTTTCACTCTTAAGGTATGTGTGGTAGGCCTTGCCACAGGGCTTAGTTTAGTTTGCGGGGTTATCAAATTATTCAAAGATTAATTGTTTTTGTTTTTTAGATAGAATTGTAGACGTATCTAACCAATATTAAGATGGTGAGATGAAAAGTGCCAAGAACTGGTCAGCTGCACAAAGTCTCACTCTGGGAGGCAATGTGCTTGGGTGGTCACGCAGGGTTCTGGGCTGCGTGCGCCAGCAGAAGTGCTGTTCTTGACAGCAAGGTAAGGGGATTTGAGGGCCCAGAGGAAGTACAAAAAAAAAAATTGAGAAAAAAACTGCAATGATGTGTCAGATATACAGTAATAGCCGGAAAGGTCAATGTTCCTAACTGTGTGCCAGTCTACAGCAGTTGCAAAGTAGTGCTGATCATTGTGTGTTAAACTACAAGTATGTGGCATCATAGTTTGAATGCTTGTTGTTTAAATCTTGTTGCTTCTTCACACCTGATGCTAGGCCATGCTTTGTATCATTGCAACAGTTAACGTTACTGCTTCATAGCTCCAAGGACCCAAGTTCAACTTCTGGTCTAGTCAAGGGGTCTCCATGTTTGACAGTTTCTTACCACTTCTCAGGCACACACATGATTGGGTTATAAAGTGTGTAGGGTAGAGTTCCATTCAGAGTTGACTGCTGCTATAATAAGTTCCTGTAAGTATGTAATAAAATAATTACTTACTGTAAAAGACTGGTGATGAGATTTGCAAAGAAAATAATTGGTGTGCCAGTATGAAAGAAGATCTGGTAATTGCTTTTGGTTTCCTGTTTTTGTTTTTTCTTAGTCATCTGCCATTGTATCATGTCATTCATTAAGTGCTGATTTGATTGAGAAGGCATTTTGATTGCCTAAGGGCAGGACACACCTTTCAAAAAATGCTATGGGAATACTTACCTGCTGTGTGAAAAGGCAGACCCAAGAAAGATCTATAGACTTAAACAAAATAATTCTTTAGGGAGATTCTTTTATGTCTCCTCTGATATAAGGAACTGGTGTCCTGTCCAGGATGGCTTCCTGACCTCCCGGTCAGTTTTCTTCACAGACAGGTTTTATTTTATTAGCTTCTGAGTTTCAAGTTTTTTTGTAGTAGGGTGTGTACTTCAAATTTTCAGATCTTCCAAAAAACTGATATTAGAAACAGTTATCACTTTCTACTTTAAGTGCATGCTATTTTATTTTAGACGTGCTCTTAGGAAAAAGTGATTAGCTCAAAGTAACAGAAATAAATTAATTTCATCCCTCTCTCCCTTGAAAATTACAAGATTTACATTTTTAAAAGCTGCCATCACTCAGAGGCCAGCAAAATGTAATTAAATATTTATTATTCTTATCACATGAAAACATTAATTGGTTTATTATGAAATACAGTGAACTAATGTGACTAATGTGACTGATAACAGAAGGATGCTTAGGCTTTATAATTCTGAAATGAAAGGATGAACACATGAATAAATAGTTAAAATGTTCTGTTCCTCTTAATTATATCCAAATAATATAAACAGGACTGTTCGTTACTGTCCCATCAAAGCCCTGACTAGCTGCTCTTTCTTCCAAGAATGACGACCAGAATGAGCACAGGAGTCCCAGTAATGTGGCGTCTAGAATGTCTGCTGCCTGTCTGTTCGAAGAAACCTCCCACAATGCCTAGCTTCATTGCTAGAACAGCAATAAACAGATGTGCTGGCTCCTCCCACCACCTCTCCACGCCCTATAAACAACTTCTATTTGATTTAGCACTTTTCCATAGTAAACACCTCCCCAGTTACTTCAATGTTGTTTTTATAATCTGAGTAAAGGTATGGAAAGTGACTTTTTAAGGGTCACACCAGTGGTCTTGAGTGGCACTATTGGTGTCTAATGCCAAAGACACTAAAGTGCACTGCCCACTGTATGAAATAATGAATACCTTGGCCACCTCAGGAAAAATAATGAAAGAACATTCTAGAATAAATGACATCACAAAAAGAAAGAATGTTTATTATATAGAAAAACAGTTAATCATTAATGTGTAATTAGCACTATTTGCACTTTTATACAGGTGAGTCACACCTCAAAAGAACTCCCTAAAGTGATGTTATGAATGAATGACAGTTAATAATAATTACTAACATTGATATCCGTATGTGATGAACTATCAAGGCTTGGTTCCTTCCTTTAGCCTGGTGCTGTCAGAATAAACTCCAGGGGCCTCATGTATAACGCCGTGCGTAGAACTCGCACTATAACATGGCGTAAGCACAAAAGCCGAAATGTGCTTACGCACAGAAAAATCCAGATGCAGGAATCTGTGCGTACTCCAACTTCCACGTTCTTCCGCTACATAAATCCTGATCAGCGTGAAAACTAACGCTCGTGCATGCGCTTTATGTAACGCCCCCACTCCTCCCAGAATTACGCCTCTTTGAATATGCAAATGAATATAAATCGCCCTTAAACTAAGCCTTCTGTGAAAAGACAATGGGAAAAGCACGGGGGAAAATATAAGAATTTCAGCGAATATCAAGTGAAGGCAAAGGAAAAACATACTATTTGTTCAAATAAACCGTGGTATAATCAACAAAAGGAAGTTGATCGAATGACATAGCGTGTTGGAGAAACTTGAAAGCTCACGTTCACAAAATCGCACAGTGCCGGAAATAAAAAATAAGTCACATATCAAAGTCGCCGTGAAAAGCCGAGTTGTAGCCCACTGTCTGAGTGTCATATGAAAGCTTATTAGGGTACAGAGAAAAAAGGCACACAGTGGGGAAAAAGCACGAAATGTCAACTTCAATCTCGACATTTCCACTTTAATCACGTAGTTTATTTTGTCATTAAAGTAGAACATCATAAACTTCATCTTAAAATCGTTTAATTAACCAGTTTCTCAAATCACATCGTAATTAAAGTAGCACGTTAAATGCTTTGTTTTGTATTTGATCTTCTATGTGCCTATGTGTGTGAATCACTTCTCTTCTTAAACCGGCTCTCTTCCTCCAACTGGACACAGAATCCATTACATTTGTGATATTACAGCTCTCTGAATAACTAAAATACTGAGATGTATACGTGATATCATTTTTATGATGATAGGAGTTAAAGCACATTATTAAACGCGTTTCACTTCGATGAAATAATTTATTGCAGCAGTACTCGGGGCGGCTCTAGGCTTGTAGTGGCACTGGGCAGAGGAAGAATCGGTGGCTTCTTCGCCCGCCAATAAGTAATAATAAGTAAGGTAGCTTATGCACGGCGGATGGCCTCGTCCGCTGCAGACACTGCATAACCACCTCGAGCTCATGACACAACTTTTGCCGAAATTTGTCGCTGCATTTTTAGCTGTGTTGTTATTTTCTCTTTCTGTTTTATATTCAATATATATTGGCGTAGCCGTTACTGCAGTCAGTGCTTTTCTTTACCCAAGTAACCGATCGCCACACAATCAGCTCTGTAATAGAAATTAAGCCATCTGTAAGCTTAGCGCCGATTCTTCAAAACGTTTAAGGAACATTGAAATATCTTCGTAGTACATGTTTATTTATTCTATCCTTAACGACACTCCCAGTGAATAATATAGATTATTTAAATGAAGTTAAAGTTTTATCTGTATAATTTAATAAAAATATTTTGTTGCATTTCACCTTAAAAATGATATCGTCATCATATGTAAATACGTGATTTATAAAGTGGCTCAGGTTGTGCGATATTATAACTGTAGTGCAAGTTTACAGTGGGGTGATTGTACTTATAAGTACAAACAGTTCTACAAGGAGCACTTGATTGAGTGCATTTAAAGTTCTTGGGATGAAACTGTTTCTGAACCGCGAGGTCCATACAGGAAAGGCTTTAAAACGTTTTGCAGTGGCTGAGACAGCGTGTCCTTAAAGCTGTATACCGATAATTCTCTTTCCAATCAGCTGCTGCTGTGATTCACACTCAGATACAGTGATATAAATACTCTGAGTCATGCAGTGAGAGTAATATGGAAAAAGATGATCCGCTGTGGCAACTCCTAACGGTAGGAGCTGAAAGAAGAAGAAGAAGGCGCTGTGAGAGTAACAACGCTAAAGCAGTTATGGTATTTGGAATACTATGGCTATTCCCTGGACCATTATATTGTTACAAGTTAATTACAATCAGATGCGTTATACTAATAAACAATATGCGGTTAGTTTCTGTGTATTTATAAAGCCGCAGCAGGAAAATAAGTAACCACACAGGAACAGTAGCACTGCTTTGACGCTGGGTGCTGCCAGTCTGCAAAATGCGAAAATTTTATTTTAATTTTTTTCATTTTTATTACTATTTAATTTAATATTGTTTCTTTGTATCAGTATACTGCTGCTGGATTATGTGAATTTCCCCTTGGGATTAATAAAGTATCTATCTATCTATCTATCTATCTATCTATCTATCTATCTAAAACCGAGCGGAGAACTTGCGTACGACAAGGTATGAGGTACCGTGGAAAAGTGCGTGGCCTAACGCCAAGTGTAGGTTTTATACATCGCGATTTGAACGTGGAAAAGTTCTTACGCAACATTTCTGTGCGTACGCACCGTTCATACATGAGGCCCCAGGCCTTCACAATCCTGATTTGGACTTAGCAGGCTTAAAACATGGTATATTATATTATTTGTATACTTACAGTGGTTTCAGAAAGTATTCCGACCCTTTCACTTTCTGCACCCTTTCTTGTGTTGTAGATTTCATTTTAAATGGATACATCTGCTATTTTTACCCATCAATCTACACTCAATAACCCACGATGCTAAATTGAAAGCTTGTTTTCAGAAATTTGCAAATTTACTAAAACTAAAGAGTATAGATAGTTAAGGGGTCTTTATGAATCTACTCTATATGCTTTTTTTTTGCTTTATATTTGTATGAGGGATGTTCAAAAAGTTTCCACACTTTTTTTCAACTACTTATTAAGAATTTCAACAACAAATTACATCACTTTTCTACATAGTCACCTTCGTTTGCGATGCAATTTTCCCAGCATCATATCACCTTTTTAATGCTCAATTGCTATTCCTCCTGCCTTCACCGTTTTCAACGAAAATATAAAAGTGGGAAACTTTGTGAACAACCCTCGTAAATTATTATGTTTCATAAGCTACTCTATAATGCACCTTCTCACTTTTTACTGTAAGTGGCTTTTGCACTTTTGCACTACTGATTATTGCACATTGTATTTAGGTTTACAAGTTCAAATTTTATTTATCTTATATGTTATACTTATATACTTTTTAATATATTTATTATTTTATTGTACTACAAAGATGAGAAAGAAACAGTATTTCAATTCTTCTGTATGTTCTGCACATATAGTGAATTGACAATAAAAGGCTATTTGAGTGGATTTGATTTGATTTGATTTATGTAGGAGAGTGGCACAGTGGTTCAGTGCTTCACAACAAAGAAGACACAGGCCCAAGCCTGCATGTTCTCACCATCCACAAGGCTTTCCACTGGGTCATCCAGCTTCCTATGACAGTCATGGCATGAAGGTTAGGTGGAGTGGCATTGCTAGACTGGTCCAAGTGTGTGTGTGTGTCCACCCTGTGATGGGCTGGCACTTTTCTGCCTTTACTTGATGCTTGTTGGGTTAAGTTCCGTCTTCCCAACCACTCTACTCTGGATAAGCAGGATTGAAAAATAAATATATGGATTTAAATGTTGCTGTACTAAACTGGTGTACAATGCAGTTTTGGTTCCTGTTTAGAGCTGGTTCTGCCAGGATAGGCTCCAGCCTTTCGTGATCCTGAGTTGAATTTAATGAATTTGAGAATGTTACAGTATGTTATTTGTATACATTTAGTACATGGTGCTTTGTATTTTACTTTATACTAGTTAATTACTACAGCTTTATATTACATTCCTATGATATGTTTTATATATATATATACTGTATATATATATATATATATATATATATATATATATATATATATATATATATATATACCGTATATCTTCCAATAGTAGCCCCGGCATTTATTCAAAAAATTATTCGGATGGCCTGGTATTTAAAAGAGACCGGCGGTTGTTGGAGACCAGCTATTATTCACCTCGCAGACAGAATGGTGATGGGTAAACGGGGTTCATTTGGCAGTAAAATACGGTATGGTACCATATTTATGGTCACAAAATGTAGGCAACAACACCGGATGAACATTTCAGGATTTAATGAAATTATCAGTACAGCAGTACGGTCTTATTAAAGCAGTATACAGTACGGTACTACCGTAAGCATGAAAAACAGGTACGGTAGACGTCAACTTTCTTGCCAATGATGCAACCAGCACTGGCCTGCACCAGTCCGAATTTCGCACGAAAGCACTCATCAGCCCGACAAGTCCCCTGCGGAACATAAGGAAATGCAATTAGCTCCAAACTCACGCATATACGTATACATTATGACATGAGACTGGATAAGATACAACAAAGTACAGTACTTACCATCTATTTGTCGTCTGAATAGGTAATCATTGCTTCGTTATTTGCGAGTTCTTCTTCATCTTCCTCTTCTTGTGATGACAATACAGGTACTCCCATTGCTTGTTGTCGCACAGTAATCAGTTTTATCAGGATTAATGTGTCGAAGATGGCATTTTCATGTTCTTCTCGCCATCTCTGCCCTCCTTGTGGGGTTATGATTGACGTGGAGACGAAAGGGCAAAATGTACAGGAAGAAATTTCTTTTTGACTTTCTCGCTTCCTCGATAGCATCCGACGACAAAACATTTTTGACACGAAAAGGTACTTACCCTATGATTCACTGCAGGAGGGCGGTAGCCCAGGTGGTACGTAAAGAGGATTAGCGTACCAAAAAGGCGGTGGGTCATTGGAGATCGGTGTTTACTACAGACCGGCGCTTAAAGGAGACCGGCTACTATTAGAGACCGGCATCTATTTGTCGCGATATCTCTTCAAACCTGGCGTTTATTGGAAACGGGCGTCAATAAGAAGCCGGCCACTACTAGAAGATATACTGTATATATCGTGTGTGTTTTGGACATTCAGTGTCTGTCTGTCTGTGTCTGTGGACTGTCCTTCCACAATATATACATCATATCAATCATAATGAAGCGCTTCGAAAGGTTAGTCATGTCACACATAAAGACAAATCTCCCTGCCTCCCTTGACCCTCTTCAGTTTGCATACCGCTCAAACAGGTCAACTGAGGATGCCATATGCTCTGCCCTTCACCTCTCCCTGACACATCTGGATAAAAAAGACACATATGTCAGATGCTATTCATAGACTTTAGCTCTGCCTTCAACACAAACATCCCTCAAAAGCTGGTTGTAAAACTGAGCAGGTTGGGCCTGAACACCACCCTCTGCAATTGGATCCTGGACTTCTTGACAGAGAGGCCCCAGTCAGTTCAGATAGGCTGGAACACCTCCGGCAACATCACATTGAGCACTGGAGTGTTGTAGGGCTGCGTGCTAAGTCCACTGTTGTTAACCCTGCTGACTCATGACTGCACAGCCCACAACACCAACCACATCATCAAGTTTGCGGATGATATGACGGTGCTGGGTCTGATAAGCAGGGATGATGAAACAGCATACAGAGATGAGGTGGAACGGATGTCTGCACGGTGTGAAGACAACAATCTATCTCTCAATGTTGACAAGACAAAAGAGATAATCGTGGACTTCAGAAAATCACATCCTGCCCACATACCATTCAGCATCAACGGTTTAGATGTGGAGACTGTTAGGAGTACCAAGTTCCTCGGTGTGCACATAACTGAGGAACTTACGTGGATACATAACACCTCATCACTAATCAAGAAAGCCCAGCAGAGACAACACTTCCTGAGGTGGCTGAAGCGAGCAAGTCTTCCCCCTTCTATTCTCACCATGTTCTACAGAGGCACCATTGAGAGTGTTCTGACCAGCTGCATCACTGTCTGGTATGGCAACTGCAACATATCTGACCGCAAGCACCTGCAAAGGATAGTGAAGACAGCAGAGAACATTATTGGGGTGCCTCTCACTTCACTATAGGACATATTTTACAAACGCAGTGTCCACAAGGCCTGCAGCATTGTGCAGGACCCCTTACACTCCTCACATGGACTTTTCACACTTCTGCCATCCAAGAGAAGATACTGCAGCATCAAAGCCATATCTGCCAGGCTGTAGGAGAGTTTTTACCTTCAAGCTATCAGACTCCTTAACACCATGCTGCCCCCTGGGATCTTCCACACTGCTTCAACCACCTCTAAAAACAGAACTTTTATACATGCAAGCAATTTTCCTGCAAAGGCGAGTGTGCATGTAGAAAAGAACTGAAAATGTCATACTGACCTTTAAGTGTTTGGACACTCTTGATATCTTTCTGCTGTGAAACATTCTGACCTGTCATTGTTTACACATGTCTTAAACAACTATTATCATACACTGATAATTTCAGTATTATCTATATCTATTATTTATTATTTATTTAATATGCAGTGTATTATATATCTGTTGACTATATTTATGTATCTAGATTGCAAATACCATACATTGCATCAAAGTTCATATTGCTAACTACACATCAATATTGCTGCTACTTCTTTGTCTTGTCTTTGCACAATGTCTTGTCTTGTTTATGTTTTAATTTTAAATTAAAAATGTAATTATATTTTTAATTTATTATTTGCACGTCATGTTGTTACTCTGTGGACCCCGAGCTTCGCAATTTTGTCTATCTGTATACTTGTATATGATTGAGATGACAATAAAGTTCACTTTGACTTTGACTTTGATAAATATATATATATATATATATTCTGTATATGATGATGGGAGCATGCACTGATAGTGCATTGCCACACCCACCACACAATGGGTACTACAACAAAATGGTGCCCTGTCCAGGGTTGGTTCCTATCTTGCACCTGTCTCTGGGATAAGCTCCAGCTCCCCTATGATTATGAAGGTTTGATAATGCTACACTATATTATTTGTATAATAATTATGCAGTTATTAAAATGGCGAATCTTTTATATTTGCAATACACACAGTTACCTTAATTGGTAGTACACTATAAAAGAATAAATTAAATTACAGATCTTGACTGCTGGGTCAAATCCAGTGCCTTGTCACTGACTGTCTGGAGTTTGCACATTCTCCCCTAATTTGTGTGAGTTTTTTTCTAGGTATTATGGCTTATCTCCTAGGATGTACGTGTTAGTTTAACTGCAGACAAAGAGTGTAGGCGTGAGCATAAGTGTGCCCTTACAATGAATTGGCATTCCATCCCAAGCAGATTCTGTCCTGTGCATGGTGCATCGGGGATTGGCTTCTCATCTGCCTGAATTAGATTAAGGCAGATTAATAATAAATGGATTGATGTATGAATGAATTCAGTGGACTGTCTTTCCTACTGACAAGGTCTAGTATGCCAGGATCAGTCCAATCCTTGACTATCACCCAAACCATACCCATTGACTTAGAGATGGTGAACCCTCATGGCAGACTGACATGGCTTTCTCAGACTGAGCCAGACTATGCAATGTGGATCACCTTTTGGGTAACACCAAGCTGTACCTCCAGAAGTGGTACCTTGTATCCCTAGATGATGTTTGATTATATGTATTTACAAGAATCACTAGAATTTTAATTTTTGAATTGCCCTTTGTCTGGCCACTTTCTCAGACCAGTTTCCCAAGGGCTAACTCTATTATAAGTAGAATCTTTGAGGCCACATGAGCACTTCCATCATGCCATAGTGCAAGTGGCCACAATGAGGTTCTTGCATAGCACCGAAAGTCTCACTTTCTATGACAGTGGTGAGAAGCTCAGCAATGCACAAGGACCCTGGACTAAAACCACGTCTACACTGGATCAAGTGGAAACACTTGACCTGTTTTTTCGCATGTTAGTTAAGTTAGGGAGAGTTTATTATCCCTGAGAGAAATTTTACTTGCAGCAGAAGAGTGCACAAAAACATAGGACTCTGCTACACAGATTCAAGAAAATAAGCCAAGATACAACACATGACAGTAATTGTTACAATCAATGCACACAGTTGCACGATTCCTGCAAATAAGAATAATTACTTTTAACAGTACACAATGCTAATTCAGAATTCAGAAGGTTATCAACAGCTACTAGGATTCAAAATACAGTACTTATAGCTCTGGAATTAAAGAGATGATAAATCTGTTGCTCTTTACCACTGGGAACGTAACTCTGCAGCCTGAGGGTAACAAAGGAAACTTGGGAAAAAGAGAATGGCTACTGTCAGACTAAATGGGGTCGGCCTTCTTTCTAACCTGTTTCTAATACAGCTGCAAACTAATAATTTTACTACTGATTTTGACAATATTCTTAAGACAGTTTATGTTCTTAAAGCAAAATTTAAAAGTGCATGTAACAAAAGAATCAATAAATGACTTTTAAAAGTGTCATTATGGTTTCATTCACTTTACATTTTAATTACAAAGTATAGCCATTTCTGCCCTCTTACACATTTGTCTGTTATTGAGATCAATTTTCAGTCTGTTATCATTGATTGCTTCTAGATATCCCACCATATCCACACTCTCCCCTTTTATTATTGTTGAGAGAGAGTGGGAGGAGAGGAACACCTAAAATCTACAGCCATGGAAGCATCACACCAGTAAACAAACTCATTAACATGTCCATGGCTGTCCTCCTCATCCAGTAAACGATTCACAATGACAGAGTCATCCACAAACGTGAGGAGGATAACCCTAAATGCTGCCATAGAAGAGATTTACAAAACATGGCCCAGGGTTCGAAGCAGGACCTACCAAAGTGATTATATCTTGCAAGGTGCTGGTGGGTGATCCCCAGGAGTGGCTGGAGACTGCAGATGGATACAGAGACACCCGGTCTATACAGCTCAGGATATGTAGATGAAAAGAAAATTAAGTGAAGTGAGTGGGCAGGAAGACGGCTTGGTAATTACCGTATATACTCACGTATAACTCAAGTCTTGAAACCTGAAAAATCGATCATAAAATCAACCTATGCCCGTTCAAAAATGTGACACATTTTTTTTTTTTTACATCTTGCCTCCTCCAATCTCGCACCAGTTTCTCAGACACATTGAATTTTGTTGCATCAGTGCAGTTACCAATTTCTTTTGCTACTTCAACGACATTTAATTTAAAACCAGCTTCATATTTTCTTCTGATCGAACACACAATCGTAGACAAGGGATGCTCTTACGATAAAGGTGTACGAGGGTGTGAGATCCAAAAAACACAAATCAGTGCAAATGTTGCTTCGGAATAGTTTGGGTATTACTGTGTGGTCATGTAGGCACAATACATAGAAAAAAAGGCAGTGTGCTCCGTAGTTTCTCTCTCAGTTGGGCATTAGCATATCATAATCTCTTGGACCAATAGTGTGAGTCTTCCGCATTATATATATTATAAAATACAGTAAAAATATGGTAAAATCAAGTCCGACTTATTCGTGGGAGAACTTATCCACGAGTATATATGGTAATGCTGCTACCATACTGCTCCTGAGACCAAAGTTTCATTCATAGAACATTAACTTGTCTATTCGAAATTTGCAGGTTCTCCTTGTGTCCACATGGATTTTTTTTTTCTTAAGTATTCTCCAACCCAAAATGTCTGTGTTGGATTATCTGTTATGTATGATTGTCTTTGTGTGACAGCTGTAATGGAAGGTGTAACGGGACTGTCATCCCGGCCATCCTTACCTGATTAGGAGGCCATCATAATAAATCATCAGCCAAGTCAGACTGATTTCCCAGATGGAAGGATTACTGTTCTCTTTCCTTGTTGTGAAGCAGGGCAATGGATGAATGATGAGAAACTGCTAGCCAGGGCCTTGGGCTTCCTCAGTATACTGAGTTACATTATCCCTTCTGGCATAGCTGCGATATGACATTCGCAGTGTTGCATAGGACTTGTAGTTCTGAAGGGCAGCCCTTTTTGGGGCCCACAGATCCCACCAGGGAGAATGGCTGGAGTGAGGTTTCCTGGTCAGTCGAATGTTCCACCTGACCTAGAAGTGCTTCTTGGGTGTGGTGTTGACATGCTGGAACTGCTCCTAGATGCAGATTGAAAATGAGCCCTGTGCCTCACCTAGGCAAGTCAGAAGCAGAGTAGGGCAACACTCACCTATAGTGGAAATGGACGAAGAGAGCTAAGATATTGTGGAAGTGATATAGAAGAAGCCAGTAAGAACATATATTTGTTTAATATCTGTGGTGAAGTTGTTTGTGGACTTTGGGGATCTGAGATGCTCCCTATAGGCTACACAGTGTACGTGATTGTAAACAGCAATGCACCAGTATTTCAGACAGAAGTGTCTCCTGTGCTTTACCAAATAAATATCATCAACAAAGATAGTAAGGAACTTTTAGGTGCAGTTTGAACTTTTTCATTCCTCTGTTTAGATGGTAAATTGAAGTAAAATGTCTCTTGCTCTCTCAGAGCGCAGATGAGCTCAAAGAAGGAAAATGAAGACTGTAGGGTTGAGTTGTGAAATGAGGACACCCGTATCTCAGCACAGAATCTAATTTCCAATCAGTGGTCATTATCTGCAAGTGACAAACTGTAAGATGCCTTTTTCACACATACGTTAAGCAATGATGATGCAAGTTTTTCAGTATGTGGATGACCATGGGTGTCACCATATTAACAGCATGGTGACAAAAGAGAGCAGATAAATAATAAATAATGTGAGATTTAACATATAGCCTCAAGGCCTGTTGCCATGTGATCGGCTTGCTCTCATTAAAAACTGTCAGTATAGATTTACAAAGCTATTCTTCGCACAGCAGGAAGGGTCCCTTCCTGTCACTGCAGACATTCACGCAGTCCTTCAAAGGAGACCCACAGAAAATGAGCCCTTAAACCTTTTTAAAGGATGGCTGTGCACTCTGAAAGGAGAAAAGATCTGACTGTGGAGGTTTTTACAAATACTATAGCTGAACCATGTAATGGATGAGGAGCTCTAGCCTTAGCTGATTTCTACATGTATTTCTAGTACTGTCTTCAAACTGATCACATCACAACATAAATTCCAATTCAGCCAACCCTGGATAGGGTACTAGGCCATGACTGGGTCCACAGACCCACATCGCACAGTGCTAGATTAGAATCTCAGATTAACCTAACCTGCATATCTATGGGATACAGGAGGACACCCACAGTCCCAGCAGAAAGGCCCACTTGAACACAGTTTTGCACTATAATATGACAGCACAGAAATACGTTTCTTTATAATAAAAGGCTGAGGTCAGAAACCCTTCATTTGCCAGTGCTCCTGAGAGAGGAAACAAAGATGTAAAGTCATCACACACCTGGAGGTGAGTAGCAGTGTAAAGGTATTGCTCACTATTTAAGGGTACATTTTGCACCAACAAAAGGGTCTCACATGTGGCACCCCAGTACCCTCGGATCACACATTTCCAACAATTAATATACAATATCTGTCTTATAATATAAGAGATGCTCCTCCTGTCTCAGCTTTCAAATCCCGGCTGAAGACTCCATAATTCAGTTTAGCACATCCTGACTAGAGCTGCTGATTAAATGTACAGACTACATCTCTGTTGTTGGTCATTAGCACTAAAACATAAGTAACATGATAGTTATAACTGGATACTAACCCTCACCTATTCTGTTTTTCTTCTCGGTACTCAAATGTGAAAATTGGTGCCACTGCCAACTTGCCAAGTTGTTTTGCCTTCCTAAGGTAAAGTCATCCCTGATGCTGGATCAGAGGAATCGTCAGGTAGAGGGATCCTTTCATCGGATTGGCTGGGCCAGCACTGACTCAGCTGTGGAATGGCCAATTGGGGGAGGCAGCTTGATGACTGAAGTCTCCAGGAGTCTAAACAAATCCAAATCATGTTATGAGATATCATCCACTGTTAAATTCTGCTCTGTACTTGTAATATTTTTATTTTTATGCTGTATTGAGGATTGTTCTGTTCTGTGTATTGTATTGTATTGACCCCCTTCTTTTTGACCCACACTGCACGCCCAACCTACCTGAAAAGGGGTCTCTCTTTGAACTGCCTTTCCCAAGGTTTCTTCCATTATTTTTCCCTACAAGGTTTTTTTTGGGTAGTTTTTCCTTGTCTTCTTAGAGAGTCAAGGCTGGGTAGTGGGGCTGTCAAGAAGCAGGGTCTGTTAAAGCCCATTGCAGCAATTCTTGTGTGATTTTGAGCTATTTAAAAATAAATTGTATTGTGTATTGTACTGTATCTGTTACATTTTTTTAAAGTTTATTTCTTCTGGCATTTGTTTGTAGTGCACCACAGCCGTGGTCCATTTGCCAGTGTATCCTTTTCTGTTTTGGGGGGACTGATGTACCCAGATTCATCCCCTGTTTTACAATTGCATTAAGTTTAAGTGGCTGCTCATTTTGCCATGTCTTTATCCAAGCGGCAGATAACAAAAAACTTTGCTAACCCTATTCTTGTTTTTTGAATTTATATCTTGGGTTCCGGACTTTCATTTTGTCCTTCCGACCTTGATTTTCATCTTGTTTTTTGGCTGTATTGTTTCTGCACTTCTCAGTCTCCTGGTTTTGACCCTTTCCTGTTTTTGCATCTCTTTCCTGGTTTGGCCTTTAAAAGTCTTGTTGGTTTCCCGACACTACAGTACCAGTGCTAAGAACAATCCTTCACTCACAATCACATGAAGATGAATGCATATACTCCAGTTTTATTCAGCTATGTAGATGTCCGCTATGATAATAGAACAAATAAATTGAAAATTGGGAATGCACCACAAAGCCAGCAGAGACTGGAAGAGCCATGGTGTAACAGTTTAAAGTGTCATAGCCTCAGCTCATGAAACTGAATACATTTTGACAATCATAGCCACAAAGAAGGAGAATTGGTATTTAATCAAAATGACAGGAGCAGGACACAGAGTGTGCTACAGATTTTAATTTGTTTATTAGTTCATTGTAGGTTAAATTAATTTCCAAAATATCTGCCAGACAAATAAAAAGATTTGGAAACAGGGTATAATGAGGGCTCAATAATGTGTGCAGATGGGACCTACAAGAGGGGCCAAGAACAAAGAGACACCAAAAATGCAAATGAAGTTTGTCATCCTACTTCCCATGATTCAGCGATGTTGAAAGATGTGTTTAAAGGGCAGGTTACGGTAATTTAAAGTCCTTATCTTGTCCCCTCATTGGCCCAGAAGTCTTTTGTTCCCGTTAAGGCCTAATTGATCACTTTCCAACAGAAACGTGCAACTGCTTTTTATTGTATGCAACAGAGGAAAAGGAGCAATAAGCAACATGTCTTGTAGAATTTAAGTAAGCTATTGTTTACTGTCAGAGATGGAAATCAAATATGGTCTATGATTATTATTGGTTTGAAGATTTGCGCGCTGGTCGTGTTGACTTTTTTTATGTTATGACAGAGAAGGAAAGTTTGAAGTCTGAGCACCAGCTGCACATATTCACTTTGCTTATAATACCAACTTGTGTTATAATGTAGGAGTTTCCATTGCATTAAAATAAATAAAGCTTCCAAAAGAAAGGTAGGGAGCAAGGCAGAATCTAACGTTGGCTCACCTGATTTCTCACAAGCCTATAAGGCTATCTGCTGGACTCAGCTGGAGCAGGCCTGAAATTGGGAAGCTGGCAAAACAAGTAGATAAATCCCAAAATAAAGCAACAGCAACGAAAGGAGGAGGATAACTCACAACCCCTGGCTTGGGCACTAAAAAAGGCAACAAAGAATTTTTTAAAATTAGACATTTATTAACAAAAAAAAAGCAAGGCAAAAGAGTTTAAAAGAGCAGAGATAGGCAAATGGAGTTGCGTAAAAAGTTAATCCATACCTATGAACAATTACATTCCAAATTTAACATTCCAGCTACACATTTCTTTCACTATCTTCAAATCAGGAACTTTGTTAAACAGAACCTCCCAGATTTTCCTCATCTTGCACCCTCATCCATGCCGGAAAAAATATTGCTCAATTTCAAGGACTTAGACACCATCTCTGCAATATATAAAATCATTTTACAATACCTCCCTTTGAAAGATCCAAGAGGACACTGAGAAAAAGTTCTCTCAATTAATATATCAGAAAAGGAGTGGAAAGTAGCAATGCAGAGAATTCACTCGAGCTCCATATGCACAAAGCATACAATTATTCAACTCAAAATTATATATCGAGCACATCTGTCTCGACTAAAACTCTCCAAAATGTTTCCAGGGCATGATCCAACCTGCGAACGCTGCAATTAAGTCCCAGTCTCACTGGGTCACATGTTCTGGGCCTGCACCAAATTAACATTATTCTGGACCAAAATTTTTAATTACCTCTCAGACAGCCTTGGACTCACAATCCCTCCTAACCCATTAACAGCTGTGTTTGGGGTTCTTCCAGAGGGGCTTAAAGTGGAGAAAGACAAACAAATTGTGATTGCATTCACTACACTTTTGGCATGCAAACTTATTTTCATAAACTGGAAGTACCCAAACTCTTCTCTTTTAAGTCAATGAGAAACCGATGTGTTATACTATTTGAAATTGGAAAAAATCAAATACTCAGTTAGAGGATCCGTACAGACTTTTTTCAAAACATGGCAGGATCTAATCAGTAATATTTTAAAATAAGTTTATAAAGCACAGAGAATTTATTAATTTAGGTATGTTTACAAGCCTTAAATTTCACGCCCTTTGGCTTGCTCTCTCTCTCAGGGGTGGGGATCGATCTGTTCTTAACTTAATTTTTCTTTTTGTAAAAACGTGATTGATTTGTATGGATTGCAATAAAATTAATAAAGAAAGAAAAAAAAAAAAGTTAATCCATAACCAAAAAAGCCTCAATCACAATTCAGAAATTAGAATCCATAATGTGAAATGAAAACTAATACAAAAAAGAAAATCACAACAAAAACACAGCAATACTCACAGAAACTCTTTGTACATTTCTGTGATAATATTGTGTTGAGATCAGGGCAAGGGTCTAACACTTGGAAGAAGTTTGGAACCACCAGCTTCTTTTCCTAGAGTTTTCTGTCCGGTCAAGCTGAGTAACTGGGTAAGAACAGCTTTGGTCAGGATGGTAAGAGAGCTTCAGAAGTCAACTACTGAGATGAGAGAAGCTATTGAATGGACGACCATCTCAGCAACAGTCAGTCAATCAGGGTCTAATGGCAGAGTACATTTAAAGGACTTTGAGAGGGTGAGGAAAGAGATTCTCTGGTCTAATGGAGCAGAAATTGAATTCTTTGAGTAGAACTCCAAGCACTATGTCTGGTGAAGACCAGACTTTGATCGTCATTTGCTCTATATTAAAGCATTGTGGTGGCATCATCATGGAAAGGGGGTTCCTCTCAGCAGCACGGACAGGAAGACTGGTCAGAAATGAGGGGAGGTTGCAGCTAAATAAGAAAAGGCCCTTGAAGAAAATCTACTCCAGAGTGCACATAACCCGGGGCTGGAGTGGCAATCCACCTTTCAGCACGATAATGACCTGAAGCAAAGAGCCACAGCAATGCTGGAGTGGCCTCAGGACAAGTCTGTAACTCTTCTTGAGTGGCCAATCTAAAGCCCAAATGTAAACCCAATAAAACATCTTCAGAGAGACCTGAAGCTGGCAGTTCACAGATGCTTCTCATCCAATCTGCCAGAGCTTGGGAGGATCCACCAGGAAGCATGGAATAATCTGTCCAAATCCAGATGTGCCAAGTGGGCAGAAACTCAGCCCAAGAAGACTCAAACCTGGAATTGCTGATAAAGTGGCTTCTAAAAAGTACTGAATTAAAGGTCTGAATATTTTTTTATAAAAGAGAGATTCCAGTTTTTATTCTTAATAATTTTGCAAACCTTTCTGAAAACATTTCTTTAGTTTTTAATTATGAGTTATTAGTGTATACTGATGGGCAACATGACAAATTTATCTAATTAAAAATTCAATTTACAACACAAAAAATGCACAGGTTGTGAAGACATCTCAATACTTTCTGATTCCAATGTAAATAGTGTTTAATACGTAGTACAGTTTGCCAGTGGACTTTCACTGGTGCTCATAACCTGCCTCTAATCACACTGACTGGCTGTGTGCAATCATTTTTCTTTTTCTTTTAACGATTAATTCCAGACTATCAAAATATACTGGAAGCTTCATAGGCTGGTGCCCTTGGATGCAGCAGCTCTCTTTTCAGTCCCAAAATTATACAACGCATATAGCGAGTGGCCTAAAAATATTAAATATGTTACTTGCCTTAAATTATGTTCATCAGGAACTCAATAAAACCATGAATGTCCCTCCTGTGCTGTCAGACCGGAAGACGAAGCAGGATCAACTCAATGTCAGTCAAGATCAGCCCAATGTTAGTCAGGATCAGCCCCATGTCTGCATTTCCTTTAACTCTTTGAGGGCTGGATATTTTTTTAGTTTTCTGAAAAGCATACAATGTACTGGTTTCACACATGAATCAACATAAAACGTCTGTTGCTACGTGCTGGGGCTGCTGTGGGCGCATGTTTGGCATCTCTGGCAGCAGTGGCTGCACAGGTGCGCCTCGATGGCCAGCAGGAATGCACAGTGGGCTGGCTGCCTGGCTGTCTTCGCACAGCAGGTGGGTGGCGGCGGTAGGCGCAGTGTGACGCAATATGGTTTGTACCTCTTGTCATCATAAGTGGTGGTCCTACCAGGTGAAGGCTGCTGTAGGCGTATCAGCTGCATGAACGTGTTCAACACCACAATCAGCTGGAGACTGATCAGCCAATATTGGTCCCTCAATTTCGTTTTTGATCTCCATCTTCAAATCACTTGCATCAAATTCCAAGTCCGACAAGTCAGAGTCCGGTTCAGCGCTAATACGTAAAACGTTTATGGAGTATTTTAATTTTCACATCTGCTTTAGTCTCTCAACAGATGTCGATGCCATTTTAGAGGTTGTTTGTTCTTCGCTACTCATGTATGTGCAGGGAATCAAGGAAAAATCGGCAAAAGCTACTTAACTTTCCTTCTAGCAAAGAGAATCAAACTAAAACGTAAGGGCGGGTTTTGTTGCAGTTTATAGCCGATTGCTGTCCTCAACCCCTGAATTTTGACAAAAGTCAACATCAGCCCCGAAAGAGTTAATGCAGTGCCCTCCCAAATACTGAACCTTTGAAGAGACTGACCTTTTTTAGGCCCTGGTTGCCAAAACGGGCCACTTGAAGGTTTAACCTTTCACCAGAGTGGGTTAAATAGAGACACATCCGTCACACAGTTAGCAGCCCTTATGTTGCACTTCTGTTTTCAGGCCCACCCCACCCGCACTTAAGTAAGGTGCACCTGTCAGAGCTCATGTGGATTTTGTTTGTCTTGTGTTTGTCATTATTCTGTTGAATATTCACATCACTGACCTCAATGGTTTTAGTTTCCCTCAAGCATTTGTAGTTTTGCCTTTTAAATGATACCTTCATATCCCTTTGTTTGCTACCCCTTCAATCTTGACACCACCTAATGTTTTAAACTTCAACAGAACAAAAAAAAAAATAAAATAAGTATCTGTAATGCTGTTTGTGGTGTATAATTTTAAGGGGAAGAAACAAAATCTGCCGATATTACACTATTCCTGAATGGCAGCTCTTCCACTTATGGAGTGCTGGTGATCATCTATCATCAGAAAAAAGTAAAAAGCAGCAATTTGACTTATTTAAGGTCGCTCAGTGAGTTAGCATTTGCTAGAAGCCCACTCGGATACCAAGAAGTATGTTTCTTTCAAATTAATTTCCCTGTAGTTCAGAGATATAATCTCACCATGCATCATTCTGTCTTGGCGAAATTATACAGACAGAAACAGAGCTTGTCTTTGAAAGGCATTCTGAGCTGTAAGCTACAGTCATCCATCTATCTGCTGATCTTCACCCCTGACTATTGGGGGGATAGGGGTCTCAGTGAATGAAAAAACCCACATATTCTTTTCTTTTCTACCTTCCATACATTTACCGTCAGAACTCTCATTTCCCAATAATCAGATTCATTTATTCTTATAAAGTGGATCTGAGATGTGCACAGATTTAAAATTAGAAATTAGAAGCAGAAAAATATTAAGCAATATTTTTAATGTGGCATCTTACCCAGGCTCAAATTAGAAGAGCAGAGTATATACAGTACAACACTGGAAGCAAATATCTGTATTAAACACTAAATAATGATAAATACAGGAAATATAAAGCTTTGAATTACAATAGACACAATAAATCAGAATAAAAATACAAAATACTACAAGAAAACCCTGAACAAACAACATAATTTGTCATATAAATGGAAATCATTCTGAGTACGTGGACAAGGAGGGTAAACTGAAAGAAGAGTACGTTAAATACTTTCATGAACAAATTAGTTTTAAGTTCTTTTTTAAAAGAATGAATTAAATCGGCTGAGGTCACTCTAAAGTCTGGGAGCTATTTAGCTGAAGGTTCTGTCACCCATAGAGTGCAGAATTAATGGACCTTGGTGTGCGGGCCGAGCATAATGATGGAGGAGGTTACTAATGTAGTCCGGTACAAGGCCATTTAAAGCCTGATAGTTAGTAATAGAATTTATATTCAGTCCTATAAAACCCATGGAGCCAGTGAAGGGGGAGCACATAATTTTGAACCAATTGCGGCTTTCAGCTATGATGACAGATTAGAAGGGGTGCCAGCCAGTAGGGAGTTACAGTAGTCGATGTGATAACAGTATGGACAAGTTTCTCTGCATTGGGAAAGGAGAGCAATGAGTGAACAAGGGAGCTGGAAATTATGAAAGTTTCTTAATGGGGCTTATATTTGGGTAGAGAAAGAAAGAGAGAAATCAAAAATGACACCAAGATTCCTTATAGTAGATGAAGGTCTGATGATATCATCATCAAGAGTATTATTGGTAATGATATCATCATATACAGCAGTAGCCTACCCTTGACAGGAAACCACAATACTTTTAGTCACGCCAGGCCAGTTTGACGTGACTTATTAGCCTGCTGGGTCAAAACACTTGTAGGATATGGATGTTGGCAGTGCTGGGAGTTAAATCCCACTCCCTAGAGAAATCTCAACAATGTATCATCTTTATGCTGGCCTTGAAATTTTAAATCTGTGGTTGCAGCCTTTCCACAGTTTTTCTCTGGATAGTTTGTTTATCTCAAACCAAATCAAGTTAGGTCAAATGATGGCACTAAATCATCCTAATGTGAGCATCTGAGAATGCTTGTAGCAGTGAGCCCTGCAATGAACTGCTGTTCTATTCAGGACTTGTTTCTAATTTACACCTGAAGCTACAGCATTCTAGCTCTCTACAACCTGAATCAAAAAAAAGAAGGGTTTGGAAACTGACAAATGGATGGCAGAATAGTTTTTAATCCATCCGTGTACAAGATAACAGTAAGTGGAGTGAATGTAAATGCTGCAAATGAGCAAGTCTCACTGCATTATTGTCAAAGAGTGGCAGAGACGCTTCACTTGTATTTTATTTAACTGATCCTTTGGGTGTAAGGAACTTGCACATCCGTGATGGAATTGTTTTAATGTTTCTGCAATCCGAGCACTCACACAGGGTGGGGATTAAACCATCAATTTTAAGATTTACAGCCAGTAGCTCAGCCGGGGCCACACTACCTTTTTTTACTATAAATCAGAAATTAACAGTATTCTCAAGTGAATGAGGTCAATTGTATTTCTACATTTTTATCAGGTATTTAATGTTCATCACATAATGCAGATTGCTTACTAAGTCCTTTTGGAAGATAATTTGAAACATTTTAATGAATCATGCTGTAAGAACTTTGTGATCAATAAAGCAGTGTTTTCATTTTGGAACACCAGAAATCAGGCCAGCTGGAATTACAGCCTACCAAGATAAATCGAAAAACTAAATTTATGTGGAATCAGCCCTTTTAACAAAATTCTGAAGTGACACATCAATGAGTACATCTATTTCCTGTTGATGTGCCAGCAATTGATCATGTTTATTCCACTCTAATTTCTTTCAATAATTGATTTTACAAGTGTAAGCATTGCTAAAGAGTACTATACAAAAAGTGTTATGAGATGGGGTCTTCCACATGATGAAAGCATTCTGAGGCATCCAAAAGGCTTCACTAGCCAGGCCAGGCCTCCTCTGCCTAACTCAAAAAGGCCTCACTCCAATGGCCTTAATCCAAACTCTACTGGTCTGCCTCAGGCTTTGCAGGCCCAAAATGTAAATTAAGCCTCACATGGCCTTTAACCCAGTGGTTCTCAACCTGTGGGGTGGGCCCCCCTAGGGGGGCGCGAAGAAGTGAAAAAAAGTTAACAAAAATCAAAAATATGAAAGAAACATCTGTTGAAACCAAAACAAATTAACTTAAACTACATTCTGATACTAGAACAATAAATATAGAGTTAGATAAATGTCGATAAAAGTTAAGTAGGTATAATAAAATATGCATCTACATTTCAAAAAAATGTTGGGGGGGGCGTGATTAAAACTGTTATGAAAACTCAGGTCGCAAATACTTAAAGGTTGAGAAATGCTGCTTTAACCCTAAAAGACTCAAATCACGAAAATGACCACAGTACTGAATTTATTAAGAATTCTCTCATTTGAATTCATTCAAAGACAACATCTACAATATTTATAGCTCAGGAAAATATCAAAAAGAAACTCCATTCATTATACACAAGAGAAAGGATGACTTTAAACCCTCAGTATGTTTGAATAAGGGGAAATAAATAAACTTTAAGATTTTATTACCAACAAAACAGAAGATTAATACAAAATACTAAATAGAGCAAGAAAAGGCAAAGTAATTACTTACCTAAAAGGCAATCTAAAGCAAGCAAGTCTAACTCACAATCCAAAAGAATAATCCAAGAACAATAAAATATAATACAAGTATTGTATAGCGTTCTTCACTTAGTGCAGGCTCAGAGCACTATGAACAATTCTTGTTTAAAATACAAGTACAGTGGACCCGAAGTAATTTCCCCCATAGGACTGTATGTAAATACAATTAATCCATTCTGGACCGTACGAACTGTATGTAAATAAGATTTTTAAGCACAAAAATAGTTAATTATACCATAGAATGCACAGTGTAATAGTAAACTAAATGTAAAAACATTGAATAACACTGAGAAAACCTTGAACAGAGAAAACTAACTAATTGCAAGAGTTCATGCTACAGCCTTACGAACCGCTCGCTGTAAACACTTTTTTAAAGAGTTTTAAGCACAGGGAAAAAAATGAACATTTGAAAAATACGTAACTTATACAAAAACTAACCATAAACAACCAAGAAAAGTAACATTGCAGGAGTCGAGTTCTGGAATGAAGGAAGTGAGGAGGAACTGGGTAGAGAGGAGATTACAGTTTTGAGGGAAAGTCCCTCTGCGTGATGCACGTCTGACTGAGAACAATGTACTGTACAGGGAGAGACAGGGAGAGACTGAACACGTGCGTAAATCACTGGCGCGTACGAACCAGAAGGGAAACAAAATAGAGCACAAAGAGTTCACAGTGAATGCACAGGGAGAGACTAAACACGTGCAGAAATCATCAGCGCATACGAACCGGAAGGGAAACTGGCTTGTTTTTCACCCAAGTGTGTTGTCGTGAACAGATGCAAAAGTTTGGTGAACTTTTTGGTCATAACCCAATTTGTACATGTTCCGAGACGTTTGTGGCCCGAGGTTCCACTGTATAGATTAAGATAAAACTTAATTCACTATAAACTTAAATCCAAACAAAACACAATATTCATATAAAAATGTCATATAAATGAATGATCTCTGGCACCTGAGTCTTCCCAACAGACTTATGAAGCAAGAGGGAGTTCTTAGGTGTCAGGCTGGCCACACCTCCTGGGGCTCCACCCACAAGGACCATAAGCACATTTAAAGAGATGCTAAACAATCGACAAAAATAACATAAACATATTACAACAAACAATCAAATAAAAATAATAAATGATAAACATACATTAGTCCATGACAAAAAGCACCAGAAATGGACAAAGACTATAAAATGTTCTTGAGGGAATGTTTGCTAGTACGCTAATAGTTTGAGCTAACCAGCTTTTATTATTTTTAATATTAACTGGATCTTTTTCAACAGAAGTCAGTACATTCTTATCAAGAGTGTAAAGTAAAGTATATAATCTTATATAATAATTGCATTTGATTTACATTTACCTAGCAATCATTTGTTTGCTTTGTTTTCAAAAGTTTTTTCATGTTTGTTTATGAGATATAAAGTTCCTGACAAGAAATGCTTGGACATACAGCTTTTAAATGTACATACTATATAGCTTTTAAAATCATTGATTATATTGTTATTCAGAAAAGAATGAATTGATCAAATTCTCACTTAGAGGATCTGATTATAACCTTTTCAAAACCTGGCAGGATCTAATGAATAACATTTTAAAATAAGCATTTAAATTAAGGAAGCAGATTCACTCGTCTCTTTTACTCCATTTGTCTTTACTCTTTTATCTATTTGCTTATTTTTACTCTGCTGGCCTACCTCTCTTTCTCAGGGCTGGGGGTTGATTTGTTTCGAACCTATTTTTGTAGAACTTGAGTTATTTGTATGAAATGTTATTTGATTTTAATAAAATCAATAAAATAAAAAAAAAGAATTTATTCACATTGCACTTAGTTTGATCTGTATATATACCAGGGTGCAGATGCCATTGCATTGCAGTTTTAAGTTGAGAAGGGACCTGCTGTTCTGTTTTCCAACAGCGCAGACTTTCACACGTTAACTCTGAGGTGAGCATCTGCCCTTTCAAAAGCCAGTTCCGAAGTCATTAGGACCCCAAAGTTGATCCAGTTAAAAAGACACATCATTAATCTTAATGCAGTGCATCAGCTTTATGTACTCATCAGATTTTTATAGTGCCAGCTACTGACATAAGTGCTGCCATGGCATATAAAACACGTGTTCATTTATCTTCTTTGGTTTCTTGGATCCATTTTCCTCATTATGTTTCATCAATGGGAAAGCTCTGGAAACTCGGCCAATGATGTTTTTGTTAAGAACGCGTACACTAATAGAGACTACAGAAACTCTTTCTTCATGAATCTTCCATTGTTTAGGATACACAGAAGAGAATTTACCTGTTGACTACGCCTCCCAGAAGTGTGAAAAGGGCTAATTGCAAGCACATTGTAGTAACCCGTTTGACTAGTTCAATCAAGTGTATTTTACCTGTAGTGAGGTCAGCCTGACCACTTTACCAAAGAGGAACCTGAAATCGGAAAGAGGGGAAACAATAAGTCATGCACATTGTACTGACACTGTCTAAGACCTGTGATTTGTAGTAAAATTGTTTTGAGGTATGTTCTTATTACTAAGGCGTTACCAGGAGCAGAAACAGGTGTGGCATGAAAGAGGGGCCAAACATAAACTGCAGAGCTCCTCTATGTTTGAGATCAGAGCCTCCAGGCAGTGGTAAACTTTGTTGCTAAAAATGCTGTCCTAGAAATAGTTGATCAGAGGGCACTCATGTCAGAAAAAGAGGCCAGTGCTATAGAAGAAATGTAGCACTGTGGGCATGTGGAACTGTGGTGTAGATTATGGGAAACAGGCAGACTGCATCTCTGAATGAGAACAAAGATGGAGATCTGGTAAGACAGGCTCACTGAGCTTAACAATAAGAAGCTGTTTTGGGGCAAAATTGTAACTGAGAAGCAGTGCAGTATTATCAGACACTTAAGAGAGAGAATGAAAACAACTCTGCAAATACACAATTTTGTTTCAAATTCTCATGCCCTTAAATTTAAATCTAAAATACACAGAACACATTAGCAAGTAAAGCTAATTTATGACCATCTACAGTAGGGGGTTGTAACCTTCCTCCCTTTAAGATCCCTCCCTTGACCATGGGAGCCATCAGTAGAACCAGACCTCTGCCACTGGGCTACTGCAGGGGTTTCAATCTCCGAAGCTGGAGGCCTGCAGTTCCAGCCACTCTCTTAATTAGTAAGCAATTACTGTTGCTAATGGAACATACTTCTTTTGTGTGATTTTAATTGGCTTGCTTTTAAGATTCAGATTTTTTTTTTTTTCTTAACCAGCAGCCACACAATAATAAGATGCAAAGCCAGCCAAAGTGATGGCCAGCTAACTTAATGATCTCAAACTCAGTTCTTGGCAGGCCAACATTTTTACTTCAATCTTTTTTTTTTTAAATCAGAAGCCAATGTTAATGAGACATGTTATTTAATTCCATGGCTTATTAGTGGTGTCATTCTACCACACCAGATGTTTCCAAAATTATTTTTTCTGAGAGAGTCACCAAAACGTTGTACACCAGAACAGAGCATTATTTCTCAGACCTTCACTTTTTATCTTTTCAAATATTTTATTGAAACACATAATGTATGATGGATGTATGGGTGCAGTTAGATCAAGTAGGCTGGTCATCTACTGGCTCTTTAAATTCATTATTCTTTATAATTCAATTTTGAGACTCTTAGAAAACAAAATGATTAAAATTAAGGCAAAAGTTGTATGCTCTTTAGCAGCAGTAATTTGTTAATAGTAAAGGAAGTGGCTGGAAGAAACTGCAGGATCTGAGTTGGACACCCTTGGGCTACTATGGGTAGAAACTGGTAGTCAGCAGTTTTGATATTAATGTGAACATGCATTTAATACAATCAATACTTTATTATATGCACCTGTCAGAGAATCTATGCAACTCAACAAGCTTCAGAAACTGCTTACATTCTCATTTACATCTGAAGGTATCTTAGCTGTGCTAGTAAAACTATATTTTTTATATTCTCTACACAATGTATAATGTGAACGATATGGCGGACAGTCAAAAGAAGTGTTAAGGTCCTAAGGAACACCTGTTTAATTGAAAAAAATGTCCATAAGACAAAAAAGGCACTTGTATGCAAGAAAGACAGCTGAGGTCACCATTGATGTGTTTACAAGCTTCAAAAGAGCTCATCCAGGACTGAACGCTGACTTGCAGTTCATTGATGATTTAAATACCAACAGGGCTGGCAGCTTCACAGCAGAAGTGATGTAATGCACCATTCAGGAATGACTTCTTCACTCAGAGAATAGAAGCGAAAGACAGGTTATTGACCGAGAGAGGTATGGCTGCAGACACTGTAAGCTCACTGTGAGTCACATAATTCAACCACATCCCTAATCTTAATCAGAGTTTAAGCAGGCACATTGTCTGAGTCAGGGGAACCCTCTACAACCCTAATTGTAAACTAATCATAGTGTAAGTAAGCTCATCGCTGAACATCACGACTTTAAGCATGGAGGTCATGTGTTTCTTGTCTAGGACGACCTTCTAGACATTCCAGTGGAGAGTAGAAGTCACATGTTTCCTGTCTAATGTTAACTCCACACCTTCCAGTAGCTGCTCTTGTAAAGACCATGTAACCTGTTTATTCTTTCCCACGTTTTCCTTCAATGGATCCCATGTAAACACTTCCCATGCTTGTTTGTTTGATAATACATAGAAGAAAGTAGTGTAATGGGGTGAAATTTTGGCTTTCCTGCAAATGTACATGCTTTAGGAATCACTTAACGAGATTTGACCATTTCCACACATAACATGAGTGTGTGTGTGTGTGTGTTTTTGACAAGCCACTGGTATATTTACAAGCTTCCAGGTGTGGAGTTCCGTCCTTCTCAGAAGCTTGTCCAAGACTAAATGCTAACTTTTGGTTCATTGATGTTTTAAATATAGCCAGAGCTGCAGCTTCACATTAGAATGCACCATCCAGGGGCGACTTTGCTGCTCTAGGAATGGAACTGAAAGATAGGTTAGGGACCTAGAGGGGTCTTGGAGAAGACACTGTAAAGTGTGGAGCACCAAGCTAGAAAGGAAACACTGATGTATTTGTATTTGTCTGTGTGTGTGTTTTTGCAAGCATACATTTGAGAAAAGGTTAGCTGATTCCAAGCAAATTTGGCAGTCCTGAAACATTAGAAGCATATTGATTTTGAACAAAAGCAGCTTTGGGATTTGTCTTGTTTTAAAGGTAATTAACATTTGCGTACTGGAAGTGATACTAAACGTTATCTTTCGTGATAAGTCCTGGCATGTAAATTTCTTCATTTTTCTTCATTTAACTGATGTTTTATACCATATTTGTTCCTGAGCGCTCACTATGGCTATATTATTTATAAATGTGGACTTTTAGGCATAAATGTGCCCTCAATTAGATTTTTCATGCTATTTTTACCTATTTAAAAACTTAAAAATGCACATCATGATAGGGATGCACTGGGACAGTATTTGCAGTTGATATATAAATAAATAACATGTAAAATATATTAAACATTCTGGGTCGCCTGATTTAGAATAAAATCACTCAGATACACCAGTTGTCTGCTTGCACTTCAGCATTTGACATTTCACATATACTGTACATTGACCACTGCATACTGTAAAGCAGTTGTTCGCAAATTAGACTCTGGTGGAGGCATTGCAAACTCCTCAAAGGTGCACCACAAGAAGCAGACAGATAAAATAATGTTTAATACTTAATATGGAAAAACAAACATATACAAAATGTAGCTTAGTTATCTATCTTGAAGGTTTATATCAAGATAAAATTATAAAAATGGGTAGTTTACATACAAAATTAGAATGTTCTCTTGTTATCTCTAGTAGGATTGACTACTGTAATGCGGTTTTCACTGACTGTTCAAACTGTTCTCTATAAAGCCTCCAGTTAATCCAAAATGCGGCTGCAAGAATTATTACAAGAACAAGAAAATACGAACACATAACTCCAGTTCTTAAATCCTTACACTGGCTCCCGGTTAAGTTTAGGGCAGATTTCCAAATCCTCCTTTTAACATATAAAGCATTAAATGGCCAAGGTCCGGCTTACTTGTCTGAACTTATCATGACTTACAAACCAGAGCGCATATTAAGATCTCAAGATACCAGTCTGCTTATGATTCCAAGGATTTATAAAATAACATTGGAAGGTCGAGCTTTTAGTTACAGGGCCCCTAAACTGTGGAATGGTCTGCCTGCTACTATAAGAGATGTACCTTCGGTCTCAGCGTTTAAATCCCAGCTGAAGACTCACTACTTCAGTTTAGCATATCCCCCCCAGATTCAGAGACTCTGGTCTGGAGGTCACTGGGAGTCAGGATAAGTTGTGAAAACAAGCAGGTGTAATGCAGGAAGCAGCTGCACAGAAAGCATAATGTTGACTAAGAAAGGGCGATCACTGGTTTGAGCTGTCAAAACAGTTTGTTACTGTTACACAGCTGAATTCCAGAATTATCCTGATTGAATTTGTTTTTCTATTTGCTGTTGTGACCCTAAATTTGGTTTAAATGTATGTCCATGTTCTGTTCATTCATATATCCATCTTCTCATTTCCTGAATACTCTCGCTGCAAGCCTAGTATGGCACTATTGAAGGCAAAGCTCAAATCACTTTTTGGCAGATTCCATTTATCCATTTAACAATTCATTCCCTGAGGCTACTTAAATGAATTTGAGGCTGTGGAAGCTGGAGTCCTTCTCAGCATCAATGGGTGCAAGGTAGGAATCAGTGCAATATTCCATTTAATGAGCAAATCCCATTCACAAACAGAGAGCTCAAAATAACGTTACCATGTAGACCATGTGGAAAATGTATTTCTTTCAAGAATTATTCCAGAATTACCTTCATCATTTTTAAAGGTTATGGATTGCAGGGAATGATTATAGACTAATATTGTCATTATTCATCACTGGGTTATTTTTAAATTATTCTTCTTATGTTTTCATTTTACCAAAATCTCATTTTGTTTCTATTGTGGGTGTCATCATTTTGTGGTTCCATTGCCAAAACACAATGTCTAGTAGTTAGGGGCATAGCTTCAGATTTCATGTGTCATGACATCTTTAGTATGATGCTTTATATCCTGACATCTCACCTTCTATAACATCTTGCGATTATGGATACAAACAGTTCATGTGCAGTTTAGGTGTGTGTATCGGTTTATGATTTAGCGCTGTTCTCTTCCGTACTACAAGTGTGGTTTAGCATTTTGGTTTAGGCAACAGCATTAATAAGTCTTCCAGTTTTGAGAAACGCTTCATTTGAAGACTTAAAGTTCATCTCCTGGTCCTTCCTTAGTTCGGACTGCTCAGTCTGTTAGTGCTGGCAGTACACATAATTGTAACATTTTTAAATGGTAAAATATAGCATCAGTTCTTGAAGTTCAGGTCTTAAATTTATGCTGATTTCCACATTTTTCAACATAACATGTAACATCACTGAGTCTGCAAAAATTTTAAAAATATAAATAATTAATGCACTAGTTTGAAACAAGCTTTTACAGCAGTTTTCCAACTTTCAAAATAATCTGTTTCAAGGTCTGTGGGATAAAAGCTGAAAGAAAGCAAGATGTGGTCCTTTAGCAGTATCTACACTGTGGCAGCCTGCTTGCTTGTTGAGACCGCCAACACAGCTTTGAAACACTCTTTGTGACCCCAAGATATTACTTAACATTCAATAAGCAGTGATAAGGCTGGCGCCGAGTAGCAAGTTGTGTGTCTTTTTGAAGGAGGTACAAACTTGTGAAGAGCATAAAATATCTCTCAGCCCTTTGATCTGTTAATCAGCTTTGTATCTGAGGCCTGTTTAGGTTTGTTTTACTCCCCGATGTCATGGCTATGAAGGAGGCCATAGGGCACAGTATGGGTGGCATGTAATCTAGTGTTGAAAGTAAATAAGAATAGACATGGGTGACATAAGACACTACTTCTGCCTGAAGCTCACTGAGATGATAACAGTTGATGTGCCCACTGTTGGAATCCAACCTTCTTGGATGAGTCATCTGGGTCAGGAATCCCATCTCCATATAAGCAACCTATCACAATTTTGAAACTTGAGGCCATGGAGGAGGATTTTAGGTATTGTATTTAAAACTAGACGTCCTCCATGGCTTTGTCTGTGTAGAAGTGAAACAGGACAGCTAGGAGGGCTCTGCCCGGCTCCCTACTCCTGACGTCATGTTTTCCCCTCCCCTTGGCCTGCAGCCTCTGTCTCAGATTAGAGCAAATATATTGCTCCTGCAAGCGAACTATGATTCTTAGTGGGATGAGAGAATTCACAAAATCAATGTTCAAGCAAATTCTAGAAAAAGCCTGATCTAAATTCATTAAGTAGTTCTCTCGTTTGCTAGCTAAACGGATGTAAGAAACGCTCTGAGGCTGGCGCATGAGTGGTGAGGTGCTCCCCTCGGCCCACTGCGTGTCTCTCAGATTCGCGCAAATAAATCGGTACTGCAAGTGAACTATGATACTTAACGCGATGAGAGAGGTCACAAAATCAACCGGAATGTTCAAGCATATAATAGAAAAAAACCCAATCTAAATCAGTTAAGCATTTCTCTCGTGAAAAGCGGACAGACAGACATTAGATTTTATAGTTATAAAAATAACTGTCCACTCTGAAAAGCATTTCATATTGCAACTTCAATTAAAAGAGTTCGGACAGGAAGTGCCCAAGTTCTGGTGGAATCAAAAGTTGATAGACTGCTTAGTGCACTGAAGGTTCAGGTGGGTCTTATGTCATTTTATAATCTGCTATGTAGTTGCTATGTTTTTATGCTTCTGTTTGACTATCTCAATGACAATTTTCTTCTAAATTGCTATAAACAAACATACCACAGTTTGGAAAGAGTCCATCGGTTTTTATGGCCCCCTTACTTCTCACAAGTGTCATGACTGTTGGGATTTTTTCATCAAAGCCCTGATGGACACTTTAATCAAGTGTGACAGAGTTGTAATAAAAATGTAGTCAAACGTAGCCAAGGCCAAAACATGGAAAGACAACATACTTAACCACCAGGTTTAAGTCAAAAAGAAAAAGAGTGCTCAAAAATATTTTTTCTTGGATGGTTTCTATATACATCTGTTTTATTCCTTAAATGTATACTTTTTTAATCTCTTCTTTTGAAATATTTAATTGTTCTCCATGTTTTTGAATTGGTGGTGTGATTTCATGAACATGGACACAGCATGCTGGGAAACATGGTACCCACTCAGGTGGCATAAGATGGCATTGAAACATCCAAAATTAGGAATCGTCTTGGGCAATGACCTACGAACAAAGAAACAGAGAATAATTAGTTTAAAGTGCATTTCTGGTGTTGAATATCACAATGGTTCTGACTTTAAATTCTGGTTTAGTGTTTAGATCATTTGGACTTTAGTGAAACTGTCTACTGCTTTTTAATTAATACTGTTCTGCCAGATTTCCCTCAATAGACACCAGTTCATCTCCATTGTGCTGATAGAAATACTGGCAATCATACAAACAACAACAAACAGCAAGCAACTGTATGTACTAATCCCCACTATTTCTTCTTCTGCGGTGGTACTGATTTGCAACTGCACCACCTGATCAATGCAGATGATGGAATGAAGGTGGGTGTCTCAGCTGTCAATGAGGCCAACCTCATCAAATTCTATCACATGAAGCATGAAAACTAAGAGGGGTGATTTAAGAACATTTATTTAAGGCAGATTACCCAGTAGAGGCTAGGTGGTTTTTTGGCATTGACACCCCTGCTGATTTTTTTTCCAGCCTAACTGGTGTCTTTTTTGTTTTTTTCCGTCCTCTGACCTTACTTTTTTTTTTTTTTTGCTGTTGCTTAATTCTTTAATATTATTACCTAATCTTAATTGCTTTTCTTTTCTTGTAACTTTCTTGCTGTCATCTTGTAAAGCACGTGAGATATATTGTTTGTCCGAAAATGTGCTATAAAAATAAATGTTGTTGTTGCTGTTGTCAATAATGAATTCATTGAGCAGCTAAGATTAAGCAAATGCTTTTGCCACAAGCTGTTCAATATCAGTTAATTGCCAGGAATCTGTGCATCCACAATAAACAAAGGATAAATGTTAACTGATACATTACATATTGCGTATAACAAATTACAACCATTCAGGCACAAAGCAATTGGAATCAATTCAATGACCCAAGCCAATACCAAAAGTCCCAAAGGAGTAGCAGTTCCACTGATGTACAGTTACAATATGTTGCAGAAGGCTGAAGCAGACACCATAATTCACACAGAAGCCTGACTGGCACATTTTGGACAATATAAGCCCTTCATCCGAGCTGTAAAAGGCACTCTTATCCCAATGGAGATACAGCTGCATGCAATCACCATAATTTACAGTAAAAAAACATTTTTCAAAATAACATTTTATATATTAGAGTGGTAAAAGTAATACTCATGAGTTTGAACCATTTCAAATTATAGAAATAGCCAGCCAAGATTGTGCCAACAAGACCGCTTAATGTAAAACTCAGCTTAAATAGTGAAGCAAAAGTCAAAATACACTTATGGAGAAAACTGCAATATTCTAATCAGCCAATCATGAGGTGGCAACATAAAGCATAAAATCAGAAGATTCATTTAATGTTCATATTGAACACCAGAATGGAGGAAACAAGGTGATCCCAGTAATGTCAACCGTGGTATGAGTGTTGGTTCCAGAAGGGCTAGTTTTGAGTATTTCTGTAACTGCTGATCTCTTTGGATTTTCACACACAACAGTCTCTAGAGTTTACGCAGAATGGCCAGAGCTCCCTCTAGTAGTCCTTGCGTTTGCTTTGAAGGGTCAACTTACCAAGACAACTCTCTGGATGCTTACACTTTCAGAGGAACAGCATGGTCGCCCCAATACATTTCCTTCTGGAGTGACACCCTCTTTAGAGGACAGAGGTTGTTGCTACCTCTTGCTTTTCCTTTTTATAATGTCAGACTGTAGCATTTCTTGGATTCTCAATGGACACATAAGACATACTGATTTTTGCCACACTGACATGTTTCTTGTATTGTCGTTGTCTGTCCCTGTTACTCTCCTCCTCCACCTTAACCTGCAAGCAACCCTGATTCTGATTAGGCATTTCATTATATGCTGTTAATACTTTAAAACAAATACATTTAAATGTAAAATATAAGCATTGTCATCAGTATATACATGTATAGAAAATATGTATATTTACTGAAAACAAGAAATCAAGTATTCATTTGAGCTGAAGAACATCACAAAGTACAGTATATTCGTTTGAGTGGTTCAGGACGTGTTATTTACCAATGCTGCTGTGTTAAATGTGTTAAATAATATTACTCTTGTTTTTGACTCTTATGTGACCCTTTAGAGTGGGTGTATGTTTGACTGTGTTCTGTTTCCATGACTGGCTCCTATCTTGTGCCAATGGCTACTGGGTTTGGCTGCCTGTGGCTCTTGAATTGAAACTGTTGGTTTCAAAGGTTCACAATATGCATGGACAAATGGATTGATGGGATACAGACTAGTGCCCTATCCAGGATAGCCTAATGCTTTATACCTTGGGATTTAAGGATTGGGCTCAGCTCTACACAGTCCTCAAAAAGTAGATGGGTAAGTGGATAAAAAGAAAACAGTGACCTATTTACGAAATCTACTAAATTTAACTTTGAGGTCAAATATGTGGCTGTAATTGTGAAGTGAAGCCCAAGGCCTAAATAAGGCCAACAGATACCCTAAGCACAGTCCAACAATGGTGCCCCTTGGCTCTTCCATTGACATTAGAACTCAATAAGTCCTGAAGGTAAAAGAAGACATTAAACCTTACTTTGTTTATGTGAAAAATTAAATGCCAACCAGACCCAACAAGCTGTGTTTACACTTGTTGGAAGCAAAAATCCTACACCGTGAGACAGAAACAAATATGATATATGACAACACCTTCAAAGTAAACTTTTAATCTTTAGTCACCAATCTAAAGAAAACTTTTTTTTAACAATGCAGATTAAAGTCAAACATGAGAGATAGAGACAATGACAATGTTTGATTATTTGAGTTTGAAACAGTTAAGGGCATGATAGCTTTTGTAACTCGGTGGTGCCCTGATCCCCCTTCCCTTGGTGACCTCAGCATGTGCTTATTTTGGTTAAACAATGGCTGGTGAAGCAGGGTAAACATACACCAACTGGAGTCCTCCATTAGCCTAACAAATGCATCTTCCTAGTGTGGAGAAAAAAATCAGAATATCTAAAAAAAAAAAAACCTTAACAGACAAAGAGAGAATTTGTATATTGAAACTTATAAAAAAAATAGTAAATTTACATCACATTTGTGTTACAGAACAAAAATGTTACTGTATTCACTTTTTTGACAAGAGAAAGATAATTTCTCTCTTTGAGGTCACAGCAGACCTTTGCTGCTTTAGATGTGGATGTGGCAGTAACACCTCAACACCTCTGAAAGCTTCAAACAAACTGACAAATTGTGCCCAAGGATGACATTCTTATATCACAGTCACTAAGGGTGATTGTTGACCTGAAAAGAGAAAAGTGAATTCATTGTCAATTACTGGTGTAGCTACAATGAAGCAATATTATCACATATGTAAATGCAACCTCCAGAACAGTATAGGAAGTAGGAATAGGAATGACAAATGTGTATACCAATGCTACAGTCAATATACAGTTCAAGCACAAAGTTCCTGACTAATCATACTTTAATAAGAGAAACCTAATATAAATTGTTACCCTGGTTTCTTAGAACATATATACCTCAGTGATGGTCCTGGAGGGCTGCAGAGGCTGCAGATTTTCCTTCCAACTAGTTTCCTAATTAGTCCATGTTGATAATGAAACTAAATGGTATATAACTATATGTTTTATTAGTGCTTTCATTCATCCAAGAGAAATTTTAATTGCACTGTAGAGTTTCCTTCTCTGAGAATATTATCCATGTGTTTTGTGGACCAGAACAGATTTAAACTTAAAGGGCCTTCCTATTCCCCTCTTATTTATTTCTTTTTTCTTTTTAACACAGAAACATCACAGTGTATAAAGACTTAAAAGGAAGCAGGTTAACTGGAGAGCTGCTGGTTTATTGGTTATCTGTATTTCATTATTAACTAATATTTGGATAATGAAAACAGGCAACAATTAAAACTTAAATACAGCTGCTAAAAACTAAAATAGTCAATTAAGGGTTCTGAATTGTAACAGGCAAGATAAATAAAATAAAGCCCAAAAAACGTATTGCTTTAGTAGTCCATATAGGGGTTCAAATTAAGAAAATGGTTGAAATGAAAACCTGCTGCCACTGCAGACCTCCAGGACTGTAGCTAAGGACCTCTGATCTACAAGTAACTAAAATTTGCCTTTGATTAATGAAAGCGCTAACAATGCATATAGTAAAACTAGTAATGGTGCACTGCACGATAACTCACAGTGAATACACTTGACTTGAGCATTCATAGTTTTCAAACTCTTTCTCTGTACGTTTAGCATTCATTTGCTCAGAGGTTGATGCACTTGCTGCTTCCTGAGCAGCTCTTCTTTTCTCCACCCTAGCAGTCCACTTCTTTTCTTCTTTTGTCAGCATCTTTTTGTGTTAAAAGTGATTAAGTCAGTGTTTGTGTTGCAATTACTTAGTACATTTTCTTTAATTTTTTAACTTAAGCTGGAACTGAAGTCTTCAATCTACCTCAAGAATGATATGAAGATATGAAGAGGTAGGGGAAGTGATGGTGAAGGTGGTATGGATAAGAATGGTGCCCATACGGATGTGCTGCACGGCCGCCCTGCTGGCTGATGCTGAGGGTTGATTCTACAATAAAATAAAACAAAAATAAAAAGAGGAATAAACTTGGAGGTCAATCATCACCCCAAAAGCGTTACATAGTATATATGTACCAAATTTCAGGTCAATCGGTCAAGCGGTTTGTGAGGTGATTTAAAATCCTGGACAAACAAATGGACAGCCACAGTAGTGTATTATATAAGAAGACACCAAGTTTCATTATCCGCAAGGACTGAGTTCTAATTAGGAAACTGGCTGGAATGAAAACCTGTAGCGTCTGTGGCCCTCCTGGACTGTGATTCAGGGCCCCTTGTGGCTGTGTTTTTTTTTTTGCCAAACTTCTGCAGCCTTTAGTTTGCTTTATAAAATAATTCAAGCACAAGTGTGACGCATGTTCAAATAATTCCACAGACCAAAAATCTTTGTTTTAAATGTTTCAGTAAAATTTCAAGGAAAAACAGTTAATAAAAAATAGAGATAAAAATGGTATTAAAGAAAAGAAATGTTCTGTTAAAGGCTTAAATATCTTGTTTCATTCATTAGGTTAGATAATACAGTCGTGTTTGAGGCACATTAGGCAAGCTGAACACATTAGGCATGTTAAACACGGTCAGAAAACTGTATGCCATCTTCTGTTCGATTTGCAATCATATCTAACAGTCAATGCTAGCAGTAAGACTATTTCCTCAATGTGTTAATGAACATTCTGTTCTACAGATATAGCCAAGAACGTTCTGTCTCATGTTGACTTACAGGGGGTAGAAGGCCATACCATATTCTAGGCAGCTATAAGAAACTGATGTTCGATAGAAATTAAGCAAAAACTTATATGAATTTAACATTAAACATTAACTTTCTAAGATTGGTTCTTACACCCCTGATATATACATACAGTAAATGTAATATGAAAAAGCTGAAATTTACATTTATTTGTTTTGCAGGCACTTTTATCCAAAGCGACTATGTGAATTTCTCCTTGGGATTAATTAAGTCTATCTATCTATCTATCTATCTATCTATCTATCTATCTATCTATCTATCTAACAAAAGAGGTCAATATAATTGAATAACATTATTCTAGAGACTTTCTGGGAACAAGTGTTACAGGACAAGGGTACAAAAATTATTTCCACTGGTGAAAAGCTCAAAATAAAATATAAGAGTTGTTCCAATTCCTAGTTTTCTCAACCCCAACCCTAACTGCTCCCACTTACACAAAAAAAAATCACCAAACAAGAGTGACTTCAAATGCTTCTTGAATACATTGAGGGAGTTTTGAATGATGGAGGGCAGCTTATTTCACCAGCTGGGGGATACACATGAAAATAGCCTGGACTGAGATTGGATAACACGCAGGGTTGGCATCACCAGACGCTGTTCTTCTGCAAATCTGAGTGGTCGAGAAGGAGCACAGGACCTCACAAGCGTCTCTCTAAATATAGGTGGAGACCCATTGATTACTCTGTAGGCAAACATCAAGGATTTGAACTGAATACATGCCACTACAGGAAGTCAAGACAAGTGATCTGAAGACAGGACATGTGCTGCCTCAGCTGACTGAACAGCATGTCTGAAATGTGGACCCAAACATAAACTCACAGACAAGGTCAGTGCTTGTAAATCAAACAACATGTGGAGGAGACCAAGAAAGACTGAAGGTGTAGGATTATTGGTTTTCTGGACTTGCTCCATGATGATGCTTCAGTAATTAGGAAAGCTTTGATCTAATATTCTAAGTCTTTCTCCATAGAGACTTCATTAATCTGGCAGCACACAGGGGTTTTACATGCACTAATAAGGTCAACGACTGGACACACATTTGTTATATGGAAATGTTTGTAGACACCAAAATCTATGGCAGCCAAAATGCAGTAACTCAATCCTAATTTTGCAAACATTTTTGGATACAAAAATATGTTATCAGCACTGGCATAAAAACTTTCACCAGCTGTCACCCACTACCAAGGGAACAAGTATTGACCTGAAGCCAGAAAGAAAAGATAAATAAAGAACAAGAAAGCAAAAGCCCCAAAAGACTCAAGTAGCTGCTGCCGTTCATTCCAACAAGCTGCTTAACTAGAAATTATTTTTTTCCCTATTTATGATTTATGTTCCGAGCCTAATTAAATATACGTTTACATGGTTATTTGTGCCACTACAGTAAGGTCCTATTGGATGAGTATTTGGTTTCCTTTGATTGTTCCTTTAGTTTAGTTCACCTTGTTTTTTTTTTTTTTATTGTGTTATGGTATACCTTTAAAGCAGCAAGTTGTGATGTGATGCCAGTCTATCACAGGGCTCCCTCACACACACACTCTCAACTGCACTCACTTCCGAAGCACCACACAGCAGGACGTGCACATCTGTAGGAGTCGTGGGAAAGCCACACAGAGAAACAAAGAGAATGTGCACACTACACACACCATGGATGGGCTGGGAGTTTAACACAGGATTTTGGGCCTGTGAGGTAGAAACTTTGACTTTGCATATGTTACTATATCTTGTATTGTTCAGTGAATGACAAGGATTGGCATCCAATAAAAGAGCAAATATGATCAATATCATCTTTGTTGCATAAAAGACAATAATTGAGAAAAAAATAAACCTATTCAGACACAACTTACCTTTCATCCAACCGAACCCTTGACATTTCAAAAACATGGGTTATTTCCGCACATCTAAAAAGTGACTGAGTATTTCCCCAAAATTGATATATTTAATCAATTGGTGAAGTTTGTTGGGCTTAAAGCTCTGTTCTTATCAAAGTTGTTCTGTTGTTCGAATGAGAATGTTATTTTCTCTGAATTATATGCTAAACCTTATGTTTTCTCTTGATTTATATGTTTTTCTAATTGAATTACATTTTCTTACCATGTCTTCACCTGAATTTTATAGTATTCATTCCTTTTCACTTGCTTTTTAACATTTTTCCCATTTATGTGGTGTACATTTAATGCTCTTTCTGTTTTCTTATATACATTTTATGCTTTCCCAATGTCTTCCCATGAGTTTTATGTTTTCAGCCTGTCTTCACATTCATGATAAAGTGTCGGGTTCTCCCTGAGATTGCTGATTTTTTACCAGTGACGCTAATAAAGAAAAGTCAACAGTGCTTCTTCAGGCTACATTGTGGCAATTAAATAGGGGTGGGACTTCTGAGGGACTCCACAAGTGAGATCACTTTTACTGCATGGGCTCATCTCTTGAGTTGGAAGAGGAAGAGAAGTTAGTACAAGCACTTCAGCCGAAATTGTCCCATTATGTTCTTGTATTTGGAGCTTCCAGCACACTACTACATTGTGCATGCAGGTCAGCATAAATTTTATAGTACTTAATGATTTTCAGGGTGGCACAGCGGTAGCGCTGTAGCCTCGCAGTAAGGAGACCTGGGTTCGCTTCCCGGGTCCTCCCTGTGTGGAGTTTGCATGTTCTCCCCGTGTACGTGTGGGTTTCTTCCAGGTGCTCCGGCTTCCTTCCACAGTCCAAAGACATGCAGGTTAGGTGCATTGGCGATCCCAAATTATCCTTAGTGTGTGTGTGTGTGCCCTGTGGTGGGCTGATACCCTGCCCAGGGATTTGTTCCTGTCTTGCGCCTTGTGTTGGCTCCTGTGACCCTGTGTTAGGATACAGCAGGTTGGAAGATGACTGACTGACTAATGATTTTCACTTACTTTTAACATTTTTCCCATATTTTTACATCGCATGTTCTTCCAGTGTTTACATTTTATACTTTTCTCACATGCTCATGTGAGTTTTATGTTTTCACGTGAGGTTCTATGAGTTATAACCAGTTTTCTCCAACAGAACAGTCGATTGGAGTGAGAGCTTGAGGGTGTGATAAACAAGAGTGCCGTCCACAGCCACTTTGGCCTTGGATGTGCTCCTGCCAAGATGATCTCCTGCTCTTTAAAGTGAACAATCAGAACATGGATATGTTCACAATGTCACATATGTAATATAGATCAGTAATTGTCTTCTTAAGGCAGTAGAATATCAAAATCACATCAGGCAGTGAAAGCTTTTTACAAAACAGTGAATGTATAAACATACATTTTGAATATTTATATACACATTTATTTGAGGAACAGGATAACAGCTTCTAGATAAACATTACACATCTCCAGTAATTTGGGCTGATGGCAGGTAAATTCTGATGACTCTTTATTTGTATTGCCTTTGACTTATTTGGTGCCTTTTCACAATAAGTACATAGTTCAAGAAAACAGAAACACCGACTAACAAGAGTGTGCCAATCAAATATTTTCCAAGTCTTCTTCCTTTGTCATCCCAATCGATATCTGAGGTTTAGTCTTTTATTTGTTTCTCTTTTCCTTCTGAATGTCAACCCTAATTCCAAGCATTTCTTTAAATCAGAAACTTTACAACTATTATATCTGTATCTGTGCTTCATTAGAAACAAAAAGGCTAGAATTTTAAATGCTGTTTTGAAGACAGTAATCCTCAATAATAAAAAAAAAAAAACATACATTTCTGGACTAGGAAAAAAAAGGAGTCAATGTTGTTCCTCAGAAGCCTGGGCCAAGACATTTCTATGAAGATATGACCGACAACTAATTCCCATCTGAGTTACTATGAGCCCTCACTACTACCTAAGAAGAGGAGAAGAGAGAAAGACACAAAAAATGCCTGAAAGGCATCTCAGAGTTTTCATTTTTGGCAACTCGTACTGTAACACCTCAGATGAGCCAAATAGAAACTTTTTACTTTTTTTTTGTTATGGTCAGAGCCATTCATTCATTCAAAACACCATGCCAGAATCTTGATGTGGGCGGCAACTATGGCTTCGTTCTCATTTCTGTATTTAAGATTCCTCCATATGTCAAGTGTCTTTATTCCAGTTACTTCTTGTAGCCAGCCAAGAAACGTAATCGTTGACAACCCCTTGCCCGTTTACAATCTATCCGTCTGGTCAACATTAATCCTCCAATTTTTCTTTTCACAACACATGACCAACAAATTGAATTTGATTTTTCATAATCACCTCTAGCATTTCCCGAATCATTTCAGCTCTACGCAAGACCACTACATGTGTAATCTTTTTAGTCCATGATATTTTCATCATCCTTCTGAGAAACTGTATTTCCACTGCTTGTAATCATGTCTCAGTATCTTTGCTAATCATCCAAGTCACACAACCATACAGAAGAGCTGACCAAATATGATATTTCAATATTTGCTTTGGAGCAGTTAAAGACTTGCTTTATAACAAAACCCATTCCATCTTTTTGGAAGTATTGTTAGCTATGGCAATTCAGAGCTTTATCTCCATTCTTACATCAGCTCTTAACATGCTTCACAGATACATAAACTGATCCACATGCTCCAGGGCTTCTCCTTTCACCAAAGTTTTACAGGTAGGACTAGTTGCTTTCTTTGAGAATACCAGCACATAAGATCAGTGCCACTTTACTTAAAATGCAAGTTTTCTCATGTTTAGGCAATGGTGCAACAAGGAGGATCTTGTCAGTTTTGAAATCCACTTTTTACTGGCCAGTGTTCTCTCATATTTAAGTCTATCAGGCATTCAAAACCCAACTTGATGTTACTTTGAAGTAATTAAGTGGATAGTACTATCAAGTCTTGATGGGCTGAATGGCCTGTTTTCTTCCAAGTCCTTCGAATGTTATAAATAAGTAAGAAGGTTTGAGGTTGATACACTGCAAGAATCTCTGTTTATAAAAAGTTGGTGGGATCAAGAAATAGGTGACTAGGTGACATAAACAAAGTGTATTCATCTCCTGAACTCAGTACTAGAGAAGTGCTCATATAACATAGCAATAATTCATGGCACAAAATGTTGTTCCCAAACTTGTCAAATTTATCGGAGGAGCACAGCCTCCAACTGTCCGGATGAAATACACCACAAAATGAATTGTGTGTGGATTTTATATTTTCTCCCTATGCCAGTGAGTTTCCTCTAACAACTGTTTATCTGTAATGCACAGTTGACTGACTCACTCATCAACAAAATGATTATTTCCCAAAAATACTTAAAAAGTGGGATTTGGCAGGATTGTACATCTAGGTCACAAAGTATCCAATAAGAAAGGACATTTCAGCATATCAATAATCAGAGGCAAAACCCCTCACTTCAGTAGAAAAGGTAAATACCCCAAAACCTCAAAAATGCATTGACTGTTGTGAACACTAGGGGTCGCTCTTGTCCCTTTAAACCCAACAGACAGGACACCAGGTAAAACCACCAAGAAGATTTTAAATTATTTTCTTCTCCTCCAGCAATGCCCCCCAAGCACCACAGCAACAACAAACAATTAAATGAACACAATACACAATACTTCTCTCTCTCTATTTTCCCCTCCACACCTCCCAGCAAGCTTTGTCCACCTCCACCCAACTTTGGCTCCTTTGCTGGGCTCACAACAGTCCTTTATATAGTGTCTGACCCAGAAGTGCCTCTGCTCTTCCAGCCATGTGACTTGCCAGCCCTTCTGGGTCAGATGGAGAACTTGCATTTTGTTCAGCCCTGAAATTCTTCTGCATTTCCTTCCTTGTGACTCACTAGTACATCCAAGGTATGAGGGAATCAGGATTTCCCAGGTCCTCCTGCAGCATCTCCCGACGGCTCTCATGGTACCCAGCAGGGCTGTGAAGCCAAACTCCAAATCCCATAGTGCCCAGCGAGAATCTGGGGCACCGCTATGCTGCAGGGAAGTCCCCATCTTGGAGTAGGCAGTGTCTAAACGTAGTTGCCTTCCCCCATCCTTCCCTTCTCGGGACGTCCTGGCCGGGTTGAGCTGTTGGCCATTCCTTACACTGTTTTGATTGACATTAGGTGACACAATAGAAAAAAGAACTTTAGCTGACCTATATTTTTATTTGGCAACATTCATTAGTACTAAGCAAATGTAAATGCAATGTGCTGTGGTTAAAGGTGGCTTTATGTGAAAGGAAGACGCCTGAGAGGTGAATGATGGGCATACGAAAAGAAGCACAATAGGGTGGACAGATAACTTAAGGAAGAGTGGTGTCATGGAGAGGAAAAGAGACACGAGTCTACAGTCAGGTATGAAATTGAAGGAAAAACTTCAGAAAAGTTCAAAGAAGAAGCAAAGCTCAATGCTTAGCAAAGGCTGCTATAATATATAAAAGCTGATGTGGCTATGAATGTTGGTGTTTCTTCACTAGAAGCAAAAAGGGAAAAGTAAAGGAGGAAGTGGTTTCCTTGGATCCAATACAAGCATGGACCTACGGCATAAGTTTAAACTTAAAGGATCCCCCAAGACTAGCTCCATTGCATCTATGGACTTTGAAAGAGGACCCCCATCCTGCATCCTGAAATTGTTTACAATTTGCTTACTTTGATAGGGAGGGTCACCCCCTCCATGACACTATGCTCTCCAAAATTCTTTACATATATCTATTTACATCTGGAGACATTAAAGGGCAACCTCTGATCATTTAAAAAACCTCCAAAAACACTACTGACAGATATTTTCTTCCACTTCAAGCACTGGAGAAAACAACCCCTAAAGTAAAAAAAAAACATTCAATTGATTGCAAGGGCTGCCTAAATGAGCAGGCAGTAAACGTCATTGGTCTTTGTAATAAGTTAAACTAAAATGCAGTTCAGCATTAGCACTTTATTGTCATCTTATGGCTATGGCAAAAAGAAAAGAAAAGAAAAGAAAAGAATGGATTGAACATGCAACTGATGAAAAACTCAAAAAGAGATACTTGAGTGAATGATGCAAACAAATTACAATAATAAATGTTTAATAATGATGACAATATAGAGTCAACCTTCACTTTATTTCTACTGATTACCTATTTCAAATCAAAAGAATACACTGTCCTGTAAAATTGTGTTTTCCAATGACCGAAAGCCAAGTTACTAGGAAAAGCAGGAACTGATGTAATGTAGTAACATTTTACTTCTGTGCAATTGCGCATAGCATGCCCAAGAGTAAGCAGCTCCAGTAATCCAATATTATTACTATATTACTTATTATTTGACTGATGTCTTTATCCAAGATGATGCAATTGATTACATTTCTTTTGTCTTTCCAGTTGGGGTACAAGCAGGTGACGTGATTTGCTCGGGGTCACACAGTATCAGTAGCAGGATATGAACCTGTGGTGTGAAGTTTGAGGTCCAAAGCCTTAACCGCTGCATCGCACTGCCTGCCAATAATATAACCCTTTGTAAAAAGCTTACAAATGTTATATATGGACAAGTACCAATGTCTTGTGAAATCTTCCAGGTGAAGGTGGGTAACACAGCTAGTCTTATAGACGAGAATGTGTGGGTGGGCATGAATGTGAACTGACATCCTACCATTTACTTAACAGTGATGGGGCCTTCCTATGCATTTGTACTGCAATAAGTGAGTGGCTTTGAAAAATGAATGAAAGAATGTATGAATATTGAATGCTGGTGATTATTAAACTTTTCAACATTTCAATCAGTTAATTCCTGACAAAAAATATAGACCGTGTGATACGGGAAGAGGCAGACGCCTGGCTAATCCAATATTTATTTGGCTTCATAAATTTACTATGCTTTTAATGATTTTTTGCCAAATTACATTAAATTACAACAAAATCAATAGAGTGAAGCTTTTAACATTATGAAACTAAATAATAGTGATCTGCTGAATACCCTTTTAAAGCTCTCTGCATTACTTGTTTTTTTGTTTAATTTTCTGCTTTATTTAGCAATTTTCATAGCCAACTTTCAAAACCGAAGGTAGAAATATACAACAGTTCAATATATAACACCATATCAGGAGCTGACTTTGCAACTCTCTTACTAAAAAAGAGTTCAATAAGGTGAGATGCAGATTTATTGTTTGCCTGAGTCAACTAAATTGACTTGCCATTCATTTTTTTAAGGAATACTCCACCAAAAAGTTGCATTTTTTATGTTACCTAACCCATGGAGTATGTAGCGATTGTTGTGAGCAAAAATGAATTTCATGTTTTCATGAAGAATGGAGATAAAAAAAAAGTCTATGTAATACAAGTCAATGGTGACCAATGTTGTACAAGAATATCAAAAATGATTGCGAGAAATATTTAAAAATGCTACAAGTACTAGGGTGTTGTACAGTGTTAGCCATTATGGATGTAGTGAGAAGTTCAGCAAAATGACACCTATTATTGGCTAACTAAAAAGATTACAATATGCAAGCTTTTGAGGCAACTCAGGGCCCTTTTTCAAGGCAAGATGTACAAGAAAAGGCCTGAGTTGCCTTGAAAGCTTGCATATTGTAATCTTTCTAGTGAGCCAATAAAAGGCGTCATTTTTCTTGACTTCTCACTACAGAAATGCTACAATAAATCTATGAGAGGTCCACCTCCACTAGCAGTTTGGAGTTTGCAGTTGTAACTTCTAGCTGTGCAATCACCACATGGGCTGCCCCAAGTAATCTTGTCCTATGATGGGGTCCTCAATTGTGATTCTCAAGGGTGCAGTAGCTTTAGATTTTCACTTCAACCATTTTTTTTTTTAAATTAGAATCCATTTATTTGCTATAAAGCAATATATTTTTTGGAGCTTAAACTAACTCAGTTGTTATGGCTCAGAACCATCCATCCATCCATTTTCGAACCCGTTGAATCCAAACACAGGGTCACGGGGGTCTGCTGGAGCCAATCCCAGCCAACACAGGACGCAAGGCAGGAACCAATCCCTGGCAGGGCGCCAATCCACCACAGGACGCACACACCCACACACCAAGCAAACACTAGGGACAATTTTAGGATCGCCAATACACCTAACCTGCATGTCTTTGGACTGTGGGTGGGAACCCACGTAGACACGGGGAGAACATGCAAACTCCACGCAGGGAGGACCCGGGAAGCGAACCTGAGTCTCCTAACTGCGAGGGGCTCAGAACCAGTCATTGCATAATTTAATTTTAAACTGCTGAATTTAGATTTTAACTGTTTATCTTTTTAACCAAGCGCCAGTTAACAATGAGATGGTCAAAGGTCCAATACATATCATGAAGCACATGTGTTAATAGAATACTTAGAAATAAAAAAGAGAAAAGGGAAGAACCACAGAGTACAAATCAATTCCTGTCCACCATACAAATTGATAATAATCTAAGAAAAAGAAAATCTAAAATGAAAAAAAGATGTGTCTGGGAAGAATACAAGCACTAACAAGCCATATGTGTAGATACCAAGTTACATTATCAGCAAAGACTGACTCTCTGTTAAGAAACTGGTTGGAATGAAAACACTCCCAGACCAAACTTGAGGACATCACTAACATTTTTATATAGCACATTTTAATAATAAGAATATGGCTCAAAGTGTTTTATAAAAATAACAAGAAAAGAGAACAAATTAGAAATGGATCAGAGTAACACTGAATAAATCACATACTAAAAATATTACATAAGAATAAATCAATATGCACTTACTGTACATAACATTACCAAAAATATTAAATAAGAATAAATCAACATGCACTTACCCATACATAACACAGATATACAGTACACGTAATAAATAAAGTAGAGTCCTTATTTATAGACACATTTTTAATTCTCTAATGATAATTACACTATTATGGTGAGATGGCCAGGGAGGACAGAAAATATTTTAAAAACTCCATGGCATGCTCCGCTCTTCTGATAGTATTATAACCAAGTATGTGCCCTAAACAAAGTAGACAGGGTGGAATTAGTAGTGCGGTAAGCAGGGTGGCCTGGTGGCTGAGCAGTTAGTGCTGCTGCCTCATAGCTCCAAGGGACTGTGCTTGATTCACAGCCCAGTCACAGTGTGAAGCAGTCATGTCTCCCATGTCTCAGCTGGTTAACTTCAATGACTTTCCAAAACTGTTTTGGTTAACCCTAATTAAAGAATGTGAGTTGGGCTGGCATGGGCCAACCAACTCATCTCATGATGTAATAGCAAAACACTTTCAGAAAAGTGAATGGATGGAGTTACAGTAAACATTAGGTCATTTCTTGTGTGGAGGTTGTATGTTTTCCCAGTGTCTGTGTGTGCTTTTCTTGGCTTTTCTACTCACATCCCTATTTTAAAAAATCCAACAAGAGGGAGTGTATATAGGCAACACATGACAGACTCGAATCATGTCCGGTCTTGGTCCCTGCATTGTACGCCACTACCTAAACTGGCTAATTGGATGTTTTATAGAAATACTTGCTTGTATACTTCAGAACAGTCAGTCAGATAAAGAGGCAGAGATGAGAACAGTCCAATGCACAATTGCACAACAATGAGTATAAGAAACAAAACTGTTTTTTCTGAAAGGGTGAAAGAATCACATCAATGACCTTTGATGAAAGTGTCTTGATCTTCTCCAGCACAGCCTCTCACGGTGTCTCTGACAAGGACACAAAGCAACCACACAGAGTGGTGTGCACTCTAATCATTGATCACTGATCTCCACCTCCCCATTATGGGTTAACACTGCTGTTCCAGACTGAATTACAAACCAATTAAGATTTTTTCTGCCAGCCGCCCCCCCGCCAAACCCCCTTGGTTGCCTGTCCCACTGTCTGGTAAACAGCTTAGGACAATCAAGACCAAGACTTGCAGATTTCCTAACATCTATCCCACAAGCTGTGAGAGGCACTGACATCTTGACCTTAAAGTCTTTTTCTCTGATTTGATGACTGTCCACATGTTGTTTTTAAGTTGTTTGTTTGTGGGCTACAGGGGAATAATGATAACTGTAATCTTCTCTTTAGACTTTTGGTTTGTGTCAGTGCTTTATTTAATTGAGCGTTACCAAATTCAATTCCAGCTAACATTTTCACTTAAAGTAAGAAATTGTAAAATAAAGGTGTGAGGAATACATTGGAACATATAGGAGCATCACAAGTGATCAAGATAATCTTCTAAACAGGTTTACATGTGATATGCTGATCATTTCTACCAATACAAATCTCATTAATTTAACCTTGTTAATCAAAAAAAAAATTTAATTATATGTGGTTTATGCCCTGCGGTGGACTGGCACCCTGCCCGGGGTTTGTTTCCTGCCTTGTGCCCTGTGTTGGCTCTGATTGGCTCCAGCAGACCCCTGTGACTCACTAGTTAGTATATATCGGGTTGGATAATGGATGGATGGATATGTGGTTTATCATATTCCCATTGTGTTTGATAGCATCAGTTCACACATTTTTCAACCCACTTATTTAATTTCTTGGAGCAGGAGGCTGTTCTGGCAGGACACATCCCAAAGCTGGAACCAGTTATGAACAGAGCACCACTCCATCACAGGCCACACTCACTCTCACTCATACTGGGCCATTGTAGAGTTGCCAGTTCATCTAATCTGCAAATGTTTGAGTTATGAGAAGATTCCCTAGGAGATACTGTAAATTGTGCAAATGCCTCTTCTGCATATCTTTTGAAGCTGCTATGGTGTCCACTTCAAATCCATGACTTCAAAATTTGTTCCAGATTCCTACACACTATTATGTGAAGGATTTTCTTTTATTTCTTTTTGAGTAGGTAAATTACTATGTAACTAAATTAAATCTACTGGATTAGCTTCACTGATGCCTTTCCACATTTTTGAAGTCTTGAATGATATCCTTGTGTAACCATCACCATTCAAGCCTAAAGAAGAAATTTTTTATATATATTTATTTATTTATTTATTTATTAATTTTATTACAATCAATACATAGCAATCAAGTTTTTACAAAAAAAAAAGAATTATGCTAAGAACAGATCGATCCCCACCCTTGAGAGAGAGAGCAAGCCAAACGGTGTAAAATTTAAGGCTTTTAAAAATACCTAAATAAACAAATTCTCTGTGCTTTATAAAATCATTTCAAAATATTACTGATTAGATCCTGCCATGTTTTGAAAAAAGTCTGCACAGATCCTCTAACTGAGTATTTGATTTTTCCAATTTTAAATAATATAACACATCAGTTTCCCACTGACTTAAAAGAGGAGAGTTTGGGTTCTTCCAGTTTATCAGAATAAGTCTGCGTGCCAACAGTGTAGTGAATGCAATCACAGTTTGTTTGTCCTTCTCCACTTTAAGACCCTCTGGAAGAACCCCAAACACAGCTGTTAATGGGTTAGGAGGGATTGTGAGTCCAAGACTGTCTGAGAGGTAATTAAAATTTTTGTCCAGAATAATGTTAATTTGGAACAGGCCCAGAACATGTGACCTAGTGAGGCTGGGGCTTGGTTGCAACGTCGCAGGTTGGATCATGCCCTGGAAACATTTTGAGAGTTTTAGTCGAGACAGATGTGCTCGATATATAATTTTGAGTTGTATAATTGTATGCTTTGCGCATATGGAGCTTGAGTGAATTCTCTGCATTGCTACTTTCCACTCCTTTTCTGATATATTAATTGAGAGGTCATTTTCCCAGTGTCCTCTTGGATCTTTGAAAGGAAGGGATTGTAAAAGGATTTTATATATTGTAGAGATGGAGTCTAACTCCTTGAAATTGAGCAATAATTTTTCCAGCGTGGATGAGGGTGCAAGATGAGGAAAATCTGGAAGGTTCTGTTTAACAAAGTTCCTGATTTGAAGATAGTGAAAGAAATTTGTAGCTGGAATGTTAAATTTGGAACGTAATTGTTCATAGGATGCAAAGACGTTGTCTATATAAAGGTCTCTAAGCAAGTTAATTCCAAATTTTTCCAGATATTAAAACTGCATATGTTTGTGAGGGTTGAAAGAGGTGGTTCTTTTGCAGGGGTGCCACAGAAAGAAGCTTCTCCGTCTTAAAATGCTTTCTACATTGGTTCCAGATTCTAAGTGAGTGGAGCACAATTGGGTTATTAGTGTATTGCCGATAACGTGTGTTTATTGGAGCACAAAGCAAGGAATACAAAGAAGTACTGCAGGATTTTACTTCTATTGCGGTCCATGCCTGTGTATGTTCTTCTATTTGTGTCCAGGTTCTTATCGCCTGTATATTTGCCGCCCAGTAATAAAACTGGAAGTTAGGTAGAGCCATGCCGCCTTCTGCCTTTTGTCTTTGTAGGGTCGCTCTTTTGATGCGTGGATGTTTAGAATTCCAAATAAATGAGGTTATTGTTGAATCTAATTGCTTAAAGAACGATTTATTAATGTATATTGGTATGTTTTGAAATAAAAAAAGGAGCTTAGGAAGAATATTCATCTTAACAGTGTTAATTCTTCCAGCTAGTGTGAGATGAAGGGTTGACCATCTATGCAAGTCTTGTTTAATTTTTTCCATACAGACGACGAAATTTTTTTGATAAAGAGCTTTATGTTTACTTGTGATGTTTACCCCGAGGTATTTAAACTGTTCTGCAATGATAAAAGGAAGGGTGTCTAATCTAATATTATATGCTTGCGAATTCACCGGAAAGAGTACACTTTTATTCAGATTAATTCTGAGACCAGAGAGCTTTTGAAATTCTGTGAGTGCTGCTAAGAAGAAATTTAATTCCCTTAGTACAGTACCTTCAGTTCAAAGATTGTCTATTCTTTTACAGACCCTACTTGATATAAATTAGCAGCATTAAACACAATGTATTAATTGGTCGATCACAAGACACAAATAAAAACAAACAAGCAACACAAACTCTGTAGAAAACATGGATTTATAAATATCAAATATATTATAGTTGAATATAAACATTTAATCAAAAATGAACAAAACATAGAACACAGTAGTGGGATGATTAAAGCTGCTTGGTTCCTGAACTGGATAACATGGTCTAGGAAATGAATTCAAGGATATATGTGCTTGCATTTAAACAGAACTGCCTCCTGTTTAAATTCTTCATAAATTTGGATCCACTCCTCAAGTCCCACTATAAGATACACTGTCAGTGTAAGTGACAACCCAAAATTGCTCATATATGTGACTTTAAGGTTACGGTCGGCTTTGTTCTGTTTTTACTACCATCATATGATGGGGGTTGAGCAGGTTTCAGCCTGCGACTTCAAAGACTGTCATAGATAGATAGATAGATAGATAGATAGATAGATAGATAGATAGATAGATAGATAGATAGATAGAACTTTACAGAAGCTGAGGAAAGCCATAAATATTATAACAAACCACATCTACCCTAATACACATGAACTTCTTTTTTAGATAATAAGTGAGCTGCTACCGTCTCATAACAGGCTTACAGGTAGAAGTAAGATGTGGTCAGATCTTCCTAGATGTGCCACAGGTTTACATTTAAAGGCATTAACATTTGGATAGAGCAGGTCCAGCTTGTCGTGCCCACAAATGGAACATGCTGATAGATTTTTGCTGGTTGAAGTCACCAGAATTCTAGGGTCAGTATGATTTATCATTAGAAAGTTGAAACTGAATCATTTCTGTTGTTGAGATAGTAAACATTAACAAGAATGATGTGACTTATCCCCAAGGGTTGTAACGTGGATTAATTCAATCAGTATTTCAATGTCTAGATTGCACATTTGAGTTCTAATTGAAGTGTGTTTGCTTTTTGCCATTGCTAATTCACAGAGATGTCTAGTCCCCTCTTGCCTTTTCCACACTGTCTGATCATTTCTGATGAAATCTGACCAGCTTTAAAATAGCACCTGAAATAAGAAATTTAAGCAGGTTTTCTGCAGTACCCAAAATGCCACAGCACCTGAACTTGCCATGACATCACAGTTCATCCAGCTCATTTAGAAGTGATAAAACATTCCTCATTATATGGAGGCAGGCCATATCTAAAACCTTTCCCCATACTTTTATCCTTGCTTCAGATCTTCGCCCTTTTCGTCCTCAGATGAGCTGCTCCTCCAATACGCTGTAACAGAGTGAAAGTGGATCGCAGTGCTTCCAGCTCAGCATGGGAATATATTTAACATATCTCACTTTACATTCCTCTAAGTCTTTTATATTCTCAGATATTTTGTTTTTAGTGCTCTGAGCCTGCACTCAGTGAAGTGCACAATACAGAAAATAAGATGGATTGTATTGTAGGCATTAGGCAGCCTTCAGATCATCTACACTCACCTCGTGTTGACAACATATCATTTAAAAGTTAGTAGTGACAAGCCAGATGCCAGATCACATTTAATACTAAGATAAAAAATTTAGAATTGTTAAAAAAAGTTTATCAAAAAAAGAAGAACGAGCTTTCACAAAAGGTTCAATTCGAGGCCAAGGCTTTGTGATGGTCAACTATTCAGTCCAGCAGGTGTTCCTGCCTTCCATTAATTACTGCCCTGCTTTCTCACATTTAGGGCCTATTCATACTTCCTACTTACGCGGATCTACACTTAAGTCATTTTGATGTCAGAGTACAGTCGTGGCCAAAAGTTCTGAGAATGACACAAGTATTGGATTTCACAAAGTTTGCTGTATCAGTGTTTTTAGATCGTTTTGTCAGATGTTTCTATGGTACACTAAAGTATTATTACAAGCACTTCATAAGTTTCAAATACTTTTATTGACAATTACATTAAGTTTATGAAAAGAGTCAATATTTGCAATGTTTGCCCTCCTTTTTCAAGACCTATGCAATTCGCCCTGGCATGCTGTCAATCAACTTCTGGGCCAAATCCTGACTGATGGCAGCCCATTCTTGCATAATCAATGCTTGGAGTTTGTCAGAATTTGTGGGTTTTTGTTTGTCCACCTGCTTTTTGAGGATTGACCACACATTCTCAATGGGATTAAGGCCTGGGGAGTTTCCTGGCCAAGGACCCAAAATTTCAATGTTTTCTTTCCCCGAGCCACTTAGTTATCACTTTTGCCTAATGGCACGGTGCTCCATCATGCTGATAAAGGCATTGTTTGTCACCAAAGTGTTCTTGGATGGTTGGGAGAAGTAGCTCTTGGAAGATGTTTGAATGACTCTTTGCATAAACCTAATGTAATTGTCAATAAAAGCCTTTGAAAATTATGAAATGCCTGTAATTATACTTATAATTATATCTGACAAAAAGATCTAAAAACAATGAAGCAGCACACTTTGTGAAAATCAATACCTGTGTCATTGGCCACGTCTGTAGATGACCTCTTGTCTGAAGAGCTGTCTGCACATCTCTAAATTTTTGTGTCCTCCTAGACATGTCCACATTGATCATGCATGTGTTGCAAACAACACACACATACATACATACATAAAAACATGGACACCTTTGTAAAGCAGCAAAAATGTGAATGTGTGGCAACCAGTTTAGTATGAAAGGACAACCACCGGCTCTGTAATTGTGCACAAATCACACCTAATGAAGTATTCTGGAGCTCTTAGCTGCTAAACTGACACCATTTACACATATTAGCCGATTTTAGTTTTTGTATTCTCTGTTTTGATCGAAACTGAATGTTGATTTAAGCTGGGAGCTAAAATATTATTACAAGGATCAGTGACAATAATTTTAATAATCTGCAGCATACAAAAATCTGTCTAATTTGCAGACCTACTTATTTTGCTGTGAAGTGGTGATAACACTTGAAAATCCTTGATAAAATGTGATACCACACAACGGCAGGCTTAATTTGCACCACTGCCACAACCGTCGTCCATGCTACAGTATCAGTGACAACAGCTTGCAGTACATCACTGTGAGAATGACAAAACAAAGCCGCAGTGCTGGAATGTGTCAAAGAAACACAAGCACAATCGCTTTGTAATAAGAGTTAAACTACAAATTCATTTATTTTTTAATTTGAAGAACATACTCTAAAGCAAAGCACAACAATTACGGATCGATAAAAAACAGAAATGAGATGATGAAGGGTGTTGTATTGGATTGCTACAAATGAACAGAAATCATTGTGAAATACTGTCAATTCAATTTAAAATGTAAGCAAATAAATATTTTTTGATTTCATTTTCAATTATGCTTAATCAGTAATTGCAGAATCTTGGTTAAATATGTAAAAAGATTTTTAAAGGGTCTTGCTGTATGTTGATTTAATACACAGCTCTGACTGTAATTGGACATTTAACAGGTTAAATCACTTTTTATTAAGAGCTAATCATATGAGATTCAGAAAGTATTCAGACCGCTTCACTTTCTACAGATTTAATTTTTAAATGGATACATTTGCTATTTTTGCCCTTAATAGCCAATATTAATAAAGTGAAAGCATGTTTTCTGAAAGGTTTGCAAATTTATTGAAAAATCAAAAACTGAAATCTCTTATTCAAAGAAGGATTCAGACCTTTTGCTGTGGCACTCCAGCTTGTGCTCAGGTGCATTCTGTTAGCGGTAATTCTCCTCGAGATGTTTCCAGAACTTTATTGTAGTCCACCTGTGGCAAACTGAATTGATTGGACATTGTTTAGAATAGCACACCCCTGTGTATATGAGGTCCTACAATCCACACTGCAGGTCAGAATTAAGCAAGCTATAAAGTCCAAGGAAGTCTCTGTAGACTTCCCGGATCAGATTTGGTGAGGCATAGATCAGGGCAGGGGGATCAATTCATTTCTACAGATCTGAAGGTTCCTAAGAGCACAGTGGCCTTTATAACTGTGAAACTAAAAAACTTTGGAATCGTCAGGACAGTTGACCATCTGGTTAAACTGAGTAACCGGGCCAGAAGAGCCTTGGTCAGGGAAGTGACCAAGAACTGAATGGTCACTCAAATGGGGCTTCAGAAGCCAAATGCTGAGATGGAAGAACCTGTCAGAAGGATGACTATCTCAGCAGCATTCCATCAAGCAGGTACTTCGATAGTGTAGTTCAACAAAAATCATTCTGATGCTTATGAAAGTTTAAAGAACTCTGAGGTCATAAGGAAAAAGATTATCTGGTCTAATGAAACATAGCTCTTTGGGCAGATGTCCAATCACTGTGTCTGGTGAAGGCCTGGCACCACTCATCACCTTTCAAATCTCATCCCTGTGGTGAAGCAGGGTGGTGGCAGCATCTTGCTGTATGAGCTTTGAGCATGGGAAAGAGGCTATATAATTAAGATGTATTATCATTATTATGGGGGTGCCATTCAGTGGTAGGGATAGAGAGACTGTTTAAAATTGAGTGAAAGATGAATGCGGCCAAATACGGAGAGTTCCTTTAAGAAAACCTGCTCCAGAGTGCACACAACATCAGGCTAAGGTGATGGATCATCTTTTATCATGACGATGACCTGAAGAATACAGTCAAAACAATGTGGGTGCATCTTATGGACAAGTCTTTGACTCTCCTCGAGTGGGCCAGACAGAAACACCACTTGTGGAGACGCCTGAAGATGGCAGTTAACAGATTCTTCCTGTCTAACCGAATGGAGCTTGAGAAGATATACCAGGAAGAATGGGATAAATGACTCAAATCCAGGTGCTTGGCAAAAGCTTGTAGAGACTTACCCAAGAAGACTTGAAGCTGTATTTGCTGTCAAAGAAGCTTCTACAAAGCTTTAATTAAGGGGTTTCAATACCTATATGAATGAGAAATTTCATCCATCCATCATGGATGGATAAATTTGCAAACGTTCCTGAAAAAATGTTTTTACTTTGTCATTATGGATTATTGATAGATTGATGGGCAAAAATTGTAAATTTATTGAATCACATTAAAATCTATAACACAAAAAAGTGTGCAGGGGTCTGAATACACTGTACATGTTAAAATATGCCCTAGTCACAATTTAAAACAGGCAATCCACCTGTAATGACATTAATGTTATAAGAATGCTGCCATTTGATTCTCCCATTATGTCAGATTCCTAAGCAAAATATGGTTATGCAAGACAAACACTCAAAAACATAGTAATGACAACAGACTTCTGCCAAGTATGGTGCTGATCACATTCAAGGCAGCCATTGGTGTAACTGCATTACAAAATGAAAGGTGATTTTCAGAAGAGTTCTGACTGTCTGACACTTTTACATGCCGACATAACGTGCACTCCTGTGTTATTGTTTATAAACTGAATGACATTCCATGAAAGACTCCTTAAGCAATATGAGTCATCTGGTAGGGCGTGACTAGAGAGAAAAATTCACATACAGGGTGTTCCGAAAATAAATTATTGAAAACCTCTAAACAATGTTTTCTGTTCAGAAGCAAAATATTTTTGTATAAAGAAATCCCCACACCATTTCACACGATACACAATTTTCTTTAGGGCTTTGGTGACAGAGGTGACAAATGTTTTCTTTGTCATTGCTCATTTGTCATTGCCTGTTGTTTATGCCTTCATTAGGAGTATCATTTTACTTTTTTAATGACTAAGACCATCTTCAATGTGCATGCCATGCAGGTTAGAGGTGCATACATTTAAGCTTTACTGTGGATGATTAAAGCTGCCTCATAGTGAAAAGTGTAAAAATCTTTGCTATTCCAATGTTTACTTTTACAAAGAATCAAGCACATTTGATTAGTGATGGAGCTGCTATATAATTTTAGAATTGTATGCTTTGATAATCAACCACTTGTTGAGGACAGCATGCTGAAGCATCAAATGTGAAGAATGAGAAGACACCTTGAGAAAGCTGTAACAGAAAACAAAGGAAAATATATACTGTACAGTACAATATACGGTATATTCATAGTCATGAGTGTGACTGTTTTGAGGTCCTATAATAAACACTGCATGTCAGGGTGAAAACCAAGCCATGAAGTCCAAGGAACTGCTGCTGTCAAGGGGTCAAAGATAGGGGGAGCACAGGAAGGGATGGCAATCTTCATCTTCTTCTTTCGGCTGCTCCCGTTAGGGGTTGCCACAGCGGATCATTTTCTTCCATATCTTTCTGTCCTCTGCATCTTGTTCTGTTACACCCATTACCTGCATGTACTCTCTCACCACATCCATAAACCTTCTCTTAGGCCTTTCTCTTTTCCTCTTCCCTGGCAGCTCTATCCTTAGCATCCTTCTCCCAATATACCCAGCATCTCTCCTCTGCACATGTCCAAACCAACGCAATCTTGCCTCTCTGACTTTTTCTCCCAGCCGTTCAACTTGAGCTGACCCTCTAATGTACTCATTTCTAATCCTGTCCATCCTCATCACATCCAATGCAAATCTTAACATCTTTAACTGTGCCACCTCCAGCTCTGTCTCCTGCTTTCTGGTCAGTGCCACCGTCTCCAGCCCATATAACATAGCTGATCTCAGTACCGTCCTGTAGACCTTCCTTTTCACTCTTGCTGATACCTGTCTGTCACAAATTACTCCTGACACTCTTTTCCACCCATTCCACCCTGCCTGCACTCTCTTTTTCACCTCTCTTCCACAATCCCCATTACTCTGTACTGTTGATCCCAAGTATTTCCATTTTTCATCCTCTTCATAGCTGTCCTTACTTCCTCCTTGCTAATCCAATGCACTTCCTGATTCACTATCTCCACATCATCCAACCTCTTCTCTCTCTCGTTCTTTTCATTCATCAGCCTCTTAATGTACTCTTTCAATCTGCTCAACACACTCTCCTCACTTGTGAGTACGTTTCCGTCTTTATCCTTTATCACCCTAACCTGCTGCACATCCCAATTCGGTCCTTTTCTCCCTCCTTAGTGTCCAACCTCTCATACAACTCATCATACGCCTTTTCTTTAGCCTTCGCCACCTCTCTCTTCACCTTGCACCTTATCTCCTTGTACTTTTGTCTACTTTCTGCATCTCTCTGACTATCCCACTTCTTCTTTGCCATCCTCTTCCTCTGTATACTCTCCTGTATTTCCTCATTCCACCACCAGGTTTCCTTTTCCTCCTTCCTCTTTCCAGTCATGCCAAGCACCCTTCTTGATATGACCCTTACTACATCTGCTGTAGTTTCCCAGCTGTCTGGTAACTCTTCACTGCCACCCAGTGCCTGTCTCACCTTCTTCCTAAACTCAACTTTGCAGTCTTCCTTTTTCAGCTTCCACCATTTGATCCTTGACTCTGCCCTCACTCTGTTCCTCTTCTTGATCTCCAACGTCATCCTACAGACCACCATCCTAAGCTGCTTAACTACACTTTCCCCTGCCACCACTTTGCAGTCTTCAATCTCCTTCAGATAAACTGTTCAGTATAGGATGTAATCTGCCAGTGTACATCTTCCACAGCCATGTCCTTTCCTTTTGGCAAAATCCACTATCCTCTGACCTTCTTCATTCGTCTCCTTGACACCATACCTACCCATCTCCTCCTTGTCTCCACTGTTCCCTTCACCAACACGCCCATTGAAATCCGCTCCAATCACCACTTTCTGTCCGTTGGGTACACTGTTCATCACTTCATCCAACTCATTCCAAAAATCTTTTTTCTCACCCATTGCACACCTAACTTGCGGTGCATATGCACTAACAACATTCATCATCACACTCCAAAACACTGTTGACATACTGTTCCTTCAGAATAACTCCTACTCCATTTCTCCTCCCATCCACACCATGATAGAACAATTTTAATCCACCTCCAATCCACCCTGGCCTTACTACCCATCTATTTAGTCTCTTGCACGCACAATATATCAACCTTCCTTCTCTCCATCATATCTGCTAACTCTCTCCCCTTACCAGTCATACTGCCAACATTCAAAGTTCCTACCCTCAGTTCCACTCTCTTTACTTTCCTCCTCTCCTCCTGCTTCCCAGACACATCTCCCCCTCTTCTTCTTCATTTTCTTCTTCTGCAGCCAACATTATCGTTGTTAACCTGCGGCTCAACCAATCCGGTATGGAAATTTGTATTGTTGTCTGCATATTGATTTGGCAAAATTTTACACTGGATGCCCTTCCTGACGTAACCCTCCCGATTTATCCGGGCTTGGGACCAGCAAAAAGAAACACACTGGTTTGTGCATCCCCTGTGGCTGGGTTACAGGAAGGGATGGCGATGTGGTGACTAAACCTAGAAGTAGCCCAACCTTAATCTGACTATTGATGAAATCTTATAAATCTGAATTTATAACCCAAAAAACAGAAGAAATGATCTTTGAATCATGAGGTTTTCACAAAATGCAATAGTTACTGCAATTTACTTCACGTAGAATCCCAATGCTTTTGCTTGAACATCTGCTTTTAATTACAATATAGTACATGTGTAACCCAATTCACAGTTTGATTACTACAATAAAGAAATAAATAATTAAATACATATCATTAATTGAAATTATTTTTAATAATGTAAAACTAATAAACAATTATTATTAATTCTGTTTTTATTCATTTTAATGCTTTCTCTTTCTTTCTTTGAGTAAAGAACAGAATGGAGAGTCAAAGATAAGCTATTATGGGTAGTTTAAACTGAAAGGACTTTTATTCTGACTGTGTACATTATTAGCAGTAGCAGGACTTTTAATTTGAATTATTTAGCTACCTTAATAGGTATCGTGGGAGGTGAGGTTGTAGCGACTAGAGAGTTCCTGTTCATCTGCCATTGAAGAGGAATTCTCCGTATAAGAAGAAAGAAAGAAAACTTTGATTCAAACAAGTCAAAATTTAGTATGAGAAGTAGAAATAATGTTGGAATTGGAAATAAGTGTTGTTTGGTAGTGTTATAGTTCTACAAGTGTTAAGGATTTCTGATTAATGTGACTTTTCCTTCAATAAACTGATTTTTTTTTCTGCCTGGATTTATTTTGGCTGTTGAGTTAGCCAGTAGAATCAGAATGGTTTCTGGATTGTGTGCAACGACGTCACATCTTTGCTTCAGAATGCAAGAACATTCCCAATGGTTCATCTCATCTGAATATACATATGCAGGAAAAATGAACTCATAGGCTATGTTCACATTGCTAAAGTGACTCAAATCTTATTTTTTTTCCTTTAATGTGGCACAAATCTGATGTTTTCAGGGCTTTTTGGACACAGAAATCCTATGTTTTCAAATCAGATTTCATATGAGGTCCTAAATCAGACACGTATTTAATTTGTGGTCAGGCAGCATGAATGAGAACGTCCAAATCGGCATTCATGCATTTTTGTATACATACAATGGGCTGAGCATTGTCATCATCAGCCAGCCCTGGCAGCGCTGGAGGAGAACTACAGCTGTGACAATAGTCAGAGTCCCACTATTGCTGGCCCCTCTCTCATACTCACACATCTTTTGGTGGAACAGTATAAGGAATAACAGCTAAAACAGCAAAAGCTAACCGTCTGGCTTATTTTCACCATCTTGACCTAATCATGTACAGTTGACAAACTGATTGCCGTCCTTCAGAGCAAAATGCAATGTCTACACTAGCTCCTGGCATGTCCTTTTTATTGGTTTTAATACCATGAGTCATCTCACAAATAGAACATTTTTTGTTGTTGGTGATGCAGATGACTCATACACAAATGTTTCAATGTGCGCATGTGTGCCTTATTGGAGGACCAACACGTTCACAATGCAGCTGATACAGGCCACTTGTACTTATGATTGTGAGCTGTCATGATAGGCAAATCCGATCTGAGCAAAAAATCAGAATTCAATGATGAGGCTTGCAAAGTCAACGTAGCCATAGTTAGTTGAACCATCGTCAAGTGTTTTTGGGACTTTTGTTTTAATGGCTGCATTATTATATATGCTTTTTTGTGAAACAACACAATGACAATAAACTCTGATTTGTGTAGAGATATATAATAGTATTATATATACATATTTTCAAAGAGCTCAATCAAATGTTGCATGTTTTTTTTTGCTTTAATAGCTCACCGTTTTAATTTTTTATACATATTGTTTCCCTATCTTTCATGTCTCCTTTGACAGAGTCTTGAGTAATACTGTAATGTGCTGCATGGTAGATAGACAGTGGTTTGGGCTGGTGGCAGAAAAGTGCTGTATCACCCTCAACACCCACTACCCATACTATGCTACACATAGAAACATATTGACAATTGTAAAGGGAATGGCAGACATTGGCATAGGGGGCACAAGGGAAGGGGACCCCCATATCCAAAAGGTCCATCTTCAGATCTACACAAAACCTGGCACCAAAGTATATATTATTTTTTTGAAAATAGAAGTAAGTATTGTGGGCACTTTTAGGCTAAAGAAAACAATGAGAAATGAGTGTATCGATATGCGTGATATTATAAACTACGCAATGCTCGTTACTGAGTCTGAGACAAAATATCGAAGCAGAGTGCAGAGAGCTCTTTGCATGCAGGACTGAAAGATGGTGTGGTCTGGGAGTGCTTCACAGAGTCGGTGGGACTAGATCAGTGTGTGGATGCAGGCTAAGTGAGGCTAGATATTTGAAGGGTTCAAGTAAGAGGGCAGCGACTTTCTTAGGAAATAAATAAACCTGGGTGCCATGCAGGTTCTGCAGTGTTGCTGCATTTAGTTGTTCAATAAACAAGCCTGTTAATGGGATGGTCCTGTGAAGGTGCTACTGAGGGGACTTCAATTCCCATCATTCAGCAAGAGTACACAGGGCTTGACAAGAGACTGGCTCAACTGCTTTAAAAGAAGATGATGTTCAACTTCAAATGGAAATGAAAGAGTCCAAGTGAAACTGCAGCGTTTTTAGTTATATAAGTCACAAAAAGCAGCTTTTCAGTGTAATTCTGGCGTGATTTTTATTTTCAGGCTGTATATTCATGAACAATGCAATTTGTATACCAAGTTATCCAAACAGATATACTTCAAACTTCCTATCTCCTTAATGGTGCATTGCATAATTCCAGAGTACGAATTCAGCGCTCAGCCAACGGGACTCTCTTGATTATCATAGGATATTTCACATATTGATCACAAGCTACTAATAAAGTGATCCACCAGTCCCAGAACCAGGGAGAAATTACTATTAGCAGCATTTGAAGAAAAATAAATACAAAATGTTTTATTATTATTCTCTTAATGCCACAGCAGTTTTCACTTGAAATACAACAAAATGGTCAAGCACAATGTGTGATCTCCAAAAAGGTTTCTGAGCAGATTCAGTCAAGTGGGTTAACAACAAATGCTTTCTCTTTCAGGGTCGGTGCCCAGCCTACGTTATTTGGGGTTTATAAATTTTGTACTACATCATTGGTGGCAGGGAATTGTGTTTGTTTTTTTAAAGACAAACCAAAGGATTGGGGTAGAGGTTGATACACTAGAAACTGAACCTTGCAACTAAAGTTCTCCGGAGAAAACTAAACACCAGAGCAAGGTTCAACCAAAATTGACATTTGGTGTGAATGAAGGCAAAGGTCAGAGCCGAAGAAAAAAATAGTTTGTCAGAGCTAAAAAGGCTAGAAACCAAAAAGCATAGTAAAAAAAATAATAGATCTTAGACAAATTAAGGAGAGATGTTATAAGAAGACTATGAGGACACTTTTGCTGTTTCTCCTATCCAGAGTGTGGGTGCCACCATCTTTTCTAGTTTCGGGACTCCGGAGCAATGGTGTCAAGTCACGTCTTACCAGTCAACAACAACATACCTCCTACCAGGAAAAGTTGCAAACCAAATGGCATTAATCATTAAAAAGCAAAAAAAGTGGCATAGCTGTACGAAGCAATTCCAGTTGTGAAAATAAAAGCTCCTCACTCATGCTCCAGCTCGGGGTGTATATCTTACCTACGCCTAGCTAGCGAACAAGAGAACTACTTAACATTTTTAAATCAGGTTTTTTTCTAGAATTTGCTGGAACATTTCGGTTGATTTTGCGACTTATCATAGTACACTTGTGGTACCAATTTATTTGTGCGAATCTGAGAGAGACTCAGCCAATGGGTTGAGAGGGGGGTTTGTTACTCTTCACTCCATTCGAGTCGGTGTACCTCTGTGTTTTGGAGTGTACATTGCTTCCTCTTAGCTAGCGATACCTGTTTGTTTATTGCTTTTTAAAGTTTGTACTGTTTCACTACTACGAGGATGGAGCTGTGTGGGAAGGCTAGTAAAATATAAAAGATACAAAATGGCAGCAAATACATAATGATAACGAATACAAATTAAAATAAATCTTGACACACAGATAGGACAGATTTAAAGTTAACCTATCATACATATGTGTGTGGGATATAGGAGGAGAACCTTATTCCCCAGATAAAAACCCCACATAGGCACAGGGAGATTATGCAGCGTGATTGTAAATACAAATCCAAGACATCATCCATAATACTACATCTTAGTGTGAATGAACAGAAATTAGTCTCGGCTTTCCCCTTTCATCCACACTTCCTCAGCGATTGCAGCCCACATAAATCAAGATATTTGAAAATGCTCTCCAGAGTATATACTTCTGAAAATGCAGCCTCAGTGTTGTAATGAAGATGGCTTAAATGCCATTTTTTGAAAGCGTGGACTCTATAAATCCGTGTTCATTACTTGGTCCTTCCCTGAACGGGTCCTGCTTGTTACAACGTCTCCTTCTCTGATTGGCTACCTTTCAAGGTAAAAAAACATATTCCAGCACGGTGAGCATACAGGAGTTGCTTTACATTATCCTTGCTGTGTTGCTTACCTATACTTATCTAAATTGCATTTTGTTCAGTTTGAACGCTGCACACATGTGCAAAAGGCAAATAATTACCTGCCGTTAAAGTTTTCTGATATATACTGTGTCCCCTTCAAGGAGTTTTCAGCCAATGCGCACATGCACAGTGTAGGCAAACGGCTCTGTAATTTCAGCCATTTTGGAGTGGACAGAAATACTTTCATAAACAATGTGAAAACACTGTAATGGACAGAGATCATTTTGGTTTATAAACACTATATTTAAATAAAAATGTAGTAGTATGGACATAACCCAAGAGGGGGGCAGCACAGTGGTGCAGTGATATTACTACTACTAGACCGGGGTTCAAGTGAGTTTACATGTTGTTCCCTTGTCCACATGAGTTTCCTCCGGGTGTTCCAGTTTCCCTCTCACAGTCCAAAGACATGTAGGTTAGGTGAATTGGAAAGGTTAAATTGGCCATGATGTGTGTGTGTGTGTATTCTTCCTTAGTACTTTATTCAGGGATTGTTCCTGCCTTGTGCCTGATACTTGCTGGGATAGGCCCCAGCTTACCTGCAACCCAGCTGTAGATAAGTGGGATTAGTAAATGGATGAATGGGTGGAGGGCGGCATGGTGGCGCAGTGGTAGTGCTGCTGCCTCATAGTAAGGAGACCCGGGTTCGTTTCCTGGGTCCTTCCTGCATGGAGTTTGCATGTTCTCCCCGTGTCTCTGTGGGTTTCCTCCAGGTGCTCCGGTTTCCTCCCACAGTCCAAAGACATGCAGGTTAGGTGCATTGGCGATTCTAAAGTGTCTCTAGTGTGCTTTGTGTGTGTGCATATCCTGTGGTGGACTGGCACCCTGTCCGGGGTTTGTTTCCTGCTTTGCGGCCTGTGTTGGCTGGGATTGGCTCCAGTAGTTAGGATATAGCGGGTTGGATAATGGATGGATGTGAGGAAGCAGCACTGACCATGCTGCCCTGCAGATTACACAGCTATAGTTCAAGTTATACTTCAACATACCAATGACTCAGGAAACATGAATGCTTCCAGCATCCAGTTGCAGTCCCAGCTAGCAGTATGAGCTCCACATATGGCTTAAAGGTTAAGTTCAAAGAGACTTACAATAAAAATGAGAATTAAGAGAAAAAAATAAACAACAAGAATAATATCCTGAGGAGACATGTACCTGCAGCAAAGCCCCATATTTCCAATACTGGCACTGTTTTATCCAAGACATGGATGGCATACCACATTTTCAGGAACTCTAAACAAAACACCATGAGTGGCTGAGGTTTCAAATGTTAAAAATATGACAGATGACTGTGCATTAAAATCTGCAGTCTCAAGCTGTCTCTGTCCAATTTTTTCAATATGGCCTTGATTAAGAAAGATGAAAGAGCACCTCAGTGAGTTATTGTGTTTTTTCACAGGCAAAGCTTCGGGACTCAAATTTGTCAAATGTCACTCAACTCTTTCTTCACAAAGCTTATATTTTGATTAATTATTCAAATTTCCATATGCAGCATCGTCTCAGACTTATGTACCGAAATAAATCAATATGTTTTATGTGGTGCCATTTGTGTTATTAGTATAAAATTAATTAAGCCGTGCTTTATGAGGATGAGATTGAAGTTACAGACGGTGACGTCAATAGGGCACCACATGGCAGCTGGGGAGTGGTGAATATTTGAATATTGGGATACAGATAAAAGAGACTGCAAAGCTCAAAGTCACATTAACATGAATTAAATATTAAAAATAAGCTGAGTGACTGAGGGTAGAACAAGTGACCTTGCGGTGTCAATTTAGGCCGTATATTTATACATCTTACAGTGTGTAACCTTACCGTGGTTTAATTATCCGAATGTAATATGGTTTTATTGGATCTCTTTTTCTTGCACATTTATAAGACAATGATAAAGCAGACTCAATGTTGCTATCTTTGCACGCTCAATTGCCCTTGTGAAGCTGTGCGGCAGCAGGTTTCATGGCAATTTCACACCTGCGTCAGCTAATAGGCAGGCAGCACATTGCTTTGTTATGCCTCCCTTTCATGCCAGACAAATATTAACTCATTGTTAACTTTTAAATGTCCACAATGAATCCAACATCATGTTGTGATCACTAATGAGCATTCCAGAAGGACTGAGTAGCTCATTTCATTTTGTTATGGTATATACAGGCAGTCTAAGTGACATTGTTTAAAACTAAAGGGCTTCCATATTTAAATCCATTTCACACTTAGGCTCCATCCACACTAAAATATTTTATTTACAACCACATATTTGTCTCCATTTTTGGCATTCGCCCACACTACCCCAGGGTTTTTAACCTCTGAAAACGAATACTTGTGTAAACGCTCTTCAGAGCCAGAGACGTCTGAAAATGAAGATAAAGAGTTTAATTTTCGACAAATGGAAATGAAGGTTTTTGTAAATGCTGTCCATTGTACTATGGTTGGTTTGTGCTTACAGGAGTTTTACTGTATAGTCAGCATTGGTTCAGAAGAGGGAGGTCATGTTTTGCTAACCTGCTGGAATTCTATGAGGAAGCAACAAAAGGATATGATCAAAGTGGAGTTTATGATATTTTTTATCTTGACTTTCAGAAAGCATTTGATAAGTAGAGGTTGGGCATCAAACTAAAAGAAGTGGGAGTTCAGGGTGTAGTGTGTACATGGGAGCAGAATTGGCTCAGACACAGGAAGCAGAGTGCGATGGTCCAAGGAACCATATCAGATCTGGCTGATGTTAAGAGTAGTGTTCCATAGGGGTCAGTGCTAGGGTCGCTGCTACTTTTAATATATATTATGAAACACACTGGAAAACATTGGGACAGACACTAGTATATTGTCCCTAGCTGCAAAAAGGAGTTTTTAGTAAGCACTGATGTGCATGGATTGAGGTTTAGACTGAACTGAACTTGTGGTGGAGAAGATGGCGATTTTAAAGGGTGAGACTGGAAGTGATGTCATCTGAGGCCAGAAACTGGAAGTGACGTCTGTCTTGGCGCCAGAACCGGAAGTGACGTCTGTCTTAGCGTCAGAACCGGAAGTGACATTGTTGTTAAATCAGGCAGGTTTTCCCATATTTGGCCTGCGGAGATAACAGAATGAGGTTTAGCGCACCTTGCCACCCCTGTACTGACGGATAATTAATTCCATTTGGTCCAGTCAGCTTCCTTCTAGCCGCACGTGTGTGACAATATAAATGATTTGGATATGAATGTCAATAACATGCTGATTAGGTTTGCAGACGATACCAAGATAGGTGGATTAGCAAATAATCTGGAATCTGTTGAATCGTTACAGAAGGACTTGGACAGCATACAGGCTTGACAAGAATTGTGGCAGATGAAATTTAACGTCAGTAAATGTAAATTATTACACAAAAGAAGCTGAATACTCAATGGGAGGTGTGAAAATTGAAAGTGCATCTTATGAGAAGGATTTAGGAGTTGTAGTGGACTCTACACTATCAACTTTCAGACAGTGTTCAGAAGCCATTAAAAAGCCTAACAGGATGTTATGTTATATAACACAAGGTGTGGAGTACAAGTCCAAGGAGGTTCTGCTCAACCTTTATAATGCACTGGTGAGGCCTCATCTTGAGTACTGTGTGCAGTTTTGGTCTCCAGGCTACAAAAAGGACATAGCAGCACTAGAAAAGGTCCAGAGAAGAGCGACTAGGCTGATTCCAGGTCTACAGGGGTTGAATTATGAGGAAAGAGTAAAAGAGCTGAGGCTTAACAGTTTAAGCAAAAGAAGATTAAGAGGTGACATGATTGAAGAATTTCAAATTATGAAGGGAATTAGTACAGTGTTATTTTAAAATGAGTTCATAAAGAACACGGGGACACAGTTGGAAACTTGTTAAGAGTAAATTTCACACAAACATTGGTAAGTTTTTCTTCACTCAGAGAGTCATCGACAGATGGAATAAGTTACACCAAGTAGTGTGGTAGACAGTAGGACTTTAGGGACTTTCAAAACGCAACATGATGTTAATTTGGAAGAAGAATGGCCTGTTTTCATCCAGATTGTTCTAATGGTCCAAAAAGGAGGAGCACTTTCTGTAGTAAAATTAATAACAAGGCACATAAAGAAGTGGATGGGTGTAGAATGCAGCCAAGGTCACAAGAATACAGGACAGGGACATGAAAGCACAATGTAGTAAAGTGAAGATATAGACACACACAAGTACACATTTACATGTTTATTTATTGCCTCTGTTGAGTTAGTTTTACAACTGTGATTAGCGCATTAATGAGACACAGGGGCAATTTGCTGTGGCTCCTTATAGAATTTCTTTCTCTTTCCATGCTGAGAATGCTCTATTAGAGTTCTGCGTGTGCTGGTACTTTTGAAAGTACATAAAGCACAGGGGAATCCGATTTTCAAGAGCCTCCGAATTTTCACTATAACCATCTCTTCACTGAATTTACCACCGATGTACACATGCCCAGTGTAGGCGAAGGTATACGTCATATGCAACTTTGGGCATTGCAGTATGAACACAGATACTTTTGTTAATGATACAAAAACTCCAGTGTGGACAGAGATCTTTTTTTTTTTTATGAAAACATAGTAGTGTGGACGTAAACTTAGTTTTACTGTCACATCTTTTGAAATGAAGTTGCCACTGAGCAATTTATAGGACACACAGATGAGCAGATGCTGTAAAAAGCCCTAACCGAGAACAGTTGATTTAAAGTAACAATGAATACATTATAATTAAAATAATGAACTAAACAATCAATCAAGAAATGAAAGAATCAACTATAGGCAAACAAATAGTCAGTAAAAGAACCTATCAACTTTTTAACTAATCAATCAAACAACAGATCAATGAAAAAAATCAGTCAATAAAGAATCACTTGATCAATCAATGAGTTAATTAAGCAATCACCAATCAACTGGTTGTGAAGCAAATCAAATCTGGGAAGCAAATTATAACCATTTTGGGTGTTCTAAACCTCAGGTATTAACCTAGCAATCGATCCTTCTTTGCCACTTTGTAACTTTTTCGAGTCACCCTCGTCACGTTGTCTACTTGGGCTGAACATACAGTACTCTATGTGATATTGGCATGGATTTTGAGCACATAATTGCAAGAAAAATGTTGAAGATCATGATGTTGCAACTCACAAGATATGACATCTGCTTTGACCTAAAGCAAGTGGTTTATGGGCTCCCGATGGTTTGTCACGAAAATTCAGATACCGTTGTCTTGAGTATTGTCTGTTTGATTTATGTTAGGTAGATTGTCCAGAGGGGACTGGACGGTCTCTTGGTCTGGAACCCCTACAGATTTTATTTTTTTTCTCCAGCTTTTGGAGTTTTTTTTTGTTTTTTCTGTCCACCCTGGCCATCAGACCTTACTTATTCTATGTTAATTAATGTTGACTTATGTTTATTTTTTATTGTGTCTTCTATTTTTCTATTAATTTTGTAAAGCACTTTGAGCTACATTTTTTTTGTATGAAAATGTGCTATATAAATAAATGTTGATTGATTGATTGATTGAGTTCATCAAGTGTGAGACCTGATTCTTTGAACAATCAGCTTTGTGTTTATACTTTTGTAAGCATGGACGCAAAAAGTTCATGAACATCAATAGAGGGCAAATTGGTTGAGTTGTGGCAACAGCACCATGCACTGTAAGATATTTCTTCCAAGTAATATCATAATTGGGTGCACAAAAAAGAAATACAGAGGAACATGCAGCTATAAATTCCTGGTAGCAATGCATTTTTGTTCTTTCAACATAGTAGCATAAGTAACTATTAGATGCACCCCAATTAAGCGAAAACTATGGTGGGCTTCGGTATAGTGGATTGCCGTACGCCAGACTCTCTTTCATAGGCTGTAGCAGGACTTGGGGACATAAAATATCAGAACCGAGAGTCAGTGGGACAATAAGGGAGGTAGATACAGCTGATGTAACAATTAAAAAGTCCATAAAGAAATTATTAAAAAAGGGCACATCATCACATCAATGATTAATTAAGATGACATACAAAAAAAGTTCAAAAAACTGCATTCAAGACATGGCAAGCAACAAACACTTTTTCCAAAAAAAAAAAAAAAGGTTCAACCCCCTTTTTTAATAAGCTTAATTTTAATGTTTTCTCACCCTATCCAAAAACTCAAAATCAGAATACCAGTCTGCCGATACCCTGCAGCTCACCATGAACGAGACATTTCTAGCGTAAAGACTGGCTTTTACCCTAACACCCCTTGCGCCCCCTAGTCACTTGCCTAGCCTAAACATTATATAAGCCAACTGCGCTACACGCGCCTACGTTGCCGACACTCTGCACCATATCCATCACTTATGCCTGTGACCAGCGTCTGCTATGTGCCTGTCTGTTACACTGCAGCGCCAAAACCAGAAGAACGCTGGGACAAAGAACTATGGGCAGCAGGCACACACCCCCCCATTTGAGGACCCTTGGCATCGAAACACGAGCCACCCCGTCTGCTCCAAGCCTGACAATCCACAGCCGCTCCACTTGTGTACCCGAGGAACAAACCAGAAAGTAACAAATGTTTATTTTTTTGTTAATTTTTCTCCCCCTTTTATTATAAGGACGGTGCATGCAAGCAAATAAAAATGGAGCAAAGTACTTTGAAATTACTACATTGGGTGGCATTTCATCAGATGGATTCACAAAGTATTTAGATCACTTCCTGCACACTTTATTGAATTGCAGATTTAATATCAAATGGATACATTTTCCATTTTTGCTTATCAATCTACACTAAATAACCCCTAATGACACGTTTTTCAGAAAAGTTTTCAAATTTATTAAAAGTCAAAAACTGATTTCTCTCATTTATAAAGCTATTAAGACCCTTAATTCACTAGCTTGTAGAAGACCCTTTGGCAGCAATCACAGCTTCAAGTCATCTTCGGTAAGCTCTGCACACCTGAAACTGGGCAGTTTATCCCATTCTCCCCAGGCCAGGAGATTAGATGGGAAGTATCTGTTTAAATGGTCACCTTCTGGTCACTGCACAGATGGTACATAGGGTGGGCCACTCAAAGATAGTCAGAGACTTGTCCTGATGCCGCCCCTTGCTGCAGGCCTTATTGTCATGTGGAACAGTGAATCGTTGCGCAGTCCAAGGTTGTGTGCACACTGCAGCAGTCCCCCTGTCTCTGCTGCTGGGATGCATCCCCATAATGTGATGCTACCACCAGCATTATTCACCATAGGGATGGCATTATGCAGGTGATGAACAGTGCCTGTCCATACCAGACCTAGTTCTTGGAGTTCTGCTCAAAGAGTTCAATTTGTAATTCATCAGACCAGAGAATCTTTTTCCTCATGCTCTCAGAGTCCTTTAAATGCTACTTGGCAAATTCCAAGTGGGCTCTCACATGTACTTGATTAATGGAGCATTGCCGAGGTTCTCCTTTCTCAGCAGGGAATTTCTGGAGCACTGCTAGAGTGACCGCTGAATTCTTTGTCACCTCCTTTCTCAAGGCCCTTCATGCTCGGCTGCTCATTTTAACAGGATAGCCTACTCTAGGAAGAGTCCTGGTGGTTCCAAACTTCTTCCAATTCACAATTTTTAATGCCACTGTGCTCCTGGGAACACTCAAAGCATCAGAGATGGTTTTATCCCCTTGCCCTGATCTGTGCCTCATTACAACTTAATCACAGAAATGTAAAGGGAGTTCATTGGACTCCATGGTTTGGTTGTCATGCTGACATGCAGTGTGAATTGTAGGACCTTCTATACGCAGGTGTGTGTCTTTCTAAATGATGTCCAGTCCATTCATTTTGTCACAGGTGGACTACAATAAAGTTCTAGACCAGCAGGTCTCATTCTCGGTCCTGGGAACCCTCTGTGGCTGCAGGTTTTTGTTCCAACCAACTACTGTTTTTAATTGCACTGCTAGACTAATGAAGTGATCTGTTATTACACAGTTTCTGTGTTTTGGAGTCAATGTAAAAATTACGAAACTAAGTTTGGTCAATTTTAATTAAATTGTTTTAAGCAGTTATATGAGAAATGTATTTTTTTACTTTTTAACAAATATTTTCATCTTGATTTTTATTGTTCTTTTCCAGGTTTTCTAGTTATTTAATCTGTTTTTAAACGATTTTATTTAACTTGACTACTCTGCTCTCTGTTTGTATGTCTGGGACAAATCTTGCAATTGATTTTAAACCCACTTTTGGCAAAGCAAATTTCTTAAAATTTTGTGTACATGTTCAGTATCGATGACAATACAATAATCCATCAAAACCGATGCAAATTTTGCCGTAATTAATGGTTATGCGATTCCAATTAATGTACACACAATAATGATGGAGAGAGAATATAGTGAGATATAGGAGCATACAAGTGAGAGACGCATCGGATTGCCCACACTTGCCTCTTCCAGTGAGTAGAGTGAGTAAATACGCGTGCTGACTTTACTTGTTTATTCTAGTTGTCTTGATGATCACGGTGAGGAAGTAGCGGCCGAGCGCTAATCTCATAAGAGCCTGAACAGAAAAATAGAGACCGAAATATATCTCTTTTTAGTATTCAAATAATTCTGCAAAGAAAATATATTAAGTAATAATTTTAGAGAAGCTTCCCATTCGTGAAAAATGATTAAAGAAAAATTATTTGCAAAATACTAAAAAATATATATATATTACATTTTTTTAAGTAAAAAACAATTTTATTTACTTTACTTATAAATGCACTGAAAAGCAAAAAGTAACTTTTTGTTTAACCACAATTTTTGTGGTTATATGAGACTAAATAAATTTGTGGGGTGCCCATAAATAAATTCATTCAGTCAATTAATAGAATAGTTTTATCATAAAGTATATTAAAAAAAAACATTGTAACTCTTTGTAACAAGCTAAACAAGTTTCAAAAGTTGTTTGAATCAATTAATTTATGTGTGCCCCACAATTTTATTTAGTCTCGTATAACCACAAATATTGTGGTTAAAGAAATATTTATTGTTTGCTTTTTAGTGCATCTATAACTAAAGTAAATAAAATTATTTTACTTAAAAAAATGTTTTTTTTATATTTTATTTACTATTTAGTGGGCCTGACACTAAAGTATTTGCAGACTTTCATCCTTCAGTGTTGTTTTCCCAGGTGTCTGCTCTGCTTCTTTTTAACTGTCATTATTAGGATACAACAAAAGAAGCAAACTACACAGAAAAAGGTCAAAATAACAGGAATCAAATGAGGTAAAGTCGATAAAAAATAGAAATATTTCTGAATATCTTATGTATGTAGAAATGATACAATTGTGCTTTTCTGAATGTAGAATAAGAAAAGAGGAAAAAAGAGCAGTTAATTAAATGAGATCAATTATTATCACTGCAGCTAAGAGGGTTCCCAGGACTGAGTCTGAGACCCCCTGTTTTAGACACAAGCAGAATTAAAATAAACAGGATGCACCAGAGCACAATTCATAATGCCAATGCAAAGGGGCTGAATGTTTACAGGAATGAGTGATCTCAGTGTTTTAAGTTTTAATAAATTTGCGAAATTTTATGAAAACACTTTGTCATGGTGGGTTAAACAGTGTACACTGATGGCAGAAAGGTCCGTGTACTTTTTGGTATTTGAAATTTCATTTTAGAAGCAAAAACAAAAACGAAAGGAATTTTCAGATTTTGATTTTTGATTAAAGAATAAAATGAGGGAAAATAAGGGTTTTTTAACTCTATGGTAACAAATAGTAGTCATAAACTTAAAATTTTATTTGTGATTCAAATAATGAAAATGTAATAGCTCAAAAACAACAAAACAGACACATTTATAGCTTTTGTCAGCTCAATCTCCAAATGTGTGTCAGCCCGAAATTTGCTCAGCTTAAATCTAACATTTCTCACAGAAAACCCTCTCACTTCTCCGTGTTCATATGACAGACGCTCAGATATAATTTTTGATGACAGGCCTTTTTTTTCCATCTCTAAAATCACGTCTGAGTACTGTTCCATCGTCATGATGATGGTCCAGTCTACGCACCAGTGACCAGTGTTTGCTGCAAGTGGTGCATTACCTGACCAGGTTGTTGACCTACAAAAACGTCCGGTTCAGACAAAATAAATAAAAAGAGTTTTCTCATTCTCATTTCTTGCATTTTTCTTTTCTGATGTGCGAAAGAACAAAAGAAAAAAGGTAATTGTTTTTCATTTTTCATTTTTCCCTTTTAAGTTGAAAATCAAATAAGTGTCCGGTCCGTGTACTTTTTGGTATTTGAAAATTCATTATAGAAGCAAAAACGAAAAAACGAAAATAAAAGGAATTTTCAGATTTTGATTTTTGATTAAAGAATAAAATGAGAGAAAATAAGGTATTTTGTAATTCTGTGATAACAAATAGCAGTCATAAAGTTAAAATTACACACACTTTTCTGGATTTATTTGTGATTCAAATAATAAAAGTGTAATAGCTCAAAAACAACAAAACAGACGCATTTTCGTTGTCTGAAACCCTAAGTACTTCTTCTTCTGCATGATTTTTGACAACACGTGCGAACCTCCCAACGTCCTCCTTACAAGACATCGACCGACGGCCTTGAAGTTACACTGGCATCAGCAGAGGATGGACCATCACGTTGTTTTTCAGAACAGTAAAAGAGTGACACTCTGGGACGAGGACATGACTGCAGAAAAACGGAGTCGCATCTTTCCGGTAAAAATACAAACTTTGCTTCATTGATGTAGCAATTGTTTTATGAACATTATTGTTATTACTTACTGTGAAACAGCGAACATTTGGTGATTTCATTTACTAACACTAAGTCTGGCAATTTTTATAGTGCTAGCATTTTGAATGTGTGTAAATGTGTGAATGGTTCCTCATTGACAAATGTAACACATCCATCCATCCATCCATTTTCTAACCCGCTGAATCCGAATACAGGGTCACGGGGGTCTGCTGGAGCCAATCCCAGCCAACACAGGGCACAAGGCAGGAACCAAGCCAGGGCAGGGTGCCAACCCACCACAGGACACACACAAACACACCCACACACCAAGCACACACTAGGGCCAATTTAGAATCCCCAATCCACCTAACCTGCATGTCTTCGGATTGTGGGAGGAAACCGGAGCGCCCGGAGGAAACCCACGCAGACACAGGGAGAACATGCAAACTCCACGCAGGGAGGACCCGGGAAGCGAACCCGGGTCTCCTAACAGCGAGGCAGCAGCGCTACCACTGCACCACCGTGCCGCCCAATGTAACACATGTTAAGAAAACTTTCTGTAAATTACGTCGCTCTACTAACGTGTTACACTTTTGCGTACTGTTAATACTCGAAACGTTTACTAGCTATAGTAGCCGGTAAAAGTCAATGAGCAACCATTCAAAATGCTAGCACTCTAAAAATTGCCAGACTTACTGTTAGTAAATGAAATCACCAAATGTTGGCTGTTTCACAGTAAGTAACAACAATAATGTTCATATAAGAGCTGTTACATCAATGAAGCAAAGTTTGCAAAGCTTGTATTTTTACCTGAAAGATGCGACTCAGTGTCCTCATCCTGGAGTGTCACTCTTTTACTGTTCTGAAAAACAACGTAACGGTCCATCCTCTGCTGATGCCATGCAGTGTAACTTCAAGGCTGTTAATCGATGTCTTGTGAGGAATACGTTGGGAGGTTTGCACGTGTCTTCCCTCATTTTATTCTTTAATCAAAAATCTAAATCTGAAAATTCCTTTCATTTTCGTTTTTTCATGTTTGCTTCTAAAATGAAATTTTAAATACCAAAAAGTACACGGACCAACTATATCAATTAAGAATTTAATTTCCAACACAGTAAAGCATGCAGTTAAGTGAAGGGGCCTGAATACTATCTGGAATTCACTGTACATTTACAGGTAGTCAATGTTGGTCCTAGTGGGCTGCAACAGCTGCAGGGTTCTGTTGCAACCCAGTTGCTTAGTTAGTAACCAATCCTTGGCAATAATGGATCTCATTTAAATTAACTGCTTGTTGATGTTTTAATTCTGCCATGTCAGCTCATTCCTATAGTGCAGAATTTTCTCTTTCAAGGATATCATTCAGACAATTCAAATGGATGAAGAATTCTCAATCCTTCACTTTTCTTTATTCAGTTTCTTTCTAAGTATTTTATTAAAACAGATAGATCACGATGAATACACACAGGTGCAAATGGAGAGAAGTTAGATGGAGAAATGATTGTTCCTTCTATCATCTGCATCTGATTGCTAATTAGGAGCAACTAAACAATGAGTGTAGCTGTTTAAGACTAAAATAAAAAGATTAAGGGTGGAGTTATTTGTGACAGACGGGTATCAGCAAGAGTGAAAGGGAAAGTCTACAGGACGGTAGTGAGACCAGCTATGTTATACGGGTTGGAGACGGTAGTACTGACCAGAAAGCAGGAGACAGAACTGGAGGTGGCAGAGTTAAAGATGCTAAGATTTGCATTGGGTGTGACGAGGATGGATAGGATTAGAAATGAGTACATTAGAGGGTCAGCTCAAGTTGGACGGTTGGGAGACAAAGTCAGAGAGGCGAGATTCTGTTGGTTTGGACATGTGCTGAGGAGAGATGAAGAGTATAATGAGAGAAGGACATTAAGGATAGAGCTGCTAGGTAAGAGGAAAAGAGGAAGGCCTAAGAGAAGGTTTATGGATGTGGTGAGGGAGGACATGCAGGTGATGGGTGTAACAGAACAAGATTCAGAGGAAAGAAAGGTATGGAAGAAGGTGATCCACTGTGGTAACCCCTAACAGGAGCAGCCGAAAAAAGAAGAAGAAGGGTGGGAAATCTTAAAAAGAGCAACAACTAAAATGAAGCACAAAAATGTCACTTGAGCAATAAGTGTTTTATCAGTGTAGAAGGAAAATTTTTTATATTAGCATAGAGAATAGCAAATTAACATAAAGAGCCATAAAAAGTAATTAAAAGCTTGTAAAACATTAGATTAAGCATAAATTAGAATGTTAAGCAAATAAGATAGGTCAAGCAAATAGTTAACTAAAAATCAGTTATATCGCATTATTTTTTAAGCTTACAGTAAAATTTCCAGAGTAAGAAAAGAACAGAAAATTGACACACAGAAACCAAGAGAAAATCTTGGTAAATTCAGGCTTAAGCAAAAATATTAGAAGAATATATTGGAAATTAGCTGTAGTGTAGAAATCAAGACAAATCAAGTATACCAAGCAATGATTAAATGAAAGCATATACAATATTTCTTTTTATTAAAAGTTTAGCTTTAGGCCAATATTATAGTATAGCTTGAAAGGCTAGAGGAGGAAGTGACACCATGAAAGACCAAATATGGAATAGAGGACATCTGCCCAGTTGAAGAACCAATCAGGAATAAGAAAAACAGAAACTGAAATGAACAATAGACAGTATAACCAGGTGCAGAATGAGCTCATTGAACAAGGTTAAAATGGTAAGAAATTGTTATAAAAACTTCGATTATGGCAATGTTCAGGGCTCAATCTAATTTGGCCGAATTTGGTTGAGTCCGTGTTGTTGATTTATTGCAATAAAGCCTTAAAACTCTGTCTGTCTATCTCGAGTCCTAATAGCCTTTATTTTTAGGTAAAAAGCCTTCTGGTGATGAATTTTTCGCCACAACATCAGCAATAATTGACTTCTCATTACGAGATTTGGTTGGAACAAAATCCTGCAGTCAGTGTTGCCCACCAGGGCCGACATGGTTCACCCCTGAAATAGTGTAAAAAAATACATTAAAATATCACCTTCCACTTCACAGTGCCAGATTGCACAGGTACCACAAGTCTCAGCCAGTGATCCCGTGAGCCTCAGCTTTCTGGCAGGCTGAGTATTCTTAGAATTAACAGTAGATTAGATTAGTGCTGCTGCCACACAGCTCCTGGAGATTGGGTTCAAATCCCAGGCTGCTCATTATCCTGTTTTCCTTCCACATCTCAAACATGCAGGTTAAGGTGACTGCTAACCTTAAATTAAATTATGTGTGTTTTATAGGAACCCACCACCCATGCTCCTGAAATGAATCAAGCAGGCTCAGAAACTGGAATCATGAAACTTTATTTTCTGTAACAATGTGCAATGGCTTTCATACATTTACACTGGCATATTTGGCTGATGCCCTTATCTAGGGCGACTTCCATCATTTAGGATACACTTGGTTACATTTGTTTTGGTTTTCCAGTTGGAGTACAGGCAGGTCAAGTGACTTGCTTAGGGTCACACAGTGTCAGTAGCAGGATTTGAAGTCACAACCTCACGGTTTGAATTCCAAAGCCTTAATCACTACACCACACTGCCTGGCTGAGGAGCTGCCCAGTAGGCTCAAAGCCCCCCATGCTGTCAAGTAGATGATCTGTGCTGTACCTCTGCCTCTACATAGTACTGTGTGTACTGTGTAGCACTGAGTGAAAACCAATCAAAGACATGCATGAGGGCATCTGCGGCTCATTCTGATGGACCAGGGGTAGGTGACGTCAGTCCTGACCCATCCCAGTTTCTTAATGAGAAGTCAATTATTGCCGATTAAGCACTTATTCCTCAAGTGACATTTTAATGATTTATTTTAGTGGTCTTGCTTGTTCCCCACTCTTAATTGCTTACTCAGTCTTAAACAGCTGCATTCAGTGTTTTTAATGGATCCTTCTTAGCAATGAGAGGCACATGACAAAGGAGCCAACAGTTCTCCATCTAACTTGATTCCATTTACACTTGTGTGGATTTGGTTCAATAAAACACGGAGGAGAAAATTGTGACAGACTGAAAATGATCTATTTTAGGCTTTAAATCATTTAAGTGATATCCTTGGGAAGGAAAAAACTATACAATATAAGAAACTAACATTGCAAATTAACAAGCCATAAAATTAAACAAGGTCTGAGATTGGCAAGGGCTGATTTATAATTAAGCCACGAATGTCGAACTCCGGCACTCAGCGGCTGCAGGTTTTCTTTCTAACCATCTTTTTAATTAGTGACCGGTTTTTGCTGCTAATTAACTTCTTTTGTCTTAATTTTAATTAACTTGACACCGCCCCCTGAATTGTTTCTTTTTCCCTAATTAACAGGCAAATAATAGTGAGACACAAAATGAGCCACCAAATGACCAGCTCAGCTTTATCTGAAAATAAAGAAAGGTGAAGGTCTCAGTAAGGTTGGTCTCTCAGGTCACCAACCATTTTGACGATGTTCTTAGAAAAAACAGAAAATAAACAGTTTTAGAAATGTCTGCTGTGGCAGAATGAGAGCAACAACAAGCCATGGAATGAAATAACAGGCTTAATTAACAGCAAGAATCGGCTTCTCATTAAGGAAGTGAGTGGAGTGAAATTGACTGGAGTTTGAAGCCCTAATTTAGCTGGTCATCTGTCGGCTCGTTTCACATCTCATTTCTGTTTAGGCTGTCATTTAATGAAGAAAAGAATCAATTCAGAGGGCTAAATCCTTAAAACAGGGCTATTAAAATGAAGGGAAAAAGAATTTAATTAACAGTGAAAACTGGTCAGTTGATTAGGAAAAGGATTAGAATGAAAGCCTGCAGCCACTGCGGCCCTCCAGGACCGACACTGCCCACCCCTGCAATAGATCGATATCACAAATTTCCTGTCAGGTCTCCAAGTCTACAAATGTACTTTTTAATCAATGGATGTGAAGGTGGATGAAATAAAAAGCAGTGTGGAGTAGTCTGGTATGCCACCCAGGGCTAACAGTGTGATTCAGGCACAGAAAAATGGATGGCTAACAACATGTACAATATCACATGATATCTTTCAGTGCTTTGTCAAGTGCCTTACGATGACGCAGGATATGAAAAGTGCTTTATTATGCAAAGAGTGATGGGAATACAAGAACTGCACAGCCTCCTCATCATAACCAGGAATGTGGTGATTTGAAATATTTTTGCAGTATAAAATTTCAGTACCATTGTTTGTTCAAAAGATACAAATTTAACTTGGAGTCAATATATGAAAACTGAGGCCCCATAGACAATTTTCTTTCTTTAAAACCAGATGGTGGAATTGCTTTAGCTCACATGGATGCCATCTGTCACAACCGCTTTTCATGGAACTTTTGAATCTCATACAAAAGTGTGCACAGCAAGTGCAAATTGTAGCTGTAATGAAAGCAGTACAAAATAAAGGTCAAAGTTACTCTTTGACTGTGGAAATGGACCATGGTGTTCAGCTCTGATCCTGGAGGACCACAGTGGCTGCAGGTTTTCATTCTAACCATCTCCTTAGTTATTGACCAGTTGCTGCTAATGAGCTCCTTTGGCCTGAATTTGAATCGACTTGACTCAGACCCCTGAATTGTTTCTTATCCTTAATTAGCAGCCAAACAATAACGAGACACAAAACAAGCCGACACAAGACCAGCCAACATATATCTATCATACAATATCTAAAACTAAAGAAAGGTGAAGGTCTCAGTAAGGCCGATCTGCTCAGGTCACCAAAATGGCTTGATGGTGCTCGTAGGAAAAAGAAAATCAAGTGTCTGCTGTGGCAGAAATGAGAGTAGCAACAAGCCGTGGAATTAACTAACAAGTTTAATTAACAGCAAGAATCGTCTTCAAATTAAGAAATTAGTTGCAAGTTTGAAGCCCGGACTTCATCTATTGGCTAGCTTCATGTCTGATTTCTGTTTGGCTGCCATTTAACGAAGAAAAGAATTAATTGAGAGGACTGAATCCTTAAAAGCAGAGCTATTAAAATGAATGGAAAAGGAGTTAATTAGCAGTGAAAACTACTCACTGATTAGTAGAAGGGTTAGAAAGAAAATCTGTAGCCATTGCCGCTCTGCATGATCAGTGTTGGACACCCCAATCTACATAAACCTGCTGCCCGATGTGCTGTACTTGGCAGAATATTCTGTAAAAATAAGGGGGGCTCTGTGGCATAGGGCTGACCGATCCAGCATTTTGGGTTTACATTTCTTCATTCCAATACTTTACTGGTTTAACTGTAAGGTAGACTCACATTGAGGTAAGAAATGCCTCTTTTGAGACAAATTTCAGGGTCAAGTGATACCCCCTTCACACAAGTCACACACACAAATAAAGCTTTCCTTTCACCAAAGTGCCTCTCAGTTGGTTACACATTTACTTTGCAGTGGCAGGTGTGCCAAAGCCACAGGACTAAATACCATTCAAGACAGCCATCTTACTGTATTAATAAGGCACTATACAAATGTGTGCTACTATATTCTTTTACAGCATATCGTTTGAAAAACCAGCCATGTTGCATGCCTACCTTTCCACTGCAGAAGCACAGGTTTGCTGAAACTTAAGGCAAGGCAGAAGCCAAACTTGGACTTGACACCATTCATGCATATATATACACCCAGCTTGACTCCAACGTGTACATCATCAGGATGTTTGAGTAAACTGTCTGAAATGTCCAAAAATAAAAAGTGTGGGGGTTGATTTATTTGTATTTATTTTTCCTTTGCCTTGATTGGAATTAATTTGAAGGAAATGGCTGTATGTGATACATTCAGAAGATCAAACATTATAATCATGTAACTGTAACATGCTGGTTTTAACAGCACTGGACCAGTGAGACAACAGAGCTAAGCACTGTACCACCATGCTGCTCCTCACAAACACTACACTGACAGCACACACTATATTTAGACCAATGTAAAATGTCTGTTTTAAATAACAGGCTACCAAAAACAAAAAAAATTACAGAAATGTTAATACTGAATGTGCACATTTAAGTTTTTATACAATATCCTTAAAAATGTTTATATTTAAAGCATTCATATTCTATTTATAAATTTCAAACTCCGAAATAAACTAAAACCAAGTAGCACTGTCACATGTACATTAAGTTTTACTAAAACAGAGTTGTCAGAGGGTCACTAACTTTGAGTTTGTATACAAATTGACAAAACACAGTAAAATGAAATAATCAGACCCTTCTTGCCCAATCACATTTTGAACGTAGGATTATTAAGGAATTGCTCACATAAATTGCTTCCCGGTTCCTCCCTGTGTGGAGAGTGCTTTGAGTACTGAGAAAAGTGCTATATAAAATGTAATGAATCATTAATATTTTAAATTCAGAGTTTCAGTTCGTGTAGATTTAAGTCGCATCCTTTTTCATCTAATGTATGCTGAAACTAATTGCACAGGCAGCAGACCACAAATTTAAATTTGACCATTAAGTTATTGGAGGAGAGAAAAAAACAAAAAACCCACAGCATTTTATCATTTTTCCAATTTTATTAAAGGGGAGGAAATTAAACTTCAATAAATACCATGGAAACAATGGAACATACAAAAAACCTTCAAAGTGATGCTTCTCATAAGTTATTCTTTACATTAAATACAGAAAGATTCTGCATCTGATATAATACTGCCTTCAAAGAGATACTGCTGCACCAGTCAGAACAATGTTTCCTTTTGCCCAGATCCAACAGATAACTACGGGAGTGGCAATTTCCTTAAATATTCAGAACAAGGAAAGAAAGTGCAATGATGGTTAGTCAGAAAACAAAAAATTTCCTCTTTCAAAATACCTTTGACATTTTTAAATTTAATACCCTCAAATCAGCACTTCAAAAAAATGAAGCATTGTAGTTTACCCACCTGTTGTTTCAACAGGCCTAAAAATGCACGCACGCACACACACTACTTGCACATACTGCTGTATTCAGCTGGCAAAAAAAAAGAAAATACCTTAAAACAAAGATCCGACACTAAGAATGGACATACATAGACACCATGTGTATGTGGTTCTTTCCATACGTTTTCCATTAAGACCAAAATGTACAATATGCCAGTCAGAACCATATGTGTTGAGGAAATAAATGTTCATGTAGGTAGGCCCCTGCTTCAGTGAAGTTTTATAAAAGGTGTCTCCAACATGGGAGCTTAAAGATTTCCACACAGGAAAGTTCTGGGCATTTATTCATGTAACAAACTTTCAATAAGCACACCAGTCTAAGTCTGCATTATAAAGCCAAAGGCCGCTTTCTTTGGTTAAGCCATCAGAACCAGTGTTACTTGGCAAAGAAATACAAAAAAAATAAAATGGAGGCAGAAGGTAAACACTTCATGGATTTTTCAAATGGGGTGAAATATTGTAACATTGTGTACAGATACATAAACACATGGCGCTCAAAAGGCTTTAAGTATGGTGAACAATTATACAGAACCTGAACAATGCTTTTTAAGCTTTAACCACAGTGAGCCATTAGTATTAAAATGTAGTCTGCTATCCTTAAAATAAGCATGTGTATATATTTATGAATGAATGAATGAATATTTAACACACTGTTGGTAGCTATAGGGCATAGCAGTTTAACCCCTGAGGAGTCATTCACATACAGAAATGATCCTCACAGAAAGCAGCAGGACATCTCATTCCCTGCAGGAAGCTAAACCACATACAACTCTTCCCTGTAAACTTCCTCCTAAACAAACTGGCCCTCGACTTTCCTGCCCAGCTCCTCGCATACTGTGTCATTACAAATCCGGAAGAACAGAATGAGGTCATTTCCTTAATAAATGAGGAAAGGGGAGAGGATCATAGATAACTGTCAGGTCTAGGAGAGTACCAACATCACAGAAAAAAAAAAAAATATCCAGTGCCCACTGGCAATTTTACTGGTTGAAGACTTTCACATCTTTCCATTTTGACATGGTTTTTATTCCAGTTGTGGACACATTTCTACTTTAATGTCATCCAGCACTCCAGCTCACTTCAGTGTTCAGAGAACACCTTTTCAGGGGAAGAACATCCTTTAAAGTGCCATCTGAACCCTTGAACGCTTCTGTAGGGTCATGCACTTCAATCTTCACCAGTTGCCCTTGTCTATAAAAGTGATAAAGCCCCTTGCCAGTCCTGCTTTTTCACATTACAGTACAACTCTTTGCTTTGTCCTTCCTCAGGTCTGAGGCAACAGCAGCCAAGTCAGGCCTGCTCGGCATGTGCGATATTCTTTTTGTTGCCCGAGCAGACTTGTTGCGTTTAACATTTTTGTTCGTTTTGTTCACACATGCCAATGTGGCTACATGGAAAATGTCCCTTACACTGTTCTCTGACTGAAGAGCTGAGCATTCAATATATGGTGCACCAATCTGCTTTGCCATATTGGATCCCTGCAAAATAGTGAAAACAAAACTGATGTTATTAATGCATTCAAATTTATAATCCTCTAAATTAGCAGGATTTAATCCCTCAAAGATACTTTATCCATAACGTTTAAAACAATCATACTTTCACATAATACAGCTATGTTTTATGGTTTAAAGTATAAAAAGGCAAAGAGCTACCAGGTAAGGCTGCAACAAGTTCTAGTTTTTCATTTTCAAGCCTTGGTCCTAAACAGGCAAGGCAACAAGTCAACCCAGCCCATCATGTTACATGCAACCGAGCCAATATGGAATCACAAACCCATAACTAACGCCAACCCAGCCCATCATGTTACGTGCAAAATGGGGGGAGATTGTGTTCATAGCTGTTTAAAATTAACTTTTTTTTCCCCACCAATTCTCATTTCTTGGGAGTATGAAATGTCCTTTGATATTAAATAATGAAGTTTGTCATCTTGGATTTGTAACCTGCATGGTTTTTAGGTCATCAGAAATGTACAGTGATGACACTGCACCACTCAGCAAGTGTTTTATATAATATTATATTAAATATCCTACTTGCCAGGAATACATTACCACCTAAAGCATACACAGTACATTATACCATCCAAGGAACACTTCACATTAAATTTCAAGCACAAGTAAATTAACAGTTTCACTGAAATCTAAATCAGACTGTGTATTAAATACAAGCTTGAAACTTACAGTATGAAATTAAACACTAGATAGCAACATGTGTCATTGAATTCCATACACAAACTAAAAACCAAAACCATTTTAAATCATTAACTAACATTTTCCTTTGAATGTTTACATCTTTAAATTTTGTATTCTTTTCATTACTATGTAAATAAGATCATAACAAACCCAGTTTTATTACCTGATCATAGGTGACTGGCGTCTGTCTGTGATTTGACAATTCAACCAAAGTAGTGAGATCGGTACGCAGGTCAGACTTGCAGCCAACCAGTAGCATTTTAGTATTGGGACAGAACTCTTGAATCTCACCTTTCCACTGGAGTTGGTGGGGGGTGATAAAAGGAAAAAAACAAAACCCCAAGTTAAATTCTGAACATACAATCTTATTCGTAAAATTAAACCTTAAAGGCCTTTCCAACAGTTTGTTCAAACCTCTCCCCTTCAGCTGTCATCTTACACATGCCATGTCTGTTAGACACCTGCTCAAGCAGACCTTGCTTTTCTAGTTGTGAGTTAGTACAAAAGCCACAGGCGAAGTTTTACAGCGTGCAACTTGCCTTTACAAATACTAGTCTGTATGAACCATTTTGAAAGTCCTGCCTTTTGTTTATTTTAAGGAACACAAGTCATAATCTATCAACTGAACTTTGCCAGACAAACTGTACACCTTTCAGCTTATAATGGAGAACTAAAGCATGACCAGCACCTTAGCGTCGTTAACATAATTTTAACAGCATCGCTGCAATCTTATTAAATAATCATTGGGCCAACTTGTATACATTGTTTAGAGTCACCTACCTTCTTTAATACACTGTCAAGGGTTTCTGGTCGGCTTATATCGAAGCAGATGAGTACCGCATCAGAGTCTGGGTAGGAAAGGGGTCTTACGTTGTCATAGTAAGGGGAGCCTATAAATAAAAAACACAAGAATTTATTGTACCAAAACACAAGTCAGAAATTAAACTCTAATGAAAACCAAGAAGTTGAAACAAACCTTAATGTTGTGACCAAAGGAAGATTAAATTCTGGTTCAACAACAAAATGTCACAATGATTCATTGTCAAGATTTTTCTTCAAGTGAATATTACCAAGGCAAGAGTATGGTTGGCCTATTCATAACATTCTCAAGCCTATTATAGTTAGAATTACCACTCAAAAGCAAAAATGCAAGATTAAAGGCTAAAACTCTGCATTTAAAACTACAACATTTTCCATTCTACCACCACACGTGTGGTGATGTACAATTGATTTTCATATTTAACAGATGAGGTTCAAAGTAAAATTCAACTATAGTTCTACCAGAAAATTGTCAAGAGTATGCAAACTGCTTTCCATTAGAGTCCTGAACCAATCAAATTACAGAAGGCAGGTTTAATATATATAATATAAAATAAAAAAATATAATATTTTTTAATTACACAGTGCAGCCAACAATTTGTACACTGAAAAAATTGAAATGAAATTGAGTATATTTAAGAACAAGGTTTAGTTACTTGTGTTTTAAGTAAAGAAACAAGTTTTTTTTTTTTTTTTTTTTATTCAAAACATTCTGCAAGGGTTTTCAAATTATGCAATTGCCTTCAAACAATTTGCACACCTGACTATTCACAGAGGTGAACGACTGTCACAAGAGTTCCCAGTGACAAATGAGATCAACACAACACATAACAGCAGGTGTTCCAAATAGGCAGGTAAATGGGAGGCCTCCGTAACTACAAGTAGGCTTGGGTGGTCATTCTCAACACAAGCATTTGTAGGGTTAGTCGAGTTTCTTAGCAATGCATGGAGGGAAAAAGTCATAAAATTAGAGTTTCTTGGAAAATTGCCACTAGTCATGAGGCACACTACTGTACACTACTCATTCAGAAATTCAAGAAGTCTGGTGAAATTGTTAATCTGGAGGGAAGAGGGATAAAAAAAAAAGAACCAGTTCAAGGACAGACAGATATGGCAAAGAGCTTGCCATGAAAAACAGAGCAAGATGAATGACGGCAAGCTGCACGGAAGGGTTCCTCGTAAGAAGCCATTTATAAGTAAAAAGAACAAACTGAAACATTCTAAATTTGCCAAAGAACATGACGACAAGTGCCTATCTGCTTCTTGAACATAATTTTATGGTCTCATGAATCCAAATTCAACATGTTTGGATCAAATGGTCAGAGAGTGTGGCGCAACTCGAAAGAGTATATGACCCAGTGCCTAAATCCAACAGTCAAGCATGGTGGTGGGAGTGTGTTGGTTTGAAGGTGCATGGCAGCTTCTGATGTCGGAAATTTGCATTTTTAATTTTTAAAAAGCATCATTAATTCCCATCCATTACCAAACTGCTTGGGTGTCACTACATTTTCCAGCAAGATAAAAACCCGAAGCACACGGTAAAACATGTGAAAGCCTAACTCGCCAAAAAGAGGTGAAAGTGCTTGATTGGCCCCCAACAAAAGTCCAGATCTCAATCCTATTGAGCACCTCTGGGATGAGATGAAGGAAATGCCCAGTAGACCCACCAAGCAACAAACAGAATGTGAAAGACATGCTCTAGTGCACATGGAATCCGCCTTGACCCAGCCATTTACAACACCCTTGGTGAAAGCATATCCGGGAGAATGCATGTTTCTCAATTTCAGTTCGATTTTTGACCATTTTTTCCCCCCACAGTGTACAAATAATGTGTGTATAATATACACATAATTATAACTTAAAAGGCATAATTATAACTTAAAAGGCTCTTAGGACAGTAGGATGGCTTGAAAGGTTTTGCTCCACAACAAAATTTGCAAACACATAATTAACCAGAAATTTTGGCATCCAGAAGAGGTCTGCACTGTAACAAAGTACTTGGAGAAAGAACACAAAAGCCTAAAGGAAAAATCCTTCCTGCTGAAGCTCCTTTACAAGAAGCATGGCTAAAGTTACAAAAAGCAAAGGGCAACTGAATGGAAAAGTATTCAGACGCATACAAAGAAGGAATTTCTGGAATTTGGTTTCCAGAATACAAGATGGCCTTTAGGAATGTCCAATACTGCAAGAGTGGGGGTCACGTGGAGATGGAGTGCTGGTTAGTTTAAGAAAACTGGAGGATGCCTTTAACCTAAGTTACATTTTTACTTTAAAACCAAAACCAAAGACAATGGGAAGAAGAAGAATTCCTCCCCAAAACCCCCCAGTAAAACAGATTCTTCAAGTTAACACTTATACTTTGTGTCTCAAATTCCTATTAACACTAGAAATCTTATAAGGCAATGAGCAGGGTAAGTGCCGGCCTACATTATGCAATTTTAGCCTAAATTGTGAATAAAGTATAAAACTTACAAATTACCACAAATACATCAAAGATGCTGTGAAGGTCATAATGTTGCTACCCAAGATATGATCCAAGCAGCCAGCACACTCACCAAGATTGTGCGACATGTCAAAAAATGTTCCGGTAATGTTAACTTCAGTTCATAATGCAGGAGCCTAGCTTGTGCAAGCTGATTCTGAGATTCAAATACTATTGGCCAATCATGAAAAGGCAGGGTTTATGGTTTAGTAAGCATGGCTACAAATTGTTTGTGGACATGAATGATATTTGCTTCCAGGTAATATGATTGGGTTGAAGAAATTGAACACTACAGGAAATATTGCATGTTTGTAGTTTTAACAGATTAACGCATGTAATGTAGTTTTTCATCCCTGAGATACAGAGTGATCAAGTGAATATAGATAGCAAGCTTAGCTACATTTAGCCTACTATTTAAAAAAAAGAAAAAGTAGATTTTGATCATCCTTCAGTGTCATGTTGCAGCTACCACAAGTTTCTGCAATAAAACCTCAAGTGCAATTGTTCAAAAGGCCTCCAAGTCTTAAACGTTCCATACAGTGTTTGCTTGTAATTTGGCGAACAGTAAAAATGCATCATTAAGTAGGAGGGGGCACCTGGGCTCACAATCCTTCTATATAAAAGCGGTCGAGATTGTCCTTCCGTCTCGTGAGTGCTACGCAGGCGCGGAGTTTCACACACGCCCCGTCCATTTTGCAATGCACGATGGGATTTGTAGTTTCGTTTTTCCAGGTAAAAGATGATTTTCTACTCCAGACTGTGCAATATCTTCTTTCTTACTATATAAAAGCGGTCGGGATTGTCCTTCCGTCCCTTGAGTGGAAAGCGTAGCGGTATTCCGCTTATCACAGACTTACTACTTGCAGCTTGCGGTAAGAAGTGACATGTGAGCAGAGTTCTGGTGCTCCCATCGTTCCCTTGCTTTTGTGCGCGATGCGCTGGAAAAATAGACATTATGTCTCTGGAAATAATGTTGGCGTACAAATGCCTCACCGCGTAGTAAATATCAGGGGGGTTCAAAAGGGCGACCTCAATATAGAAAAAAAGTTTAAATTTCATCACAAAAATAACAGAAACTACGAGTATTAAAGTAATACCGCTCAAATGCAATAACCAAATTAATGAGTTTGTATAAAATATCAAATTGATCTACATATTGAATTGCCTGAAGTGGTCAACTTAAAAGTCGGTCGCCTTAAAAGGCGGGTCAGCCTAGTGTAACATATCAGTGGAGAAAGGAGGTGGGAGGGGCATGCCCACCCTAAATTAAACTAGGAGGGCACTGATCATGTATTACAGGGGATATCTGCACATCCCTGTACTGTTTAATATTATCCTTTAAACTTTATTAGATCGCAGAGTGACCTTCTAACATTTGGTCTATTGCAACAAAGTTTGTGGTGAACATTAATATAATATCATGATAATATGCATAGTTCCATGAACATTGGCCATGTTAAAAATAAGCCTTAGTTTCAGCTTCTTTTTTAAAATTCTGTCATTAAGATTGAGAGATGCATTACATCTCACCTACAGGCATATTAGACGGCACATTCATATTCCTGTTTTTGCTTTGCTTATTATTCAACAGCTAGAAGAACTGCTGGTCAACATTCTACTAATACACCAAGTTTACTTTGTAACAGTTTACTAATAGTTCATTAATTCAAAGCATGTTAATTAACAGACAGTAAAATTGAACATCTGAACACAAGTACTTCCGTGAATTAAAATGAAATTTCACTGGTTAATGTTAATGCCACCTATTTTTTAAATTATATAAAAAAAAAAAGAAATTCTGCTGCACCTCCGAGTCTTCCATTTTTGTTTTAAAAGGACATGCACAAAGCTACTAACAAGGAAATTCAGACTAGTTTTAAAACAAACTATAAAGAAAGAGCCAGTATCTGCATTCAGACTTCCAGCTAATTGGGAATGTTATTTTGCTTTGTTGCAAAAAAAAATGTAAATGGTTTCCCTGAAGACTGCAAAAAAAGTCTTAACTAGGCCATGAAATGCATTAATTAACCAGTGGACTTGCTCACTATACATATGCATGTCTGAGGATTTTATTAGGCATCCATGTTTCAAAATCAACATGCCTACTTGGAAAGCAATTTTCTAGGCAGTAAAATGTAAAATACACGCCACTCAGAATTAGGGAACCCGACTGAACAAAAGGAAAAAAAAACCCCATCCCACAGACGCTCCATCTTGCGAAGATCATAAAGACTCCTGAACAATAGAAGTCAAAGCCTGAATGGATCTGCCCTGACCCACCCCTCCCCCATCTTCAGGGGCTGTCTAAAATCAATATTACCTTACTATCAGAATCAATGAATCCAAGGCTTGTGCTGCAATAATCCCACTGTAAAACTGTGGATGTTTATTCCGCAAGGGATAGCCAATAATACAAACACAAAAGCCTGTTAATAAAATAAGCTTCGTTAAGTACTTTCTTTGTAATTAAGAAACAAATAGCACCCTGCAATGAAATTCCTTGCATTAGTTGCTTTAGATTATAAACGATAGTTCAGATTAATATGAAGTAGACAACACATTTTTTTTAAAGAAAAAGTGAAGAAGCAGCTAGAAACCAGTTAGCTTTTAACTAAACTTTGGTGCGAAACACATTATGCACTTTAATTTAATTTTGGTTAGAACAGTTGAGGCTGGGAATTAAAAAAGGGAACGCATCAGTGTCCAAATCAGCCTGTAGTTACCACCCTGGGAAAACGAGGACAAACCAATGGATCAGCGAAAATCTCCATGATTTTTCCATTCACTACCAAAATGATTTGCTTTAAGGGAGTTACTCCTTTCAGACTAGCCTCCTCTACCTCATACTGATCTATTTGGGAGCAGACCTGTATATGTAATTACTGGTGTATAAAATAATTACTATTCAAACAAAATGCCCACTTAGATTTAAAAAAATAAATAAATAAATAAAAAACCTTCCTGCACTGAGGATAATCCAAATATGACTTTCCATCTTTTATTTATATACTTCATTCACTGAGCCACGTTTTACAGGCGATGTAAACGGAACCCTTTCCATCCCTTTTAAATTTTGCTTTTAAGTTATTTGTTGACTTTAATAGTCACCTCAAGAAACAGTCTCTGTATTAGGCCAGCCAATTATGAAACTTTAAATACCATTATTACTAGAAGATCCAACATAATGAGATAATAGCATGCTCAGACAAATTTTAGAATATTCTGTTAAAATGTCAACTCTGTATTCTAAATGTTACAACCAAAATTAGTAAAAGTATTAGCCCACTATTTAATAGGCAAGTGCTTTACATCTCCAGACCCAGACATCTCAGATGCTTACATGGAATTGCAGTACAACTGAAGGGGGGTGTAAATAGTCCTACATGTGTATTTTCTAAAAATCAAGGGGTTTTAACTGGTACTACGATATATGTAAGACAACTGCACCCCAGGGTCTTCAAAAGGTCCATTTGTAAATCCTTAAACATCTTATTTACACAGGTCCTGATATGTTTTACTTGACTTTATTTGTAACAGTTCATTTTAAGAGCTTTCATACACAATTTGCTTCAGGTCTGGAATCAAAGAAAGAACTCCTTGTTACCTACACTTAAACTGCAAATCTATACCTAGCTATTGCCAAATACTACATATTTCATATAATCCATGTTTTTAAACAAAAATCAAACTTCTAATGCAAACCAAGCAGCAGATTCACCAGCTTTCCTAGACATTACAGAACAAAGGCACGTAAAAGCCTCCTCCTATAAAGGAGCCTGCATGCTCCTGGGAATATTCTGCTGTCATTCATTTGGTTGATGGACTTGCCGATAGTAGATCAAACATCTGGTATGATGAATTGTCATCCACATAAAATTAATTTCAATCTGTTATGCTGGAATTCTACAATTTCAAAAATAATTTAGAAAACCTGTCAGAAAAATGTGTAATACTTCTTACAACCAATAGGTGAAGCATGCGGAGACTATGTTGAGGAAAATAACTGAGAAGAAAAAAAGAAACCTACATAAAAGTATTTTAAATCCCATTTAGTGAAAAGTCAAGCAAAATGACACCTTTTATTGGCTAACTAAAAAGATTACAATATGCAAGCTTTCGAGGCAACTCAGGCAAGGTGTCATTTTGCTTGACTTTTCACTACATTCATAATGGCTAACACGGTACAACACCCTAGTACTACTTAAATCCCATTTGAAAGGAGTTAAATGTTTGCTGCTCTCCCCTCAAAAGAACAGATCTATGGAAGATTCATAGCAGCATAACAGCTGTTTCATGATTACACAATACCTATGACTAATTGTTTTTCTCACTAGCAAAGAAAATGAGCAAAAAAGGCATACAAAAGTGAGCCCTTATGCCAGTACGTAGTAGTCTCTTCATTAAAAAAAATGAATAAATCTTAAGTGCCCTCCACACCCCTGGTTAGGGTGGACAGATGGACAAAATGCACACCCCACTCTTTTCCCATTGCTTCAGGACTAGTTTAGAAGAAACATTTCCTTCCATTTTACTGTGACGCACCAGGAAAGTATTAGCAGGTGACCTTTAACTCTGGATTACCACGTGATGTTTTATCACACACATCACATCGAGTTTCCTTGCAAGTGCCTGTTACAGTATGCCTACCGCGCATACTTGGGGAAAATGGACATTCTGAAGGTCTGATTCTTTAACTGGCTTTGATTCAATTACAAAATTAGGCTTTTATGGAAAAGACCTTGAGTAACAAAATGTATTGTTCTGATATACCTAGTATGATCCACTTGCATATTAAATGTATGGCACTTCAGAAACAGGACTAAAAACATTACATCAAATCTTAACTCAGAAGAAACTCACTGTACATTCATATTACAGAGTGGAAGATGACTGAATATGAAATCTTTAACTACCTCATCAAATCTGCAGACATATTCAAGTCTTATTTTTTGTCGTAACTATTTTCAAAAGCATAGAACTGAAGGCTTTTTGGTGGATGTAATTACTTGATTCAATGAATAAACACTTTAACAATTCATAGGAAAGCACAGTACCTCTCAGTGTCCACCGAGGCCACCTCAGCTAATGATTCTGTAGGGTTCAATAGCAAGTTATCATGCTATACAAGACTCCCATGCTTATTGTGAAGAAAATATATGGCAGCTTTTTTCAGATATTCCCTGGTCTTAAAACTACTTTAAAAGATTTTATATAACACTTGTTCTTCACATCTCACACTTTTACTGCTTTAGATTGAAGGTCACCACCCACTATATCAATATTGTCCTGATCAGTCACGTTGGCAGACAACCAACTGAAACTTAATGCCAAAAACTGCCAACTTGCTCAGCACTTAACTTCTTAAGAGTTTAGCATTATAAATTCAACAAGATGCTAAGACAGACTATAGAAGTTAACCACCAAGGGGGGGAGGTTAAGTATTTTGGCAAAATGCCCACTTAGCAGAGGGTTTTTCCTGGCAACAGGATGAGGGGCAGCTGTACTGGCAGCAGGAATGATGGATACAAAAAAATAAAAAATGGATGATGAGAACTTGGTAGGTTTGAAGAGCTGAAAAAACTGAATAGCATTCCTTTCATGGAAACCCTGGTCTTAAAATAACTAAACAAAATGACCACCAACTAGGACTGAAAAGTACAAAAAGTTTAAACATGTACAGTTTTTACAAACAATACGGGCAAGTCACGGCATGTTCAGGGCATGCATCTGGATGACTTGTTTTTGTCAATTCTATTCCCGACTCCGAGACAAGACCACATAGATTCCTTGAACTCTGGAATATTTCACAATTCTCCAACCCCTTGAACCCACACCCCAGTCAACTTTAAAATTTACGACTATTAACTGCACACATGGTCAAAAAAAAAAAAAAGAGTTTGAGTGATGAAACAAATCTGCATTTTTCAGACAAGTAAGGAGGTCACCAAGTACATGGAAATAAGCTGACAAACTGCTTGCATTCTTTACATACCAAATAGATCACGTCAATACCAAACAGGAAGAATAATGCGCAATTTAAAATGAAAAACGAATGAAAAGTAACAAAAGAACAGTTCTTGGTTTGGAGAGAGTTTTCCTCCCGTTATGATTTAATGCATATAAGCTTCATTACTGTCTGGATGGAATGCAACACTGGTCTCTCAAGGAACATTTGCTAATATTGCATCAGTTAACTCAACATAGCTATAAAATAATGGCTGACTGATAAATACCTGGAAAAACCCACACATAGGGAAGGGGCAAATAAAAAACAGTGGCTTAAGATGGGAATTAAACTACAATCCCAAGGCTATAATAACAGCCAATAATCAGGTCTTCCAAAGTGAAGAGCTGCAGTAGGAGCTTCACAGGTTAGTTTTCAAAAGTAAAAACAATGGATAAAGAGTACAGCTGGAACACATTTACTTACAGTATTTGGAGGACACTTATCCAAAGCAGCTTACATTTCATACAATTGGTTACATTTCTTTGTTTTGCCAATTGGAGCACAGACAGGTCAACTAACTTGCTCAGGGTCAAACAGCGTTTGCAGCGAGACTTGAACCCACAACCTCAGGGTTTGAAGTCCAAAGCCTTAAACACTACACAATCCTATAACGTTTGTGCAAGAGGGAGTAAACACAGATGTCAGTAGTATTTACTATCTAAATGTAAAGTTGGGCACACCAATGGCCACTAGAACCACTGCACCGACTGCTTGTTTTAACTTTTGCACCATCATGATCAATCTCCTGCATTCTGACAGACCACTTTAAATGGAACTTGGAGATCACTGAACTGAAGGACACAACCAAGGATTGTCCATAATTGTCAGATATATTAAATTCACTTCAGGAAAAAAAAAAACACACATTAACATCCAATGATGTTTCTATAGATAGCAATAAGGCATCTCTTTAAGGAGCAATCCAATTCCACACATTGGATTCTTGTGTGGAAACAGAATGATACACATGCCACAAACCTTCCTTAAAACATCGACCCTTGTCTAAAAGCATGTTTTTATTGGGGGCTCACAAATCTATCCCGTGGGTCAAGGAAGAATGCCTAGTCCAGCCTTCAGGTTAACCTACCACAGGAACAAAAGAACAGGGAACCTCCACACGGACGGCACTGAACACCAAGAATCCAAAAGTCACAACAGTGCAACACCTTTATTAGGTGGCAAACAATGACAAAACAAAAAAATATTTGGGATAATGACGATCTGAGAATGAATGTTAAATGGGTCCTGCAAACACTTGATTGTACATTTATAACATGTCAGTATTGGTGTAAGCAAAACATTGGGAACGACTTAATCCACTATGGAAAAAAACACTTTTACACCATAACGGATCTGGTCAGGCAAATGCGTAACGAATAGTAGCATAATTACATTTTATGAGGACTGGTATGTCTTCCACTTCACTTTACTCAGGGTGATCTACAACTGCAGGAATCCACTTCTAAAACTCGGGCAACTTAATCATCCACAGTATTTTAAATGGTGGAAATGGTCTAGTAGTTATTATTAAAGGATCGCGATTAGCAGGTACTTTGACTATTGCACTGCTTTAGACTAAGATCTACTCAGCCCTTTCGAATCAAATTCTATACAAGGTCCTCCGTTAAAAAGCTGTTTAACCAACTGTTTGCGCGAAAGACACTACTAACACTTAGTGGCTGAGGCTTTCACCCTGGAGTTATTCGGCACCTCTACGGAATTCCCTGCCGTACATGGAAGGGGTGCATAGGCCATTATAGTTTGATTATAGAGTTTCTTACCTGAAGTGTCCCAGAGACTCAGCTCAATTCTCTGGGTGTCGATTTCGAAACTCGCTGTGTAATTTTCAAACACCGTCGGGACATAATTCTAAACAGAAAGATAACAAAAAAGGCATATTTTAGCATTTTACAGGGGAAGCGGACAATGCCCATAAACTGAGAAAGACCACTGGAGCACGCGGGTCATTCAGCAAAACTAATCCCACTCGAAACAAAGCGAGTGACCCGCTCTGTGAACCTGTCAAGTGATCCGAGTCTCAGACAAAAGAGCGACACCACACCACGACCTCGCAATCGCTCACAGACGGCAAGGAACAAAATATTACAAGAAATAAAACAGCAGCGTAACAATTTTAAAAAGTTCACATTTCATTGGAATAAGCCAGCAAGTGCTGAAAACACTTTCCCACGGAAAAGAAAAATGAAGGACGTATTTCAACTTTTTTTTAATTAAATCCAGGTCGGGGCGCTTCGCTCCCGAATCCAACAACGTACCTCTGGAAAACAGTCTTTTGCAAAAACGTGAAGCAGAGCAGTTTTTCCACACTGACTGTCTCCCACCACGACAATTTTACATTTCACACTCTGATTAGGATCCATTCCCGCTTTACTTGACAGTTTCTGACTTGTTCTTCTTTCCTTCATTGATTTTTCTTTTAGTGCTTGTTTTCTCGTTTACTTCAGTGTCTTTCGAAAGCAGCTCGGTTGTAATTAAAAAAAGAAAAAAAATTACACGCGCGAAGTAAACAAAAGGCAATAGAAAAAGTCAATTTTGGATCCGTCCCTGTCTTCTTTTCTCCCGGTGCTGAAAAGATGCGACGGTGTTTCTCCCAAAAATCTAACCTCCCCACACTTTGCCACGCGCTCCAACAATCGATCCCTCGCTGCCAACCATCTACTTCACAGCTTATGCAGCGCTTTAGCGAATTTATATAGGGCCTTCTGAACCAATCGCCGGCTCCGGCTGCACATGTAACGTTACGACCGCGCCTCACTTTCCATAAAAGGAGAAGCAGGCAGGCGCCAACAGAACAACGGCTCCTTCTTAAAGTTAATTGACGCGTCGCCCTCTAGCGGCGACTAAAAATAAAGAGCAATAGAAACGGGGGCTGGTAATGATGTAAGCAGTCTGAAAGTTTGTGACAATGTTGAAACTATTTTGCAAATATCTGCACATGTATTCCAATTCTCTTTCTTGCATGACCGTCTGCCAACTTAATATTCATAATTAATATTAGGCCATTCATATTAGTATACTATAATAAAGTATTGCAAAAAAAAAAAAAATGTGAAATAGAACAAACTCTGCAGTAGAGTGGTAACTGGTTAAGAGTCAGTTCTTGACTTTTGCCAGGTTACGCTCTGTCCCCCTAAAATCTTGAAAGAATAGTAAACAAATTTCAGAATGTTATGCTATAATTGGTAACAATATATTGATGGGCTTTTGTAACTTTTAGAATTTTAGAATTCAAAGCTTATTTTAACACTCAAAGTATTGCACATTGCATTTATGCTGTATTTTGCTTTACATTACATGTAACATTTAATTTGCAAAAAACATGAATGTATCCTTGCACTGTAATGGATTGAAACTCTGTCCATTGCCTTTCCTTATGGGATAGACACTGGCATCCCACGGCCCTGAACTAGATAAGTAGGTTAGAAAATGAATGAAGAGTTGGATTAATATATCTAACTAAAGAAACAATGGATTTATTTCAAAACAAAAAAGAAGTATATTAGCTGTACATATTTTCAAGCTGTCATGCATCACAAAGTAGTCATTTTCAATGTTTCATCAATCTGCCTGTTGAACAGACATCAGCTAGCCTTACATCTGTTTACTGCCACAAAAATCTACAAAGTATCTTTCTTTATGGAACTGGAGGTAGACAAAGAGCGGATGGTTGGCACGCACAATGCATATAATGAAGCACTTCAAAGAGGCTTTGGCAGACGTACATCTGTCTACCAGCACTTGTAGTCTACACCTTTATTTCTAAAAATGGGCTGATAATTAAAAAAAAAAGATCCTTGGCACCACCATCTTATTAAAACAAAATTAATATTACAAATACCTAAAGATATAGGTAATACATATACAGTATACACAGATAGACAAATACATATTTGTACAATGCTATGCTCTACTATGCTGAATATAATGAATTGTAAACACACATACAAACATACAGTATATACAGTAAATACATACCATATTCTGTATAGTGTGAGTATATCTATCTATATATATATATATATATATATATATATATATATACTACTATATATAGGGAGAGAGGGAGAGATAGAGAGACAGAGACAGAGAGAGAGTGAGTGTGTATACACACAAACACACACATATATATCATTGACACTAGGGGTGTGATAGACACAATTACTCATCAATTACTCTAACTTTAGACCCATGTCCAAATAAATATTATTTTTATTTAACAAAGTACGCATAGACAGGCTTCATATCTAAATCAACACAAACCAAAGCACAATTCTTTCCTCTCCACTTTTCCTAGGCAAGCTTTGTCTTCCACCATACCCAATGCTGACTCCTTGGTGTAATGTCTCAGCCAGAGTTTCTCCCTCTAGCTCGGGTTCAAAGTTGTGATGCTTGTCTGTTTTGTCCAATTTTGGACGATTTATTTATGTTGACATTTCTTTATTTATTATGTGCGCTATTCTTTGTTTTTGTCTGTGACTGTAAAATGTCTTGATTATGTCCCATGTGTTTTGTAGGTGATTCCCTAAGAGGTGAGGCCACCTGCCATTCACTGCCAGGAACTGTCCTCTTCCCAATTAATCCGAAGGGTCTCCAATAGTTCCCGAATATGCTGCGGAGTGGAGTGTTTATGTGTGTTTCTGTTGTGCTTATTGTGATTTCCTGAATTTTTGAACCTGAACCCTGTTTTTGACTTTGCCTTGGGATTCTGTATTGGGACTTTATTTCACATGGATTGCCTTGCCTTCTCATACAGTTCCTTTTGTGCTTTAAGGAGCTTTTTTTTTGCCACAGAGCACTTTTGTTAAAAATATATTTTTTTATTTTGTAATGATTCTTCAAATCCCTTTTGTTTCTAGTCTGGGTTTTCATGGCAATCCCTCCTAGTGGGCAATTTTGGAAGTATTTATGGGATGTTTGTGCTTTTGGGACTCCCAGATGACAACACTTGGGCAGTGTAGAGCACTCTACTTTGAACCTAACATCCAGTGTCCAATCCCTTCCTCCAGGAAGTACTTCCAGATCCACCATCCCAAAAGAGGGAACTCACCTTCCAATAGCTTCCACAGAAACCAGCAGGGCATCCCTGCAGAACATGCTGTCCTGCAGGTATTAAAATAGCGACTTACTCAGGGGAGGGACATGAGACCAGTGGGCACCCTCCCAGCCCCCTTCACTTCCCCGCACCTCTCAACCAGTAAAGGGAACTCAACCATCCCGATGTGCGATGCCTCCACAGTGTCCTTCCATTATACTCACCTCTCAGCCAGGAGAGAAACTCTTAGTCATCCATCCCAGGATGCCATTCCAGCTACATCTTCCAGGTCAGGAACAGGATCATTTGGGATGCATGACAATTCATTACAAGATACACTATACATATATATAGGGACGCCCCAAGTGGACAGAAACTCATCCCGGCCAAGAGAGGGAAGGATGTCACACCTGGACAAGGCTTCCCTAATGGATGGACGAGAGAAGAAGATTGGCAGGAAGCCACAAACAAAAGGACAGGCATCCCGACCATACATGTACATAGCACCTCTCTGCTCAGGATAAAAGAGGACAGGCAAGGACTGTGTCTGGGGGTATTTATTCCCCATATTCGCGATATATCGGCGCCCATTTGGGAACCAGCAGGAAATGCCAGGAGTTATTATCCAGCAGCACAGCCCTGATGGGGTCCGTGGGTGCCACAAGATGGCACTCCAGGGAGATGTACTCCCTGTTATGTGGGACTTCCATCTGACCAGGAAGTGCTTCCAGCAGACAACAGCCCTGGTACAGAAAGTACTCCCAGGTCCTCAATAGAAGTAACTGCACTCCCTTGTCCAGGCAAGCTAGAGCTGGAAGGAAGGCAACACTCGAGTGAAGGAGGGCAGTGCAGAGGAGAAAGGAGAAGTGACTGTAGAAGAGATAACTCATATTTTGGTACCTTAAGGAGGCATTTATAGAATAAACAACCCTAACTCGGGACTGTGTTCATGTGGTTGTGTTTGGGGTTTGGGGTCAATGGCGCCCCTATTCAGTTGCAGTGTATATATTGCATATATGTATATGTTATGTAGCTATCCAGCACAAGAGCTTGGTGAGTACTTTATGGTGACCAATTTAAAACAGTATGAGGGTTGTTGCACAGTTTCTGACTTGGTCTGTGTTCATGCCCTTAGAGTGGTGAAGGACACCCTAGAAGAAAGCCAGACACTACTCTTCTGTACATTTTCTGGCTCCACTCGTTCCTATGACAATGACACAAAAATGGACCAAGGCAGGAAGTGACAATTATTTATTTGACTACACTCTAATGGGCACTCTAGTGCTCAAAATGAGAGAAAAACAACCACCTCTGTGACCATCCTTCAGCACTGTCTTTTTTTCATTTTTACCTATGGCGTTTTTATTCTTCAGATTCTGGGAAATTAAACACATAAGGGAAGGATCTAATGCAATCCACAGGGGAGCAATCCATACTGGATAAAGGAGGGAGAACAGCTGGATGCTGTGGTGTGGTGTAAACAATACTGGGATTTGCTAAGGACACCATGAGTTTTAGAAGGATGCCAATGCTGAATAAAAAAATTACTTATGAATGCTTTTAGTACTAGGGTGTTGTACCGTGTTAGCCATTATGAATGTAGAGAAAAGTGAAGCAAAAAGACACCTTTAATTGGCTAAATAAAAAAATTACATTATGCAAGCTTTCGAGGCAACTCACATCTTGCCTGAAGAAGAGGCCTGAGTTGCCTTGAAAGCTTGCATATTGTAATCTTTGTAGTTAGCCAATTAAAGGCGTCCATTTGCTTCACTTTTCTCTACATGATGAATGCTTTGAAATAGATTTTTTTGTCTGCTGCCTCCTGACTATATGATATACCAGTCAACTGTTCTTGATGTTTAGTTATGCAAGACACCACACTTTTTGTGGTTCCTCACCATTTTCTATCCTCTAGACCTGAAAAAAACTGCTTTTGGGACCTGTTTTGGGCAACCTTATGATGAAGAGTAAGTCAATAAAACATACAATAAGAAAAAATTATCAGAAGGACTTAAGTTGTTACAACAACCCCAGAGGTTCACTCCCTATTGGGATATTAGGGGTCAAAGTTACTCCTTTTCATACAGCTCTGAGCACAACTGGGTTTGGTAATATAGGCATGTTGAGTGTCTTTTTAAGCTATTTCAAGATTGCAGATCACAAATATAATATTTTTATATTTATTTTTTATCGGTGGTCCTGGCCCTCTAAGAACCTCTCCCAGAATGTTAAAAATGACAAATTTAAAACATAAGCATGTTGGGGATTATTTTAGACTATTTCAAGGTTAGTGATTATGAATATGATGTAATTTTTTATTTTTGATCCTTTGGGGTCTAGCCCTCTATGGATCTCCATCAGAAGATGAAAATTTACAAATTTTTATTACAGTCAAGAATATTTAGAGTTTAAAACTGAAACTCACACTTTAATATTTCAAATATATGACAGAACTATTCTGGTTTAATTATGTACTTCAACCTCATGAAGTAACTTACAAACACCCCAATTTAGGACTGCTTACGGTAATTCAGATTTTGTTTCTTGTTCTTTCCATTATTATCAGTGCACTTGTAGGATTTTACAACATATGCAACAGAAACATGTGATTAGCAGAGAGTCCATTTACAGCTCATTGTGACTTGTGTGATTGCCATTTCCTTTTTCTCAAGAATTTCTGTTTCTTGAGTTAATTACAAAAATCACCAGAATATGTAATAATGGGATTAATGCATTTTATATGTATACAATCTGGTTTGTTACTTGAAAGTCTTGCAAAGTTTTTCTGATTAGTTTAGTTTGCCAGGTTTTGCACCATTCATGTTATCACAATTTCTTCTGATGTTAAAACAATGGTTTCCTTGATGCTCATACATTTTATTATAAACCCCAGTTATTTCAAGTGACTCTGAATTTCACATGATATATAGATTGGTCAGTGAAAGGACTGAACTTATCTTAGATTTTAACCCTGTGCAGAAAAATGTGACATGCAAATTTTACATGTTTAATGTGACACTCTTGTCATACTTAAAGAGAAAATACTTAAATCATAATTTACATGTGCTATTTTTATAATGTCTTTACCTGTATTATTTCTAAACATAAATTTCCAACTGTTTCTTCCTATTTTTAATTCTGTCCCCACATATTTTCCCATTTCTGTCTCGAGCACAATCTGATAAAGAAGGTTGATCTGTCAGCTCTCTCTGACACATTTTGCTTCCCTTTCATTTGACACCAACAGCAAAAAGACAAAAAAGCCCCATCACTAATAACAATGCCATAGTTTTCATGTGTTCATTAATTTTTTTTTTCATTTGTTCGTTAATTTGTTTGTTCACTTATTCATTCATCTTTTAAACCTGCTCAGAAAGTTTTCTGTTATAATTAAATATTTCCTCATATATTTATAAATAATTGGTCCTAACTTTGAAGAAACAATAAATAAAATGATCCCTCAATCAAACCCCCAACCCAACTATGAGAGGAAGATAAATAAGGGCAGTGTTTGGACAGCTAAGAGAAGAGAGGACTGCAGCCCCACACCACAATCAAAAATAAAAGGTTAAAAGATTAGAACCTACAATGAAATCAAGATTTCTTTGTCACTGATCATTGGCAGTTCTCCCCATCTGAATGTCAGACGCCCAGTTCTAAATAATGGAGAATCATTTGCAAGTCGCCCATCACTAGACTTACTGTTCGACTAGGTCTTGTCGAGGAAAATGTGAACAATGTCTCGACTGATGTGCCAAGGTCTGATGTCAACAATGAAAACTGATTTCCTCAATGTCGAATGTAAGCTCTGCTGCTAGCTGTGATCATTTTAGTGATGGGTTTGCTTCTAGTGATATTACTGAGTGTGCTGGAAAATCTACAGTCCTGCAGCCGCCAAATGCCAAAGGACCTGCCAGATCACAGATTTGTGAGATATTCACAAGCCATTATAATAATAATAATAATACATTTTATTTATATAGCGCCTTTCCCATGCTCAAGGCACTTACAGAATATAAGAAAGAACGGCAGGGTATACAGTATATAGCATAGTACAAAGCAAATTAATAAATAAGAAGATTAAGACAGTAAACTCAGAGAAGGCCTAACAGACAACAGAACTGATGGTCTAGCACACACATACAGGTTACATGAGCATCTTGACAGAGAGGTAAACTGAGAGAAGGGGAATGAAGTCAAATAGAGCTAAAAGCCTTCCTGAACAGATGAGTTTTAAGTTGTTTTTTAAAAGAATTCATGGAGTCAGCTGACCTGATTAATTTCGGTAGGTCATTCCAGAGTCTGGGCGCTATACAGCTGAAGGCCCTGTCACCCACTATCTCAACTTTCCAACTTTGATTAGCCATTCAGGTAACATTGCTGCTCATTGATACAACAGATGTACGTGAGTGGAATACAGGATATTGAAAGATGTGATTTTGGTATTTTTGTAATAATCTAGCTGAAGACAGATTCACTTGTGTATTCGAAGACTGGAAACACATGTATCAGATATACATACGCAAGTTACAAGGAATGGAGAAATGGGAATCCGACTGTTTGCTGTTATATAACATTGGTCAAAATTCTAACAGATATTATTTGGCCGTTTGTGCCTTGTGATGGGCTGGTATGTCATACGTATCAATGAAAAGTAGGCAGTCAATTTATCTTCACCATTTGTAAGTGGATTTCAATCAGTGTTAACAGAAACCATTCAAACTCAACATGCAAAAAAAATGCTGTTTACGTTAGTATGACTGGACTTGTATAAATTTCAATGAATGTATACTTAACAGTAATAAAAATAACATTAGGCCCACCTGTTTTCTGAAATCCTGGCGCCACTACTAGCACACATGTGAACTGAATATGCTGATGAGTGGGGTTTAATGGAAAGAGTGATATATTCAAAATGGAGGTGGGTGGCTGGAGATCACACTGCCAAATTGAGTGAGGAGGTAAAGGCTTGTTGGCAGCTAAACAGAATGCAACATATTACGTGGAGGCTGACTTTGTATGAAGGGAAAGAATTTTGAATAAAGAAAAAAAAAGTGGGTGGCATTCAAAGGGGAAAATAATGGATATCCAAATGTCCAAAGGATTAAACTAAAAAAAAAGTAAAGGAAGGGATAGGAAATCTGGATTTTAGTGGCTGGACTATCCAAAACCCTGAGTTCTCAAAAATATCTAGGAGGGCTAACACACAGAGGAGTTCAGCATGAAAAAGAGATGGAATATTTGGCATTTCAAATGGGCTCTTCATGAAAGATGTGAATGTTAGGAAGTTTTGTTACTATATATGGTCCAGTATTCTGACAGAGTCACTCAGTCAGGCAGAAGGTGAACCAACAACCTTAGGAGGTGAAGTTGAGTGCCTTGACCACCACATCATACTGTCTGTCTGGATTGGCTGGATATAAACAACTCCAGATAAAAGATATCTTTTCTTTATCAAAACATTTTCAATATATATTATAAAGTAATCTATCATAGGTAAAATTCCATTTATAAAACACCCATGAAAATTAAATGAGCTGTCAATGTCCTCAGAAACAGAATATTGACTTATTGTAAATTTTCTCTCTGTTGTCAACTGAAGGACACATCAGAGAGATCAATAATGAAAAAGAAGTGGTATTTTCTGAATAATACCATCCCAAGAACAAAAGATAACAGTGTATTTTAGAATTATTCTGGAGCTGATTTTGTAAGGACTATTTCTTTTTATTCATTTTTTACTTACCTCGTTTTATTACATTTTCCATCCCAAAGAAGAAAGGCTCTTATACTACGTATATAAAATGAATAATAGCAAGTCGTAAAGTCCGCCTACATCTTTCAGTCGGAACATAAAAAGCATATCTTAAATATAATAATCAGATCTGCCAGGTTTATTTACTTCTTCTTCAATCTGCCATTGTTGCAAAACTTTCCTAAAGCAAAACAATTAAAATAAAGACCACCCATCATATTATATTTACTCAATGACCTGTGCTTAAATCTATTGCAGACAAAGCAATGGCTAATTTTAAATTCTACACTGAGTGAAAGCAGATGTTAAGTGCCTATTAAAAAATCCATTTGCATGTGTCTGGAGTTTTTTGTTCCTTTGGTTATTTCTATTTATTTTTCAAACCACATCAAAGTGAGCCTGCCCCTTAATTTAGCAGGTGTGCAATTCTAAGCTTAATAGGAAACGGTAAACCCTCACCACACAACAAAATTCTAATAAATAAGATGTCTGGCATTTACTGCCGTCATGTGTTTGGGTATTCAAACTTCTTCTGGTCTTGTAGATTTTTTTCTTTTTTTCTGAGGGGTGGCTAAAATATTTGTGGATTTACCAGTATTTTCTTCTTCAAAGGAGACACTCCTTTTCATTTACTCTTTTTATACTATGTCTAAATACAAATTAGAGGAAACAAAGAAGATTATCAAAATGAAAACAAAACTGCTCATCAAATACATACATTTTCATTGCAACAGTTCAATAAGTTACCAGTTTTACTTTGTTTTTAAAAGTATTATTCAAATCTCAGACATGGCACTGCTTGTTTATTTTGTGTATGCTCTCACTGTGTCTGCACCAGTTTTTCTCTTGACATTCTAGTTTTCCTTACCCAAGGTGTGCATTTTACGTTAATTTGTATGACTACATTAGCCAGGTATGAGCAGAAGTATGTACTGTATCTGCCTTGTGTATCCCATCTACAGTTTCTTTCCTTCCTTGTGCCTACTGTTTACTGGTTCACTATGATCTTAAACGGGTTAAGTAGCTTAGAAATGCTTGAAAGAAAGAATGACAAATGTATGAATCATTGAATTCATAACAAATTTGATTATTCTATCAGCGGTGCAGCAGGTACAGTACACGGCCACATCACAGCACTTGGTCTATGTGTTGATTCATGTAAATCATGAGAGCTCATAGTGTCTGTCCATTGTGTCGACATTGGTAGTTTGGGTGATGAAATGCAACACTGTGTGGAGATTCAGCCCCGAACACAGACAGACAGACACCAGTGGCCTCATGTATAAACGGTGCAAATGCACAGAAATGTTGCGTAGGAATGTTTTCACATTCAAATCGCAATGTATAAAGCCTAAACTTGGCGCAAAGCCACACACATTTCCACGGTAGCTCATACCCTGTCGTACGCAAGTTCTCCGCTCAGTTTTGCAGACTGGCGGCACCCAGCGTCAAAGCAGTGCTACTGTTCCTGTGTGGTTTATCTTTCTTTTTCAGATCCACATCCCTGACGTGGCTTTATAAATACAGTAAAATTAACTGCATGTTGTTTATTAGTATAATGCATCTGATTGTAATTAACCTGTAACAATATAATGGTCCATAGAATGGTCAAACTATTCTAAATACCATAGCTGCTTTAGCGTTGTTACTCTCACTGCACTTTCTTCTTCTTCTTTCAGCATCTCCCGTTAGAGGTTGCCACATCAGATCATCTTTTTCCAAATTACTCTTACTGCACCACTCAGAGTATTTATATCACTGTATCTGAGTGTAAATCACAGGAGTACAGCAGCTGATTGGAAAGAGAATTATTGGTATACAGCATCAAGCACACGCTGCCTCAGCCATTCGCTATTTGAACTGGTCTCATCCAACAAATGATTCAGAGTCTTTCCTGTTCGGACCTCGCAGTTCACAAACAGTTTCATCCCAAGAACTATACACGCACTCACCCACTCCATCTAGTGCTCCTTGTAGAACTGTTTGTACTTGCAAGTTTACAGTGAGGTAATTGTACTTATGATACAGTTATAATATTGCACAAACTGAGCCACTTTATAAAGTGCATATTTACATATGATGACGATATCATTTTTAAGATGAAAGGCAGCAAAATAGATTTATTATATTATACAGATAAAACTTTAACTACACTGTGCCGCAGCACTAGCGAGTAATTTGAGCTTCGTTCACGGTTTGTTCCTGCCTCACGCTGTATTTTTGCAGTGGCTGGCGCGACACTGGAAGGATAGATGGATAGAATAATTAAACATTATGAAGATATTTCAATGTTCCTTAAAAGTTTTGAAGAATCGGCGTTCTAAGCTTACAGATGACTTAACATCTCTTATAGAGCTGATTGTGTGGAGATTGGGTATTTGGAGAAAGAAAAGGAAGGACAGAAATTGGGGGTTAGTACATTTGCAAAAGACAGTACTGCTGCAGTAAATTATTTCATCGAAGGTTGCTTATCTTGCATAAGACATGAACAAACACTATGCCACCGTATTCCCATGTTTAATAACATGCTTTAACTCCTATCATCATGAAAATGATATCAAGTATACTTCACAGTATTTTAATTATTCATAGAGCTGTAATATTACGAATGTAATGGATTCTGTGTCCTGTCGGAGGAAGAGAAAGAACGGAAGCACATAGTGATTCACGTAAATAAAGCACATAGAAGATCAAATACAAAACAAAGCATTTAACGTGATACTTTAGTTACGATGGGATTTGAGAAACTAGCAAATTAAGCAATTTTAAGATGAAGTTTATGATGTTCTACTTTAATTACAAAATAAACCATGTGATTAAAGTGGAAAGTTCGAGATTAAAGTTGACATTTTCTGCATTTTTCACACTGTGTGCCTTTTTTTTCCTCTGTACCCTAATAAGCTTTCATATGGCACTCTGATGGTGGGCTACGACTCGCCTTTTCACGGCGACTTTGATATCTGACAACTTCTTTTTTATTATTATTTACTGTGCGACTTTGTGAACTTGAGCTTGATCAACATCCTTTTGTTGTTTATACCACTGTTTAAACCAACAAATATTACATTTTTCTTTGCCTCCACTTGGTATTCAGTGAAATTCTGTTTCTGTTTTTCCTCATACTTTTGCATTTGCCTTTTCACAGAACACTGAACTTAAGGGCTATTTATGTTGATTGTCATATTCAAAGAGGAGTAATTTTGGGAGGAGTTGGGGCGGGACAGCAGGCGCGTGAACGTGCGTTAATTTCCACACTGACCAGGATTTATGTAGCGGAAGAACGTGAAAGATGGCTAATGCACAGATTTATGCATCTGGATTTTTATGTGCGTAAGTACATTTCCGCTTTTGTGCTTATGTCATGTTATAGTGCGAATTCTATGCACGCTGTTATGCATGAGGCCCCAGATATCCAAAAACACACATGTTTAATATTTCTGCAGTAAATACAGCACCTCACAATGCCTTCTAGACAAACACTCAGTCCCTTTCTTTCTCTTTCTTCTTCTTCTCTGTGTCCCTCACTCCTCCTCTCACAAGCTCTGTCTCCGTCCAACTCCGGCTAGACTAATGGAGTGAGGCGGCTCTTTTTATAATAATCCGGATATGCTCCTGGTGCTTTGCAATGATCTTCCGGCAGCACTTCCAGTTGTGGGGGAAGTGCTACAGTCCAGGGCTCCATAATTCTACGGGCGCCCCCTGGCGGTGGCCACGGGCCCCAACAGGGTTGAATTCTAAGCTCTGATCCCATGGCCCAGATGCAGAACAGGGCAGCTGCCCTCTCGTGGTCCAGGAGAGGTATTGTCCCTCTCCCGGTCCTTCCTGGCATCTCAGCTGGGCAGGATTCCCAGCCGTCCACTACAACTGTTAACATTAAAATACATTATCAGCCTAATAAATATATTGAATCAGTTTTGTTTACATGTATACTCTGTGCTATACAATTGTGTTGTAATTTTCGCCATCTCAACATCATCTGATTCGCCTTTGTCTCCATTGCCTCATTCCTGTTCCTATTACCTCTAAGCCACCATGTCAGTATCCATATCTGTTGCACTGGACTCCCTCTTTTTTAAGTACACTTGCACTAATCTGTTGATTTATTTTCAATTCTTACAACTTCCAGTGGTTTTGGGCACTTTTTTCTCACATACGAAATCTAAAAAGAGAGGTTAATTAGGCTCTTTTATAAACTTTAGATCAGACTGTGTAATAAACTTTGTTCATCAGTCATTTTCTATCCCTCTTGGTCCTGACCAGGGACGTAGGGGATGCTGGAGCCTATCCCAGCTAGCCATAGGGTGCAAAGCAGAAAGAAACTCTGGACAGTATGCCAGTCCATCACAATGCAAGCACACACACACACACACACACAGCCTAGCCACACACTATGGCCAATTTAGGATCACCAATTCACCTACCCTGCAGGTATTTGGACTGTGCAAGGAACCTACACAGACACGTGGAGAACATGCAAAATACATGCAGAGAGACCCAGGGCTTGGACCCTGGTCTCCTTACAGCAAGGCAACAGCACTACTACTGTAAATATGTTATGATTTTGAGGTCCCAGAGTGCATCTGAGGGAAGTGGGTTCAAAATCAAAGGTACCAGACCTGAGCTCTGGTCAGCTCAAGCTCACATTAACTGCTGGTTTGATTCCTGTAAAAAGTTTTAGAATACTAACAAATGGACACATGACTGCTCATAGTAATATGGTAAACCCATCAGTTACACATGTCATCAATTAGCAAGGTTACATTCTAAGGCAATATACGTGGTCTAGCTTTTTGCCCAGTGCTCAGTCATGATGGTGCCCTCAGTTTTAATTTTGTTCTTAACTTTAGTCCATGCAGCAAATAAATGCATATGGTTTTACAATTTTGAAGTATCTAGTCCATATACACAAAGATATACAGAAAGTCACAGTGTCCTCCACGTGTATAGCATTTTACAAATAAGCTTAAGCTTTCCTTCAATAAGACCAATGAAGATTGTCTAATGAAGTTGGTTTCTTCATCTTAAATTCTGGTAAACAGAGCTGTAAAAACGTCTGTGTTTTAAATAACCAACAGCAGGCAAATAAACCCAGATAATCATCTATTCATGTTCTGCTTTTTCTTTATGTTAGTTAGTGCTGGAGGAAATCAGAGGTTATCTTATGATTAACAAGGACAAGGCAGAAAGCCACAGTCGTTGATACAACCACAATCACACCAGAGCTGGATCAGTTTCACAGCATGCCTTTGGTCATGTACAACGAAATATAAATTCACCAGAGCAAATGATCAGGGATATGACAAGTACATGCAAACACTCCACAGAGAGGCAACTTGTCCTTAAAACTAGCTGAAGTGCAAAGGTCTTTGAAATGGTAAGAACCGCTCTACCGCGGTGCCGCTGGACACAATCAGTCGTTTCCAATTTATAAAAACTTTAATCATATGTTTGCTCTTATATATATACAGTTTAAAAAAATGTCATCTCTAATCAAACAACAAATAAATTGTCACCCAGATTTATACATTTGACCATGTATTTATAATTTATGGATGAGGTTGCTTACATTGATTCAGAAGCACCTTTTTATCATGACTACCAAGGTGAAAAATTGTACAGATCAATGTATGTTTATCCTACTCACAAGTATTTTCCTCCATGTTTCTCACTTAGTAATAGCTTATAGCAGTCACTCTGTTTTTCACAAATATAATGAAAACTGCTCCAGCTGTAAGGATTCTTAACTGAATATTTAGGCTTTAAATTTAACATACACATTCATTGGAATTACTGTTTTGCACTGCTGCTGCTAACACTGAATAAATCAGCATATGACATACAAAGCTTTACAGTGTAGTTTGGCTTAATAGCACTCATTTTTTATTATTTTTGCCATGAGCAAAATGTGGAACATCCTGTCGAATTTGGGTCTTCTGCACTTGAACCAACTCAGCACTTATACTTCTCCCAGTGAGTTACTGCATGTATAAATTAAAAGTTGAATAAAGATCAAATTCTGAGTTAATTCCATGAGTATCACTGTATTTGGCTTTTAGATTGACTGTAATTATTTAATTTTAATATTTAAATTAATAAGATATTACTTTTCATTGCTTGATTTGATTGACAATATCTTTTCATTATAACACAAGGTGCTTTTTATAAAAAAAGAAAGTATGAGGTCTAACAAAGTTCAGAAATGCAGTGGTGACAAAAAGTGCATTAATCTGGACAAGTAGGAGGATAAGATCATTATATAAAGAGACAACATTACTTAAATTGCCAGTAATTCATTTTTTTTCTATAAATGTGTGATTTGTGCTTTCCCTATGTGTTTGTGTGTGCCACAATCTGAAAAGAAGTGCCTGTTTTATCATACTTTGGGGTTAAAATGCAGTTTCCCTGGGACACAACTAAGAAGTGACTTGGATATGTAGATTAAAAGAGAGCCTTCACATCTGTAAAAACTCATGTAGGGGTAAAAGGATGAAAATACAACTATGTATCAGATAACAAGGAACAATTCAAGAGGCATACATTTAAAAGAGATTGTTGCTGCATCTAAACCTGATTTATGGGCTGTTTGTTTTATGGTCACATCACACATTTAGCAGCAAAAGCAATCTAAATTGAATCCGAATGTTAAAAATAGACAAGGATGTGGGCACACAAATAAAATTAAACAAAGATAAACAAGTGCTGCTAGCCATCAAACTGTACAGCCCCTCTACAAGACTCTTCTCTGAGCGAAATAACTCTAGTTGGCTTACACACAGCAGTATTAACTTTGTTAACTCACTATTCTCAAAGGCTGATTTTTTTGCATAGGTTCTAATTCTTTTGATTGCAAGTAACACATGTCTACAACATGCTGCTCAGTGTCAGTCTACAACTGAAACAAGTTTAAGTAAAAAATAACCTCCTTCAACATCACATTCTCAAACCCACCTAATCCATTTCAGTATTGTAGGGGCTGGAGTCTATCCTGGTAGGAATTGCCAATTAATCTTAACGTAATCTATCGATATATATATCTATCTATCTATGAGTAGACTGTGACAGAGTGGTTGCTCTGAGGTTAAGGATCTGCACTGGTATCTGGAAGGATGGCAGTTCAGATCCCGTTACTGCCAGAAATGATCCTACAACAACAACAACAACAACAACATTTATTTATATAGCACATTTTCATACAAACAGTAGCTCAAAGTGCTTTTACATAATAAAGAATAGAAAAATAAAAGACACAATAAGAAAACAAAATAAGTCAACATTAATTAACATAGAATAAGAGTAAGGTCCAATGGCCAGGGGGGACAGAAAAAACAAAAAAAAATCCAAACGGCTGGAGAAAAAAATAAAATCTGGAGGGATTCCAGACCATTAGACTGCCCAGTCCCCTCTGGGCATTCTACCTAACATAAATGAAACAGTCCTCTTTGGATTTAGGGTTCTCACGGAAGGACTTGATGATGATGGTCACATAGACATCTGCCTTTTAATCTATCCATCATTGTTGGATCATCATGATGCTTTGAGTAGGTGGTGGTGGCGCAGGCCACCAACACAAAGAAACCGGAAAAAGAAACAAAAGGTCTGTTGGGACCTTGAGAAAGGCTCTTAACCTGAAATTTGCTACTGGGGTGTTGTACAATGGCTGACTCAGCACTCTGACCTCCAAAACATCAAGTGGAAAGACAGTTTTCCCTTGGGGATCAAGAAAGTATATCAAATCATATACTGTATATGCTTTTTTTTTAACTCTGTTTATTAAGAATTTCAGAAACAAATTACATCACTTTTCTACATAGTCACCTCTCCTTGTGATGCAATTTTCCCAGCATCATTGCAACTTTTTAATGCTATAGCAGGACATCCGGAGCGCTTTGCACCAATCACACTAGTACAGCCATTTTCGAACATTTCAATCCACTCATAGACGACACTACAAGAGAGAACTTTATCCCCTTACTGAGCACACATGTGGAGATGAATTTGTGCTCCTGACACACCTTCTGCCCACAAAAAGCGTTTGACAGAACGCTGTTCCTCTTTGGTGCAATTTGAAAGTTTTGCAGCCATCTTTACCACAGGGTGACAACTCTTATATTAAACTGCAAGGGCAGCTGGCTTGCCAGATAGAACTAGTAACATGATTCTCTCAGACATGACCAATTACTAATCCTCCAGCCTTCACCGTTTCCTTGAAAATATAAAAGTGTGGAAACTTTTTGAACGACCCTTGTAAATATATATTTGTCCCCTACTCACCCACCGAGCCACTTCGCATCTCTGCCACTTGCATTGTGAAGGGGTGGGGGCTGAACGCATGCTAAAGACAGATCAGCTGCTGGCTTGCTGCTAGCTGCTACTGAACTATGAGATCTGCATGTCACGCTGCGTGTCAATCATTCAAAAGCCTGTGCAGCAGCTGCTGCTGCCTTGCTGCGTGATCTGCATGTTGCGCTGTGTGACATTTAAAAACCTGTACAACAACTGTACTTTGGTCTCACTTCCTTGTCTTGGTTGTAAGTAGGATGTGACTTGCAAGAAGTCTCGCAGGACTTTAAAGTATCTCTCTGAGATGATCACATCTTGACCCCTGATTTTTATATATATATATATATATATATATATATATATATATATATATATATATATATATATATATATATATATATATATATATAAAATAAAAAAATCATATATATATATGATAAAGGCAAAAGGGATCATAAAGGTTTGGATGATCCCTGTAGTGACGGTGGAGAAAGGATTTGGGACCAGAACCAAAGGTTTAGGGACCAGAACCAAAAAGTGATGTCAAGCGTCTCCTCGTCGCCAGTTATCATGTCTGCAGAAGAAAGGAAAGAAGAGGTATTAGGCAACAGTGCCAACCCTTGAATGGGGAGGCAGAGGTTGGTTGTTACCATTAGATGAGCCCTGAAGTTGTCTCTCAAGCATGATATACACATATACTGAGAGAGAGAGACAAATAAATAAATATATTATGTATATACAGGGTATTAATTTTTGCTTTTTTTAGTTCAATTATTAATCAAGTATTAAAGGTCAACCTACTGACCCTGGGTTCTTTTATTTCTCATCAGCTGGAAGTATTACTGCAGGTCAAAGTGATATCAAAGGTTCTCCTCAGTGGTATTCTCTTCCATGTTAGGGGCCAAGGTGGATAAATGAGTTAGTGACTGTCTATCACCCTCTCCCTTCCCCCATGGAAGTATGAATGGGAACCTAGTAAGAGCTCATGAATGTAACAATACATAGGAGTCAACTGTAGAGAGAAAGGCAGAGCAGAGGCTGGGACCAGGTCAGAGACAATCCACACAGGACAACAGGTGAGTGAACTGGGTTTAAAGACTCACAGTAACATGCGATGAGTGTTTTAAATGGTATCACAACTGCCGAACTGACAACTGCCAATCTTAGGTTGTGTTTCCTTTACATTAGAATGTTGTATAAAAAAATGTTTTCTCTGTGGCTGATGCTGTACCAGGAGACAGCACGAAGCATGAACGGTCACAATATATAGTAACAGCATTTAAATATTATATATGAAGAAACCCTACAAACGGAGGTGAGAGAAAAGTGAAGTGACAAGAATAAAGATACCACAATATCTCTATGGTATTATGATAGGGAGTGAACAAAAAGACTATGCAAAAAACGAGCAAAAATAGGTTTTGCTTAAAAGCAAACAAATCCAATAAACCACAAAACAGAAACAGTAAAGACTAGTAAACCCAAATAATGAAAAACTAAAGCACAAAAACAACAATCCACAAAACACAATGCCCTGCCTCCTTTGGTTATGAGACAGGGATGATTATAAATAGTAGTACAGTACAGTACAGTATTTTCTCAATATAATACAAAGCAGCAAAACAATAAATAACATAATCTTTGATAAACACAGCACAGACAAAACAACACCAAAACCACAATTAATAACATGAAAAATAATAGTTAAAAAGCAATACAAAGATTAAATAGACAAATATCATACTGCCTGAAACATACCAGGTGGGATTTTACATTGGCATCTAAGTGCTTGTCTTCTAACTGGAAAGTAAGAGGCTGCCCAGAGCACAAGTTCATCTATTTGCCACAAAAGATGCAACTTATTAATACATTTGAATAGGAGTGAAGTTCATCCTAAATAATCTTATATTTCTGAGCCTCCAAAATTGACTTTATGTTTTAGTTGCAACTGAATAAAGAGAAAAAGAGTAAAGTGAGATTAGACAGAATGGACTTCATTATTAGTTATAAAGTATTAAATCACTGATTAGTGCCTTAGGTATGGGCAGACTTGGGGGAAACAGCTTAATTTAACAAGACTTATCCCATGCTTTGAATATTTTTATTCTTTTTTCTTACAAATAAGAACAAAAATTACTTCATCCATGAAATGACGTGCTCTAAAGCAATGCACAGCTATTTCATTCTCTGTGTTTGGGTTTTGCTCAATGCATGAATGCCATTAGGAGTGAATGTGCCTCCTTTATATCACTGCAACTCATCAACCAGCCACCTTATGTGACAGTTATTATTTAGCTTTGCAGTGTGACACCGTAGGAACTATTCAGCTCCTTTTCTAAATGGGACATGCAGTAGTTTTCATTTACACAGATTCTTTTAAAATCATTTAAATAACATTTGAAAAACAGCCTTGAAACTGTTGCCAAACAAACACAGATCCAGCAGACTTCAGGGTCTTATACAACAGAGATACATTTTCAAAAATCTTCCTGCCAATGTCCCTTCCTTCTTTGCCACCAGAAGCCATAGGAAGACAGCAAAAACTTCAATATACTAGTTATTTCTTAGCATAATATTTATTGTATTATATGTTGTAATCTATTGTCTTATGTGGTACTTTAGTCAGTATCTTTGTATTGTATGTTTTCGTTGTGGCATGCATTTGAATTGCCCCTTGCTGATTAATAAAATGTATCTATATAATTTAATCTAAAACATACACAAAGTACAACAAATTGAAAGGTATTTACTTTACATTCACTTACAAGTGACATGGATTAAAGAATGCACAAGTTTGTCAGATAAAAGCTCCCTTGAGGTGTCTTTCCACACCTAGAAAATTGCCAGCAAAGTGTCCTCAATAGTGTGTTTGTTGGTACACACAGAAGTCAGGGTCACAGAAAAGAAGGAAATAAAGTATAAAAGAACAACAAAACAAGATTAAAGCCTTTTTCAACAGGCTAAAAATCCTGTTCATCTAATGCACTGGCTTGTCCAGTTTCCCACCTCTAAAGTATCTCAATAAGCAGACACATCTCTCTCTCTGTTTCTTTATAAATTTTTCACAAAAAAACATTTTCTATTTGTTGAAACCTCTATGAGCCTAAACAAGATTATGTGTCTTTCAGAATGTATGTATTTATTTGTATTTTTTTTATAATTAATGTCAAGTGATTTTTTTATACTTTTGGGTTGTTGAGCTATTTATTGAATAAGCAGTCAATTCTGAACCTGAGTCAGATACATTCGCAGTATAAGCTGGGGTAGACCTGTTCCTGCTCTAAACATAAAATAAAAATAAAAGAAAGACTCACTCTCACAAAAAAAGAAAAGTAACTGTTTCATAATTTCACGTTTTTTGAAAAAATCTAATTTTTCACTTATAGGATCTGTACAAAACGTTTTCAAATCCTGGAAGGATCTAATCAATAACACTTTAGAACAAGCATTTAAATTGAGGAAGCAGGTTCTCTCCCCTCTCTTACTCCATTTATCTTTATTCATTTATAATTTTATCTATTCATTTGTCTTTACTAGCATAAAGTTTTACACCGATGGCCTAACTCTCTTTCTCTGGGGGTTGATTTGTTTCCAACCTTTTTCTTTTTTAACACTCGAGTTATGTGTATGGAGTGTTATTTGATTTTAAAAAATTCAATACAATTAATAAAAAATAATTTCAAGTTTTCGACTATTAACCTCATGACTACGATTCTTGTTTTTCCCCATTATTAATGTTTTTTTAATTAGTCTTCCTCCCAGTTGTCTTTTGTTTTAGATCCTAGTTTAATGATTTCAACCTCTGCTATTTGTTAGAAAAATATGCCTTCATTCACAGCAATGCTCTCTTTTAACAAAATCTGCATGCAGACCTTCACAAGTCCCTGTAAGGTGCCATGCTAATTGTTCCTCACCTGAGTTACGTTTTGAAGATGTTTGTCTGTTTGTGAATTTCTCACTGTAGTAAAACTCTTAATAGTCTTAGGTGAATTTCTGTGTCTTTTGTAAACTCACCCACAAAACTAAATTAAAAAATAAATAGACCATGTAACCAGGGCAGTCCCGCATTTCCTAGGTTCCCAAAGTTGAGCACCCAAGGTACGTCAAATGTGTGCCAAAGAAAATCTACAGTCCTATAAATTTATTTTTTTAAAAACCTTTGTGTAAATAAAGAAGACAAAAATACAAAAAGTATCACAAAAGCAAAATAAAGAGAAAAAAAAGTTTTTTTTTTATGTTGTTACAATCTTACCTTTGCTGTGTTAAGCTACAGTTATATTCTGTGGGTAAAATGGTGTTATATTTCTATAGTGTACTCAAATAAACATACAGGTACAAGGTACAGCACTGGTTATGAGTTATAAGTTGTATTTTAAAACTGTTTGTACTCAATTCCTTACCAGCTGCAAGACAGGACAAGAACTTAGCTTGAAGCGTCCATTTTAAATGTAAGGTTTAAAGTAAAACCTTCCATTATCTCTTTAACTAAGTGTTTAGTATAGTAATATAAAGCTAAACATTTACCCAAAGTAGGTAAATGCTTATATCAATTTCAGATAACATCTGCTTGCTAAAAATGGCTTTTACAACCAGATTTTTTTGAGGGTAAAGTGAGAAGACGTGTTTACTCCAAAAATGGTGAACAGCAAACAATTTTTCTACAACAGAAGGGAGCTGGCTGATTATGGCTTCAGATAGGAGGAAAAGATATGAATATTTTAGAAATAAAGGTTATTGTGATGAAATAATGGAGGGGAAGATAAGAGATACAACATTTCCGCCTCATACTTTTATCACCAACTGACCCTATTCGAGTTTTTGTCTTTTTTTTCACGTTAATAAGAGTATCGAAACAGTAAGGAGTACCTCAGGTAGGCTGATTTCAGTTTTCTATGAATTAAAATGATGTTAAGGATTTACTATGTTCTTGTTGATTATGGTCAGACATGCAAGCAAGACTTTTACTGTATTCTGTTCATGTGACAATACTATACTACCACTGAAAACACAAGGAAGTAAAATGGGACATCATTGTTCAGCCATGTGAAAAAGTGTACACCCCTTGAAATTTTCTTTTTAACATATGTGAATATTTCAGGATTTGAACTTCATTTAAACAGTATCTTCTGATAAAAGTGATTTAATTAAAAAATAAGACAATTTGAATTTGTAACAATGCATTCAATAAAAAATGGACAAATGTGCTATTTGAATCTTTGGGAAAAGTAAGTACACTCTTGGCTGTAATAGATTGTGTTGCCCAGTTTAAATTAACCTTCTTTTAACACATTCTTAGGTGGATGTACTGGTATGTTTAGGGTCATTGTCATGTTGCAAGGTCCACTTTTGATTTAGCTTCAATCTTCTGACAGATGGTCTCACATTATCCTCAATTACCCACTTCTATAATGAAGAATTCATCGTGGATTCTATGTTAGTGAGCTGCCCAGATCCTGATTCACCAAAACAGCTCCAAAACATAAAATTTTCACCACCATGCTTTACAGGTAATATCAGTTTTTTCTAGTCAAATGTTGTCTTTGGTTTTCAAAAATACATTTCTTCTGGTACTGACCAGATAAGCTTGTCTTTACCTCATGATCTGAGAAATGATTTCAAAAATCCCAATCTTTCCTTAGGTGTTCATGGACAGACTTTAGTTTTGCCATGATGTTCTTTTGATTTCTCTTGGCACACCTCCTATATACTATAGATATAATTTGTGCAGCCTCTTAATAATTGTAGATTCATGCAGTTTGACAACAACAGTGGGATCAGCTACCTGTAAGTCTCATGAAAACATTCTGTAGTTCTTAGAGACTTCTTTTAGCATCTTGTGTTATGCTTTTGGGCTGAACGTGGTGGGGCTGCCTGGCCTGGATATGATGGCAGTCATTTGAATTCTTCCCCACTTGTAGATGGTCTTCTGGACAGTAGAATGGTTGGCTTCCAATTGTTTGGAGATCTTTTTACATCCCTTCTGACACTCATAGGCATCTATAACATTCTTTGTGAAGGTCTCAGAGAGCTCACTCAATGTAGACAGGGTGATAACACACAATTCCACAATCAAGAGCAGACCAAACTAAATGTCTGAGGTATGCATAAGACTGCTTCATCCAAGATCCAACCTAATGATGTTCTAATTATTTGCCCCTGATGTTAATATTAAATATTTGAGGTAGTGATGAAGATAGAGATGTATTTCCTTTTTCCTCTTGCAAAAAAATGCATTTATATTTATTCAAAATATACATTGGACAACAAAATGTAAACATGGCATGCTATTTGTTATAACACCTTTATTTATAAATACTGTTTTAATATTAATATTAAACCTTGATATGCCCACATATATTAAAAAAGAAAAAACACTTCATGGAATGTACTTACTTCTTCACATGACTGTCAGTAACACACCAAGACAGTCCACAGACTACTGTATATACAAACCATTTGTGTATGATGGGGCAGGATGTAATGCAGTGATTAGTGTCCTGGGTTCAAATTCCGTACCTGCTCTTTGTCTGGGTTAAGTTTGCACACAACCCCCCTTGTCTATGAGAGTTTATCTGCAGGTAGTCTGTTTTCCTCTCATATTCCACAGATTTACATATTAGGTCACTGGGCAGTTCTAAATTATACCCCCCGGGATTAAAGTGTGAATGCGAGCATGTTTGTGAATGTACCCTGTGTTGGACTGGCATTACACCCAGAGTTGGTTTCTATCTTGAACTCAATGCTGAGAAGTAGGCTCCAGGCCCCTATGACTCTGGACTGGATTAAACCAACTCTAGTTTCTGAAAACCTATGATTAAAAAATGATCATTATATTTGTAGTAAGCAATGCTAAAGATTATTACTTGACAATTATTATGAGAATGGACACTACTATAAAGACAATGCATCGGTCAGCCTGCTTTTTCTTCTGAAGTACATACTGTATCTAAGGGAGCTGGACAGTACTTCAGCAACATCCAGTGCAAACCAGCCAATCCGTTACAGGGCACACACTCGTATATGCAGGGACAGTTAACCAGATATGTGTTACATACTCTGCTCTGAATTGAACCCAAGTCTGTGGAGATTCATTTGTGCCTCCATAAAAAGGCAGGCATGAGGGCCTAATAAATAAAAGGCAGAAGGTTTGAACAATCCTATTTATTGAGAGACATTATGAACATTTAGCCTTCAGTGAATACTGCCAGGGGAAATATCAGATATAACGAATTTTCTATAAATACTGGCTTAATAAAACATTAAGGAATTGGAAGCAGCAGCTTGAAAAAAAGATAGGATGGATTGGCCTGCTATTGCTCTCTAGGATATCACTTATTAATAATAAGGTATTAAATAATTCCATATGTTGCCCTAAAGCAGTCCATACAAAGACAGCAATAAACCAAGAGAGAAAAGACCTTAGTGTTTTATATTCAGAGAGTGAAAGAAAAACTCCAGCGCAAAGAAGCAGTGCTAAAGGCATTATATGTTCTGTGCTTTTATTAAAATTCAAATGACCCACCTTAAAAATAAGCATACTGTTGAGTAGGGCTCCACTGAAATTTAACAAACACCATTGGACACATGCAACTATTCTCTGAGGGTTTCCACAAGGTGAATGCTCTACATCCTGAGCATAACAAATTAAAGAAAACAGAAATGCCAAGGTCAGGCTATTCAAAACATCTGGCCGTGGAAAGATGTAATAATTAAATTTGATGTCGGCCAATAAATTACCCGAAAAGAATGGATAGAATCCCATTCACATATGTAAAAGTAAATAACATATATCAATAAACTAATAAGAACCTCTGCGGTGGGTTGGCACCCTGCCCAGGATTGGTTCCTGCCTTGTGCCCTGTGTTGGCTGGGATTGGCTCCAGCAGACCCCCGTGACCCTGTATTCGGATTCAGCGGGTTAGAAAATGGATGGATGGATGGATAATAAGAACCTAAGAAAAGTTTTGATGAGAGCAAGTCATCCAGCCCAACACAGTACAGCAATAGCATCCAGTCAAGTTCTGAAGATGTCCAAAGACCTACTATCTACTACACTCCTTAGCAAGTTATTTCACATGTCCATGGTTCTTGGGTTGTAGAAATGTTTTTTAACATTTGTGTGAAATGTACCCTTAACCACTTACTCTTAAATACTTTGAGCTGCAATCTTTGCATAAAAATATACAATTAAAAATAAATGTTATGCATCTAGGTTTTCTTATATTAAAACATTTGTCGCTTCATCAGTAAGTTTTTTGGATTTTAATTTCCAGTGGTGTCCAGTGTATCATTAGACTCTATGTTAAAGTACCAGTGCATTTTCAAAGGTATTTTTAAATCTATAGAAACTGCTTAACATTAGAACACAATATCATTTAGAAAATTCACATATGCCATGTCTACGAAGAAATTACTTCAATTTGAATAAAACGATCCTTTACATGAACAGCTGAAATCCTTTCTCTAGCATTCCTGTTTTTTTTCATTTTCTTTTTTGTAATATGGAAACCAGAATAGCACACAGCATTCCATTGGAGGCCTTCTTAAGCTATATAATCTGCCATCCTATTAGTCTTCTAATCGCTTCTGTGCCTTGTCTGGATATAGACAGTAGCAAGTCCTTTACACACACTTCACTAGTGGAGTTCACCTATTTGACATATGCACTCATTATAAACATTACCAATACCAACATTAAAAACTTGAAATTGTTGTTATCTTTGTTATTTGTTTTTTTTTTAATGTAGAATTTTTCTTCCAAAATGTTTGTTTTTACAGTGTTCTAAAATCCATTCAAGATGTCATTGTTTACTGTTCTAATTATTATGTATGAAAAGCCAGTAGTTATTTTCGAAAAAACATTTCTTATTAGCTTTACGGTGGTAAAGATGGAAAAACGTTTCTTACCAATCTGTCTATACCTTTTTAGCAGTTTTCTGTTTCCTTTGCTTATTCTTTTTTACCCTTCAGTTAACATTCAGTTTAATATTGCACACTTACATTGAATTCTTCTTACTTTTCAAAATATGAAAAAAATGTATTTTGATGCTGGGAGTTTTTGTATGGAGTATCCAAAGTATTTTTGTGAAGAGAGAAAAAACCTTTTTAGAGAGTTATATACTTGCAGATTTTGTTTTACTATAAACTGTGCTCAGTTCTAGTGTCCATTTATATATCTGTTTTCTTAAACTGGATTTCTGTTCATACATTTCCTTTCACTTTTATTCTTCTTTACCCGGTGACAGTCGTGATGGCAACATGCCAAGCTGAACAGATCAGGCCATGCTATACCAACGAGTCCCAGCACACTCCCTAGCCAATAAAGCCTTGAATTTTTTCTTCCACAAAATGGAAAATTTGCAGGACAGTGAAAAGAATGCAAAATCTACAGACTAGTGGGGTCATAACCCAAACACTGACAAACCATGTGACAAATCCAATGCGAAAGCCAAGATTCAAAGCCAATGAAATCCTGTCCAAATGTCTGAAAGTCAATTAACTGGCAGACAGCACATAGAAAGTATGGAAGATCAACACTTTATGGATGACATCCAATATGAAGTGTAAGCTTGTAAACATCTGTGCAGGAATAAATTGACAAAATACAAACAAATCTAGATGGTGTGCTGGGTCTTATTCTTGTTTTTTTTTCTGCTAAGCCTGGTACACCTCTAGGGGGAGGCATACGGGGGTAGCATAATTTCATGCCATTCCTTTAGATATGGAGAGACTTCTGTTCTGCCTGACGGCTCACCATATTGCTGTGCTATTGATCCTACCACAGAATGTGGGCCTAGCAACCCTGTGCAGAAGTCTCATTGTGGAGGTTTGCATTAACTCATTCCTCTGGGCAACTACCCAAAGCTTAGTCTATAAGGGAGGAGGGGGGTGTTGACTGATCAGTAAATATTTATTATTTTTTTTTTTTGGAGATCTTAGCTGTATCCCCACTAGGGTTTGTTACAATGTCCACAAAATTGTTTCCACTGTATCAGTTCATTGGATCACCTGCACTGTCCTTTGTGAGCAAGACATCAAGGTATCTGAACTTCTTCACTTGGTATGGCTATTCACCCCTTAACTCTGGGAAATAAGACACTATTTTGGGTTGAAATCCATGAACTCCAATTTGGAAGTGCTTATTCTCACACCAACCACATCACCCTCAGCTACATTCCAGTGCAGGCTGGAGATCACAGTCTGAGGAAGCAAAGAAACTAATTTTTATCTGCAAACAACACAGATGCATATTGGACTGAGCAGGTTCAGGAATTGATGATATAAATCATTTTTTATCCTGAGCATCCTGAAACTAACTGAAGGATCACAGTGAGCCAGAAGCCACTTTAGAAGAAACCAGTCCTGGATGGGGTGTATTATCCATCAGCAACCATTTCTTATGTGGAGTTTTAGAATTACGCCACCCTTTTTATCCTTTCAGTATTCTATACAGTATACAGTTTTTGAGAACAGCTTTATGATAAATTTCTACTTATAAATATTGACAGGTTATTTGATTCCTCTACAGATGACTTGATTTCTATCCGTAGCTTATTTCATCTTTCCTTCTGAATCTGATGGGACAGGTTCCAGCTCTCAGTGTCTTTGTAAATGAAAAATGACTTTAACATTTAATTAAAAGATAATACCAATGGATCGCTATTGTAAAAACCTACGTGTTTCTTCACAGGCTGTTATTGTAACACATTTTTATGAAGTACCTTAAACATTCAAGTTCTTGTTCCAGCATCTCCTGACATATGTTGGAAAGCACAGGAAAAAAAAAAAACTCTTTGCAAGAGAAGCTGCACGCAAGACACAGGCGGCTGTAGGGTTAGGCTCTTGTTCTGGTTGTCATAGCAATTCAATGTTGTTGTTAATGCCAGGCGTGGAGAGCTGACATCTGCAGGCATTTGGCCTTGCGCGCACCCCCACCATCAGTCTCTGATCAGAGAAGGATAAGGAAAGGTGTGAACATCTGTGGATAAATGTGCATCTGCTCCCCTGGGGATCATGCCTGTAAGACACTAATTAGGCTAAATCGGCAGGCTTCAATGGCTTAAAGCTTTACACTTTGCAATTTGCATGAACATGGTAATCCTCATCAGAAAGCGCTAATTGACTTTAGGCTGAGCAAATGCTCTTCTAGTGGTTACAATGTTGTGCCATTACTTATGTTTTTTTTAGGAATCACCAATGACTAAACAGCACAATGGTTATCACTTCTAAGACATCTTTCATTTACTATTAACATGCTGTCAATGACAGTTGGACTGGCTTTTATCTGACACTAATAATGAATATTTTCAGAGGCATTTGCAGCTTCGGTTTAAAGATTGCAAATGATCTCTGCTTTGCTCCATCTTGAAAATGAAAGGCAAAACATAATATATATTAATAAATAAATGCATGCAACAATGTACACAAGAAAAAATACAAGAATGGCATAAAATCATCTTTTTAAAATGATAGCAATATTTTTTTTCTGCACCCACCACACATTAAAGGAGTCTACTCCAGTGGTGAGGGGTACAACAGAGTTTTAAAAAAGAAATTCCACGACTTTGGAGATTAAGTGGCACAATTTCTACATACGCATTTCAAAATCTGATATAAAGAGCTCGTCTATGGTAGATGACATCCTCCTTTAACTCTGTGGCACTCTGTGTGTGAATATCATCCATTCATTGTCTGTAAATATTTCATTCATTATAGCATGATCACCCTTGCCACACTGCTTTCCTCCTTTGCCATGTTTGGACAGCTTCACTTATATCATAGATATGTCTAGATAGATAGTACTTTATTTGTTCCCAGGGGAAATTAGGCTTTGTACAGAATCTCATTAAAAATTAGAATAACATGTATGATTTTTGAATGATGGAGGACCCACCTTATGCATGAACAAAGTGTGCAAACTCTATAAAGACAGTAATTTCACAGGAAACCGAAAATGGAGTTGGAGAAAGCAAAGTTAACCATTGAGATACGTTTGCCTTAAAAAAAAATCTTTAAGATATTTATCTATAGTGTAATGTGTCCATTTTTTTTACAGAAAATCATATTTATACAGTAAAAGAGGCACCCTAAGTGGCTCACAGTAATTAGATTTCCATTTCTTCCATGTACTCTTGTGACTACACAAAAATAATGAAATAATTGAATATACTTTTAACATCCCCTATACCCCTGTCTTTGTGCTTTTAGCCTTATTGTACATTGCACATGTTAGCAATTTAATCAATTAAGATAAGTAAGAACTTCCCTAGCTCTTGTTTCTTGAGTTTTTTTCTCTTCAATAAGGCAGTCAATGTGGAACAGACAACGGAAAATTAATGACAGACATGAAGTTTAAAGCAAATTTCAGTTATAGTTTTATGTGACATTGAGTACCATTTTTTGGGTAAGGAAATACATAATGATTTTGTCTTTTTGTCTACATTTACATGTGTTTTTATTTCTAGGAGTCATGTGTGCAATTTTTCCACTGTCACGAATACACATCAGAGTATCAGCTTTCAGGATCATTCAAGGTATATAATACCGGCCTGGGCAAAGAGGGGATGCTGTCACTCATTATGTCCATTGCTTTTCCCTTAACAGTGCTGAGAAGATGTCCATTAAAGGCAACTGATCCCACCCTTCCAGTCTAAACCCTACAAATCCCAGGGGCCTCATGCATAACGCTGTGCGTAGTATTCACACTAAAACATGACGTACGGGCAGAAGTGAAAATGTGCGGATGCACAAAACCGTGCGTAAGCCAACTTCTATGCTGTTCAGCTCAATAAATCATGGTCAGCATATAAAGTAACACTCGACTCTTCCTATTTTAATATATAAATCAATATAAATATCACCTGCTGTTCAGTGTTTGGTTAAAAGACAATGGTAAAAGCACAAGAAAAAAAGAATTTCAGTGAATGTGAAGTGGAGGCAAGGAAAAATTTACTATTTGTTGGCTTAAGCAGTGGTATAAACAACAAAAGGAAGTTGATCGAGTGATAGAGAGTGGCAGAGACACTTGAAAGTTCAAGTTCAGAAACCCGTAAAGTGCCCAAAATAAAAAGGAAGTAGTGAAATATCAATGTCGCCATGAAAAGGCGAGTCGTAGCCCACCGTCTGAGTGTCACACATTATTAGAGTACAGAAAAAATAAAAAATTGTGACACAGTGAAAAAAAGGTCAAAATATCCACTTAAATCTCATACTTCATTTTGTCATTAAAGTAGAACATTGTAAACTTCATCTTAAAATCAATGTTTAATTTACTAGAGTTTCTCAGATCCCGTCTATATCCTTCTATGTGCTCCCTGTGTGTGAATCACTACGTGCAAACGGGCTTTCTCCTATGCCGACAGGAGACAGATTCTTGCAGGGATATGTGCGACCCTTAATAAAATAATTTATTACAGCAGTCCTTCCTTTTCTTTATTCACATAACCAATCGCCACACAATAAGCTCTGTAATAAATGTCAAGTCATCTGTAAGCATAGAATACAGATTCTCCAAAACTTTTAAGGAACATTGAAATATCTTCATAATACATGTTTAGTTATTCCATCCATCTATTCATCCAGGGTTGTGCCAGTCCCAGCAAGCATGCAGCGCGAGGCAGAAACAATCTCTGGATGGAGCACCAACTCATCGCTACCGCTGTGCCACTGTGTCTGCATGTTTAATTACTAACAGTTTATATTATTTAAATTAAGTTAAAAATGTATCTGTATAATGTAATATACATACTTTATGTATTTCATCTTTGAAATTATATCAAGAACTCCATGAACATAACTTTGTCGTGCTCTCTTGTATTGAATTGAATTGAATTGAATTATTTTATTGTTATTGTGTGGTACAATGAGATTCAATATGCAAATCCTCCATAAACTTATTTTCCTACTCAATGATAAAATAGCATTAATAATAATAATAATAATAATAATAATAGTAATATGGTAAAAACTTATGAAAAATATACAATATGAAAGCATAAGTACGATATACGTTCACCTAAAGGATTATTAGGAACACCTGTTCAATTTCTCATTAATGCAATTATCTAATCAACCAATCGCATGGCAGTTGCTTCAATGCATTTAGGGGTGTGGTCCTGGTCAAGACAATCTCCTGAACTCCAAACTGAATGTCAGAATGGGAAAGAAAGGTGATTTAAGCAATTTTGAGCATGGCATGGTTGTTGGTGCCAGACGGGCCGGTCTGAGTATTTCACAATCTGCTCAGTTACTGGGATTTTCACACACAACCATTTCTAGGGTTTACAAAGAATGGTGTGAAAAGGGAAAAACATCCAGTATGCGGCAGTCCTGTGGGTGAAAATGCCTTGTTGATGCTAGAGGTCAGAGGAGAATGGGCCGACTGATTCAAGCTGATAGAAGAGCAACTTTGACTGAAATAACCACTCGTTACAACCGAGGTATGCAGCAAAGCATTTGTGAAGCCACAACACGCATAACCTTGAGGCGGATGGGCTACAACAGCAGAAAACCCCACCGGGTACCACTCATCTCCACTACAAATAGGAAAAAGAGGCTACAATTTGCACGAGCTCACCAAAATTGGACAGTTGAAGACTGGAAAAATGTTGCCTGGTCTGATGAGTCTCGATTTCTGTTGAGACATTCAAATGGTAGAGTCAGAATTTGGCATAAACAGAATGAGAACATGGATCCATCATGCCTTGTTACCACTGTGCAGGCTGGTGGTGGTGGTGTAATGGTGTGGGGGATGTTTTCTTGGCACACTTTAGGCCCCTTAGTGTCAATTGTGCATCATTTAAATGCCACGGGTTACCTGAGCATTGTTTCTGACCATGTCCACCACCATGTACCCATCCTCTGATGGCTACTTCCAGCAGGATAATGCACCATGTCACAAAGCTCGAATCATTTCAAATTGGTTTCTTGAACATGACAATGAGTTCACTGTACTAAAATGGCCTCCACAGTCACCAGATCTCAACCCAATAGAGCATCTTTGGGATGTGGTGGAACGGGAGCTTCGTGCCCTAGATGTGCATCCCACAAATCTCCATCAACTGCAAGATGCTATCCTATCAATATGGGCCAACATTTCTAAAGAATGCTTTCAGCACCTTGTTGAATCAATGCCACGTAGAATTAAGACAGTTCTGAAGGCGAAAGGGGGTCAAACACTGTATTAGTATGGTGTTCCTAATAATCCTTTAGGTGAGTGTATACAGTATGTACATATAGTGCAGATAGTGCAAATGGTTCCTAATGTGGCTCAGGTTGTGCAATATTACAACTGTAGTGCAAGTTTACACTGAGGTAATTGTAATTATAAGTACAAACAGTTCTACCAGGAGCACTTGATGGATTGATTGAGTGCATTTATAGCTTCTAGGATGAAACTATTTCTGAACCACGAGGTCCCTGTTGATAATTTTTTTACTTTTGCTAACCTAACAATGTTGCTATTTTGGGTTTGTGTTTTTTCCACAGGCAATGCCATTTTGTGTAGTCTTGTCACAGGCATAGCAATGTTGTATATCACTGATATGGCTGTTGACACTCATATAACACAATGATGCAATGTTGTTATGTTAGTTTCATTTTCCTATATAAGATGGTGAAAACCAGCTAACGGCATAATATTTTTGAACAGCAACTACTTACAAGTAACAGTTCAGTGTTTTAGAATAGTTTGGGCAAGAAATCCAGGGTTGTATTAGTACTTTCATTAATATTTTTCTGACTTTGTCGTATGTTTAGTCTGCTTCCCTGGTATTCTGACATCTGCCCCTTTTCAACTATGGATTTTCCCTTTCTTTTGTTAATTCATCTTCTAGTCTAGTCCTTTGGCCTGGGGACAGTTGTGCCCTACCAAGCTCTTTACAGTGAGAAGGTAATATATGAAACATGCAAGCTTGTCACAGTGCTTTGATGGCATTTGTCCTCACTGATAATAACAATGCTATGTTTCTCGGCTACAGAAAATATTCTTTAAATGAAGTACTGTAGGCTAGGTCATTTGTGTATTCAGGTTTTTAAGGATAGCTGTGAGAGTGAGGGCTAGAGTTTGAATGCATTAAGGATTACTACCAAATTTGTTATTCTTTCTCAAGGATGAAATTAACCACAGTGAAATAATGTGTGTTTGAACCCACTGTAGCACAGCAATACAACTTCGTATATAATTGATACTTGCACTACAGCATGTCTTCTTAGCTCAGTATGTTAGGACGTCTGTGGGTCTAAAGTGCTGTGAGTATAAGGGATCATGTTTACTCCTCAGAGATAAGCAAGGCACAGCATGTGCCATGGGTGAATCTGATCTTGGTTATTATGCTATAAATATCTCAACACAATATACTTTGGCAGCTCATGGTTCTTCTTCACTCCTGAGTCCTTTCATATATTTTATGGGTCAGGTGTCTGTAAGAACAGGACCTCAACAATCCAACATAGGGCTCACCTTTTTTTATCTGTAAACCTTGATGAACTAAAATAGCCTCCTACAATAACCCAACAACCTTTTCATTAGCTGGTATTCTTATGGTAATTCCTTCTAAGACACAGTCTACACAGACTAATGTAACTGCCTCACTGAAACACCAGTTGCTCTACTGCATTTCAGAGGTGATCACAAATTCATAAGTCACTACTGTGGATTCTTTTTTTAAATAGAACACCTTTTAAAGTGCTTCCCCTGTGGCATAAGACTTTCTACTCGAGCATTATTTTGCCAGTTAGGCAATCTTTAGATGTGTAGATATTAGGCTTTTGCCTAGGATGGCAAGTCAATGGCCCATGTAGATTTAAAGTAAATGAGTAAAAAGAGAAAGATATTTCAAAATTGCTTCTGTAAACCCAATATTAAAGAAGTCTGGTCTTGATGCTGACAGTCTCAACAATTTTCAGCTCATTTCTCACTTACCTCTTCTGTCTAAAGTTCTTGAAAATGTTGTGGCCTCCAAACTCACCAGTTATTTAACTTGTAATAATGAGCTGTCTGATTGTAGAGCTTGGTACAGCTGTGAAACTGCTCTGCTTAAAGTAACTAATGATTTGCTTATAACAGTAGACTCTTGGCAAAAAACAGCAAAATAATTCTATTAGACCTTAGTGCAGCATTTGATATTATCAAACATGATGTTTTACAATCTCTGGTACTGCCATCCAGTGGTTTAAGTCCTATCTGACTGATGGGCAAGAGTTTGTTAGTCTTGGAAACTGCAGATCCAGCTCAGCACCAATCACACGAGGAGTCTCACAAGGCGCTGTGCTCAGCCCTCTACTCTTCTGTATCTACACTCTGTACTTTGGCAGAATTGCTATTAGCTTTGGACTAGGTTATCATTTATATGTGGAGGATACTCAGATCTATATCAGTGTAAAAAGTGATAGTTCATTAGTGCTTTCTGAGCTCATTACTTGCCTCAGTGAAATTAAAACCTGGATGGAATATAACTCCTTAAAATTTAAACTCTAACAAAACTGAAGTCATGCTAATTTTCACTACAACTCAAACTTGAGCTCCTTCTCAATCACTCAAAGTGATGATGTTATCAGTCCTTTTTTTCTGTTAGGAATCTTGGTGTCATTTTTGATTCCTCCCTTTCTTATTTTACCCACATTCATCATATTAAGAAATTTCTTACTTCCATCTTCGTAACATATCTCGTTTACGTTTGCTCCTTCCTCTCTTTTTCTAATGATGACAAACTTGTCCATGCTTTTATTACATTCTGCATTGACTACTGAAACTCCCTACTGGCAGATGGTACTTTTATTCTGTTATTACAGGTTCAGTTGGTCTAGAACTCTGCTGCAAGAGTCCTTACAGAGACCTGCAACTGTGAGCACATAACAGCCATCCAACTCCACTTTCACTGGCTGTCTGTGTCTTAGAGGACTGAATATTAAATTCTACTAATAACCTAGGGTGTTGTACCATGTTAGCCATTATGAACGTAGTAAGAAATCAAGCAAAATGACACTTTCATTGGGCTAACTAAAAACAGCTTTCGAGGCAACTCGGGCCCCTTCTTCAGGCATATATACTATTAACCTATAAAGCTTTAAATGGTGTTGCACTGAACCACATCATTAATCTGCTCCATCACTATGCTCCTGTCCACCCACTATGGTCCATCACTTCTGGCAATGTTGCTGTACACAAAACTAACCTGTGCTCTACGGGTGACAGGGACTTCAGGTGTATAGCGTCCAGATTTTGGAATGACCTCAGCCAAAAATAATTTAAAACTCATTTGTTCATTTAACTTACCCTGACTTTCTAACCCTACTTTCAGTTTAACCACTCTGTCCAGATGCCCAGGAAGATTTGTATTTGTATCACAAATTAGGTTATTTGTTCTGCATTTGTGTTTTTATATTTTATTCTGGTTTATTGTCAGTTACTCTGCATTTCTCTTTATTTAGTATTTACACTGATACTATTTGTATCCAGTGTTGAACAGTATATGCTCTTTTGTTCTTTCTGTATTGATGTGAAGCACTTTGAGCATTGGAATGGTGCTATATAAATCATATGCATTATTATTTACATTAAAGTGAGCTCCTTGCTAAATTGGCACCGTTTTTGTCAGAGAGAATCATGACTCCCTTTCTCCTTGGCCAGTGTTTCTGCTTCGGTAATTTCTGGATCTAGGATCATTTTTAGTTAGAGAACTCATTTGTGTGGGAACTTATTGTATGGCTTAATGGGGAAAGCAGCTACTGGAAGCTATTTCTGGGTCACCCCATTGTCTAATGTCAATACATCAAGTCAATATTTAATCCATATATTGAGTTAATGTGTTTAGCACACTGTTATCCTTCAAATTCTCAAATAAGCCATCAAGTTTTGGTTGAATCTGCCATGCTGAAATGTAAATACAGTGTGTTGATATCAGGAAGTTGTCTTCATTTTATTCGAGTCTTACTACAGTTCTGTCAGGTTATGCTTCCTTTGGTAAATGCTTAATGTGTCTCTTTTAATGAAAATGCCAGTCTGTTTTTATTACTTTTTTGGAAAACTTCAAACATTTGAGCATTACATATTACAGATTCTATCATTGTAGTAACAGGCTACCACTAAAGTGTTAAAATGCTCTTGGCGATTTGTGAACTGAGGTAATGTTTGCTGCCTGCAAGGTTTTAAGGGTTCCCATCATTTTCAGCACCACTCATGCACAAATTAATATTTTATACATTTTTTATTTTTCCTCTTATTTGTGTTGAAAGAAATCTGTGGTATTGCCTTGAGACTTGCTGTTACCGTCAGATAATTGGCAGAATATTAAAAATTCAAAAAAGCATGTTATTTCAGTTTTTCTCTTTCATTTTCCATACCTGTTTAATATTTTTGTCATGTGGTACTGAAGCCGTTTCACCCGCTAGTGAACAGATGGTGCTTGTGATAATTAACACATTTTATACCTACATTTCATTTTGTTTTATGTTTTTTAGATTCCGGATTACTAATTCACAGTCTGTTTTTGATTTTAACTCATTTTGCTGTCCATTTCGTTCACGAATTTCTGACTTCACAGAAAGGGGCTTTATAAATATGGCTTTATATCCTCTATGGAAATACTGTCAGTTCTTTGAAACTTAACTGAGAGATTGTAAGCTTCAAATCTTACCAAGGTCTTACCCAGCAAACATTCACAAAGTGGCCCTCTGTGGACAAACTATGGTCAGTGCGGGCCTGGGAAAACCTCATTCAATGCTGCACTGGACCAATGTGCGGCCCCTTAGCAAAGTTCCCCTAGTGGCCCAAAATGGCTGCCAGTGCAAGTTCATTAAGTCTCTCATTGGCCCAGTGATGGTTTGGTAACTTTTTAATGTTGTTGCAGAGTAAGCAATGCAGTAAATTCGTATTTTCAGAGTGTTTAGATTTTGATTGTAGAAATGCAAATAACAATTTGAATTAAAAAATATTTATATTGGCTCAAATTTCAGTTTCTTATATATATATTATTGGTAATGTTTTCATGCTCAGCAATGTAACACTGCAAAAAAAATGGGCTAGACTAATACCAATACAAGCAAAGGCATTTTGTGTTTTGTAAGAATAAATAGTTAAAGCCACAGTACTATTTTGTGTTTAATTCCTTTACTTATTAATTATTAACTTGTAAAATTACACTTAATTTAGCAGATAAAAAACAACTAAATTTAAAAAATGTTTTAATCAAAGAACCAGCAAGGGATGGAGCTGTAGTGGCCCTGCTGTCTCACGCCAAGGACACCAGAGTTTGCATTACTTAGATCATGTGCCTTTTCTTCTCTTTGAGACTCCATATTATTTGATCAGTGACAGTTTGATGTTGCATTATGTGCCGACAGATGTTGTTATATTAATTCTACTCCATAAATTCAGGTCAAAGGCTGTAGTAGGAAAATGGAAATTAGCATGTTGACCTCAAGTGAAGAATGATAAGGGGCAAGCTGGTTGGGTCTGTCTGATGCATTTATGTTAGAATACAAACTCTACAAATAACTACTACCTTCTTTAAATTATATCACATATTACATACATGGTACAGTTCAAATGAATGAGACATTATTCTGCTAAAATTGGATTACATCATAGGAAGACAGTGATACATACTTTTCATCTATGAAAATGTGTACATATCATATAACATTATCCAAATGTGTGTGACCGAGAGTCAAACTTTCATTTAAGTTTCTGGTTTGTTCATCCTATTATGTCACTTAGTGTTAGCTAAATGTTCTGCACTGTGAACAATTGTCCTCTGTTTTGTGTAACAAAGGTGAATTTTTAACTGCTAACCTAGTGCAGTGGCATGATTTCAACTCTTTGATGTTCCTTTTCTTCTTCTGTATGCCATAGTAGTTCAGAAATTTGACAATAAGCCAGTCTGTGCATAAAACCTGCTTTTCTTTCCAGTACACCATCTGGGGTCACAAAGTGCACAGCCTATAAGAAAAATGCCTCAAAATCATTTGAAAACAAGGGGTGCAAGTGTTCAACACTTTTAAATAAAAAAAGAGTGAAAGAAAGAACACTCAACCAGAGTGAAATCATTTTCATACTAAAAGAAATCTGATTTCGTGGACAATGCATATTTCTCTAATACAGACCGTCTGATCTCTTTGTTCAAGAATGACCCTTCATTGTTCTAAATAACCATAATAGAAGATTTTTATGCATTCTAGCAGCAGTATAAATTTCCTGTGACTTTATTCAGAAAATAACCTGCAAAATTATACAAGTAAACATTCATAATCAAATTTATCAGTAAATTTAGCAAAAGGGCCAAAATTTGCTAATTGCCAGCTGCTTCTGTTTATAATAAGGCACCAATATATTTTATGCACAGTGAAAATTTATTATGCTTATTTTGTAATTATGCAATTTATGAACATTGCAATAAAACATTGAATTAATGGAATAACAGTATATTTATGCTACAGACCATTAGTAATAGAGTATACTCTTGGTTATAGGATAATTTGTGCTGCAAAGCCCTTGAGTCTTAGTTTATAGTCCAGATTATATTCCATACATCCATCTGTGCGTGTTCTTACTCTCTTAACTCGTTTAATTTATTATAAAATCAGAAGCAGACTGGGTTGCCTGGTCAATACTGGCATTGGGCAGTTATATTACAAGAAGCACATGAGTTTGATCATCACAGGGTACATTCAACAACAACCACCACAACATTTATTTATATAGCAAGTTTTCATACAATTGTTGCTTTACAAGATGAAGAAAGAAAAGTTTATAAAAAATATAAAAATAAGTTTAGGCAATACTAAGTAACAAAGAATAAAGTAAGGTCCGATGGCCAGGAGGACAGGAAAAAAACAAAAACAAAACCTGCAGGGGTTCTGAGGCCACAAGACCACCCAGCCTCCACTGGGCATTCTACCTAACATAAATGACCTAAATCAGTCCTTATGGTTTTCATGCTTCACATGGAAGAATAATTACGATGATTGTCATGTGGACCTCTGGTCTTCATTCCATCAATGTAGGGACTGCATGGTGCCTTGATCAGGTGGTGGTGGTGACCACCACAGAAAACCAGAAAAAGAACAGCAAAGAAAGTAGGGGTTAGTACTGATTTATTCTTGTCAATTAACAGCCCTTCATCTACTCACCACTCTGCTGTTACATCAGGTTATCTATCTATCTATCTATCTATCTATCTATCTATCTATCTATCTATCTATCTATCTATCTATCTATCTATCTATCTATCTATCTATCTATCTATCCTACATCCTACCTGACAGTTTCAATATGTAGGTGTATTTGGCCAGATATCTGCCAAGAGAATGCCTGGGTGGAATGACCACTAGTAAGTCACAGTGCAGTGAATACCAGATAGTGGCCGTTTAAAGAGGGATACCTCATCCTTGGTGAGTGATTGTTGTCTTCCCAGTGCTTTATGATAGCATACTAGACTAAGAGCCTCAGAATATTACTTGAAATAAGTTTACTCTGGTAATGGATGTAATGGATAATTGAAGAAATTGTTTTTGAATTCAATACATACAAATCATCAATGTACTGAACTGTCCAGTCCTTTTACTATTAAAATCTAATGGAATGTGCATGTGTGTCTGGGAGTCATCTTCTTAGCTAGGTCAAGGTAAGCAGTATAACCCCCACTACAAGAGGGGGCACTATTGCTAGCACTTTCTTCTTTCTCATCCACTGTTCTGACAGACTGTTTCAGGAGAACGCCTAGTGGCCATCTTCAGCGCTGAGATGGCTCCACTCTTTCTGGTCCGGATGCAATAAAAGTGGCCTGTCCCTGGAAGAAGGTGGCTCATTCTGGAACCCACCAGTGAAGCAGACAGAGCTCTCACTAATGAAGCCTTGTGTGATACCTTTAGTTGACCTCTTTGGCCATACGTACGACTAATTCCTGTGCACACAAAGTGCTGAAAGAGTTTTTTGTATATTTTTCAGGATAGCCCCAATTGATGCTGGCTCTTTAATGGTCTGTCAACCAGTCACAAGAAAAAAATTTATTAAATTAGTATTTAAACATTTTATTTAAATTTTGTGCTAGTCCTCTTTAAGCCTGCTAATGCAATTTAGGAACTGGTTCACTCAAAGTGCTATCATTTTTAAATTCATATTAGACACTGGGTATTTATGGCCTTAATATAGTTACCACGACTGTATCACAGCTTTAGGGACCTGGATTTTGATTCCCAATTCTACAACTAGCTGTGTGGAGTCTGAATGTTATCACCATATCCACATGGATTTTTTTCTATGTACTTCTTCCAAGCACATGTAAGCAAGGTTGATTGTTGACTCTAAATTGACCCGATATGAGTGTGTGCAGGTATGGGTGACTGTAATGGACTGGCAGCCTGTCCAGGTCTGGTTACTGTCACGTGCTGATGGGCTTTAGTTTCAGTGAACCCCAAACTTTTGAAAATTGGTGAATGAGCTAATAAATGGTTGTGTGAATGGATGTACTGTACTGTAGATTTATTCATGAAATAAGATTAACTTTGATTGTTCTGTGTTTATAAAGTTTTCACCACATTCACATTATATTGTGCAAAAAGCAGCCATGAAGAATGGCTGTTATATTTCTTCTTCTTCTTCTTCTTCTTCTTCTTCTTCTTCTTCTTCTTCTTCCTCTTCTTCTTCTTCTTCTTTCGGCTGCTCCCCTATATCCAAGGTGACTTACAACATTTAAGAAATATACAATTGGATACATTTCTTTTGTACTTCCAGTTGTCACATAGGCAGGTGCAGTGACTTCACGCTGTATATTCAATATAGGAAAGTTTCAGAAGAAGTGATCCAGAGTACAATCACTTCAATCCATTCCCTGAATCTGCTGATTTTTTTCGGGTTGTAAAAGAGCCTGTTCTAGCAGCACAGGGTGCCAAGCAGGATTGCACTCAGGATGGACACATCCATACTCACTGACACAGGGACAAATACAAGTTTTCAAACAACCTAAGTTCCATATTCATGGTATGTGTTTACCAGGAAAAAACTAATATAAATAAGAAGAGAACAGGCAAACTGCACATACATAAAAGATGTATCAGTGCAACAACCTGACTGCATACTAATGACATGTGATTTTAACAAATAGGACATTTTTTCTTCACATTGCAGAAAACTGAAATGCTATTACCATGGTCATACATCTAAAACATTCTAAGTAGTGTTGAAATGGAGCTTTGTAATTACATTCTTTTACTGTATATATCCATTTTTATTCATAATTGTTGGATTCAGAGTTGCAAGGCAACAACCTACCTGGGATGTAGAGCCTCGGGCAATACAGAAAATAACCACAGTGATGAGAATGAGAGAAGATTACAAATATAGTTTTTACTCCTTACTTGATCCTCCCTATGTGAGGTCAGGATCACAATTGTGTGCAACCCAAAAGCAGAAGGTATAAGGAAGGTAATGATACCAGCATCTTGGTTAGGCCAATCTGATTGATCTGCACCTCTTTGACATATTGGAGCAAAACAGAGAAATCCCATCTGGATACAGGGAGCATGTGCAAACCACAGAGTACAAGGTCATCTACTCTGTAGAGTTCATAGCGTGACACTCCTGAGACTCTTACCATTTCTCCTTTGTCGTTGTGCCAAGGAAGGAGCACACAGAAATAAATATTGGGATACCAACCCAGTCATTCACTTTTGCTTCTTCGGTCCAAACAAAAATTAAAAACACAATCAACTGTAAACAAAATATATCACTTATGACTTAGAATCAAATGATTAATCATAATTAAACAAAACTATAGCACTTCTGGCTTTGCCTTCACAGGATGCACAGAGCTCCGTCCTGCGGGTTTCTTGAAAATTCACAGATTGACTCTCCTTCTTATATAGTCGAATCTTTTGGTGCCCTTGCCGGAATGGTGTTGTCAGTGACCCTAAATGAGCATTTTCTCTGGACTATGGAGAAAGAAGAAGATGACACAGTTAGTGATAGCACTCCCTCTCACCTCGGAGTGATATTATGTACCTCAGGTGATCCTTCAATGTGCAGACATGACAACTTGCACATCCTACATATATAATAATCCAGGAGTATACAGTTTACCCCTTGCCAGTGATGTTCTTCTCTAAAGTCCAACATATGCCGGATCTTCACTTTCTTTTGGGCATCCGCAGTCAGATGTTGGTACCTCTACAAACACAAAGCATTCAATTTAATATGCGAGAACAAATGTGGCTGTATATGGAATTAAAAATGAGTGTTGATGGTATAAGGTTGATGACCAGTGATTGCAGAGAGACAGCTAAGAAAGATTAGATCGATCACCAGTCAAATAAAATACAAGGAGCACAAGAATACCAAGGGAAGATATACAGCATTGAATACTTTAAAGGTCCCAGTTCTCAATGAGACCTCCTTAGGTACTGTATATTGGATGGATGGATAAACAATTTTACTGAATTGCTTGAATATGTTTGATTTTTGCTTATCCTGCGAAACAAGTTTTACTTTCATATGTGTGAATTTTCCCTGTAGTGGGCTGGTGCCCTGCCCAGAGTTTGTTTCCTGCCTTGTGCCCTCTGTTGGCTGGGATTGGCTTCAGCAGACCCCCATGACCCTTTAGTTAGGATATAGCGGGTTGGATAATGGATGGATGGATGAATTTTCTGAACATACTTCATCTATCTTAAATAGGAGGAAGACTTGACATTATGATGTCACAAGACCTAAACAACATGACAGTGCCCATAAAAAATCATAATGAAACTATGAGAAATAATCTGGCAAAAGACAATGGAAAAACAATAAAAAGTAACACGGTGAATAATGAAAGAATCATAGGCACATGGAATAAATTATCAAGAACTATGGAAGATAATGGAACCTTCGTGCACTTCAAAGAATTTGCAGGGTTTTTTTTTGGCTAGAATGGCCCGTTCCTGTCAAAATTGTTGTGATTTTCTAAAATTGAGAGCACTTTCAACCATATCACGACTGCATTGGGCATGAGACAGAATGCCAGATCATTGCAGAACACTTTCTCATACACACCCCACTCCTGCAAAAGAAAATATGTAGACAAAATTGTCAAGGACAGTAAATGAGTTGTTACTTGTGATCAGGTCTCTAGGGCATTGTAATTTCACTGCAATGAGTACTGCAATTTAGAAATTATAAAAAATTTCTGTCTAAATTAAATTTAAAAAACTGCCCCATCCATCAAATCTCCCTTCAGGTGGCTGCTGGTTAGGCTACAGCAGTAGCAAACCTGGATAAGGCAAAATCGGAACAAATAATGCATGGATGTCTAAACTCAAAAAGAAAAGATGTTTTATGTTCATAGCTATAAAGCTTTGCTTTAAATTACAAATAAAAGAGTATCAATTTTTGCACATACCAATACATTTTTCAAAAAACACCAACACACAATGCTTAAACAAGTAGTGAAAAATTACAACACAATATAGTTCTGCAACATTAAGAGGTACAGCAAATGTCAGCCATAGTGAAAATATCATAATGCCATCTAAGACGGATTGAAATTTAAGTAATTAACATAGACCTTATGTTTTTTAAATGATACCTGTGTTGGCCGTTTGGTCTTGTATAATAATACACACCTAATCCCTTTCCCTTGCAGCTGCCTTTTCTTCTTCAGACAGAGCAGCCCATTTTCATCACATCTTCTTGGTGTTGCTTGTCAAACTGATCTCTCTCATTGTCAAACTGCTTTGCTTGGAAAATGTGGTGGTGGGCACTACTGCATTGGCCTGGATTAACGACTCTAGCCTAATCATGTCCGGTCTTGGCTTCCCAATGAGAATGTTGATTTATTATTATCTTACCTCATCCATTGCCCACCACACAAAGTGATCAGGCATTAACATAACAGCTATAAACTTTGTTTTCGGGGCCCAAGAAGGCGCGAGAAAGCCACTACCACAGTGCTGTTGCTGGCATATAACACCGGCCAACAAAAATAGGCCCATAAGACTAATTTTCTTATTTTTAGACAATTAGTTGATATTTTTATCATCATTTTTATAATCATATTATGATTTTTGCTCCTTCTTCTAAGTGCTTTGCCTTGTGGACGCGGCCCGGACACAGACAGGCGGACATGTTGTAACTCAACCACCACACGTTTATTTACACAACTATTTACAACAATATGGTCACTAAGACCCAGTCCAAAATAGTGCACAAAACCCCAAACAAAGTCCTGGCCACAATTGCCTTTCTTCGGGCCGCCTCCACACCTCCTCTGTGCTTCGTCCTTCCTCCTCCCGTCTCCAGCGCTGAATGAATGGAGACGGTCCCTTTTAAACAGTCCCCGGATGAGCCCCAGATGTTCCCGGCATTCCTCCTTTGGCCACGCCCCAGCGTGGCGGAAGTGCCGGCTGTCCTCCCGGCAGCTCTCCGGTGCCGCCCTAAATCTTCCCCAGCACTTCCTGGTGTGGCGGAAGTGCTGGGGTAACAGGTCCCAAGGCATTGGGGCGCCTCCTGGCGGTGACCACGGGCCCCTACAGGGTGGAGCTTCCATGCCCTGTACCCATGGCCCCCAGAGCAACCAGGAAGGCGGCCCCAACGTGATCCAGGGTGGGCTCTGACCCTCTTCCGGTCCCTCACGGCGTCCCGGCTGGGTCGTTGCCCCTGGCATCCCTGACAGCCTATTTTTAAATGTCTTCCTAACTTTAAAAAACAGATGCACACACAGACACTTGTCTTTTTATTAAGGTGGATATGAATAAAAGAAACAATTACATTCAAGAGAATATAAATAAAATACCAAAAAACTTAGGAGCAATGTAGATTAGAAGAAAATACTAGGCTTCATTTGTTATTCTTGTGCACAGGAGGATTTTATATCGAAAATGTATGTAAAACACTTTTTATGAAATGTTGGTATTCATGATCTTTGTTTCTTTCTCTACCATAAAGTTAATTTTAAAACTACTTTATAATGCACATTGCCATTTTCCTAACCTGTTAAATTATAGGGTCACTGGTGGGCTAGAACCATTCACAACAGCACTGAAAACCTGGTATCTGGGTTTTAAACCCACTGTAGGGTACCCTCACACACACACCCACAATCATTCACACAGGTCAGTTTAAAGTCGCAGATCCATCCAACATGCAAGTCTTTAGAATGAGGGAGAAGTGCCTGGAGGAAAACCCCCACAGAGAGGGATGGAATAAGTAAACACCACACAATCGACAAGAAGGCCGGAGTGAGGCCAAGGAGCCTGGAGCTCTCAGGCAGTGGGTGTGTGCAGTACAAATAAAATGAAGACACAAACTTTCTTCACTCTATCATTTAAGCCTATAGGTTATTTTTACAAAACAATTATGGAAAAATAAATCTTCAATGATTTATTCATTTTATCTTAAATTAAAATAATAACTGCTTTTAAAGGTGATGGTTTACCAACTGTACGGCAACCGTCTCATTTAATTCTCAAACCCACTTAATCCAATTCAGGCACTAATGTTGACTAAGACTGTTTTTTCATTGACAAATTATAAATGATGTCTTTTTAGAGCCACAAATAATTACTAACAGTGATAAGCTCTGTGAGTTCATTTTATAGAAGAGAGATTGCACTTCAAGGTAGCATTGATTCTTATTTGCTCTCATCAGCAAGCAGGAGAGATTCTTTAAAGTCACTCTACACCTCATGACTTCTCGGTGCACAAGGGTCATCATTCCTGAAAGTTTTGCCTACAGGGATTTTGAGTGATCAGATTTCCTAGACCTTCATGATCTGAATGCTCCCAAGTGTCCTAAATGACCTTACATAACTACATGTTATACTCAATTTCCATATGTCTCACACCAACTGTTAAAAATCAATGAAGGTTTTTTTTGATATTGCTGAGCTGTGATGTACCATAAATGAGCACATGATTAGGTCACTTTAACTTTATGCAGGGATACCACAGCTCTAAAATGTAGCAGGCTGTATGAGCAGCGAGTGGCAGTTTTGGAATGGGGATCAGAACAGAGTATGCACCTTTAAATATAACCATGTCTGGCTGCCATTTAAACCACGTGTACACTCTTTCCTAAACTTATACAGTTTCACTGACTGGTGTTTGTGTGTCAGTGTGTGTGTGAGTCTGATCAGCATGGGGGTGTCATCCCACCCAGAGTGAGGCCAGCCTTGTACTTGATGCTGCTGCCATAGGTGCCTTCTCCCTGTGACTCTGTACTGGACACAGAAGTTAAAAATGGAGTTTAAAATTACTGTTAAGCAAAACTGAAAACAACATCAAACAGCCTGAAAGAACAGGAGACAAAAGAAGGACAAGAGAATTGACTTCTTCAGTGGCTAGAAACAAACAGACTATCCAAAATGAAGGACCGGTGATGTGGTAAGAACATTCCTTGTTAGTTCAGATGAGCTATATACAGTTAGTCAATTTTTAAAAACTCACACTATTAGAAGCACTCATTGGGCCAGTACTTCATTTTCTGCCACTGTCAGTTCTTTTGTCTTGTTTCCTATTTCTGTTGCTGTCAATGTTTGGGATAGATTAATCAGTTTTTTATGTTTTTTTTATGATCATTTTAAGCTTCTATTTTAGTAACATCTAGGACTAATCAAGATATTGCAGGTAAATGGATACTATCAAACGTATAGTACCATGCTATGTCATATAAAGAAACTTTATGAGTACAAACACACAGATATCTACAAAACTTTGATTAATGAGGCCCTCTGGGTGCTGACATTCAGTCTGAATCTACAACAGTGCAGTTAGAGGAATAAGAGTGGCCTGTCGGTAAAAGTTTGACTGACAGTTCTGTAGAGTCAGTATGGAGCGAGAGGCCTATAGTAAAAAAAAGCAGTATATATATGGTATAAATAATACAGTAGAGAAAGAAAAAGTGTAAACCTCAAGGCCCACAACTGCTAACAATACACAGCTCACAAACACTCCACAGTCCACGTTTTAATTCCACCTGATAATTATTATGTTACAGGATTCTTACTTACGGAATATTTTTAACACCAGATAAAGTCACATCAATGTTAATGAATTCTCTTTCCAGATTTTGGGTTCTTCTGTCCAAATTCCACTAATTTTCATTTTACAAACTTTGTATCAAGGGGAATGATGGGCATGGCCCCAATATATTGTCAATCAGTCAATCATTGTCCAACTCGCTATATCCTAACAAAGGGTCACAGGGGTCTGCTGGAGCCATTCTCAGCCAGCACAGGGCACAAGGCAGGAATAAATCCTGGGCATGGCACCAGCCCACCACAGGACATAAACACACACACACCAAATTTACACTAGGGACAATTTAGGATCGTCAATGCACCTAACCTTCACGTCTTTGGACTGTGGGAAGAAACCCACGCAGACACGGGGAGAACATGTGAACTGCGGGGCAGTAACGCTACTTTATTTAAATAATCCCCATGGATGGACCGCCCAATTCAACTGGTGCTGAGCACCCCTTACTCTTTTCATCCTGCAAAGAATTCCACGAGAGGTACTAGAACCCTACTATCGTCCTGCTGCAAAACCACAAAGAGGTAAAAATCTTTTCCCGGGCCCAGCATTGCTTTTTGATTCCCCTTGCTTATACAGCTCAGTAGCCCAGTAGCCAAATCTTCACAGCTTCAATGACCTGGCCATGGTCTGTGTGGATCTCAGATATTCTCCCTTTTACGTATGTGGGCATTTTCTGAATTCTCTGGTTCTTTCACTAGCCCAAAAGTACATGGGCTAGGTTGACTGATGAGTCTAAAGTGCTAGTCAGTATGGCTGGTGGTCTTAGCTGTGCTGTCAATTCCAGTGTTGGTTTCTACATTGTTCCTAAACCTGCTGGTGTAGGCTCAGCAATTGAAGTAGCACTCAAGTAGCTATATGGATTTAATTTAAATCTGGAGAATTAAATCTATTTCAAGTATGAAGTCACAGAATTTTAAATTTTTTTTCTACTTAAATATAATTAATAAAGTAAATTATAAGTTTCTGCCTAGATTTTCTTCCTGACTTGCAACTTGGAACTGGTTGGATAAATTCCAGGTGCCAGTGACCCTCAATGGATTATGCACATTCAAAAATTGGATGAATAGATGAGACTCCTTTTCATTATATTTGCATTAATAATACTTTATTTTAGTCTCAAGTTGCATCCTATTTAATTCTGGTGGATAACAGCTAAAAGCCTTCTTTTTAAAAACTGTCAGAAGGAACACAATTTAGTAAAGGTATTTTTCAAAAACAGTCTGATTTGTGTTTATAAAACTTACATTTTCAATATAAACTTATACTCCAACACGTCATTAAAGTAGCATTCTTATTTATTGATTGATCATCTGTGGAACAGCAATATATAGACCATCATATCTATAATGACTTTACTCATCTTCAGTGAATCTTCTTTCTCTTCATCTTTTCTCAACTCTATGTGGGGTCGATCTTTGAAAACTAATACTATAAGGGACGATTTATACAGTATATTCAACAATTGGAATTTCTAATGTTAAAATGAACCTTAAAAAGATCTAAAATATATTAACTAGATCAGCGTTTCTCAACCTTTAAGTATTTGCGACCCGAGTTTTCATGACAGTTTTAATCGCGCCCCCCCTAACATTTTTTTGAAATGTAGATGCATATTTTATTATACTTACTTAACTTTTATCGACATTTATCTAACTCTATATTTATTTTTCTACTATTAGAATGTAGTTTAAGTTAATTTGTTTTGGTTTCAACAGATGTTTTTTTCATATTTTTGATTCTTGTTTTCTTTTATACACATCTTCGTGCAACCCTTTTTGTTACTTCGCGCCACCTAGGGGGGCTCGCCCCACTGGTTGAGAACCACTGAACTAGATCAAATTAAATGGACAAAATTGTACACATATTATGTATAATTGTGGTGTTTTCTGCAGTACTTTTTCCTCAATTTCTGCTATTCATTTGTGTACTGAATATGTGATGTGATGGATGGCCGGGGATCGTGCCCTACCGGGAGACCTGGAGGAGCAGGGGACCAGGTCCATGGCAATTTATACCCTGGGACATGAGAGGGCAGCCCCCGGGTTGCATCAGGGTCACGGGCTTGGGGCTCTGAAGCTCAAACCTGTTGGGGTCCATGGCCCCACCAGGGGGCCCCTGGACAGCTCTGGAAACAAGATCTACAGCACTTCCGTCACACCCGAAGTGCTGCCTGAAGAGGAGCTGGATTAAAGAGCAGCGCTTCCGCCATACCCGGAAATGCTGCCGGAGGTTAATTGGGAAGCGCCTGGAGCACTTCCAGGTGCACTATAAAAGAGACCGCCTCAATCCATTCGAAGAGCTGGAGTCGGGTGGCAAAGGACGGAGCTTGCGAGTGGAGGAGGAGGGTAGCAGAGAAGAAGGAAAGAAAAGACTGGGAGCAATAGTGCTGGTGGGTTGTGCACTGTGGGTGAGGTGCAAAGGACTGTTTAGTGAGAAAATAATGAATATAGTGTGCATTTGGACATCGTGTGTCTTAGTGTCTGCCTGTGTCCGGGCACCTTTTACAGTGATTACAATATGGTGTTTACAAATAGTGCATTATCAATGTGAAGCCAGTAGGATTACATTTGATTTTACAGTATAGAATTTCCATCCATCCATTTTCCAACCTGCTGAATCTGAATACAGGGTCATGGGGGTCTGCTGGAGCCAATCCCAGCCAACACAGGGCAGGAACCAACCCCAGGCAGGGCGCCAACCCACCGCAGGAGTATAGAATTTGTTACTTATTATTTGACTGGCACATTTATTTGGGGCACTTACAACATTTGACATAAAACTGGTTTGTTTTCCTTTGTTTTTTCAATTAGAGCACAGGCAAGTGAACAGTATCAGCAGCAAGATTTGGGCCCAAAACCTCAAGTAATCAAGTCCAAAGCCTTAACCACTATGTCACAGATTTAGTAACATGCACGTTGTTGGGGATTGTTGTGGGTCTGAATAATAACCAAATGATAAGAGGCAAGATTCGTAGTGATGGGGCAAAGCATAGTCAGGACCAGAAATTCAAACCAACGTACTCCTCAATAAAAAGGTAAAACTAGAATCAGAAGTCGAAGATGAAAAGGAAAATGAAACCTGACACTAGGGTCTATCACTAAGTTTTTAGTATTCAAAATGAATATGCACTTTGGGATAATGCCTAGCAGTTCCTCCATCATATCTATGCAGCCATATCTGTGATGTAATTGATGCGACAACCGTGGTCACGTGATGCATCCAAACATGCTGTGTAAACAAAATGGGATCAAAGTAACATTTGCTAAATCAAAACAATCATAAACCTCAGAAACTACACGTTATTATTACAAGTATGTAGTAGGTATGATCACCGAAAGAACACGAACTGACATGAAATGCTGGTGTTTTACAAATAATGCCTTGAGGTTTTTATCTACTCCTGCACTTTTTACACAAGTGGTGCAGCATGCTTTAACTGAAAATGTGTTTATCACATGTTAAAAGCATGATTTGTAAGCAGAGAATGTACACTGATAAATAACTAAATTAAAATAAAAGCTGAAAAAGACCAACATCCTGTCGATAATTGCTTTCTCTTCACACATTCAATTTCAATTTATTTTCATTAGACATGCTTTCATTTAAAAGCTCAACATACAATACAATAATTATAACCATTGGTATGGAAAAAAGGACACTCAACAAAAACACAAAACACATCATTTGATTTTTTTTTTTTATTTACTTTGCTAATCCCCAAGGGGAAAAGGTCTTTTTGCATGACCTTGTGGTGGTCAGAGCACAGGATCAGTCGTACAGCACCCAGGAACAGTTTTCAGGTTAGGGGCTTTGCTCAAGAGCGCAACTGAGTAGGATCCTTTCTGACAGTAATGGGATTTGAACCAGCAACCTTCCAGACACCAGCACAGACCCTTAGCCTCGGAGCCCCCACTTCATCCAACATGGTATATAAACAAACCTTTACACACATGCTGAATATACAAAAATAGACTAATATGCTGTATATACTACATGTATGCAAATATCTATGTATAAGCAATCAGACCCATTAACTTTCTGAACACTATACAGTATTGTAGATCTAATTTTTAACAGATAAATTTGCAATTTTTGCTCAGACTACACTCAATAATCCATGCTGAAAAAGCCAAAACATGTTTTCAGAAAAGTTTGCAAATTTATTGAAAATCAAAAACTGAAATCTCTTGTTCATAGAAATATTAAGACCCTTATTTAGTAGTTTGTAGAAGCACCTTTCTGAACAATAAAGGCTTGGAGTCTTCTTGGGTAAATCCCTACAAGCTTTACACACTTGGATTTGGAAAGTTTATCCCATTCTTCCTCACAGATCATGTCAAGGTCCAATTGATTAAATGGGAAGAGTCTGTAAACTGCCATCTTGAGGTCTCTCCACCAGTGTTCTCTGGGGTTTATGTCTGGACTTTGACTCTGCCATTCAAGATCAGTCAGAGATTTGTCCTAAAGCTGCTGTAACGTTTCCTTGGCTGTATGCTTTGGGTCATTGTTGTGTTGAAAGTTGATCCATCACCCCAGTCTGAGGTCAGGTACACTCCAGAGGAGGGTTTCTTCAAGGGCCTATCTGTATTTGGCTGCATTCATCCTTCTCTTAATTCTGACCAGTCTCCCTCTCGCTGCTGAGAAGCACCCCAATAGCATGATGCTGCCACCACTATCATGCTTCACCATTAGGCAGGGGATAAATAGTGTCTGGTCTTCAACAGACATAGTGCTTGAAGTCTAAGCATGCTGTCTTTGTCTTTTACTCAAGAGTAGCTTCTGTCTAATCATTCTACCATAAATGGCAGATTGATGAAGTGCTGCTGAGAAGGCCACCCTTCCAACAGGTTTTTCCAACTCACCAGAGGACTTCTGAAGTTGTGCCAGAGTGACCACTGACTTCTAGGTCGTATCCATGACCAAGACCCTTCTTAGCAGGTTACAAAGTCTGACCCAATGGCCAGCTGTAGGAAGAGTCCTGGTGGTTCCAAACTTCTTCCATTTCACAATTAGTGAGGCCACTGTGCTCCTGGGAACATTCAAACCTTTAGAAATGTTTTTTTTGTTTTTTTTTTGCTTTTTCCCTGATCTACACCTCACTAAAATTTGATCGTAGAGGTCTACAGAGAGTTCCTTGGACTTCATGGCTTGGTTATTCTCTTGACATGAAGTGGAAATTGTGGGACTTTATATACACCTTTCCAAGCAATGTCCAATCAATTCATTTTTCCACAGGTGGACTCCAATCAAATTCTAGACACATCTCAAGGACAATTAAAGCAAACAGGATGAACCCGAACACACACGTGAGCACCACAGGAAACGGTCTGACAGATTTCAATTTTTGATTTATAGTACAATTTCCCCCAGTTCTACAAACATGTTTTAATAGTGCCATTATGGGTTATTGAGTGTAGGGTGATAGGCAAAAATTGCTAATTTTTCCATTTAAAATTAAATCTACAATACAATAATGCGTGAGGAAAGTGAAGAGTTCTGAATACTTCCTGATTATACAGAGAAATTAAATCTATGTATCAATGTAATCTCAATCAGATTAAAGTAAAGCATATTGTAATAGCTAACTTTAGGTCATGTAAGAGTTAAATATTAAAGGCTCATGCCTGTATTTTGTAAATAACTAGAAAACCAGCAATATTTATCAGCCCAAGGCTAGGAATGTGAGTACAAAGTGATGGTCACTTCCTGGGCCGGCAGCAAGTGTGTCCTTCGAGTCAAGATAATAGTGAAGAGAGAGGATAAAAGATGACTAAACCTGCCTTTACATGTAGTGGCCTGGCACTGCTTTTTACTTGCTTGCTTAAACACTAATATGATGAAATGAAATACCAAGAACAGAATGTACTATGAAAAAAATCAAGCAGGTTATAGTTTTAGAAATGCAGCTGCTTAAAACTTCAGCCTTGACGGATGCTTGCATATCAAGCAACTTTCATTTAACAGCCCAGTATCTCATACTGTATGTGGGTCTTCCAGGTTACGACTTAAATTATGTACTTGATCAATGAATACATTTCGGACACCTGCACAGGGTATGAAGTAATGATGGCTAGTTTCAGTCATGTGATGGACATTAGGTAATGGTGGAAAGAACTAGAAGGATGAGAGTATTTTGCATAGATGATAAGAAATATAATACAAACAAGTGTACTTTGTTACATTGCTCTTTCTGTACTCACATCTGGGCTCTGAGGTTACCTTCTTTAAAGAGAGAGAACTTTCCTCCTCTCTATGAAAAATCCACTTATATGAATAATATATATATTTTATATATATACTAGACATTAAGCCCGTTACAATAACGGGCGCTAGAACAGTAGTGCATAAACATTTGTATAAACAGTCTATATTAAATGGCAAGGGACCTTGTATGTGGCTGTAATATGTGTCACTGTATTGTGTGCCTTTAATTTACTCTCAGTAATACTGATTTGTATTTCTGTATAATGCCTGTAATTTTGTCGGAAAGTAATACAGTGGAACCGAAGTAATTTCCCCCATAGGATTGTATGTAAATACAATTAATCTGTTACAGACCGTATGAACTGTATGTAAATATATATATATTTTTTTTAAGATTTTATGCACAAATATAGTTAATCATACCATTGAATGCACAGCGTAATAGTAAACTAAATGTAAAAACATTTAACATACTAATAACACTAAGAAAACCTTGAACAACAGAGAAAACTAACACTGCAAGAGTTCACGCTATAGCCTTACGATCCGCTCGCTAAAAACACCTTTTTTAATGAGTTTTAAGCACAGGGAAAAAAATGAACATTTGAAAAATCCGTAATTTAATAAACAACCAAGAAAAGTAACATTGCAACAATGCACACAGGCGCCTGTGTGTGTGTGCGTGCATGTCTGTCTCTGTCGCGGGCCTGCGTGTGTGTGTGCGTGCATGTCTGTCCCCCATGCGGGCCTGCCTGTGTGTGTGTGAGTGTGCCTCTCTGTCGGGCGGGCGTGCATGCGTGCATGTCTGTCCGTCTCTCGCGTGGGCCGGTCTGCCTGCGTGCGTGCGTGCGTGTCTGTGTCTCTCGCGTGGGCCGGCCTGCCTTCCTGCGCGCGTGTGTGTGTATGTGTGTGCGTGCGTGTGCATGCATGCGTGCGTGTCAGTCCGTTTCTCGCGTGGGCCTGCCTGCGTGCGTGTGTGTCTGTCCGCCTCTCGCATGGGCCTGCCTGCCTGCCTGCCTGTGCGCGCGAGTGTGCGTGCGTGCGTCTCTGTCCGTCTCTTGCGTGGGTATGCCTGCACACGCGCGTGTGTGTGTGTGTGCGCGTGTTTGTGTACGTGCATTCGTGTCTGTCTGTCTCTCACATGGGCCTGCCTGCCTGCGCACGCGCGCGCGTGTGTGTGTGTGTGTGTGTGCGTGCGTGTCTGTCCGTGTCTCGCGTGGGCCTACCTGCCAGCGTGCGCTCATGTCTGTCTGTCTCTTGCACTGACCTGCGTGTCTGTCTGTCTGTCTGTCGCGCGCACTCACCTGTGTGTGTGTCTCTCTCTCTCTGCACACACAGGGAATGCACAGGAAGAGACTAAACACGTGCCGTGTGGCCCCACGCATGCGCACTTCACCAGAAGACACACACACACGGACACTGGACACACACAAGGGTTTTATTAAAGAGGATGATATTTATATATATATATATATATATATATATATATAGTAACAGTGAGGCTCTGATCCACCTCTTGAACCCTCAGGAATCACGCTGGACGCTAGTCCTCTTTAATTTGTTTTTTATGTGCACCAAGCACCCTCCTCTGCACACTGTTCATACCACAAATAAACTATTAAATACAATTATCACTCCTCCTCGCCCAGACACTTTGCCCCTCTACCTCCAGGCTCAGCTCAGCGTCTGGGTTTTCTCTGTGTCCTTTTATATCCCCTGACCCGGAGGTGTTCCTGCCCAAAAGTCCACAAGTCCTTATTCCTTCTGGGTCAGGGTAAACAATCCAATCCCGGAAGCATGCCCTCTCTTCCTGTCCTGGGATTGTGACGCACTTTCGGGGTATAGGGCACATACGAGTCCACAGTCCACAGTCCTACAGCAACTCCCAGTGGCCCCCACGGTATCCAGCAGGGCCGTGCGTAAAGACTACAAAGTCCATAAGGCTCTACTGGAATTCGGGGCCCGTCCATGCTGTCGGGAGAGGGGGTGAGGACCGGAACTTGAAGCCGGCCATCCACCACAATATATATATATATCTATACTAATAAAAAGCAAAGCTCTCACTCACTCACTCACTCACTCACTCACTCACTCACTCACTCACTCACTCACTCACTGACTCACTCACTGACTCATCACTAATTCTCCAACTTCCCATGTAGGTGGAAGACTGAAATTTGGCAGGCTCATTCCTTACAACTTACTTACAAAAGTTGGGCAGGTTTCATTTCGAAATTCTACGCGTAACGGTCATAACTGGAACCTATTTTTCTCCATATAATGTAATGGAGTTGAGTTCAATGGCCGTGGGGGGCGGAGTTTCGTGTGACATCATCACGCCTCCCACGTAATCACGTGAAATGACTGTCAACGCAATACGTAGAAAACAAGGAAGAGCTCCAAAAAGCGCTGAAGAAAACATGCATTATACAATTGAGAAAGCAGCAAAACAATAAGAAACGAGTGAGTCACACATAGAACCATATTCATGAGTGCAGCTACTTCAGAAACAAAGCACGGTGTAAACCTAAAGTTTAAATTAAGTTCATAGACAGGCTGACGCGCTGCCTTGTCATGCCCATGGCTAATGCGGGATACAATTTTAATGAGAGGACGCAGGATATAAACGAGAGTTTTGATCACTTTGTAACTAAGTTAAAATTACTGGTGAAGGGCTATACTTATGCAAATTCTGAAAGACTGTCTTTGTGGGGGGATTGACAGTTAAGGCGGGTGGGAGAGTCACGTCATCATCCTCCCCTCCCATTCACCTCATTTCGGTCTGAGCTGAGCTCCACAGCTAATGCAGTCTTGCGGAACCAACTTTGTGACGCTGCCACCAAATACTCACAGAAAAATGCACAAGTTAATACACATGCTGTCTCTAGAGTTTCTCCACACTCTGAATTCTCCAGGCACTACTTACAAAACGTTACATTGACAATCGTGTTAAGTTATTTTTAAAATAGCTGAGAAGCTTCGATGCATGTGCTCCATAACATGTTAAAAATAACACATTTAATCACACTTTGCATTCCAAGCAAAGGGAAACTTCTGTCAATGCATGATTTCCTGGTACACCGATTACATTGATGCACACATCAGAGCTACAAAAATGTAACAGTCAGAAGAAAGCGCGTTGCTACGACTGATTGGAGGAAAATTTCATTTCAAAAGACTACCTGACGGAAGCCTTGATAAAAGCGTGGTTTTGTGCACATATATATACTGTATATATATATGTAGATGTATATGTATATATACTGTATATATGTGTGTATATGTATATATATGTTTATGTGTGTGTGTTGTCACGCATGCGCGAGTAGGAGGCCACAGACGGACCTTAAACCGCTTTGAAAGACGTTCGCCGGCAGGGAGTGACAGGGTACTAACCTTTCTCCTTTGTCTTCCAGGAAAAAAGACGCTCCGCCATTGTAACCTTCCCGCAGTACGTCCACTTCCGCCCCTCCACCGCCATCTTCCTTGACGCCAGCAGTCCTATCCTCCCTCACGGTTCCTTCCCAGCATTCTCCACTTCCGGCTCCTCCCCTATAAAATGGCCGCCGACGCCTATGAACGGCGTCGCGCATATGAACTGTTTTTGTTTATATCCTGACCTGTTTTTTTCATTGTGGAGTGTCCGCAATATACGGGGCCGGAAAACCCCAAAACTTTATGCTGTTTGTTGCATCTTATTTTACAGTGGCGTAGTCGGCAAGATACTATAGCCCAAGAGAAATGACTGAAGGGCAAGACCTCAACACGGTGCTGCAGGGAATGAACGCCCAGATCCTGGCCCTGCAGCAGGTGCAAGCCAACACCACCCGGGAGTTGGAGGAGACGAAGGCCAAACTGGCGGAAGCCCGAAGGGTAAGGCCCGACCCGCCTCGTCCAACGCCCCAGCCTCTGGTGCCCATGACAGAGGCGGACGATATAGAGTCTTACCTAGGCATCTTCGAGAGGACGGCCACCCGGAACGAGTGGCAGCGGTCCGAGTGGGCGTCCATTCTGGCGCCCTATCTGAAGGGACCCACGCAGCGGGCTTATTACGACCTCCCCGTCGAGGAGGCCGCAAGTTATAATCTCCTGAAACAGGAGATCCTGGCACGCTACGGCATCACGCCGGGCCAGCAGGCGGCCAAATGGTGGAGCTGGCAGTTCGACCCAGAGAAGCCGGCCGCGCAGGCCTTCACTTCTGCGCAAAATGGGGCACTGGTTACGACCCGAAGGCCCCCATGCCCAGAAGGTCGTAGAGCAGGTGGCTTGTGAGGGCCTGGTAAACGCTTTGCCCAGCTCACTCGCCCAGCAGGTCCGGTGCCATCCTTTTAAGGACATGCCAGGCCTCCTGGAGGTCTTGGAGCGTCATCTGGCGGTCTACCAAGGCGGGGGGTCGGAAAGGCATGCTCATGGAAACTGACAGGGACGGGCGGCCACCCCCGAGCCCTCTGAACGCTGTTACAAGTGTGGCGAGGTCAGCCACCTCCTTCCTACCTGTCCCCTCAACACGACAGCAGAGCCGATGGACTGCACCTGGGCGGCCGTCGAAAGGTACTGTACTCCGTCGCACCCTCTGGCAAGTCCAAACACAGGAGTGGTGTTGTTGAATGGGCACTTGGTGGTGGCTTTGTTTGACTCCGGCAGCAACATTACCATTGTCGCTCGCTGTTACGTGTTACCGCGACAGTGGCTGGCGCAACACTTGCAGGTCACTTGTGTACATGGGGAGACCAAGTCTTACCGCAGCGCCCGCTGTTACATCACCTGGAAGGGGCAAGTTACCAACTTGACGGTCGCGGTGTTACCCGATCCCCCCTATCCGGTAATTTTGGGGCAAGACTGGTCACACAGGAAAACGGTAAGACGAACACCGCTCCCGGGGCCTTGCTAGGTCTGGTCATGAAGGGGCGAGGCACCCTTCCCGCGGTCTCCACGCCTTGCTCTGAGGCAAGTCAAAATGGCGCAGGCACATCGGGGGAGGTTTCTCAGGCGACGGACTCTGACCCGGAAGTATCCGCCGGAGAAGGGACGAGCCAGGGAACCCTTCCCCCAAACCGCTCACAAGACCCCCTAAGTAATTTGGCCACCAATTTCAGTCCACGCCTGCCTTGTTTAAAAGGGAGCAGTGGAATGACTATTCCCTGCGGTTTGCCCAGAATGTGATTGTTCTTCCAGGCAGCTCACAAGCTGATGGTTCCATGCCACGCGAGCCCTTCTTTGTACTGGAGAATGATCTGTTGTATCGGGTGTCACACACGTGTGCATGGGAAGCAGCTGAAGGGCTTAAACAATACTGTTTATACATCTGCCCAGGGCGGGGTACGCTGACGCTCTTTCTGAGTTCTCTGCAGGTCTTACCCGGGAAATCCCACCAGGACCCGCCATTTCCAGGAAGGACACACCACCTCCGGTTCCGGCCCCAAGAATGAGGTCACTTCCGGTTCCGCCCCAAGGGTGATGTCACTTCCAGTTCCGGCCCAGAGGACGACATCATTTCCGCCCTCTGAGCTATAAAGCTCACTGCCTTGCTTAGGCAGGCAGTTCTGTTTTGGACTCTGTTGTGTAAACTGACTATGATGTCTCAAAGCTTTGCAGCCAGGAAACCGATTAAACGGGTGGCTGCCCCAAACCTTTCACGCCTCTGGTCTCCACTTATTACAGTGGCGTAGTCGGCAGGATGGTGTCCCTGAAGAACCCGGGACACGACCTTCAAGGAACCAGGTGGGTGAGTACCGGGCCGAAGTTTCGGGCAGGGAGTGCGCGGAGGGTCAGGAAGGACGCGGTGCAGGCTCTGCTCCACGAGCATAACCCGGGGCTAACAACCCATCTCGTGGAGAAAGTAGAGGGGACCCACAGGCGTGGGCTGGCCTCTGGGGAACACACACGAGTGGCTCAGTATGCTCTTCCTGGCAGGAAAGCCGAGCCCATCGGGACCAAGGTCCCTGTTAATGATGGGTTGTCCCCAGGCCGCAGGTAAAGAAATATAAACTGGGAGTTTAACCCAGTAAAGGGCTGTCAGAGCAGGCTATGGCTCTCTGGCAACAGGTGGGTGAGTGGCTACGCCATTTGATTACCCCTTACAAATAGTGCAGCAAGTGGCCTGTTTTTGCTGCTACAACACTACCCCAGGAATTTGCCCAGCCGCCTGGGGCGAATTCCATTCATGGACGAGCTGCTACAGCTCCTAAAACCCAGAGGCCGGCTGTGAAACCTGGGAGGGCAGAACAGCTGCTTGTGGACTACCGGGAGTTATGTCCCACTAAAGCAGTCCCTTCCACGCAATCCAGAGCCTGTTCGAAGTCGCCGGGCCGCCTGGCTTGCGACCTGTCGGGAACAAGGCGGACCGTAGGGGACAATGGCGGGTTGTTTGTGTGCCCTTAGCAATCCCCTGGCGGATAAACATACGGGAGAGCTTATTATTAATGGACATAGGTAACAGCGCTGTTTGATTCCGCAGTAACGTGTCTGTCGTTGCTCGCCGCTTTGTTCTACCGCAACAATGGATTAAGAAAAGACCAGTCTAAAATGTATACACGGAGATATCCGCCGTACAATACCGCTCGGTGTTACGTGTGTCTCGGAGGAACCCTTCGGCGGCTTACCGTAGCGGTACACCCGGATCCTCCGTTTCCGTAATCCTCGGGCGGACTGGTCTGACAGTAACAGGTAGTTTAGAAAGCATTCCCGAAAAGCTTTTGGCCTCGTTATAGATGATAAAGACTCATCTCAAGCTGCTTCCACACCGTAATCAGCCGACAGGGAGTGGGCGGTAGGCCAAGAGAGTGACGAAGATACTCCCGGACCGTCGCGGGCTACTACGCCATCCACTAGCGCCCGCAGCGAGGGAGGATTCTCCGCCCCTTGAGGTCAGACCGACCCGCTCTCTGAGTTGCACTTTCAGTTTAGAGCGACTCCGCTTCTTTCAAGAGAGAACAGTGGAATGACGACTCTCTGAAGCACATAAAGAATGCAGTGGTTCTCGTTAACGCCAACGACGATTTGCCCATGCCACAGGGACCTCACTTTGTCATGGATAATGAATTATTGTATCGGGTTGCTGAACATGAGGGGAAGGTCCGAAGTTGTTGCTAGTCCCGCTGACCTACCGGCGGCAGGTTTGCGAAGTTAGCCCACTCTCACCTTCTTGGAGGCCATCTCGCCCGATAAAACATTAGAGCGCATTAAGCTCCGCTTTTTGGCCGGGATTAATGAGGAGGTTCGCCGCTTTTGCATTTCCTGCCCGGAGTGTCAACTGCGGCAAATTCCTAGGAAGGACCGTGCTCCTCTGATTCCCCTTCCCCTTATTGACGTTCCTTTGACAGGATTGGGGTGGATATAGTAGGACCCTGGAGCCCTCAGCCCGAGGATATAAATATATACTCGCCCTCGTGGATTATGCAACCCGATTCCCTGAAGCCGCTCCATTGCGCCGCTACCACTAAAAATATTGCACGGAACTAGTAGGAGTCTTTTCACGTGGGCATTCCTAGAGAAGTCCTGACGGACCAAGGAACGCCTTTCACCTCGGAAACGCTCAAGGAGACTGCCAAGTTACTGAAAATAAAGCATTTAAAACCTCGTGTATCATCCTCAAACCGATGGGCTAGTGGAGAGATTCAATCAAACTCTCAAGCAAATGCTACGTAAGGTAGTCAGCAAGGATGGGAGGAATTGGGACCAACTCCTCCCCCTTGTCCTCTTTGCCTACCGGAAGTCCTCAAGCCTCTACGGGTTCTCTCCCTTTGAATTACTATACGGAAGACAGCCCCGGGGCTTATTAGATATTTTAAAAGAGGGCTGGGAAGGGGAGGCACAGCCCTCCACTAACATTTTGGAGTATATCGCCCAGTTGCGCGATAGATTTGATGTAATAAGACCTATACTAAAAAGTCATATCGAGGAGGCACAATCAGCACAGGCCCGCCTGTATGACCGTGGCACGACTCTCCGGAGTTCCAACCGGGGATCGCGTCATGGTATTGGTTCCTACTTCACACTCTAAACTGCTCGCATTGGCTAGGCCCCTCTGAAATTAAGGAGAGGAAGGGATTGGTCGACTATTTGGTGAAACAGCCCAATCGCCACCAGCTGAGCGAATATATCATGTAAACCTGCTGAAACCGTGGAAGGAGAGGGATCCCGATCCCTCCTCCGACAGCCCTGCTCTCTTGCGAAGTAAGTGCCCTTAATTTCGAACAGCTATCTCCCAGACAGAGACAGGAGCTCAAGCAGCTATCCGCCGTCCCAGAGGTGGTAAGTGAACAACCAGGTCGGACCTCTCTGATTGCGCACGACATAGTGACTGACCGGGGTGATCGTCCGTGAGCGACCCTACAGACTCCCGGAGGCAAAGAAAGTAGAAGTGGAACTGGAAATCAAGCGAATGCTGGCACTAGGAGTGATCGAGGAAAGTAGTAGTCCCTGGTCCAGCCCCATCGCCTTGATTGCTAAGCCTGACGGCAGTTGGAGGTTTTGCAATGACTTCCGCCGGCTCAACCAAGTTTCCGATTTGATGCTTATCCCATGCCTCGCGTGGACGACCTCCTCGAGACTGGGACCAGCCAAATTCTTGACTACACTTGACATGACAAAGGGGTACTGGCAGGTTCCTTTAACGGAGTCCGCAAGGAAAAACGCGCTTAGCACTCCTAGCGGACACTGGCAGTATCGTGTCCTTCCATTCGGGTTACACGGGCTGCGACTTTTCAGCGCCTGGTGGACAAAGTGCTCCGCCCCATAACTCGCTCTGTGCTGCCTATCTGGATGACGTTGTCATCTATTCCAGCACCTGGAAGGAGCACATACAGCAGGTCACAGCAGTATTACGGACATTGGGAGAGGCGGGCTCGCATCAACCCCAAGAAATGTTACTTGGTTGAGGAAGCCAAATATTTGGGCTACCTAGTGGGCCGGGTACTGTGAGGCCACAGTGTTCCAAGTTGCAAGCCATAATGGCCTGGCCCCGTCCAAGAAACCAAGCGGCAAGTCCAATCCTTTCTCGGTTTGGCGGGTACTACCGCCGGTTTGTGCCTCGCTTCTCCGAGAGAGCGCCTTGACCGACTTGACAAAGAAAAGAGCTCCTAATACGGTGGTATGGTCTGATAAAGCGGGGCTGCATTCAGTGACTTAAAAGGGCTCTGACTTCAGCACCTATCTTAATCTCCCCTAACTTCTCTCCCTTTTGTCCTCCAGACGGACGCTTCGGACACAGGCTTGGGAGACGTGTTGAGCCAAAGCGCCGAAGGTGTTGAACACCCCGTTATGTACCTGAGCCGGAAACTGTTGGACCGGGAGACCAGGTACGCGGGCGGTGGAGAAGGAGGCTCTGGCGATCAAATGGGCGGTGACGCAGCTGCGGTACTACCTCTTGGGTCGCGTGTTCACTCTGGTGACGGATCATGCGCCTTTAAAGTGGATGGGCCCTTCACAGGGAGTCAATCCGCGGGTCACGAGGTGGTTTCTTGACCTGCAGCAGTACAAATATACGCTCGCTCATCGACAGGGGTCCCTTCATGCCAACGCCGATGCCCTCTCCCGGCCCACGACTCTCGGTGTAGGTCGCCCGACCCACGGGTCTGGGCTGAGGGGAGTCTTGTCACACACGTGTGCATGGGAAGCAGCTGAAGGGCTTAAACAATACTGTTTATACATCTGCCCAGGGGCGGGTACGCTGACGCCTTTCTGAGTTCTCTGCAGGTCTTACCCGGAAATCCCACCAGGAGCCGCCATTTCCAGGAAGGACACACCACCTCCGGTTCCGCCCCAAGAATGAGGTCACTTCCGTTCCGCCCCAAGGGTGATGTCACTTCCAGTTCCGGCCCAGAGGACGACATCATTTCCGCCCTCTGAGCTATAAAGCTCACTGCCTTGCTTAGGCAGGCAGTTCTGTTTTGGACTCTGTTGTGTAAACTTGACTATGATGTCTCAAAGACTTTGCAGCCAGGAAACCGAATTAAACGGGTGGCTGCCCCAAACCTTTTCACGCCTCAAGTCTCTACTTATTACACGGGTTGCAACCCACGAGGGGGAGGTGCGGAAACTGTTGTTAGTGCTGCGTACCTTCCGGCGGGAGGTATGCGAGCTGGCTCACGCCACCTCCCAGGCCCACCTCGGGCTGAGAAGACACTGAGAGAATCAAGCTCCGCTTTTACTGGCCCGGGATCAACGAGGAGGTCCGGCGTTTCTGTCAATCCTGTCCAGAGTGCCAGACCTGTCAGATTCCTAGGAGGGACCGTGCTCCTCTTGTCCCGATTCCCCTGATAAACATCCCTTTTGACCGAATAGGGGTAGACCTGGTAAGCCCTCTGGAACCCTCAAATCGTGGCCACAAGTATATATTGGCCATGGTAGATTGTGCAACCCGATACCCAGAGGCGGTTCCCCTACGCTCCGCTAATACTAAAAGTATCGCACGGGAATTGGTCAACCTATTTTCAAGAGTGGGGATCCCCAAGGAAGTCCTCACGGACCAGGGTACTCCTTTCACCTCAGATACGCTCAAGGAGGTTGCCAAATTACTGCGAATAAAGCACCTGAAGACGTCTGTCTACCACCCCCAAACAGACGGGCTGGTAGAACGTTTTAACCAGATGCTTAAACAGATGCTCCGCAAGGTGGTCAGCGCCGATGGCAGGAATTGGGACAAGCTCCTACCGCTCGTGCTTTTTGCCTACCGGGAGGTGCCCCAGGCCTCTACGGGCCAAGTCCTAGTCCTTGGTCCAGTCCTATCGTCCTCGTTTCCAAGCCGGACTGATCCTGGAAATTTTGCAATGACTTTAAACATCTAAACCAGGTCTCCAAGTTTGCCGCCTACCCAATGCCCCGCATTGACGACCTACTCGAGCGGCTGGGTGCGGCTCGGTACTTGACTACCCTTGACATGACAAAAGGGTATTGGCAAATTCCTTTAACGGCATCTGCAAAAGAAAAAACTGCCTTTAGCACCCCTAGCGGACATTGGCAATACAAGGTCCTCCCATTTGGGCTGCACGGGGCCCCAGAGACATTTCAGCGTCTGGTGGACAGAGTGCTGAAGCCCCACCAGTCCTATAGTGCCGCCTACCTGGATGACGTCGTCATCTATTCCGGCACCTGGGAGGAACATCTATTGCAGGTCTCTGCTGTCCTCGCGACACTGGCTAAGGCCGCCTCCGTGATTAACACCCGTAAGTGTTTCTTTGGCTTAAAGGAGGCCAAGTATTTAGGCTACCTGGTGGGGCAAGGACAGGTGAGACCCCAATGCTCCAAAGTTAAAGACATCCTGGAATGGCCCCGTCCGAATACCAAGAGACAGGTGCAGGCTTTCTTGGGGCTGGCAGGGTACTACCGCCGGTTCGTACCCCATTTCTCCTAAAGGGCAGCACCCTTGACTAACCTAACAAAGACAGGCGCTCCCTTACAAGTGGTATGGAACACCATGGCAGAGCACGTATTCAATGACCTCAAAAAGGCCCTAACGTCTGCACCTGTATTAAGGACCCCTGATTTTGGGTTGCCTTTTATCCTCCAGACCGATGCTTCGGACACAGGCCTGGGCGCCATGTTGAGCCAAAGCGTCAACGGTTGTCGAACACCCCGTAATGTACCTGAGCCGGAAACTGCTGGACCGAGAGAGCCGGTACGCGGCAGTGGAGAGGGAAGCCCTGGCCATTAAGTGGGCCGTGACATATCTCCGGTATTACCTGTTGGGTCGCGAATTCACTCTGGTGACTGATCACGCTGCGCTTCAGTGGATGTCCCTCCACAAAGAGTCGAATCCGTGGGTCACCAGGTGGTTTCTGGACTTGCAGCCCTATAAGTTCATGGTCACTTATCGCCGCGGCGGCCTTCACGCCAATGCCGATGCCCTCTCTCGCATCCACGACCTCTCGGTTAGGTCCGCCCGACCTGACGGTCTTGGGCTAAGGGGAGGGTCGTGTCACGCATGCGCAAGTAGGAGGCCGCAGACAGACCTTAAACCACTTCGAAAGACGTTCGCCGGCAGGGAGTGGCGGGGTAATAACCTTTTTTTCCTTTGTCTTCCAAGTAAAAAGACGCTCCACCATTGTAACCTTCCCGCAGTACGTCCACTTCCGCCCTTCCTCCGCCATCTTCCTTGACGTCAGCAGTCCCATCCTCCCTCACGGTTCCTTCCCAGCATTCCTCCACTTCCGGCTCCTCCCCTATATATATGTATTGTGGACGCTGGCCCGGACACAGACAGACGGACATGTTGTTCATCACCCAACACACTGTTTATTCACAAATATTTACAAACTTTGTGCACTCACAACCCCAGTGCCTCTTGCAGCGATTCCCCCAAGTCCAGGCCTCACAGTCTCTGTGCCTTGCTCTCCTGGCCGCCTCTAGTCCTCACTCCAGCTCCGTCCTCTTCCACCCGACTTCTGCCAATGACTGGAGGGAGGCGGCCCCTTATATACAGCTCCTGGTGATGAGCACCAGGTGTTCCCGGCATTCCTCCCTTGGCCACACCCCAGCATGGCGGAAGTGCCGGCTTTCCTCCCGGCAGCTCTCTGGGTGTCTCCCAAAGTCTTCCCCCCAGCACTTCCTGGTGTGGCGGAAGTGCTGGGCTCCAGGGTTCCTCAGGCACCTGGGCGCCGCCTGGCGGTGGCCACGGGCCCCTACAGGGTTGGGCTTCCAAGCCCTCTAACCGTGGCTCCCAATACAACCAGGGCGATCGCTCCCTTGCGGTCTGGAAGAGGCACAAGCCCTCCTCCGGTCCTCCTGGGTGTCCCGGCGGGGCTCCAGCCCCGACCGGGTCTCACACAGGACACTCCGGCATCGGGGCGCCGCCTGGCGGTGGCCACGGGTCCCTACAGGGCTGGGCTTCCAAACCCTTTACTCAAGGCCCCCTACATAACCAGGACGGATGTCCCCTCATGACAATGACTCATGACAAGGTCAATCATGTTACGTTATTAATGTTTCCTTTTCTTTTTCATTACTTCTTTAACATACTACTTCTCCGCTGCAAGGCGTGGGTATTTTGCTATATATATATGAATGACCTCCAAAGAGCGCGGAGACTTTTGATCACGTGAACGTGTCTGCAAAAAGTGTCGTTTCCTGCCCAACAAAAGTCGAGCAGCCGGCGCGCACACATAGCTGTGCCGGCCTTTGAGACGCTGACTGCGCTTCTGCCTTAAGTCAAAGTGAGCACTTTTAATTTTTTTCATCCTCTCCCTGAGCTATAGCCCAGACAAGTGCAAACACGGGACCCCTTTTCTAAACCACGGCAAACTAATATTAAGGCGATTCGCACTTTCTTTTGCACGTATACGATTGTGAGGTCGCCAGCTCGGATTATGAAGACACGAACAGGAGTGGAGGACTGACAGTGCCATCACAGCCGATTAATGGCAGGGACGCCTCACCAGTCTACACAAGACCCACCGCGACTGTCCCCAAAAGGTGCTCATATTGTCAGCGAAGACATCTCTCTATACTATATAAAAGAAAAAGGCAACTTTCCTTTCTTTACACCTTTTTTCCTTTTATCCCAAACCAAAGCCTTTCTCTCTTAACACTGCAGAGGACACAAAACTAATTTTCTTTAATTGCTGGTAATGCTGGTAAGGCACATTACCAGAGGCAGAAATTTGGACGTTCAAATAGAAAATGTAATTTCTATACCACAGCCGTCGTGTAGCGTCTTTCAAAAGGGATCAACTACCGACAGATGATCCATATACATTTTAGCTGCTGTTAGTACTACTTACCTGTTCTGTTACACCGTCTTTAAAATGTAGTTTACCCGCAACCACTCCAGTAGTGCTCAATATACCTTTACTTCTTAAAACATTAATATTTTACTGTTTAATAACTTATAGACTACATTTTATTATTTTTCCCTTGCACTCAGTGACCAAAGCTATACACACGCATATAGACACATACATATATATATATACATATATATACCTGTGTGTATGTTTGTATGTATGTGTATATATATATATATACACACACACACACAAATATATGTAATTTGTGTGTCCGTGTGTGTATGTATGTATGTGTGTGTATATATGATGTAGATAGGTATGTATATATATATATATATATATATATATTGTAAGATATGGCCGCCATGTACCCCGCCAATACCCCCTAAGCCGCCAGGTGGAGCCCTCCTTGCAGCATGGAGGTCCCCAGAAGACCAGCAGGGCATTATGGACCATGTAGTTTTTGTGCACCGCCCTGCTGGATGCCATGGGGCCACGAGAGGGAGCTGCAGGGAGGACCAAGAATTCTTCATGCCTATGACCCGAAGTTCGCCATAGGAAGAGCGACGGGCTTCCGGGTGAGAAACATTATTTACCCTGACCCGGAAGGAATAAGGACTTGTGGACTGTTGGGAAGGAACACCTCCCGGGTCAGGGAATATAAAAGGACTGTGGGGGCTCCCAGACGATGAGCTGAGTTGGGAGGCAGGGTGGCTAAGCGCCTGGGAGGGGAGGATTGTTTATTATTGTGGTTTATTGTTATTGTGAATTGTGGAGAGGAGCGTGCTTTGTGCACTTATTATAATAAATATCATCTTTGACTTTTACCTGGTGTCTGACGATAGTCTGAGGGTACAAGGGTGCGAGAAGCATCTTATTCTGTTACAGTTGGCGTAGCTCGGCAGGATTCTCTGGCCGTCAGTTTGGCAGAGGACCTGGAAAAATTTTACTGTGGACAGAATACCCTGGGAAGACAGCCACAACACACACAGGAAAATCGCCAGAAACCTCATCTTTATCAAGTCCGCCATGGGGAAGAAGAAGACAAAGCAGAGCGCCAGCAACAGCGAGGTCTAGCGCCGGCATTGCCTGCGCCAAGAGGAGCTATGGAGCTGCTACGCGATTTCGAGAGATTTCGAGGAGGACGCCACCGACGAGGTATGTACGGGAATGTACTGAATAATCTTTTAAATTAACACATGATGTCCCATGTACATACCTCCCAGATGTCCATCCAAGGCTCTGCGGAGGCAGAAGACAGACCCGAAGGCGATGGCACGCTCTCATTCAGGCAAACGAGTAACCCGAAGCACTTCCGCATTACGGGTGCCGGCGAGGGACACGTGACCTACCACAAGGGATTCCAGGAAGGTGACGTTCCGTATCCAGCTGTTTGTGGCTTCGCCAAGAAAAGACGGACTTGAGTTTTTCGAAGGGGAAAGGGGAGGCGATCAAGTACCGCTCCCTACAAAAAGGTAAGGAGGTCCGGAAATGATTGATCGGTCCGCCGATAAATTGATACAGACGGATCACAGTCAGCCAAAAGCGCACCCGGTCCTCGAAAAGAACTCCAAATCCCAGGCTCCCTTGCGGACCTGTCTGAGCACGCCAGGAGCGGCCGTGTTTATTAGCTCCCACCCGGAGGGTAAGGCTAATGATGGCTCGAGCATGCCTCGGGTGAATTAAGTAACTTTTGGACGCACGAGCTGGAAAAGTTGCTTCAGCCCGCACAAATTTTACAGGTGGTGGAGACAATAAAGAAGATCACTGGGGATCTGGGAGCAGCGGCAGCGCTTTTAAGGAGGGTGGATGAATTCCTACGGCGATTTGGTCAGGAGTCTCCCATTATGATTGATTTGGCGGTACAGGTGAGTTTTACCGTACCGCATAGAATAAGGGGACACAGAGTGACGCTGGCCCGCTGTTAATTAGTAGCGGTGCCAAGTCACTACGAGCCCTACAAACGAAAGTGTGGTGTGATGACAGAAGGGGCGGTGGAAGCACTGATCGCACCAGAGCAGCTGAAAAGTGCTGTTCTCGGAGCGCGCGGTGCTGAAGACGCCGCCTCTGGTTTCTTTAAAGTCAACGGGCATGCAAACAGCAAAGAGGCTCTCTTTCTAATAGAGAGACTCAAGCTGTGCCGACCCCAGAGTAAGCAGGAGATCCCGAAATACACCGTGGGTCTCCTGACAAGGTGGGAAAAAGGCGAGAGCAGCGAGGCGGCCAGAAAACCCTCCTTGGCGGGGAAAGGGTGGAGTTGACCGAGTTCCCGAGATGTTTCAGGTCTCGGGAAAAGAGCCAACCAGGAGGACTTCGCCGGTGCTACAATTGCCAGCGATCGGGTCACGAGTGGCCAATGTCCCCGGGAGACAGGAGGTACACCGCCCCCAAGGTTTGCTCGAGGACAGGGACAACGCAGTCAGATCCCGGATGACGCGCCCTCTTGGAGGAAGACTTCCTCTCGGGGCAGGCCGCCCAATCTTTATAATTCGCCGCTGGGGAGTACTGTAAGATATGGCCGCCATGTACCCGGCCAATACCCCAAGCCGCCAGGTGGAGCCCTCCTTGCAGCATGGAGGTCCCAGAAGACCAGCAGGGCATTATGGACCATGTAGTTTTGTGCACCGCCTGCTGGATGCCATGGGGGCCACGAGGGAGCTGCAGGGAGGACCGAAGAATTCTTCATGCCCTATGACCCGGAAGTTCGTCATAGGAAGAGCGACGGCTTCGGGTGAGAAACATTATTTACCCTGACCCGGAAGGAATAAGGACTTGTGGACTGTTGGGAAGGAACACCTCCGGGTCAGGGAATATAAAAGGACTGTGGGGCTCCCAGACGATGAGCTGAGTTGGGAGGCAGGGTGGCTAAGCCTGGGAGTGGAGGATTGTTTATTATTGTGGTTTATTGTTATTGTGAATTGTGGAGAGGAGCGTGCTTTGTGCACTTATTATAATAAATATCATCTTTGGACTTTTACCTGGTGTCTGACGTATAGTCTGAGGGTACAAGGGTGCGAGAAGCATCTTATTCTGTTACAATATATATATATATATATACAGTGTGAACGATAGGGGGCGCTCTCGCTCCCTTGAACCCCTGTCCACGACTCCAGACACCAGGTAAAAGTCCTCAAGTTGACTTTATTTTGTCGCCACAGTGCACAAAGCACACTCTCCACCACAATACTCATTAACAAACAATAAACCACAATAATACAATCCTCCAGCTCCCAGACGCGTTGCCACCCTTCCACCCAGCTCAGCTCATTGTCTGTGAGTTCCCAAAGTCCTTTTATACTCCCTGACCCGGAAGTGTTCTCAATCCCCAGTCCACATGATCCTCAATCACTTCCGGGTCAGGGTAAATAGTCCCTTTCTTCAACCCGGAAGTCCGCCGCTCTTCCTGTGACGAACTCCGGTCACAGGGCACTAAGAAGCCCTCGGTCCTCCCTGCAGCTCCTCCTGTGGCCCCCACGCATCCAGCAGGGCTTTGCATAAAACTCCAATGTCCATGATGCCCTGCTGGTCTTCTGGGGACCTCCATGCTGCAAGGAGGGCTCCACCTGGCGGCTTGGGGTATTGGCTGGGGTAAATGGCCGGCCATCCATCACAACAGGCATATATATATACAGTACAGGCCAAAAGTTTGGACACACCTCCTCATTCAATGTGTTTTCTTTATTTTCATGACAGACTTAAAAGAAAACATCCACCTAATGTTTCAATTTTTTGCAAGAGCAAATGCTTTAAACTGTTTAAGCAATGCTAAAATGGTGATCACAGAATAGCTCCCTGATGTAAGTGTTCTGTTATTTGCAATTAGCTTTGGAATCTTAGCCTAACTCTTGCTAAACACTGAGGCAGCTCATTATTGTCTGTATTCTTCCCGAGGCTCAGATTTACCTTCCCTCCAATTGCAGGATTTCTAATTGGAGAGGCTCACTTTAGTTTTCCATTCTTCACCTAACATATTTAAAGAATGAAGGGGCATAGCTTGGGGTGTTTGTGTAAGGGGGAGGCCGATATGTAAATTGGGTCTAAGGCTTCCCTGTAATAATGAATCCAGTTCCTCACAAAAACTTTTGATCTGATGAAGCTTTGTTTTGAAGTCTTTCACTAGCAGAACTTAAAATATTCCTCAGCTGGAAAAGGGACACGTGCAGAGTACAAAGAGTATAGCAGATGTAATTTTGTTCTGAAAAATGTTTTAACTTCTCACGTACTGTCAGTGTGTTTAAAGGATTGGAAGAGAGTTTCAGGATATGCAATACTATTATGTTGGCTGGTTGATTTTTTTTTTTATACCATTAGCTTAGGTTTAACACAGTGAGCTCCTTGGTAATGTTTATGAATTCTAAAATAACATGGCTTTCTTTCTGTCTAATCTATTATCTCTATTCAAATTTATACATATGTAGTATAGTATAGTGAAGTATGTTGCCTTTAAATTGCTTCCTTCATGTTTTATCATTCATAATTTTTGAACAACGGCTTTTATTGCACTGGCTAATCTAACCCAAATGCTTGGATCTGTGATGGTGCCAGGGTTATTTCCTGGCATAAGTAAGCTATGTGACCACTTTGTCACAGAATTAAGGCACCTTCTTTTGCTTCGTAGACATCTTTATTTTGAGTTATGGAATTGCCTTTGAGCTTCTGTAATGCGGAAATTTACTAAATGCTTACAGAGTGCCCATTTTCTTAATCTAATGAGACTTTTCAGTATTGTTGCCTTATTCACACATGAAATTTGTCTCTCTGAGTTGCGTTCCTAGTATCAGTGCCACTGGTTTTAGATCACCACAGATGTTCCACTTGTAGTTGTTGTACTGCATGTGTATATCTCTATATATATAAAATGAAACATCTGTCTGTCTGTCTTTCTGTATGTTTGTCTGCTTTTCGCGAGATAACTACTTAATGGATTTAGATTGGGTTTTTTCCTATAATTTGCTTGAATATTCTAGCTGATTTTGTGACCTCACTCATCGCGCTAAGTATCATAGTTCGCTTGCAGTACCGATTTATTTGCATGAATCTGAGAGAGACACGGCAGGCCGAGGGGAGGGGGGCGGTGCCCTCCAAACTAACACGCCCGCCATCAGGGCATAGCTTACATCCGCTTAGCTAGAGAAAAAGAGAACTACTTAACAGATTTAGATTGAGCTTTTTTCTAGAATTTGCTAGAACATTCAGTTTGATTTTTTGACTTCTCTCATCACACTAAGAATCATAGCTCACTTGCAGGAGCGATATATTCACGCTAATCCAAGACAGAGGTTGTGGGCCAAGGGGAGGGGGAAGCGTGATGTCAGGAGTGGGGAATCGAGCAGGGCCCTCCTCGCTTGTCCTGTTTCACTTCTACGCAGGCAAAGCCGCAGGGGACGGCTAGTTTATAATATAAGAGGAAATCACAAAAATGGAAATAAAATGGTATGTAATAGGGAATGTTAAATTTGGTTTTTGTGATAAGCAGGCCAAAATCCATAAGAAATACAGTAAACAAATGTGTTGTGTATTACCAAAACTGGTGTATTTGACTTGACATTGTCACAGTGGTGCTGGACAGGGGATCAGCCCAATGTAGAACACACTCACTCACACACATATGCAACCTCTAATAAACAGAGCTCAACCTGGCACCACTTTTTAAATTTAGTTTAACCCTTTTAAATGCATTTACCCTACATTGTCAACAACCATTTCCATTCAGACGTTACAAAAAATTTCCCCTTACCAAGTCGGCAGCCATTTTTCCTCTCACATCCGATTCTAGCCCAGACATTTTAATATCAGTGTGTTGGTCAGGGTTGTGAGGTCCAGCGGCTATGGGGCATCTTTTTATGAAGAAAAATTCACTAATCTAGTGATGCTGTGATATTCGCAGAGTCAATGGAGGCTCTGATCAGGGCTCTCAAGAGGAGTCTAAGTGTTGGCTTGCAAGTGTCCTGGATAAAAACCAAGATCCAGGACTTTAATAACCTCTTGGACACAGCCATCAGCAGTGTATCTATCTGCAGAGAGAGTGTTGACCTTGTCAAGAGGTTTACTTACCTTGGCAGCAGCATTCATGTCTCTGGTGACTCTATCCATGAAGTCAGTAGACAGATTGCGAGAGTATGAGGTGTCATGAGGCCACTGGAATAAGGCATGTGTCTAATGCAAAAAGACGAAGGTCCAAGTCTTTAAAGCCCTGCTGCTTCCTGTTTTCCTATGTTGTTGTGAGACAGGAACACTATCCAGTGACCTGAGACAAAGATTGAACTCTTTCAGTACTGTGTCTCTTCGGAGAATCCTTGGGTACCACTGGTTTGACTTTGTGTCAAATGAGCGGATGTTCACAAAGTCCTCAATGAGGCACATTACCTGCATTGTCAGGGAGTGTCATTTACGGCACTACGGCCATGTGGTGTGACTCGCAGGGTGTGATCCGGCTCACAGAATCCAGGCCAAGGAGACTCCTACATAACACTTGGCTGTGGCAGATACTGTGGATGGTCATTTCTGGGGGGTGGGACTCGATCATGTGTCTGCCTGGGGGTTTGTCAACTGGGATCCTGAGCTGTTTCGTTATGTGGTGGGTGCAGCAATGTGCTGTACCAGTGCAGGCTCCCCAACCTAATCTGACCTGACCAAAATTGCTATGAAATACTATTCTCTCCATATGTGAGTGTGAATATTCCTTAGTCAGTGACTGTAATAAATATTTAATGTTTAACACCATTATTATGTAATGCTCATCTTCTCACAGATTATGATAATCTAAGAGGAATGAAAGTTCTCTTTGACTGTCTGTATTTGAATGATGCAGCAATTAGAAATTTAGCCATCCACACATTCATTTTCTTATGCACAGATCCAGTTAAAGTCTACCAAAAACTGTAGCCTATTTTCCTTTTTTTTATTAATTTTCTTTAACCATATCAAATGAGTTTTTCAAGTGCAGCATGGACTGAGTGTGTGTGTGCTGTCTAAAATGAGCACTGGATGTATCTTTACACCTACAACTTTATTTTCTGATCATTTATACATATGACAGGTGATTCATCCCACAGCATTTCTCCATTTCTGTCATAAGCAGAGATGGAGCTCTCATCTCTCATCACCCACCTGCTCAGAACAGGATCTGAAGTTACAGCCACTAAAACTAACATCTTTGAGTGCCTGTCTGTTAACAGAGATGCAGTGTAGAAATATAAAGCTCTATAAAGTGCACGGCAACAGTATAGTAAGGGTGCAGCTGAAGACTTTTAAAGGTTGGATATTTCTTACAATTAATATCCTCTCAAAACAACCCAATAAAACATGGCTTGCTGTGACAATAATATAAGTAGTAATAGGTTTTCCAAGAAAGGGAAATCCACACTGTAGCCGCCGATGTATAAGGCGAAATCAGGCACTGGTAAGACGTGTGTCAAAGAAATCTCACAGTCCAAAAGTTCGTTTAAAAATATTTAGTGAAAGTTAAAAGCAAATAATCCACACAAGAATAAAAAGAAAAATAGTTACACACATAGAATAAAGGCAAAAAAAGGAAAAAATGTATCTTCTATAAACTTAGCTTTTCTTAAGAAGCTTTGGTTATTTCTATACTTAAAGGTTCTTAATTTCTTCTTCTGTATGCTTTAAACATACGGTTCAACACTTAAATCTTTTATTTTACGAGTTACTTCACACTCAAAAGGCCCGTAGGCCATTGGCACATAGACATGCGCCCAGGCACCGTAACGTGCGCAAGCATGAACGCGAGCACAAACAAGAACACGGTTAAAAACCGTATGCCTCTGTACCTTACACAAGGCGAGGCTAGACACTAACTGGAGAACATTGTTTACTCAAAACTGTTAAAAAATGACAGGAAAATACCAACTCAATTCTGTTCACGGGGGTTATAGGAACCTCCCATATTTTATGCATTATCATCTAATAAATATTCATACATTTTATAGAACTAGGAAAATGGCTCTTACACACACAATAACAATACTATAGAGTCCAAGAGAATAGGGGATTGCTGCACCTGTCTTACTGTTATAAAATAATGGATTATATAATGTTTTGCAATATAAAATGAGAGAAGATGTCAAAGAGTTTTGAACAACTGTAGCTGGATTCTTTAGGTTGAACCACTCAGGCCTAAAGTTGCATTTGTACAATTCATACAGTGCCCTCCATGTGTATTTCCTATCCCTCTGATTGCAAAGATATTTCTCTTACCTATGGTTTCCCCGCTAAGTCCATACATTAGAAACTGGGAAATATGAAGTGGCTAGTTGTTGAGTGCATGCACAGCTTTTTTTCTTTGTGACTTGTTGTGGCTAGCTGAATACTGTTTTGAAACTTTTATTGTTGAGATTGCTCCTGGCTCCCTGCAAACTCAACCAAGGGAAAAGTGGATAGAGAAATTAGATGAATGTAGGCAATACACAGAATAACAAAACATAAACCTGGTTTATTTAATTTAAGGTTACTATAAGCAGAATAATATTGATTAAATTAGAAATTAAGAAACATAGAATATAAACCATTTACTACACAAAGCCTGCTTATTGTTAAAATTCAACACATTATGAGTGATGTGTGGGAGTGATGCATTATATATATATCCACCTTAATAAAAAGATAAGTGTCTGTGTGTCCATTCAGTTGCTACATCTCTGTCATTCCAAATGATGGCGCACCACAAAAGTTTTAGTAATAAAATGCATTGTCTTTGCCATTCCAACAGGTGGCGTATGTGGTATAGCGGGTCCAGAGCTCCCGTCAAAAAAGCCAGTTTTAATAAATAATCACCGCACTAGCAGCTTAGCGAGGGGCCATGGTGGTGTGTGGCCGAAGCAGTTCCTGAGGAGTTCGTGATATGGGCGTTTGTCACCTAAGTGTACAGGTGAGAAATGGTCTGCATCTGTAATTGTTCTCAGGAGCTGCCGTTTGCCACAACTACTACGTCCTCTCCATAAATAGAAGCGCGAGTCAGATAAAGGGGAAAAAAGAAGAGAACACGAAAGAACAGGAGGTAGCAGGAGAAGAAAGCCGGTGTAGGAGAGAGAGAGAGAGAACGAGATTAGGCACGCGTGCAACTGAGCAGGGAGCCTGGGTGTTTGGCCGACACCCGAGGAGCAGAAGTATTGGTCGCTCCCGCTGAGTTTATTTTGAAGAGTGGGAGAGACCAGAAGGCGGATGACTCTCCACGTAAGGCTGCGGAAAACAGCGGAAGACAGGACTTGGGACGTGGATTCCCCAGCGTGAGAGCCCTGGTCATTGGGGGATCCCAAGTCGCTGTTTGGTGGAGCCTACTGGAGCCAGGGATCGGTGAGGCGAGCTGGTGCAGCAGTAGAGTGGAGAAATGGCCAGCTGCAGGTAGGACAACTTCCCTGTTGAGAAGCCCAGAAGGGAGAAGCAGGGGAGCTCCAGAGGAAAGAAGACACCTCATTGTTTTTATGATCTTTTTCGAATGGATTTTAACCTCAACTTTTCACCTGTTTTTAATGGATTATCTATTTATTGAAAATTTGAAGCACTGTTTCTTTTTGTTGTTGTTTTTAAATAAAAGCACTTGGCGCTTTTGTACACCATTCCCTTGCTTCATTGTTGATGCCTCACTGCCATGCTCATCAGTGACATTACCGATGGTGTTGGGTTCAAGGCCTCCTGGACAGACGATGGGAGCATGCAACGAACCTGCATCGTCACAGCGCATCACAAACAAACAAAAACAAACAAACAAAGACTGCTTTGGCATATAACTGAGATATACCCATTAATGGTCCACTGAAAACATTAATTCTGAGGTCCACATTGATTATTTAGATTTCAGCCTGTCTTAGATGGGTAGCACAGCTATTATATATAGGCTCAGAAATGGTATACAATACCCTACTGTGACAAGAGGTAGCACCAATGCTCTCTTTTGTAGCTCAGAGAAGCTGCCCAACGAAGGCACCTCAAATAAAACCACACCTCCTCTGTTCAGTACAATATAAATATGAGGCTCCCCAAGTTCCCTGACTCCAGCCTGCTCGAGAAGGCCAATAATATTGAGAGGTTAAAAAGACATATATTACACCTGATTTCTGTTGCACCACCACACGTTCACTTTTGTTCTTTGTTTAGTACACTGGCAGTAAACAGTAAACTTTTCTTTGGTTCTCCTCTTCCCCATTTACATTTCACAATCTATATGCAGTATCTGCCACATGCACATTAACTCATTTGACCCTTTTGCTGTTGAGTGCTTCGGTCATATAATTTAGTTGGCCCTTACACCTTTCTGTCATAGTTTTCGGTGTCCTATATTTTTATACATTCTTTGTTATCATGATGCTGTAGACAATGAAAGTAAATATGTCACTGCACAAAACAATACTACTACTAATAGCATTGACAGAATTAGTAGTAACAGCATTTACAGTAAGTCTTAGTTTTTTCTGGATTCTCAGAACCCTTTAACTGAAGAAGTACCTCAAGGTTCTGTTCTTAGTGCACTTGCATTTAATTTCCTCTGGTGTCCTCAACTACACTACCTAAATGAAAGAATTCTGCTGGACTAACTATATCATTGCTTTTGAGAACTTTGAAGACACCAATTAGGTTATGACAGAGCCATCTCTACTCAAGACTAATGAAGTTTATATCCCTTAGCCTCTCAAAATAGACAAATCCTCTAATTAGAGGATGCATTTGGTTGCTCTCCTCTAAAGTTTTTGGTGCTGCCATGTCTTTTTTGGTGCATTTACAAGAGTTACTAAAAGTAAAATTAAAACTTAGCATTTACTAGATCTAGAGGATAATGTCCATTGATAAATGGGGTTTACAAGTATCCTAAATATTTTTTTGCCTTTTTTAATTGAGTCTGCACCCTGTCTAGAGGATGAGACTGTTACATTAATGTAAATCCCCAAATCCTTTTCAGAGTTTGCTTTGTTTAAACTAGTGTTACCAATTTTGGATTTATACTTAATAATCCTGCATGCATAACTTAGTAATTGTTCAAACTGAACTGTGTTCCATGTTTTCAGGTTTCTTTGATCTAGTTCATCAATTAAATGTTGGCATATTTGCATCTTACCATTGTGGTCCCATGTCCAGCTGGGACGACCCTTCTACATATGTCCCAGGGGAGCAACCATGGGCGTCTCAGTACCTCCCACGTGACGCTTGGTGGCATCCTCCCTGGCTGACGATGGTGCCTCAGTTTCCCGCAGGTCTCCATGGGAGATGGAGTTCTCCACAGCACTGTTAGGATCTGGGGTGGCCACCGGGGGGTGCTGCATGGGTCCCTGAGCCGGCCTGGACAACTCTACAGCCCCGCCTGGAAGTGCAATCAGAAACAGGTGATCAAGCACCAGGAGTACTTCCAGGTGGGCTATAAAAAGGACCGGCAACCACCACTGAGGAGCCAGAATCAGGAGGAAGAGGACGATGTTGCCAGGGAGGAGTGGTGGTGCCAACGGGAGAATTGTGTGATTTAGAATTTTGGGAATATGTTGTGGCTTTCATGGGGAAGACATGCTCTCCAGCTAAAGAAAAAATAAAGTCTTTGTGTTTTTACATGTGCCTCAGTGTGAGTCTGTGTCGGGTTGGGTGCTATACAGCATGCAGCTTCACACCATCTTACTCATATGAAAATCAATGTAAATCTGAGCACAGACCCCTTAGTGACTGCACTGGTCACCAAATCCTTTTTTCCTTTCATCTGTTTTTGTTTTGTTTGTTAAACTTTAACATGTTGCATTTAATGCTAATGGCTTTTACAGTAGTTTCAAAAATAAAGTAAAACTAAAGTAAATTTATGAATCAGACTTTTCCTTGTCCTTTTATTTGCAGTGGGTGTGACAAGGATGGATAAGATTAGAAATGAGTACATTAGAGTGTCAGCACAGGTTGGTAGACAAATTGAGAGAGTCAAGATTTTAAGGATAGAGCTGCCAGGCAAGAAGAAAAGAGACAGACCTTAGAGAAGGTTTTTTGGATGAGGTGAGAGAGGACATGCAGGTGATGGGTGTGACAGAACAAGATGCAGAGGACAGAAAAATATGGAAGAAGATCTGTGTAAATAATTACACCTCCTGCTCCTCTAGGCCTGCATTAACACTTAAGTCTCATATCCAATATCTTATCCGTCTCTCATTAGTCCCTCTGTGCCCAGCCAGTGACTCCAAGTTCTTCTGTCCTTTGGTGACATCTTTTAAGTGCCCAAAGTACTTTTGGGGTTACACACGGTCTACTACTTCATCACTAAGGATAACTTTTGTGATATATGGCCGGCTGGCCAATACCCCCAGGCCGCCAGATGGGGCCCTCCCTGTACTATGGAGGTCCCCCGAAGATCAGCAGGGAATCATGGACTATGTAGTTTTTATACACAACCCTGCTGGATACCACAGGGGCCGCAAGAGGGAGATGCAGGGAGGATCGAAGAATCATTTGTGCCCTATAACCTGGAAGTGCATCATAAGAAGAGCGACAACAGAAGTGACGTGCTTCCGGGGTGAAAGAAAAGGACTTGTACTTGACCCGGAAGTGATAAAGAATCACATGGACTGGGGTTTGGGAACACTTCCGGGTCAGGGACTATAAAAGGACTGTGGGAGCTCCCTGACGGCGAGCTGAGCTGGGTGGAAGGGTGGCAACGCGTCTAAAAATAAAGTCAACTTGTGGACTTTTATCTAGTTTCTAGAGTCGTGGACAAGGGTTCAAGGGAGCGATACTGCCCCCAATCTGTCACACCTTATACAAGTTCTGGTTTCATCTGGCCAGTGCTCCCCTTGTAAACCCCCAGTATCCCAGTGAGCCTCATGGCTAATTCATAATAAAATGACCAGGTAGTCCTAAAGAAGAATTAATATGGCAGCTGTCTCTTCTTGCCCCAGCAATGTGATGTGTAGTCTCTTTTCCTCATTCCCCACTCTCCTTCCTATTCCTTTTGTCCCCCAGGTTTAGTTGCATTGCTGATTTGCTCTTGTTCTTTGTGTTGGTATGACTAACCACAGGTTATTGCTCCACCATATCTGCCGCAGTATGTCTTAGCCTTGAAGAAGGATGGATTAATATGTACTGTATTTTGTATGAGCTGACATATTTGTTACTGATAAAGTTAACTGAGCTTTCAGAATTTGAAACAAAATCCTGTAAAATAAGAAGATGTATAAACCAGCTGTTCCAAATTAGTTCTAGTGTAGAACATCAAGGCACATTCTGTCAATCACACCTTTCAATGAATTCTCTGAATTTTCTTTGACTTGTGACTTCAGCTGCCTCTCCTGTGTCAAAAATATGTGTTCATTATGGCACATAAAACTCTGCAAATAGGAGCCACTAATGATGAGACTGCAGCATGAAAATGAGTGAGATAGCAGGTAAGGGTAATGGTTAGCCATCTGTAGAATTATTTAACATGTAACTAGTTGACCTGAAAGATTTAACAAAGATTGTTTTATTAGTCTGTAAAATAAGTACGGTAGATAGCTATGGGACAATATCATAAACTTTCGCTATTTATTTATGTTTGTGTATGGAATACCTAGATATCCATCCATCCATCCATCCATCCATCCATCCATCCATCCATCACCCAACCCGCTATATCCTATCTACAGGGTCATGGGGGTTTGCTGGAGCCAATCCCAGCCAACACCGGGTGCAAGGTAGGAAACAAAACCCGGGCAGGGCGCCAGCCCAACACAGATACCTAGATATGTAATTCAAAAATACTTTTTCACTGTTTAATGTAAATTTCCATCTGCCGACAAAGCATAAGACAGGGAGATGCACATCATGAGAAGATAAACAATGGACAATGCAGATTTCCAATCTAGTGAGAATAAACACAGGTCTAGGAAGTCGATTATTGTAGTTACTGTTAGATCTTATTGCCTGCAGTAGTAACTTCAGCCATATCAAGCTCCATTCAAATGGAGATTTCACTGATTACCTTTAGAATGTCCTCCCCTTAGGGTGAACTGTGTAGCTCATCACAACAGTGAAATCTTTCTGTGATAAGAGTTTCTTTTTTGTTTGACCATCTGTTAAACACATTTCATATTCAGTGTATATCCTGAGAATTGTTTTCCAGAACTGCTGCATTATTTTGGCAGAAAGAAGAAAAGAAATAGCATTTCATAAAAGGTTATTATTTCTTGATATTTTTTCCCACATTTTTATTGCATTTCTTCCTCTAGTTCTTCTTTAGTGTCCCATAGAGATATGTTACTGGCTTGAATTATCAGGTCATTATGTTGTTCCTTCTCCATTGTGAAATTGGTTTGTGGTTGATGTTATGCTTGTGTATATTTGGATCATTCATTTTGCTTTTTATTCTTTCATATTATTCAGTTAGAAGTTGCTTGACTATTTTCATAACATAAAAGATCATTTACTACAAGTTGCTTGCCTGAAAATCTCGATTTTCATTCAATATGTTTCCTTAGTCAAAACCTTCCAAAGAAACTTTACAAATTCATTTCTTTTGGAGTAAATGATATGCTAAACATCACACTAGAGACAAAAATGGGGACTGAACTAATAAACTTGTAAGCTGCAGTCCAGTGGCTTTCCTTCTATGCCACACTTCCACCTTTGGACACTTAAATAAACATGGAGATAATTGACCTTTGACTTGGATAGCCAGCAAAAAGAAAATCAAATACTTAATTTATCAACTATGTGTGTCCATTTTTGTGTCTTGGAGTGTGACATTCATGGGTGTGTTTCTTTGTGGAACTGTGAACGTGCACACTTGTCTGATCTGTGTACTAATTGTTAGTAGAGACTTTCTGAACATTCTCCACCATTTTTAACTGTGAGGAATTTACAGCGATTACTGTCATGGGGCCCAAAGGACTCATCTAGAGATTAGAAGGGTAGATAAGAGAATGCCCTGTTGGCAGTCACTGGACGGTGACTGAAAAGGAACTAAATAACAACAACAACAACATTTATTTATATAGCACATTTTCATACAAAAAATGTAGCTCAAAGTGCTTTACAAAATGAAGAATAGAAAAATAGAAGACACAATAAAAAATAAAAATAAGTCAACATTAATTAACATAGAATAAGTAAGGTCCGATGGCCAGGGTGGACAGAAAAACAAAAAACTCCAGAGGCTGGAGAAAAAATAAAATCTGTAGGGATTCCAGACCAAGAGACCGCCCAGTCCCCTCTGGGCATTCTACCTAACATAAATGAAACAGTCCTCTTTGTATTTAGGGTTCTCATGGAAGGACTTGATGATGATGGTCACGTAGACTTCTGGCTTTTAGTCCATCAATGTTGGAGCATCATGATGCTTTAAGTAGGTGGTGAAAGAAAGAAACCGGAAAATAAAACAGAAGAGAGAGTTGGGGTCAGTACGGATTTTGGAGCGACTATGAATAGTTATTATGATGAATTGAACATACAGAGTATCAAGATTAAGTTAAAGTGAAGTTATAAAAGGCCATGTTAAAGTAATGTGTTTTCAGCAGTGTTTTAAAGTGCTCTACTGTATTAGCCTGGCGAATTCCTATTGGCAGGCTATTCCAGATTTTAGGTGCATAGCAGCAGAAGGCCGCCTCACCACTTCTTTTAAGTTTAGCTTTTGGAATTCTAAGGAGACACTCATTTGAGGATCTAAGGTTACGATTTGGAATATAAGGTGTCAGACATTCCGATATATAAGATGGAGCGAGATTATTTAAGGCTTTATAAACCATAAGCAGTATTTTAAAGTCAATCCTGAATGACACAGGCAACCAGTGTAGTGACATCAAAACTGGAGAAATGTGTTCGGATTTTCTTTTCCTAGTTAGGATTCTAGCAGCTGCATTCTGCACTCGTTGCAAATAATTTATGTCTTTTTGGGTAGTCCTGAGAGGAGTGCGTTACAGTAATCTAGTCTACTGAAAACAAAAGCGTGAATTAATTTCTCAGCATCTTTCAATGATATAAGAGGTCTAACTTTTGCTATGTTTCTTAAGTGAAAAAATGCTGTCCTAGTGGTCTGATGAATATGCGATTTAAAATTCAGATTACAGTCAACAGTTAAGTTTTTTACTTCCGTCTTAACTTTTAATCCTAATGCATCAAGTTTATTTCTGATAACCTCATTGAATCCATTATTGCCAATTACTAAAATTTCAGTTTTCTCTTTATTTAGTTTGAGAAAATTACTATTCATCCATTCAGAAATACCAGTAAGACATTGTGTTAGTGAATCAAGAGAGTCGGAGTCATCAGGTGCTATTGATAAGTACAGCTGTGTGTCATCAGCATAGCTGTGGTAGCTCACGTTGTAACCTGAGATAATCTGACCTAACGGAAGCATATAGATTGAGAACAGCAGCGGACCAAGGATAGAGCCTTGTGGAACACCATATAGGATATCATGTGTCTTTAAGATGTGATTACCACAACTCACAAAGAATTTTCTACCTACCAGGTAGGATTCAAACCAATTTAAGACACTGCCAGAGAGGCCCACCCATTGACTAAGGCGATTTCTAAGAATATTGTGATCAATGGTGTCAAATGCAGCACTCAGATCTAAGAGGATGAGAACAGATAAATGGCCTCTGTCTGCATTTACCCAAGTCATTTACTACTTTAACGAGTGCAGTTTCTGTGCTGTGATTTGTTCTGAAACCTGACTGAAATTTATCAAGAATAGCATGTTTATTGAGGTGGTCATTTAACTGCATAATGACTGCCTTCTCTAGAATTTTACTTAAGAAGGGCAGGTTAGAGATGGGTCTAAAATTTTCAAAAGCAGAGGGGTCAAGATTATTTTTCTTGAGCAGGGGTTTAACTACAGCAGTCTTAAGACAGTCTTGGAAGACCCCCGTATCTAATGACGAATTTACTATGTCAAGAATATTGTCAATTAGCACGCCTGATATTTCTTTGAAAAACCTGGTTGGTATTGGGTCAAGGATGCAGGTGGAGGGTTTCAGTTGAGAGATTATACTATGTAATTCAGGTAAATCTATCCTGGTGAAAGCATTTAATTTGTTTATAATGGAGTACCGGGCTTTGGAGGTTCTGCAGTGTTGGGGAGATATACTATGTTATCTCTAATATCATTAATTTTTTGATTGAAAAATACAGCAATGTTCTCACAGGTTTCACTGGAAGTATTCTGGGGCATTCCTTTGTGTTACCTGGGTTTAACAGACGATCAATTGTAGAAAATAAGACTCTGGGATTACTAGCATTGTTATTTATAATATTAGAGAAATAGCAGCCTCTCAAGACGGACTGTGTTATTGTATTCTGTTATTTTAACCTTCAATATCTCATAATGGATAGTTAGTTTAGTTTTCCTCCATTTACGCTCAGCTCTACGACATGTTCTTTTTAAATCAGACACTCTTTGGGTCTTCCATGGAATAACAATGCTAGAAGATTTTTAACTGTCTTTTCAGGTGCAACTATGTCAACAGCAGCTCTTACTTTAGAATTAAAGTTTTCCACTTTACTATTTACATTATCCTCGCTATTATAGTTGGCATTATAAACGGACTGATTGCTTAGAATAGTTGTAAGTTTTAAAGCTGCTGATGAGTCAAAGAAGCGTTTTTTAACAATATGCTTCTCATGAGCGTTTTCTATCATTATTTCTATATTAAATAGTAGAAGGAAATGGTCTGATAGACCGATATCAATGACCTGCTTTATATCAACTTTTAGTCCTTTAGTAATCACTAAGTCTAACGTATGACCTGCTTTATGTGTAGGCTGATTAATGAGCTGTCTCAAATCAAAAGAGTCCAGGAGGTTCATGAATTCTTTTACTTTTGGTCACACTGATTGTCGATATGAAAGTTAAAGTCCGACTATTAAGAGTGTGTCATAGTTTGTAATTAAAATTGACATTAAGTCAGAGAATTCCTCAAAGAAAGGCGTTATATTTAGGAGGTCTATACACAGATAATACTAGAACGTGAGAATCTCCATGAATAACAACGGCGAGATACTCAAAGGACTTAAATTTACCAAAACTAACATCTTTACATTTTAACCGCTCGAGTAAATGTTTGCCAAGCCGCCCCCCTTTTTTCCCTGGCGGTCTGCACGAGTAAAACTGTAATCCGAGGCAGATTCGATTAAAACAGCGCGCCGTCTGAGTTAAGCCATGTTTCACTTAGTGCAATAAAATCAATGTTTCTATCACTAATAAGATCGTTTATAAAAAATGTCTTGTTAGTTAAAGCTCTAACATTTAATAGTGCCATATTTAATGTTTCGAGGGCAGAGCTGAATTCTATGCGTTATTGGTATTCTGAACAAAAACGAAGTTATTTTTGTTAACGCTGCTCAGTGTGTATTTTTTATGTAATGTACAATCTGCTTTTATAGTTTTAATGCATTGTTGATCTAAAGTAGTAATTGCAATTAAATTATTGGTGTTTATGCCGCACTGCCTAGATTTTTTACGTGCATTAAGATTGGTTATTAGATTATTAATGTTGTGCACTTTAACGGAAGACTCTGTTAAGCCATTATGTCCTATCAAAGCAGTAGCATTACGGAAGGGGTTTAAAGTAGAAGTAGACAGTCAAGATAGACGAATTACCTTAGCGATGTTTTCGGAGAGGACCGGGCCCAAATCTATTCGGATGCAGTCCATCCCGCTTGAAGAAGCGCGGCCTTTCCCAAAAAAGATCCCAGTTGTCAATAAACCCGATGTCTTGAGTCTCACAGCAGCCTCTCAGCCAGTTGTTTAAACCCATCAGACGACTGTAGTATTCATTCAATCGTCTGACGAGAGGTAGTGGACCCGAGATGAAAATTTTTGCCGATCCTTTCCTTCATGTCTTTAACTAGTGCTGCGAAGTCAGCCTTGAGAACCTCCGACTCTCGGTGCCTTATGTCGTTTACGCCGGCGTGTAAAATAATGGATCCAACTGCCCTCTTGTGCTTCTCGTAGATGGTCGGCGCCCGTCTCACCACATCTCGGACTCCAGAACCGGGAAAACAAGAAACAAAAGATTTTCAATTAGGGCATGTGATATTGAAGTTTCGTACAATCGAATCCCCTACCACGATTACATCACCCGTGGTTGAAGGCAAACTGGGGATGCGGAGAGGGTCGAACCGGTTCTGGATTGGGATGCTCGCCTGTGCCGATGGAGGTGTTCTAGCCTTGAACCCCCGCCTGCAAAGCTGAAACCCGCCGAGGTCTTCATTGGCGTTGTCGTTGCTCCTACGAGGCGCGGGGGTGAATCTTACTTGCCCTTGGAATTGAGCGGCACGAGGTGGGGTTGATGTTACGTCGACTTCAGTTGTTGAGTGGTTTATCCAGCAGCCGAGCCTTCAAGTCTCTGAGGTACCTTCATCTGGACAGAAGTTTCTGAATCTGTTTGTTGAGTGCCTGGAGTTCTTCGACGACGATTCATCTCACTGTCGGCCATTGTCTGCTTCGGCTTCGTCACCTAGGAAAGAAAGAGAGAAAGAATGAGCACACCAAATATAAAATCTGAGAACAAAGTGAACTATGCACATGAGAAAATGTGTTGGGCAATATTTGATTGTGATTGGCAAACATGCTAGATGCCTTACTTGGTAGAAAAAAGTACTCAGTACTTATGTGCTTGGATCTATATTTATCAGGCAGTTTAATTGTCAAAAAGCTATTTATTTAGACACCAAGTTTTCCATAGCAGTTATGTTAAAGTATTGTATGAAATAAAAACAAGATATGCTTCAACTGTTCTCTTTACAAACACATGGTGTGATCTTTAGCAGCCTTACTGATGGGTATTTTCCAAGCAAAGTCTTAACATTTGGTTAGGTGAAAGCATGTAGTGTCTACCATATAGTTTATCACACACATGCGCATGGGAGGCAGCTAAAGGGACTGAATAAGAGTAATTCCATGCCAGACCAAGGGGTGGCAGAGTGCACAAACTCTTTCTGTCACTTCTCTGCAGACAAGTTATGGGAAATTCTGCCTGACCCCGATGACGTCACTTCCGCTTCCAGCCTCAATGACACCACTTCCGTTTTCCGCCCCCTACTGATTACGTCACTTCTGGTCCCGGGGCCAGTGACATCACTTTCAGTTGCGCCCCAATGATGATGTCACTTCCTCCACTCTCCTTTAAAGCCGCCATCTGTGTGCAGGCAAATCAGTTCAGTTGTGGACTCCAATCTGTACAAACTGAAATCTTAATTATCCATTTGCAGCCAAGAGTTATATATGGGAGGCTGCCCCAAACCTTTTTTTTGTGGCTCTTTTATTGTGCTTATGACAACTGGCATAGTCAGCAGGATGATGAACTCCCAGAAGAACCAGGATGTACACCTGTATATCCAGGTCGGAAAGTACCGTGACCGAAGTGGGGAGTTCATCCCGTGGTTCGGAAAGACTCGGTGCAGGCTCTGCTCCCAGTACACAATGAAGACAACAGATCTAAATATCACTTTGACATGAAGGAGTCATTTTTTTCTTTTAATCAGTGTCAGAAAAACCAAATTAAATCCAATGTGTTTCAATATTAAGGATGAAATCTTGCAAGGGGTTGAATACTTTTGATAGGCACTGGGTAAGTTAATAGTATAAAATTTTACATTTTTCTGTTTGTGTTTATTACGTCCATTTTATATTTATAGTATTTTATACATAAGTATGTCTGAGTTCTGTTAGAGAACACAATGGGCAGTGCTGTTGTTTCACAACTCTACAGAGAATGCGCAGCTTGCTTATTCTCCCAGTGTGTGTGTATTTGTCATCCTCTGGGTTCTTCCACATCCAAAAGCCATGAGTATCAAGTTAATTGGCCAGGCGTGCTCAATGTGAGAGACTGGCATCTCATTCTGTGTTGGTTCGCTCCTTCTGTCCAGTGCCCTTGACACTGATTCCATATTACCTCACTGGATAAGCAGATTACTGAATAGGGTGAATTAAATTTAGAGTTTCAAAAATAAAATTTTGTTCTATATGCTTCTTGCTCAAACATTCCCAAAATTATCAGTCTTTATGTCCACTGGTAGGAAATATTCATGTGTCTTAAATGAAACCCCAAACATTAGCATCACTTTAGCATTGAAAAATCTCCAAACCTCAAGATAATGCTCAGGTGCTAGATTTGACTTCTCACAGCTTGTGTGCCAGTGTGCCATGTTATGAAACCTTAAAGTACAACTTTGATAGCAATCTGAAAAAAAAGCTTTCCCCCATCCACTAATACATCTTTATCTGATATGAATGGCTTCCATTTTAGGAGCCTTCTTTTTTACTGCATGGTTGCAGAATGACAGAGTCTAGTGTTACAGGGTGTAATACAGGAACCAACTTTGACTGGGAAACCAGTCCATCCTGAGGCACAGTAGCATATGTCTGCACTTACTTAATCGATGCTAATACTGGATATTGATATTAATTAGTCTGAAGCACACATCTTTAGGATGTGGGGGGAAAACAGAATACTTGGAGAAGTTCCAGATATACACAGAGGGAAGCTGCACACCACATTGTCATGCAATGGTGGAAAGTAATACAATTCCGGGGTACGAGGCACACTGTTGCAGAGTTATGAGAAAATTTCCGGTGAGAACACATGTCATTTTCAAGGAAGGCCCTGCTCCTTTCTTGTCTTATAAAAGCTGATTGTTATTTCTTGGACCCAAGCCAATGAGGACGAATCTCCCAATTGTTGACCCGCTTTAAATTGTAAAGATTACCTTAAGAGGTGTTGAGAGCAAACCAAAGATGGTATTTTTGTTTAACGTTTATGCAGTCCCATTGTGCACTTGTTTACTTGAGTTCACAAATTTAACAAGGTAGGCTCCCCAACTATTCTTTGGAACTTTGTGAAATTACTGCAATTACAACATATACAGGGAAATAAACCCAGATCCCTGGCATTATTAGGAAAACAGTGCTGATCACTGCACCACTGTGCCACCCTGCTGTAAAGCAGCAATGTTAAAAAGTCTATAGAGACATCTGAGGTTTTCTCAAGGTTGTTTTTTGCTGTAAATATTCAATATTGTAAAGTTGCATAAATAATGCAAGCAGTTTCTTTGAAGATCTTACCAATCTTTTTTGTTGAAATATAATGTAATTTTGCTACCTGCCATAGATGTTGCAGCTGTGCCGAACCTCTTTCCAAGTAATTTGAGTTACTGTGCAGGTGTAGAGAGATGCTTTTCTAAATTACAGCTTATCAAAAACCTCAGATGCATGTGACATGCAGAATGTTGACAGTAGCTGATGTTTTGAGCAATGAAAGTGAATGAGCCCTCTTGTTTGAGGTGAAAGGCATCATCAAGGACTTCCATCATGCTTTTAAATGAAGTGGGAATGTGAACAGTGATTGTCGAGTAGTTCAGGTGGCAGCTTTTACTTGTTCAAAGAGAGGAAAGAAGGCTGTGACATTTGGAGCAAGACAACAGCATGAGTCACAATTTCTTGTGTGTTTATGGTGTCATAGCTGAACAGGATTTAACACTACAGATTTACAGTGCTCAGACTTTGGTGGGGTCTTCCATATACAGTTTGCATCTTTTGCTTGTTGTCAGTATGTCACCAAGAAGGCTGTTTAAGGATGTGGGCGGTATCAATTGACCTGCTGTTTTTTCTTTTAATTAACATTGACCATTTTACCCTAAGATGGCAGAAGGGAGCAGCAGGAGGCCCTCACATAAAACAGGGTCATTAATTTTTATTAATCAGACTTGCTGTCAGAAGGTCAGAGGTCACCTCATGAGGAAGGACTGCCCCAATGATTATACCTTTCTGACCGCTGAGGTGTCAACTAATTAGGAAATGTAGGGAATCCACATCAAATGTAGTCACGAGTACTTGAATACCCACTGGATTCATCAGTATTGTTAATTATGATACATCCATCCATCCATTTTCCAACCCACTGAATCCGAACACAGGGTCACGGGGGTCTGCTGGAGTCAATCATAGCCAACACAGGGCACAAGGCAGGAACCAATCCTGGGCAGGGTGCCAACCCACCGCAGAATTATGATACATCTTCAGCTTTACTGAGTATGGGACTCCCCAACATATTTTTCTGATGACTTACATTTATGAAAACACTTTTCACAAACATGCAGTTATCTCAGTTGCTCTAGTGTGATGGGTTTGAATGCATTCTCCAATTAACTGGTTTAACCTCTGCTGCTGTGTGTCTGTTCATATTGCAATGTACATTTTAACCAAAGTTATACATTTAAAAATCAGTTAATGGTATTCACAGGGTTAAATAAGTCAATCTTGTTCATGTCATTATCTACTTTCAGTCTATTAGTGATGAGCGAAACAGGTTTTGACTCATATACAGTTCAGTAAAACTGACCCCATAATTTGTTTAACAGGCAGTTTCACAATTGTGAAACTCATTAAAAGGAGTTTTTTTTTTATTTTTCTTGGGCTGGAAAACAAAGCGTACTGCTGCCTAAAGCCTTGTTCGCACTTCTGTGTTTATTACCTGTGTTCTTTTCTACAGCTGCTTAATGTATGTGATCTGTCACATAATAATAACAGCTATTCTACTTACAGTATGCCTTTATTTATTTACATGACCATGGAGGAGCACAGTGTGTTTTTTTTAAATGTGATATGCTGTATATTTTCCACACAAAGACAAGCTAAAACCCACTATTGTGCAGATTGCTGTGTTTTCTCCACAAGAAAATTTCACTTCCCTACCCCTGCCCTTGCTATTACCAAGTAATTGCACTTTCCTGTTCCTTAATTCCTGCTGAAGAAGTTGAGGATATGCACTCTTTAATGGCTATGGAATTTCAAATTTCATTTCTGTCTCTAATGCATCTTTATTACTGCAATCTTCAAGGCTGTCATTATAACTGACAAATTGGGGATTGCACTACGAGACCTCATCTGACAGCTCAATAAAATGTTTACACATGACAGGAAAGATCTGGGGCCTCATGTATAAACGGTGCGTACGAACAAACATATTGCATACTTCGGTTTCCACACTCACATTGCAATGTATAAAAACTAAACTTGGCGTAAAGTCATGCACATTTTCACGATAGCTCAATGCCTTGTGTACACAAGTTCTCCGCTTGGTTTTGTAAACTGCCGACACCCAGCGTCAAAGCAGTGCTACTGTTCCTGTGTGGTTTCCTTTCAGTTTTTAGATTCACATCCCTGATGCGGCTTTATCAAACGCACTGAAATTAACCACATATTCTTTATTAGTTTAAGGCATCTGATTGTAATTAACCTGTAACAATATAATGGTCCACGGAATGGCCAAACTATTCTAAATACCATCACTGCTTTAGTGTTGTTATTCCCAGTGCATCACTGAGTATTTAATCCACTGTATCTGAGTGTGGAATCACAGCTGTACAGCAGCTGATCGGATTATCAGTATACAGCATCTTGTACACGCTGTCTCAGCCATGCGTGCAATCTATTTGAACTGTTCCCATACGGCAAACGCTTCAGAACCTTTCATGTAGGGATCTTGCGGCTCAGAAACAGTTTCATCCCAAGTGCCCTAAACACACTCAATCAGTCCATCAATTGTTCCTGGTAGAACTGTTTGTACTTATAAGTACAATCACCTCACTGTAAACTTGCACTACAGTTATAATGTTGCACAACCTGAGTCACTTTATAAAGTGCGTATTTACATATGATGAAGACTGTCTTCAAATCAATTTAGATTTCCAAGCACTATTTTCTTGGCGCTTTTGATATCATTTTTAAGATGAAATGCAGTAAAGCATGTTTATTACATTATACAGATAAGTTTCAAACTTCATTAAAATAATTTCTATTGATAATAATTAAGCATGTGAGGACACGGTGGCACAGTGCCAGCGACGACCTGGCGCCCTGTTCAGGGATTGTTCCTGCCTCACGCTGTATGCTTTATGGGATTGGCGTTAGCCTGGATGGATATATAGATGGAATAATTAAACATGTATGACAAAGATATTTCAATGTTTCATAAAAGTTTTGAAGAATAGGCGTTCTAAGCTTACAGATGTCTTGGCATCTATTACAGTGCTGATCGTGTGGCAATTGGTTACCTGGAGAAAGAAATGTAAGAACAGGAATTGGAGGTTAGTACATTCGAGTCAGACAGTACTGCTGCAGTAAATTATTTCATCGAAGGTCACGCACAGTGCAGCAAGCATCTTGCGGGAGGCATGAACAATCTCTAGACTGGGTGCCAGCTCATCGCTAATACTGCACCACCATGTCCCCATGTTTGATACATGCAAAATTCCTATCATTATGAAAATGATATAAAGTATACATCTTAATATTTAAATTGTTCAGAGAGCTGTAATATCATGAATGTAATGTATTTTGTGTCCTGTTGGTGGAAGAGAAAGCCCATTTAAGAAACACATAGTGATTCACTCACATAGAGCACAAAAAAGAACACATAGAAAGAATAATTTATCATGCTACTTTAGTTACGATGGGATTTGAGAAACTGGTAAATGAAACGGTTTTAAGATGACGTTTATGACATTCTATTTTTATGACAAAATAAACCACATGATTAAAGTGGAAATTTCAAGATTAAAGTTGACACATGGACATTTTTTTCAACTGTGTCCCTATTTTGTTTTTCTTTTCTCTATACCCTAATGCACTTCCATATGACACTCAGACAGTGGGCTACGATTCACCTTTTCAAGGTGACTTTGATATCTGACTGCTTCTTATTTATTTTGGACACTTTACGACTTGAGCTTTCGAGTTTCTCCACCACTCTGTTACTCAATCAGCTTCCTTTTGTTGTTTATATCACTGCTTAAACCAACAAATAGTATGTTTTTCCTTGCCTCATCTTGGTATTCGCTGAAATTCTTCTATTTCCCCCATACTTTTATAGAACGCTGAGCTTAAGGGCTATTTATACTGATTTTCATATTCAAAGAAGCGTAATTCTGGGAGGAGTTGGGGAGTGGCGGCAGGCTGACCAGGATTTATGTAGCGGAAGAACATGGAAGTTGGAGTACGTGCATATTTATGCATCTGGATTTTTTTGTGCGTACCCACATTTCCGCTTTTGTCCGTACGCCATGTTTTAGTGTGAATTCTATGCATGGCGTTATGCATGAGGCCCCTGGTGATTTTTGTTTTTCACTACAGACCTTTGTTTAAATACTAAATGAAATGCAGACAGGTGTGGAAATAATGCATGTAATTTCTTTCAGAAAGTAGTAAATATCTACTTGTTAGAATTTGGTTGTTTTCCTGATTTTTATATGTTTTCTGTAATTATTTTTTGTAAGTTTCCTGTAATTTTACACTCATTTCTGTGTTTTTTTAAGTCACTAAAGTTAATTCTGATATCCATTTTTGGCAGTTCCTTTTCATTTTGATTGTGATTATTTTTTTTCATGGTTTAGTCCACCATTTTGTGTTTTTACGATTGCCGACATTTTGGTCTCCAGTCTTCGGAGAAAAGCAAAGTTGCTCTTGATTTGCTGCTTTATCCACAACAAATATAGTTCAAGATTAGCTATATTTTTTGTAAAGATAAAAATCAAAGGAAAGTCTTTATATGATATCATAAAATGTTCCCTACTATTAATTAATCCATTCATTCTTGTGAAGTGCAATACTTTAACTTAACAGCTCAGTGCCTTATACAATAATTGCAAGCACAGTATGAATAAAAGAAATGCAACATTAACACAAAAGAAAACACTGAAACATAAATAAAGAAACATTACAAATACATACAAAAATATGCATGTAATCTTTTGGGTGCTCGTTACCCTACATAGATGACCCCTACAAGGGCCTTTAGCTTCTACTATTTTTACAGACACCTGTTGGGCTTCCTCTGTTTTCTTCGACCCTGCGTTTAAAAGGAACTCACCCAGTGGTGTGCACTCTGACTCTAATTAGACCTTGTTAACATCACGTCTGTTATCACATTGCAATTAACTGACAACTAACGGACATTTTCAACATTGTTAGCAGAATGTGTAAATGGCAGCTGTACTCTCTGTGGGTCTTCATTAAACGTCCCAGAGGACAAAGTCTAACCTGTTTTCAGGCCATTGACAGGTGTGTGTCAGCTCTGATCTCAAGGTGTTGTAGACCAGAGTCCTGTCTCAGGTCACTAAAGATCCTAAGGGACCAATAAGGTACACTTTGAAATTTCACTTGCTAGTGTTTCTCTGATGTTATGCATGTATACAATTGCTTCAAGCAGTTTTTCATTGGTCATTAAATTGTATAATACATTGCCACCCTGTCCAGGAATGATTCCTGCCTTGTACTTGATGCAGCCAGGGCAGGTTCTGCCTTTTTTTCAGAATAGGATTTAGTGGATCTGAGAATGTTGTTGTTTTTGTTAAATTATCCACTTATGTCTAAGTCATTTTTTTCACTTTTGCAGTAAAAAGATGAAATTGAAATTCTGATCTTGTGGTAACTGAGTTTTCATTTGAAATCAAATTAGCTTTTAAAAACTGTCAGATGGTAACAGAGAAGACGAGGCATTATATGAATTTGATTATTCCTCCAATTCAAGGTAAAGCAAAGGAAGACCCTTCTGTTTGAGAATGTCTTTGATGCCTTGTTACTTGACAGCTGTTGCCTAGAGCTCCATCCTGCTGCGAGGAATCTCCGTTGTTTGATCCTGGGCTGGCCTTTCTGATAGCTACTTATCACACTTACAGGTCTTTGATCCATATATGCATTAAAAAATAAGATGTGATCTCTAAAATGTGTGTTTAGATATAAAGCTTTGAATTGTAAATGCCAAGTGAATTGATTTTCCTGATGCCTGAGACTTTGGCATTCAAAAAGCCTTTTTTAAATATCCCATCCAAACAGCTTTATACAAATAGAATCAGTTCTACACTGCTTTGCTCATTGCTGATGGTAACATGAATGGTATTTATGTTTCTGAGCCTATTGATTTTTTTACCATTCCACTCCATTTAGGAGTTTATTCTGCCAATGCAGTTTCATCTAATGCTGGTTCCATTGCCAAGTGATCTTGTTCATGAGTGAGGGTTAAGATGATCACAAGTCTGATCTACAAGACAGTGCTGGAGCAGTAGTTTTATGAAAAACATACCATATTCTGATGGCGACCTTGTTGGGTAAAACTTATGATTTGCTAGTCAATCTACTTATCCATCATCACCCATTTTGGGAAGTAGTACCCAGAAGAATGAAATCACAAGTGGAATTTGCTGAAAAGAGCAGCTCATGGGGCTCACAGTTACTGAGCAAATTGTCTCTAATAGGTTGAGGAGATTAACAAAACAGGGGCATTTTGGAGTAAATGTACTGCTTCTCCAGATTGAGAGAAAATAGTTGAGGTAGTTTGGGAATATACCAAAGGTGCTCCATTGGTGAATCTCACATAGGATTTATGAGGTATAGCCAACTGGGAGAACACCCACAATGGAGGCCTGGGAACATTAGAGAAATTCCTGTACAGAGCTAGAGGCTGTTGATGAGAATAGGGTAGCCTGGTCTGTCCAGCTCAGAATATTGTCCCAATCCTCTATGACCATCACCAGGTAAAATGGATGCAATTGTGACATTAAACTTCTGAAAATCATTGTGCTCAGTCTTTCTGCTCTTAGTTAAAATTACTCTGTAAGTCTGAGTGAAAGTAGCCATATGCTGGTGTCCTGTTCCGGGCTGTTTGCAGGGTAGACATCAACAATGTGTGTCCCTGAGATAGATTAGATGGAACTGAGAATGCAAATGTTTATTTAAGTATACAGTCAATTCATTTGACTCTTGTCTGCTTTTTTAACACTTCTGGCCATTATGAGATATCAACTGGATGTCATTATCACAAAAATAATACTTTTAATGCACAAAATGGTTCCTTTTACAGTCCTGCCTGAAGGTGGCAAAGGCAATAAAATAACCACAACAACAACAAAAGCCAATCATGACAAAAATAACAATTTTGTACATAGCTTGTATTAAAGGTTTGCTTGGTGCACAGTTCAGAACTGGCTCTGGCGCTGTCAAATAACAGCAGTGTATATGTTGCTGTAGCAGTCAGAACACTCAACTTCTCTTTGTCTATCTTTCTTTCTGTTAGCGCAGAAAGGGGTTTTTATCACCATAGCCATTGTTTTGAACCAGTAGGATGTAGTACCACTTTTTATAATGTTAAGAAAATATTATCTTGGTATAACAGACCAATCAGTGTTTAACTAGATGCTATGCACCCTACCCCACTTCCTCAATGTCTCTCCTGGTAGAGCCTGTGAAATTCTTCTGCACTTACCTATATACACTATATATATATATATATATATATATATATGTGTGTGTGTGTGCGTGTGTGTGTGTGTGTGTGTGTGTGTACAGTATATGAAAGAGTAATATTTCATAATCAAGTTATATGACTGCAAAGCTTAATGAATTCACAGACCACGGTAATGTATTGAATTCTAATCAGACTTCACAACTGTCCTCAGAGGGTTATGATCCTTCCAGTGAATATTTTTGAGTTTTAGAAATTCTTAGCTTGTATTTTATTTAGTGTTTTAATTTTATCAATTTTCACAGGGTTTGCCATTTTCTTGTTTTTGGAACATTGGAGTGGCCATATTGTTTACAAATGCCATGGCCAATTTTGGTCATATGACCCACATATTACAATAGGTGACCTCATCATGATAGTTCTGTATAGTGAGTGCCCTCCTTTTGGGATATTCTAAATGAACTTTTGCTTGGGGATAAGTTACTGATTGGGGGCTGCTTCTATTTGTTTTGTCAAAGTACCTTGATTAGGATTTTTGACTTTGATTTTTCTATTTTCTGTTTTGGGTTTTGGCGGTCACTACCTTTTGGTTACATACAGTATCCGTACTAACCCTATGACTACTCTCTTGCCTTTTCCTAATCAGTTTCTTCTTTTCCTGGTACATCTACCTGGTTATCGTTTTTAGGACAGCCTTACCAAAATGTGTGGAATTGTCCTACCAAACTAAAGATGTTTTTTGTGCAATTCCGAAGTATTACAGCAAAATTATATAAACCAGAACATGTTCTGCGAGCTTTGATTATAGGCTGTATGGTACATCAGTCAGGTTTTGACTGACCTTTACTCATGATTCTCTGGGAAAGAGCATCTCAAAAATTACATATACAGTAAATTTGAGTCATAAAAATATCTAGACACCATAATTCAAATATTGTAATTTTTTTTTTTTTGCAAAATGTACTATTGTTTGGAAACAAAACTGTTCTAGTGAATCAAAAAGTCTGTGTAGCGACTGAAAGTTGACTTAGAGAGAGAGGCATCATTCCTTCAGTCAACACATTTCTGGTGGTTTTACCAATCATAGTTTTGATTGTATTTTGGCTTTTTTTCCCCGGGCTCTACACAATTTCCACTGAATAGATTCCGCTGTGTTGACAATATTCAAGCATCTCTGTTGTGTTTTCTTACATGCTTTAATATTATTTAACTAGAACTGAACTCCCCAATTTTCTTCTCCTTTTTTTGGCAGAAAGCCTAAGAAGCTCATCAAAGCGGTATGCTACACTTTTGAAGAACAGCAGTATGTGATTTCTCTACTCATAAATAAATAGTGTTTTTGTTGCTTTTATACCCTAAATTAAAATTGGTGTAACCATAGGTATCATAGAGTGTACAAGAACACTCATCAGGCTGGCACAATGAAGCTTTGAATTTTAACACATTATCACAGCACCAGAGACTGGTGACCTGCTGCATGATGTTTGGACAAGTAAGAAAGTGTGTTATGTGATATCCTCTCCTGTTGAATTCTGCTCTGTACTTGTAATATTTCTATTGCACTATTATATTGTACCGAGGATTACTTGTGTTCTGTTCTATGTATTGTATTGTATTGAACTTTCTTTGAACTGCCTATCCCAAGGTTTCTTCCATTTATTTTCCCTACAAGGGTTTTTTCTGAGTTTTTCCTTGTCTTCTTACAGAGTCAAGGCGCCTTGCTGTCAAAAGGCAGGGCCTGTTCAAGCCCATTGTGGCACTTTTTGTGTGATTTTGGTCTATACAAAAATAAACTGTATTGTATTGTAATTCAATTGCACTCTTTACACTTGACAATATTACTGCTACTACTGCTGCTGTGGAGAAATATTTGCTGCTGCCAAGATAAAGTATTTCTAATAGAAGTAAGGAGTCAGTTAATCAGAGTTTTCTTAAAGACTATCAGCAAAAAAAAAAAAACCTTCCACACATGACAATGTGGGTTTCCAGCACTGGAGCTGTCTTTGGGTATTTCTGAAGGAAGCCTGCTTCCTTTTTATCTTTCTGAATTTAGGAAGGCAGAAAGCTGATTAAAAGGACAATTTTGAAAACAGCTGTCACCATTTTACATTGAGTTACAGAAACTTAGAGGAAGACAAGTATGACAAATGGGTCAGACAAGACAAATTGATCTGATAATAGCCTCTCATATAGACATTTCAATACGCCATCAAACAGAAGATAAATGGTGTCTTCAAGGCAGACAGCAAAAACCTACTGTTTAAATATAGCCCTGCTTTTCTGGATAATCATCATTATATCCCGCAATAGGACAAACTGCAGTTGAACATGTATTTTATTTAAACGCTGTTGACAACCTCTCCTAGGCAAAATACTAGGATTCAAATGTCATTTCCCATTGCATTGTTTATGACATCCATTGCCTTACTCTCATTGGGAGTTTTGGCTTTCTCTTTTAAAAACATAAAAGGCAGCAGGAGGAAAATCCATCAATCAGCCATTCAAATCCTTGTACTTCATTAGGTAATGGATTTTGCAGGACTTCCCAGAATGCAGGAATATAAAGTAGATGAATCCCACAAGAGTACTGTATAAAGCTAGGAAGCAAGTCTTAGTGCCAGCTGCTGGCTAGACAGCTGTTCTGGTCCACTGACTTTGTGTATTTCAAACTAACCCTCAACACACCCTTCACCTCAGCCCTGCCAATGCAAGCCATATTATATAAGCTTTCTGAAATAAAACCTTTGAACCCAATCATGGGTCTGTTTACTCCTTAATTAACATTTGTGTAGTTCTCAAGTGTGTTTGACAGACTGACTGACTAGTCGGCTCATTCGTTACAGTCCTTGAAAGCATTAGACCTTAGCTAAAAGCATGTAAATCAAAAGAATGAATCATTCCCACATTTTTGCAAATATTATTTTTTCATAACTCATAATAAATAAGAAGCAAACAAAAATCAACTTGAAATTAAAAGAATCAAAATTAAAAGATGCAAGCACAGTGGACGTCACCCCTGCCTTACACAGCCAACATTCTCATATGGAGTTTGCACATTCTACCACTGTTTGCATGGGTTTCTCCTCCTCATGACAAACATCTCTCTGCCAAGTTAAGTTAATTGGGGACTCAAAACTTGTGAGTAGTGATGAGTGCACTCTGAGGGGTTTGCTCTCCTGTGAAACTGGCTGTATCACAGAAATGTTTCTGAATTTCACTAAACTCTGTGAAATGTTTTGAAGTCCATGGTGAAGGATTGACAGAACTAGTTTTGAATGGATTATAATGGTGCATTAGTCTTTTAAGCATCCCTAAGTGCTAGGGAAGTGTCTGCCAACTATGCTGGACTGAATTAATGTGGCCAAAACTGTGGTCTGAGCTGTGGAGCGGCAGTGTTAACCACTGCATCACTGTGCCTTAACAACAAAAGATGCAAATGGAAACCACAACCACAAACATAAAACAACAAATGGCCACAAACTAGCAATAAGTAAATGAAATTTATAAAGATATATACAGTATTATTACACTAACAAAGTTTGAATCTTGGGGAACTCATTAGCCATGTAACAAAGCAGAGTCTCGTTCCAATGTTTGCTTTTTTCTTCCATGAAGAAGACAAAAACATCTTGCAAATCGTTTGTCATTTTTGTTATTTCACAAGGTCGCATGTGTTTTCTTTCTTTGGGATGGTTAAGGGTAGCACTCCTGTAAAACTTGTTTTGTGATCATAGCTGGTCACATGGCTAGTTATAGATGCAAATTAGCCATGCAGGGCAGCCAGCACACAGCAGTATTGCTAGATATCCTCGCCCAGTTGGACTATTTTTGATCATCATCATAAGGTTTTTTTTTTTTTTGGGCTACTTTTTTTTTTTTAATCTGTTGTTTTGGGCTATTTATCAACCCTCCATCGCGTTTTTACCATGTTCTTTATCCATCTGGCACCCCTTCCCCTGCTATCTGTGTATGTTCTTTACCATTGCAATCCCCTGTTGTGTAATGGTGCATACCCATTCTATCACACTGAAATATCTCTAAGGGAACCCCCCTTTTGGGCTCTGATGGTATGTACCTAACCCTCTCATTCTGACATTGACCTCGCTTTCTGGGGTCTTATTTTGTCTACCTCAGGCGTTAGGCTGTTTTCTTGGCGAATTCACTACTTTTAAGTTGTACTTGGGCTAAAAGTTTTTTAGGGACCTGAAAAGACTGGAACACAGGAATCAGTGTTATATGTCCAGTGACACTGCTCATAGCATCAGCTTCATAGGGGTCAGCCAATTCACCCCTCAAATTAAAATACTGCTTTTTTTCTTTTTTTAATTCATGCAGGGTAGAAGTTTGGCGTACTGATCGGGTGATGATATCACACATGCCCAAAGCAGTTCAGCAATGATCTTACAGTACACATGCATGAAAGTTCAAAAAATGGCTTTTTCAGCTCTGCAAAGCATCATGGGACACTGGGGGAAAAATGTTCACCTAAGCTGGTGAATTTCCATGAAAATATTCAGCAAACAAGTTCACCAGCAAATGCAGCATATTTGCTGTTAAAGTGCTTTGGCAATGGTTTCGTTTAGGGTGGATATATATTGGAGTGTGCCCTGTGTTGGACTTCATCAAGAGCTGGTTCCTGCTTTGAACCTCATGTTCAATAGATAGTCATGGGGTTTTGGCTACTCTGATTTAGACTAAACAGATTTAAATATGGGTTAATGGTGGGGTGACTGATTGTCTCAGGCCAGGGATATACTTAATGCTATGCGATATGAGAACTTGAGGACGCAGCAGCTACACAAACAGTGTATGGACTATACTTGCATGTGTACTTTAAGTAAATCATCACGGTGAGAAAACAATGTTTTATTGTGTTGTGAGTTGAGGGTTGATACAGAAGATAGTATGTGAGACCTTTAAATGTATTGCAACGTTACAATGGGGAATATGCAATACTTGTATTGCCTATGCAAGAAATGCTTGAAGAAAAACACCATGAAGACATCTGCATATCAGCATTTAAGTCTGCTGATTTGCTTCACCACATTGAACCATTCATCAAATAATGTTGCACATATTGATCGTGTTGGAACTGCAACCCTCCTGTCACATGTTGATGCTGACATCATCTACCAAAACATGAACACATACTAAACCTATATTTTTGCTGATACTGCCACTAGTGCAGGTGTCGCATTAATTTCTAACAACATGCTTAGAGGACGCATCACAAGGACACTGGGGATGCATGGCGGCCATGATGCGTGTGTGTTAAATGCTATGAGTGTGAAGTATAAACTGGCTCTTAGTGGATGTTGTACCACTAGTGAAACAGATATGGGGACACAAGGCATCCAGAGAGTCTTGGAAGTCAGATCAGAACCGCCAGACACACACATATTAAACCAGAGCAATTCAGAAACATGATTTATTTTGAAAGCAAATATAAAAATCTAAAATGGCTTACAATTAACTGGAGGAGTTTTTGTTTCACTCAAAAAACAAGTCAGTTTGATAAAATAGTATAATAGATGCTGAAACATCATAAACATAAACCCTTCATGTACTCCCTTCCTTATGTTACACATGTTGGCAAGTGCACTACACTGAGCATACTTAAATTTACCTCACAAAATATTGAACAGATAGCAGTACCTTGCAAGAAAAGGCCAAAGGTAGACATAAAAAGCCATTTTCACACTTTCAAATATTTTCTTCAGGGAGGCACAGTGAAAGGATAAGCAAAACAGCAGCAGAATAGCAAAAGAGGAGTTTCTGTAGTGTCTGTCTGTGTTTAAATTCTAAACAAAAACAACATACCCACTGATGAAACACTAAAGAAAATTGATCCAAGCCATCAAAAAGGACAAAGGATGAATTTTGCTGTGTGTCATGGCAGCCTGTTATGCTTTGCCTTAAAATTGATGTTGTTGCTGTGCCTTTACTGCATTGCTGAAACAACTTTCGTGTCCTACTGACATTGAAAATCGGTTCTGAAAGGGTAAGTACTCTTCAAAGAGTTCATATGTTAGAGTCTGTGCTGATGGAAAGCAGGATACCATCTTTAAAACACAACAACAGTATGTGAGGGCATCTGCTACTGGTCATTATACAAAACTTAACTGTGATGTGATTAATTTTTTTCTGACTAACAACATGGACCAAATCTAACTGTTTATGTTACTGCATTTCATGGCAGGAATGTTATAACTTACTAGGGGGTTGACCCCCTGCTCGCTTCTCTCGCCAACCCAGTATTATACCAACCAGGACTTCACGTCTCTGTCGCTGCTTGCTGCTGCTGCTGTGCTTTGAACATTTAAAAGCCTGTACAGCAGCTGTCCTTTTGTCTCACTGCCTTGTATCTACAATGTTTTACTTTGTCATCTACTCTTTGTCTTTTATTTCCAGCCCCGGGTGTGGGTTAAATGTCTCGCGGGACGCGAGTTCTTGATATCTTTTAGTTTATAATTTAAATACGGAATAAGAATCTGAAAATCTAACAACATCACAATAAAGTTCAATCTATTCTGAAAAGAATGACACCAAACATATATATGTAGGTTTTAAAATAAGCCCGAAAAGTCACATAAAATTGTTGCACAAAATCGTTGCACTTTTAGGCTTAAGATTTTATATATAGAGAGCAGATATACAGTGCAATAGATATGGATAAATTTCTAAGGGTTGTGTCCATCTATCCCATGACTACTTGCAAATCACTGGATCATAAAAGGTGATAAAAGGCAACAGGGAATATGGAATTAACATGGGGATCAAAAGGGTGCTACCAAAAACAACACCAATGCATTTAACTTGAAAGCACAGTGGAATAGGAGAGCCAATCGTAGAAATGTGAAAGTTGGCAGATTTTGTAAGTGGGGGAGCTTTTGAGCCTATAAGGAGAATGTCAGATACTGTTTGCTACTGTTAAGTTCAGGATATTTAGGAGATGGTGTATCACTCAGTTTTAATACCTAGGAGACAACCAAGCAGAGTGGAGCTGCAGATCATTTGGATGAAATATAAAGTTGAATTTCATTCGCATAACAATGAAAATAAGCACAATGATGACACATAACTAAATTGAGAGATGGAGATCACAACTGTTAAAGAGTAAGGGACTGTAGACATGAAGCATACCATGGGAAGTGCAGTTTAAACATTAATAAATTGAAATCTATTAGTCAAATATGAAACCAGTAAAATCTAAAGAAGGTAGAGATATAATATCGAATGCTACACCAAGATCCAAATGAATCAGAAGGCTTACTGTAGCAATCCAGAACTAGCATTGTGAAAGAGATCATCTGTGCCTCTTACCAAAGCTGTTTGAGTGCTATGCTTTCAATGGGCACCAGATTGAAAATATCCAAAATATTTATTAGTATTCAAATATTCCTGAAGTTGGGAGGCAAAGACATAATGTTTTCTTACAAGCTAATTCCATTTCAAGGATGTAGAAACACTAAGAACAAAACAGAAAAAGATCTGGACAGGACAATATTAGAGGACTCACTCACACAGAGCTAATATAGTCAGTCAGTCATTTTCTAACCCGCTATTTCCTAACACAGGGTCACAGGGGTCTGCTGGAGCCAATCCCAGCCAATACAGGGTGCAAGGCAGGAAACAAACCCTGAGCAGGGCGCCAGCCCATCGCAGGACACAGACATCCACACACCAAGCACACACTAGGGACAATCGCCAATGCACCTAACCTGCATGTCTTTGGACTGTGGGAGGAAACCGGAGCACCTGAAGGAAACCCATGCAGACACGGGAAGAACATGCAAACTCCTTGCAGGGAGGACCCGGGCAGTGAACCCTGGTCTTCTAACTACGAGGCAGCAGCGCTACCATGTAGATGTAACATGAAAACTCCATGTGGATAATAAATAGGCCTGGGATTCAAACCCAGGGTGCTGGAGCTGAGATGCATTAATGTTAAACTTTGTGCTGCTATCATTTTGTCATGAAGCAATAACATATTCAAATATTTTGGGGAAATTACGAGAAATAAGACATAGGACAATAGCTGCTTAAATGTTGGTGATTACTACAAGCGTTTTTGATTACAGAAGCAGCAGGAGGAATCTAAAGACAATCTGGGACCACAGATATAAGATATATAAGATGTCACACATGCGCATCTGAGAAGCACCCTCCTGGCTCATCTTTGGTAGGCAATATTACATTGAGACAAGAGGGGGCGCTGTCACTAACATTATTGTCTCCTTCTGTTCCCACAGCACAGAGATTCCAGTGATTCTGCCCCTTCCAGTTGGAGGACTATGTATTCAAGGTGCTCACAGCAGGTTGTGGACTGACGCTTGGCGGAACTCTAATCCACACAGGCTTTAAGAGTTTGATAAGACATCTTCATTTTGGTTTATATGTGCCATTGTGGGTTGTTTTTGGTTAAATGTTCTGTATATTAAATGGGGTGACCCAGTTGGTGCCCCTACATTTATCTGTACACAGTGTTGTATCTCGCAAAACCACAAATAAATAATATTAGCAGTGAAGAGAGAAATGAAGAAAGGTACACAAGATTTGACTAAACCTTTAGTACTGCTTTCAAGCTGACAACTTGATGAACTGAATTTACTAATCAGCACAGATAAAACTTCACTGTATTCTAAGCATGTAATAATATTCTACTACTACTACTATGCTAATGCACCAACTACTACTAAAATCAGTGACTGGGAAAAACATGAGCATACAGTATTAAACTTAATAGAACTGTAACAATAGTGAGAGGCTGCAAAGTTAATAACCATGTTCGGCTGCTTCAAAATAAAGCACATACAAAATATTGAAGATATTGTGTAAATGATTTTCAGAGCAAAAATAGGAAGTGAAAACAGTGAGTTTTATTTTTAGTCTGTTCTGCAAATAAAGACAATACCACTCCAAAATCCTGATTCATGATCATCACACCAGCATTACTTATAAACATGACATGACTCTTCCGGTATTCTGTTGCTGGATATAAAAATAAAAATTATTTTTATTTTTCTCTGTCTTTTTAGTGTAGCAGGAAGCTAAAAGATGTTTCCATAAAAGAAATAGGTAAGGACCTCTGTTTTGTTTTCTCCGTCTTTGTTTCTGGCTTTACGTTTTGGATTTGGTTTTTCTACTTCATCGATTTCCTGGACTAACTGACTATGACGTTACTTCTGCCTCTCTCTGTTTAAGCTGCTATCTCTCAGTCAACTCATTTGTTTGCCATGTTCATAACAAAACCTCAATCAAAGTCAAGAAATGGGACACATGTCTAAACCAGATGTGTTTTTCCTAATTGCTTTCTCTCTTAATGTTGTATAAACGCAAGCCATTAGCAAAATCCTTCCTTCTATTGGCCAAACTTGAAATGTTTGTTTGTAGACTCTATCTGCTATTATAGTGCGACCAGGTGCACACTACATTACCTAAAAATACATCATGTCTATTGTACAAATTTCAATGAATCATTGAAAAACAACAAAAAAATAAATACAATTAACACAAAATAAAAATTAGCAACACATCGTAACAAAATCAAAGTAACAAATGAAATAACAATGTGTGTCTAACTATGATGATACAAAAACAACAATGAAAACCAATAAAAAAACTAGATTAAAAAAATGCATACACATGCATAAAAACACAAACACAAAACTCTACTTTCCAGACAGCGACAGCATGGGCAGGAGGTTTTGTATCAGAGATGATCAGTAATGCATCAGAAATTTTAATCATACAATAGTACATGAGTACAAATATCTAGCATGAAGAAATATCAAGGTTACATTTGAAATATTTCTAAGGATAATATGTTGAAAATGATGACTTAGATATTTTATTTTTCAGTTTTAGCATTTGTGAAGTTATCATCAGCAAAAAAAAAAAATCAGTCAGTCATCCACTTTTTTTATAGCTCTACTCCAAAGTGCTAAACAAAGAATTTCTCATTATATTAGACACAATACACAGGCTGTTTATGCACAAGGATAACTGCATAGAGCATTCAGAAATGAAAAAAAAAAATCTCCGAGCATCTGTGACCTCCTAACGATTCAGCTATCAGAAACTGACCGTGTCTGTCCTTGAGCCGAGTCTTCCACAAAGACAGGCATCCCTTGATTTCTTTAAGCTTTATTTTTCAAGATACCTTTTGTGTGCGAGAGCAAGGAGCCTTCAGTCACTAAAAAAATGAATGTAGCTGCAGCTAAACAAACAAACAAAAAAATATTTGCACAATGCATGGATTCTATAGCTATTCTGTGCAGGGTGCTGACTAAACAATTAAGACACATTCCCCAAGGGCAGTTATCAGCAAGCACAGCGGATCTCAACTAGACCTGGCTTGGCTTAGTGGCAGCCAAAACAGAACTGGCATCCCTGCTCTGCTCTGCAAGCCAGGATTAGGGCTGAGGCTTGACAGGGTGATGTCACAGAAAGAACTTCACCAGCTGCCTGGCTGCTTTTTTGCTATATAGTACTTTATTAATCCCCGAAGAAAATTGTCTTTCGCGTGACCTTTGGAGGTCAGAGCACAGGTATATCAATTACTATAATTTGGATTATGACTGTTTCTTACTTTTTTGTATTAGAATTTATAGCTATAAATTGCTTATTTCTGCTTTTCTTATTAAAGAATGTTGGAGTGTTTGAATCACTCTGATTCTAAAATGCAATTTAATGTGACATATTCTTAAATAGTCTTGATTACTAAGTACAAGCTCATAGTTATCTTTGGTAACAGTAAAATACTACACTCTTCAAAGTGATACCACAGGGAAACCATTATTGGTTCTCAAAAGAACCATTCATATGAAAAAAAAAAACATTTATTTATTTAGATCTGTAACAGTCTCCATAAGTTATGATGGATAAGAATAAAGATTGGTTCCTGATTTTAAAAGAATACTTGCTGCATTAGAATAACACCGGATCAGTTCATATCCTTCTAGGTAGTCTACTCTATATTAAATATTTCTGTTTTCTCCACATATTAGGAACCTTTTAAAAGCCCTAAGGATTAAGTTCAAATGAAATGAACCCTTCCCAAATGGCATTTTATCAAAAAATTATTTTACAAAGAAGCCCACAACCCAGTGCAGTGCCATCAAAGTATTTATTTTTAAGAGCGTACTTCATAATGCTCCATTTATTTTCTGAGCACACTTTTTCTGTTAAAGGATCTTGGAGAGCCAAACCCAAGGAAGGAGCCAATCTGTGATACACAGGACATCCAGAGGAGTCTGGGACTTCCTGATTAATCTTTGAATCCCCCAAAATCCTGAAAAATCAAAATTATGGGAGTTCTTAAAACTCATTTAGATGAACTAGGCAGTCACCTACAATGGCAGAATTTGGGATGTGGCATTACAAACAATGTTGACTTACAAACACTCAGACACAACACAACAATTATATTGTTTAACACTAGAATTACCAAAGCCTATGAAAAAACTTGTAAACCCGGCCCACCTTAAATGTGTCAATAAGCGCAAGCAGCCTGTCATCCCATCCTCCCACTGCTACAGAAATGGCAAAAAGCTGTCCCAGCTCAAGCCTTGTTTATGTGGGAGTGAGGTACTGGGAGCTGTATAGTGTAAATAATATATCGTTATTTGGAACACATGCATTTCATGTCTACAAAGACCTATGTAAGTGTAGGATGACAGGAAATGCAAGAAATGTTGAACGCATACCTAAAAGAAAAGCTTTTTTCGTGTTTTAGTACTAATGACAAAATTTTGACTTGAGCTGTATAATGTGTGAAGACTGAAGTCCAAATATCAAATAAGCACTTTCACAAGTATAACAAAACAAGTTGTTTATGCATGCTAGTGATTTGAACATTTTTTTCTTTTACGGTTAGCCAACATGATACTTTAATAACTTTTTAATTTTTAACTACGAGGTGTGGCAGAAAAGTAATGAGACTGGCAACACTGCAAGCGATCTGGCAACGCTGCGCGGTTGTCCTTGATAGAGCACGTGTATCAGTACCCTCCCATAGCTCAGTGCGAGTTTCAACTCCTTCTGTTAACTACGTGATTTTTGTGACTGCTACTAGCAAAGTTGTGTTTTTGGTTGTGCGTCACGCAAAATGGAACAGCGGAATTTAGAGCAACGTTGTGCCAGTAAACGGCAAGTGTGACGTTTGAAAAGTTAAAGCAGGCCTATGGGGAACATTCTTTATCCCGAGCTTAAGTTTTTCGCTGGCACAAATCATTTTTGGAAGGCCGAAAACACGTTGAAGATGAACACCATTCAGGGAGGACTTCAACTTTGAAAACCAATGAAAACATCGAACGTGTGAACACTCTTGTGAGATCAGACGGTCGTTTAACATTAAGAATGTTGAGTGAACAATTAAATTTGAACAGATTTACCGTTCATCAAATTTTGACTGAACATTTGCACATGCGAAAGGTCTGTGCCAAAATGGTGCAGAAAAACTGCCCTCTCCATAACAGAATTTTTGACCTCAAAAGGCATTCCTGTGGTTCCCCAGCCCCCTTATTCACCTGACCTCAGTCCGTGTGACTTTTTCCTTTTTCCAAAACTGAAAAATGTCCTCAAAGGACGTCATTTCGACTTTAGAAAACATCCAAAAGAGTGTAACAGACATGCTGAAGACCATACCGGTTGAAGACTTCCAGCGCTGCTACCAACAGTGGGAACAATGTCTCCATCGGTGTGTAGCTGCCCAAGGGAACTACTTTGAAGGGGATAACATTGATGTTTGAAAAAAATAAAAACTTTGGTAAATAAAAAATCAGTCTCATTACTTTTCTGCCACACCTCGTATTATTTTGTATTGAATTACACTAAACTATTATTTATACTATCATTTTTTGAACCCTTCTCATACAGTAGGCACCCAAACATTTTAAGCAATGTGGACTAAAGTCACATCTGGGTTCCCTCCAAAATTAGGGGCCCTGAATCTTAAGCTTCATTAGTTTCACAATAGATATGCATCAGGTTGTCGATGGTGCCATGACATGTCTGGAAGTGAACAACCCAGGAGAAAGTTGTTGATACCCCATTCAACCCTCACATTTACAGCTCACCCTTAAACAGGACACATATTTCATAACCCCACTGTCTGACTGCTAGAAGCATATATGTAAGCCACACCGGTCCCCAAGTGCTTGCACACCAAACTATTCAGCCTCAGAATGAACAGGGATTTTTCCATCTGGAGACCCTAAATTTTTCAGTGTTTCTTTGTCTTTTTTAGATGAATCAATGCATTTTTGGTGAAATAACCATGCAATTAGAAAAGAGTGCATACATCATTAGTGAAATTCCCACAAAATTGGAGAACTTCAGATATATTAAACATAATATAACTTGAAAATATGAATGACTGAATTCATTAATCAATAAATGGCAACAAGTAAGGGTGAAAGAGTTGAACACATTTATCATGTAATAAGCACATAATTAGAAAAAAATTAATATGTATAAGTAGAAAGAAATGTTCTAAATTAGGGTTTTATTTTTTTGCTCTGTTTTCTTGATTTATATCATTTTAACAACGCTATTCACCTTTAACGTTACTTTTGATATTTTCACCGCCATTTTATTTTAAAATTTTAAGTGAAGGTACTGTGAGAGCAGCGGCTTTGTTGCTACCACTTGATTCTTGTAAACACAGTGCTTCATAGTTGTTGGATTGATTTAAAAAATCTTTGCATGCTTTATCTACTCAAATAATCACTGGAAAGAATTATGTATTTTTCTTTTCCTTTTTCAATTCTGATTATATATACTGCACTTTGGTATTTTGTATCCTGACCTCTGTTTCTACCATTGGCCCTTTTTGATTTTGTTCTCTCATCTCCTAGTCTTCTGTTTTGTGGTCTGACATTTCTGGCTCTGGTAGAAGAGAAGGGTGAAACATGTGTGTGAAATTAGAAAAAACAGTTGGATATATTAACAATAAAATGAATAATATGAAATTAGAAAAGATAATCTTTCATTAAGGTTGAATAAAACAGCAAACAAAGAAATGGCTAAATTTGAATATTTAAGATAAATGAGTGACATGAGATGGAAACAAAAAGTTCTCCTCCTCTTACATTCAGTTTAAAGGAGAGGAAATTGTCCATTCGTATGGTATTTATTACTGAGATTGTTAACTAATATAACAGTGCAATAGTTTAAATTTCTGGGAAACAGACCATAACTATATAATAGACCTCTTTTGAAATATAATACAACGTTCACCTTTGAAGACAAAACAAAATCACGTTTATCCTGCAGCAGCAATATGATGTCATAGTCTGCACTGCCTGAAGACTCCCACTTAAAACTCTTCTTATTCTGAATGCCTCTCAGAAATCCAAAATGGAATTAGGACAATAATGACGACAATGATGATAATCACGATGACAGATTGGAAAGAGTGGATTACTTGAGATTTTTGAATACACAAAGGAATACTTGCGCTCTCTGAAGAAAATGAAAGGAAACCCCTAAAAACAGGAAATCTTAGAAGGTCATTGCTTTTGGCAAGTTTGGCTCCACAGGCTTATTACTATTTCTGTTCTCCACTGTGCAAATCCCTGTTCACCTAGAAAAGACGTCTTCATAACTCGCAGGAAGGAGAGGGGGAAAATAATGACCTAACATTAAAGAATATATTAACTAAAATAATTAGACATGAGGTCTAAGAAAGCAAGAATGATGTTTATTAAACCATTTACACTCGGTGAACCTTTTACTTAAAAAAAAAAGAAAAAGCAAATTAATAAACAATCAAATTTTTATTTTGTAAATTCAGTATAACTGACAATTATTTTCTATAGTTGACTCAAAATATGTTTTTCTTTGTAAAACACAATAAAGGGAACTGACTCACTGATTTTTTGTGAAAATTTTAAGTTTTACATTAAAATGACACTGCATTCTTTGGGAAATTTGAGAGGTTGGGAGCATGCGCTGATAGCACGTTGCCACATGACAACCCACCTGGATTGAGAAAGCTATCCAAAAATTATATAATTAAAATAAATACTGTTTTTCCAATACATATTACATTTGTTTAGTCAAAAGCCCAGGAAAGTCACACTACACACAGGGGTAGGTGCAGCAGTGCTTCTGATTTTTATTAGATATTTGCTAAAAATGGCCTGTCATTAAGAAATGGCTAGAGAACGGCACAGCTAGAAATATTCCAAGAGCAGACCATCCACAAAAAGAGACCACGAACAAACCTATGAGAACTCTGACGGAGCTAAAAGCTACAATGGCTTAGATTGGAGAGACTGTCAGGTCAGGTCATGTAGGGGAGCATACACTGGTACAGCACGTTGCTATACTCACCACACTATGAAACAACTCGGGATCCTGATTGGCAACCACCCAGGCAGACACGCGATCAAGTCCCACCCTCCGGAAATTATCCTCTATCTGCCACAGCTAGGTGTTATGTGGGCGTCCCCTTGGCCTGGTCCAGCCACTTGAGTCCTCAACAATGAGGATCCTGTGAGCTGGATCACCCTCTGGGAATTGAGTCACATGGCCGTAGTGCCGTAACTGATGCTCCCACACAATGCAGGTAATTTGCCTTATTCGACTCCATGAGCAACCGCTCAATTGACACAAGGTCAAATCAGTGGTATCCAAGGCTTCTCTGAAGAGACACAGTACCAAAGGACTCCAGTCTTCGTCTCAGGTCACTGGATAGCATCCATGTCTCACAACCATATAGCAAGACAGGAAGCACCAGGACTCTAAAGACTTGGACCTTCGTCCTTTTGCATAGATATCAGGAGTGCCACACACCCCTTTACGGCGGCCTCATGACCCCCCATGCTCTCCCAACCTGTCTACTGACTTCATAGGAAGAATCACCAGAGACATGAATGTCACTGCTAAAGTAAATAAAACTCGACAAGGTCAACACTCTCTCTGCAGATGGACACATTGCTGATGGCTGTGGAGAGACTATGCTTACAACAACTTTTGCTCTGTGCTTTACCAGTTGCAGCTTAATGGAAGAGTGACAAAGAGAGAAAACTCACATAATATCTCACTAGAGTTTGCCAGAAGACTCACGGAAGATTCTGAAGTTAGCTGGAAGATGGTTGTGTGGTCTGAGGAGAGAAAAAATTAGTTTTTTAGCCATCAGACTAAACAACATGCTTGGTGTAAGCCCAGTGCTGCACATTATCTAAAAAACACCATTCCCATCATGAAGTATGATAGCAGCAACATCGTGCATGGGAAGCCAGTAGATAAGGGGTTAGGAAATCTGTATATCCCAGAACCTGCTCTGCTCTCCTTTTGTGGAAAAATCTAGACTACCAGGGTCAAGAGATGTCACAATAAAAGATTCCAGAAGCCTTGAACAATGGGAATGCCCCAGAAGAGAACGTGCCTTCTTACCCGGGATGTACTCCTAAAGGAGAATGGAAGCCAAAGGATGCACAAAAAAACCTCAGAAAGTCCCAGAGAAGACAAGAGAACCATCTTTTTGGGTCCTTCCCAATCTGAGAGCTATAAATGTTGAAGAACCCAGAAAGTTTGCATGTGTTTTCTAATGATGGAAGAAGGATAGCTCTTGGCATCCCTAAAAAACTTTAAGATGACTACTAGGCAATCTTCTATCAAAAATGACTTTAAAAACATACCTAAGGAAGCCTAATATCATCAGCAGGACTGGGTCTTCTTAGCCCCCTGCCCTTCATGATTACTATTTATGAACAGTATAAATCTTTTTCCACAGGTGACATGAAGCCAAAGTGATTAGTGGTCCTGCCTCACAGATCTAATGTTCTGGGTCACTGTGGAGGTTCTCCATATCTCTGTGAGTTTATTTTCATGTGTTTCAAGTTAAAAGAGCCTTATGCTTAATGTACATAATGCTCTGCTGAGGTCTGATTTGGAATACTGTGTGCAGGTTTTGTCTCCATACAAAAAAAGACATAGTGATGCTAGAAAGGGTCCACAGAACCCTTTTAGTGTAAGCAAATATGGAAACCTATTTTGATTGTTTAGAAAATTGTATGTGCTTTGAATAATTTTCTTCAGTTTACCAAGTTTGAGTTTTGAATTTTACTTCTTTGTTTTAACTTTTACATTAACTTTTACATGTATCACATCACCATTTGAAACGGGCAGATAATGTTTGCTACGGGATCTTCCCTGGTTGCTAAGGACCATCTTCTTGACATGATCTGATAAATCCATGCAAGAGTGTGGGTTCCTTTGTCCAATATATAGATTCAAATGCTTTTAGAAAGTCTCATCTTCTGTAGTCTTGCTTGTTCATTTTCAACTGGCCTTTGTCTTGGCATTTAATCTCTGGTATTGTAGAATTCTGATGTAATTCTTTCTTGACCATAGCCAAGTTTCCATCCAGTTTTTTGCGACGTTTTGTTATCGACAAACAGAATATACATAAAAAAATGTGCGAAATTTGCTGTCTCCAGCCTGTTTCCATCCAACTGGCTTTTTATCGATAAAATGGTGTGCGTGATGACGTCATCCATCCCAAAATGAACTGTCACATAAGTTTTGTTGTTTCGCGGAAAAAAATCTGCCCTTGAGCCGTTTCCATACATAATTTTGTGTATGTCGCAAATTATCTACCTTTTATTTTCCACGTTACACCCCCTCCACTAAACAAAGAAACAAACAAATAGAGAGATTATTCAGACAATTTTTTTAAATTTGCCAGCTTACTGTTATTTCAGTTTCACAAATAATTGGAATTGTACATAATATCCGAAGACGAGAGCAGAATGAAGCAGATGCTTGTCTGATAGCCCTAGAGCTCAAAGAAAGTACCCCAGTGCGACGAAACCCACAGGTATGGGAGAGACGACGGAATAAGACCTTCTGGGAGGAGGTGGTGGAGAGACACTTCACAGAAAATCTCTGGCTGCAACATTTTAGAATGACACGGCCAACGTTTGAGATGTTGTGTGGATTCATCAGTCCTGATGTTGCGCCCATCACAGGTTGCCACCGACAACCAGTTCCAACCCAAAAGCGGATTGCCATCGTCCTTTACAAGCTGGCAACCTGTGCCGAGTATAGAGTAGTTGGAGAAACTTTTGAGGTTAATAAAACTACCGTCCATCGATGTGTATATGCTGTGTGCACCCCTATTAAAGAAAAATTAATGCGCCGTTATATCAGACTTCCGACTGTAGCAGAGGCCAATGAAATTGCATACCGCAATTCCTTGGTGCATCTTATGCCACAGATTTACGGTGCGCTGGATGGCACGTATGTGCCTATTCTTCCCCCGATGGAAGGCTACCGCGATTACATTAATCGCAAAGGGTGGCCATCTATTGTTCTCCAGGCCCTTGTTGATGACAGGTGCATGAAACGAGACATTTGCGTTGGCACTCCTGGAAGTGCCCATGATGCAGCTGTGTTTGCAGCATCGGATCTGTACAGGTGAGCCTACCTTTCAACATCCCTTCTCAGTGCGATAACAACTGCATTAGTACTGCAACCTGCTTCCCTTAAGGTTTTTAATTAAAACTGAAATTTGAATTAATAAAATAACGACGTTTAAGTTAATATTAATGAGATAATTTCTCATATATGCTAAAACATCTGCCATTTAATAATAAGAAAAAAATGTTTACATAATGAAACATACGGTTTATTAAATATTTTGACTGGCACAGTAAATTACCTTTGCGGTTTTTGTATTATTTAGACATCCTGAGAGACACCCCCAGGCTACAGTTGATGTGGAGGGAGTTCAGGTACCCCTTTTAGTAGCAGGAGACCCAGCCTATCCGCTACTGCATTGGCTCATCACGAGAAATAACGAGTCTCTTCATCAGACCATGCGAACCGCTCCGCTATTCTCGTTTTGATTGCACTCGATGAAAATGTATCATGTGACACATTTATTTGCGTTAAAGCCCTTTTTTCTTACAAAAAGCGTTTCCAATGTAGTTTTTGCGACATCTGAAGTATCGATATGGAATTTATGCGCTAAAGTTAAACGGAAAAATATTATGTCGACATGTACAACATTTTATCGATAATTAACATTTCCATCAGCTAAAATTTGAAGCACTAAATATTTTTTCACAAAAACTCCTTGGATGGAAACCTGGTGAATGATTACAGTTAAGTCCTAAAGTTTAGATCAAATATTTCAGTGTGCTCAGGAAGGTTTACTCTTGTTTTTTGATTGTATTTTTAGCTCAAGAAATAATTATTTTGTTTTATTTCATCATTTACTTTCATCATCAGAGCAGTGCTCCCTAACACATAGTGCCAGTAATCAGCCTGGGGTGTTTGGTTTGGGAAAAAAAAAGGGATGTTGACTTCTGAGCTGTCAAACTTTCATGCCATTTTGTATGTTTGTAACTGATTGAAAAATTCTGATTAAAAGAGGATATGTTTGATTTAAAATTACGAAAGGATCAATATGGGAGCTGTTAAAATTAGTTCTTCAAGAAAAAGACACGAATAAAGATGGAAGCTTGTTAAAGATAGATTCTGTAAATGTTGGAATGTTTTTCCTCACACAGAGAATCAAAGACACATGGAATAAGCAGCCAAGCATTGGTTGTAAGAGTTAAGGCCATGTCACATTTGATGACTTTCCCAGTAATTATCAGTTGTTGCTTTCATTTTTATAATCAAGGGCAGTTGGAAGTTGTCTGCAGCATGACCCTATGAAGGTCAGTTACATACTCTGACATATTTAACAACTCACTCTATTTAAAGTCAAACAGGTTTGATTTTGTCTTTAGTCATATGGGCAGGATAAGGAAGCATGAGAATTGACAACCAATGGCTGCACATCCAGAAGTACAGTGCATATAATACAGCGATAAGGAATAAGGAATGCAGGTGTTTTGGACCTTGGAAAACAAGACAGGCTTGTCTGTCTGCTGTTTTGTGTTTTACATACCACAACAGAATAGACAAAAGAAAAAGGGGATTCATTTTATGGCTGAACTCACAGTACATGTTAACCCTTTGTACAGAACCGCCACAGTCAGGCAGCACGCTTCTGGCTGTCAGAAAAACAGGCAAGCACAAAGATGCTGGAAAGTTGTCACATAGTCGTAAATTGATGTTGTCCGGCAATGAGATCAGTAACTGTAGTTGGCAAGTCTTTAGGTGAATAGCACTGTCAAATTATATTGGACTGATTGACCTTTCCTCATTATAATTGCTCCAATGTTCTAACATTCTAATTCAGCTGTGTAGTAGAAATACTATAACCTGTACTCGGTGCAATAAAATTCTTCTTTGCATGTTCATAGACATGTTTAAATTGTGACCATGTATGGGCAGGTGACCAGTTCAGGTTGCTACCTGCCCGTAGTGCTACTTGGATACCCTCTGATTTCCCTGTGACTTTGAATTGAATTATGTGAGTTTTATTCTACTAGTGTAGCAAAGACAGGTTAAGCGACCTGCTCAGCATAGCTCAGTATCAGTGATGGGAAATTAATTGGCAAAGCAACAGTTTTAGCCTTTAGGCCAAACTGAGTACTTGTAAGAACATTGAGAAGAGGATATGCAGTTTCTCTTGAAATGAATAGGTGTAAATATCGCTCGTATTGAATTGCTTTGTTTTTTCATCCTAAAATTCCAACACCCTACCATCTCAACCCATGTTGTCTCTCTGTAAGCCACTACTGGCCAGTGATTTTTTATCTAGTCTGTTTCAATAATTCACTTGTGACATCAGTTAAACAAAATGATCCAATTATTATCTGAGTTATAAAAATCTCATTCTTAAGGTTCAGTGTACAGACCTCCAAATAATGGAAAGTTTACTGTATCTAACTTCCCTTAATATTGCAGGATAAATATTTATCAGACTTTTTTGTATTGTTTTAGTATCTTTAATCTTTGTACATTGAGCAAACAATTAGGACCAACATAAACATTAAATAATGTAAATGAAAGAAATCATTAGGAATTCCCATGGCAGTAACTAGGGTGGAACACAGACATTAAGAAGACAATAGATATTATTATGTAATTAAGAGCAAAACTAAACATGAAGTGTGGCTGCCACAAGCAGTGATGGGTCCTAGTAGCTAAACTACTGTGTTGATATTAATGAACACTAAAGTACCAAATTATAATTTAAAAACACTGCTGTAGTTAAATTTCTCCTGAAGTCATTATTGTAATTAATTTATCTGCCAAATTATTATTGATTTTTAAAATAGTCACTCTTTGCATACCTTATTCAAAATTTATCAGTACAGAACTGACCTATAATGGACACTATGGAAAAATGTTTGCCCAGAAGGGCAATTAATGTTCCAGAGATGATGAACTAGACTTATGGAGTGATAAATATATATATATATATATATATATATATATATATATATATATATATATATATATATATATATATATATATATATGCCAGGCAGTGGCTGAACAATAAAAACGCAGTCAGAAAATTTATTACAAAAAGTTCCAAAAAAATGTTAGGTAAAATTCAAAGCCAATACACAGAGCACAAAGTCTTAAACTTGTCTAATATCTTTTCCCCAATCTAAGCTCAATCTTGAGTGATTCTTCTTTGTTCTTTCAAAGTAAATCCAAAACCTTGGATACCAGAACTATCCTGTTGCCATTTTATAGATTAGATTAGATATAATTTTTTAATCCCTAAGGGGAAATTCAAATGCATACAGCAGCAGCAAAACCACAATACAAAGATACTGACTCAAACTACAACATAATACAATAGAATAAAAACATGCTTTATATTGAGTCTGGCATTGAATGGCAGCAGGCAGAAAAAATCCCCTAAGGTGTGTTTTGTTACACTGTGTAGGTATGTGTCTGTGGCTGAAAGCACTATAAAGAAAGTGCCCTATGGAGAAGATGAGCAAAATTGTTCATGATGGCATGCAATTTTGCCACCATCCTCTTTTACTCAACAACCTAGAGCAGGGGTGCCCACACTTTTTCGACTTGCAAGCTACTTTTAAAATGACCAGGTCAAAATGATCTACCTACATTAAAAATGCTATATATATATATAGCAAAAGAAGCACAAGACACTTGCATAAAGGTTTGGGGTTTTGCCCCATATACTGTAACAAAAATCAGGTCTTTTTCTTTCAGACATAAAAATATCAAAATCATAAGACAAAGATGGCGGGTTTGGGGGACAATATAAAGAGATGGACCAGAAATCAGACGTGATGGTTGCTGGGAAGGTGTGATGGATTGTGGGAGGTTGTCGTCATCTTTGGGGGACCAGAGGGAAGAAAGGAACCCAGAAGTAGAGACCGTTGTGTATTCCGGGTTTTACAGGGACGTTGCTTCGTCTTTTCTACGGAAGAAAGGAGAGAGAGGTTAGTACGCTGTCTTTGTCCCCTGGCCGGGTTTATTGCAGTGCGCGTCGGGTCTTTCAACTGCTCCCGATGCGCTCGTGCGTGACATGACATGACCCCCCCCTCAGCCCAGATCCATCGGGTCGGGCGGACCGAACCGAGAGGTTGTGAATCCTGGAGAGGGCATCAGCATTGGCCTGCAGGCTACCTCGGCGATAAGTGACAGCAAACTTGTTGGGCTGCATGTCTAAAAACCACCTCGTGACCCAGTGATTCGACTCCCGATGCAGAGCCATCCACTGGAGAGTGGCATGGTCCGTTACCAAGGTGAACTCCCGACCCAGGAGGTAATACCTCAGATACGTTACCGCCCACTTTATGGCCAAGGTTTCCCGTTCGACCGTTGCATATCTGGTCTCCTGGCAGCAGCAGCAGTTTCCGGCTCAGGTACATGATGGGGTGTTCGACAACATCGATGCTTTGGCTCAATACGGTGCCAAGACCTGTGTCCGAAGCATCGGTCTGGAGGAAAAAAGGGCAGAAAAATCAGGCGTTCTCAAAACAGGTGCCGAGCTATGGGCCTTTTCAAGTCACTGAATGCTCGTTCCACATCACTATTCCACGCCACTTCGAAAGGGGCCTGCTTCTTTGTTATCTCTGTCAAAGGTGCTGCCCTCCCGGAAAACCAAGGTACAAACCGACGATAATACCCAGCGAGTCCCAGGAAGGCTTGCACCTGTTTCTTGATCATCGGGCGGGGCCATTCTAAAATGGCTTTGACTTTGTTACACTGGGGTTTCACGAGTCCTCCCCCCACCAGGTAGCCTAAATACTTGGCCTCTTTTAAACCAAAATAACATTTACGAGGGTTGATGCGGAAGCCGGCTTTTGCTAGTGTCAGGAGAACCGTGTACACCTGTAATACATGCTCCTTCCAGGTGCCGGAAAAAATGACCACGTCATCCAGGTAGGCGGCACAATAGGACTGGTGGGGCCGTAACACTCTGTCTACCAGACGCTGAAAGGGCGCCGGTGCCCCATGCAGCCCAAATGGGAGGACCTTGTATTGCCAGTGTCAACTAGGGGTACTAAAGGCTGTCTTCTTTTTTGCGGATGCCGTTAAGGGAATTTGCCAGTACCCTTTTGTCATATCCAGGGTAGTCAAATAACGGGCCGTCCCCAGCCTTTCAAGAAGCTTGTCAAGGCGTCAAACTTGGATCCTGTTTGAGACGTCTAAAGTCATTACAGAATCTCCAGGAGCCGTCCGGCTTAGAAACGAGGACGATCGGACTGGACCAGGGGCTATGGCTTTCCTCAATAATGTCCAAATCCAACATCCATTGTACCTCTAGCTCCACCTCTGTACATTTCGCTTCCGGGAGGCGATAAGGTCTTTCCCTAACTACCACCCCCAGGTCCGTCACTATGTCGTGCTTAATCAGCGCAGTCTGCCCTGGTGTCTCGCTGACCATTTCTGGGACCGACCGGATTGGTCCCAGGAGCTCCTGTCATTGTTGGGGATTCAAATTGGGACCGAGGTTAAGGTAATCTTTTTCTGAGAAAAAGGAGAGGGCTGGTCCTTGGAGAGACGGTTCCTCCCTGTCCCTCCAGGGTTTCAGCAAGTTCACATGATAGACCCTCTCGCTCGGTCGACGATTCGGCTGAAGCACCAAATAGTCCATGAGCCCTTTCCTCTCTTTCACCTCGTACGGGCCCTGCCAAAGGGCCAACAATTTGGAGTGGGAAGTGGGAACGAGCACCATTATACGGTCCCCTGGATGGAATTCACGTAGGGATGTGTTCCAGTCATAATTGCGGGCCTGTGCTGCTTGAGCCTTGGACATGTGTTCCTTTAGGATGGGTCTAATTTTTTCTAGCCTATCGCGTAACTGCGCAATATGCTCTAGAACACCCCATCATGTACCTATAATCGACCATAACTAAAATGTACTTATGGTCTCGTTTTGAAGGTTCCAGGGGTCCTACTAGATTGATCCCGATCCGTTCAAATGGCACATTGATAAGGGGAATAGGGATGAGAGGAGCACGGACCCTTCTGGGAATCTGGCACAGTTGGCAGACCGGGCAGGACTGACAGAAGTGCCTGACCTCTTCGTTAATCCCAGGCCAATAAGACTGGAGTTTAATCCTTTCCAGCGTTTTTTCGGCCCCTAAGTGGGCGCCTAGGAGGTGGGCGTGTGCTAGTTCACACACTTGCCGGCGGTAGGTCCGTGGTACTAGCGACAACTTCCGAACCTCACCTTCATGTTCCGCCACTCGATACAGCAATTCATTATCTAAGACAAAGTGGGGTCCCGGTGGCGTGGAATCAGCTAACGGCACATCGTTTGCGGATATGATTGCATTCCGGGCAAACTTAAGGGAATCATCGTTCCACTGTTCTCTTTTAAATGACGCGGGCGTGTATCAAAATTGATACTCCACGCCTGTGAGGGAATCGGGAGCCACATTCTCAGGTGTCGGAGTCTCCTCCTCTATTAAAATTGGGGGGAGGTCCGCCTGCGAGGAGGTCTCCCCTACGTCATCAACAGCCACCGAAGTGCACGGCGTGGGAGCAGCTGGGAGGGGACCCTGTCCCTCCATAATCAGACCCAACCTGGTTTCTGGAGTGGCGCTTGTCTTACCGCGTATACTTTCCGACCAGTCATGTCCCAGTATAATCGTAAAGGGGGGATCGGATAGCACTGCAACAAACATTTGCTTAGGTTCCCCTTTCCACGTTATGGAACAGTATGCGGACCTATAAGACTTGGTCCTCCCATGTATACACGTGACTATTGTATTCGGAGCGGCCCACTATAAGACATAACGGCAAGCAACAATGGTGATGTTACTCCCGGAATCAAATAATGCGACCACCGAGTGCACATTAAGTAACACCACTCCCATGTTCTCTACCGCCAGGGGATTTGACAGTGCACAGTACCTCTCACCCCGGATCTAGCTGCAGTCCATCGGCTCATGGTTAAGAGGGCAGGAGCTGACGATGTGCCCCGACTCACCACACTTGAAACAGCGCGGCAAGGAGGGGAGTCGATCACATGGCTTAGCCGGAGCCTCCAGACCGTGGTGGGTGGCCTCTGGAATGGCCACACTTCCCTGTCGGGCCCCGCGAGCTGACCTCTCCACCTCCCCTAGTCGGTTCACCACCAGCTGGCGCTCGAGTACCTCCAGAAGGCCGTCCATGGTCTTAAAGGGATATCTCCGGACCTGCTGGGCGAGACATTCAGGCATTGCGTATAAAAACGCTTAAAAGACCACCAACTCCACCACTTGCCGAGCCTGGTTGACGTCTGGCCGTAGCCAGCGCCCGATCTTGTCCCAGAACTCAAAGGCTTGTGCCCTAGGTGGACCATTGGGGTCGAATCGCCAGTGCCGCCACTCCCTCGCCTGCTGGTCGGAGGTTACGCCGTAGCACTTAAAGATTTTGGCCTTCAGGAGAGAGTACTGGGCGGCTTCCTCCTCAGGAAGATCATGATAAGCCCGTTGCGCCTGGCACTTCAGGTACGGGGCCAATATAGTGGCCCACTCCGCACGCGGCCACTGATTACTCAATGTCGTCAGCCTCGGATAGTGCCAAAATTGGAGGAGGCGGCGGCCGCGAGGGCTCCGGCTTTACCATCTCTGCCGCGGCCAGTCGTATCTCCTTGCATCTGTCAGCTCCACCCTCGTGGTAGCGTGTTCCACCTTCAGCGCCTGTAACTCCGTGGCCAGAGTGTTCAGCACCGAGTTCAGGTCCTGTCCTTCGGTCATTTTTCTCTGACTTTTGTATCCTGCTGGCTACGCCACTGTAAAAGAAGCACAAGACACTCGCATAAAGATTTGGGGATTTGACCTGTATACTGTAACAAAAATCAGGTCTTTTTCTTTCAGACATAAAAATATCAAAATCATAAGACAAAGATGGGGGGCCAATATAAAGGGATGGACATGAAATCAGATGTGATGGTTGCTGGGAAGGTGTGATGGATTATGGGAGGTTGACGTCATCTTTGAGGGACCAGAGGGAAGAAAGGAACCCGGAAGTAGAGACCGTTGTGTATTCCAGGTTTTATGGGGACATCGCTTCGTCTTATCTATAAAAGAAAGGAGAGAGAGGAGAGAGAGGTTAGTACGCTGTCTTTGTTTCCTGGCTGGGTTTATCGCGGTGCGCGTCGGGTCTTTCAACTGCTCCCAATGCGCTCGTGCGTGACAATATATATATATATATTGATATATACTGAGTATCAGAGGTGCGTAGTAACGAGTTACATTTACTTGAGTACATTTTTTTAAAAATTGTACTTCTAAGAGTAGTTTTACTGCACCATACTTTTTACTTTTACTTGAGTACATTTGTGAAGAAGAAACGCTACTCTTACTCCGCTACATTGGGCAACACTCGAATCGTTACTTTTTTTCCATTAGATAAAGTCTGACAGACAATTTTCACTCTGCTCTGTGTAGCGTATGCTGTCAAGTTGCGTACACACCTTCCATTGCGTCTCCAGCTCTGACGCAAGGTTTTGGATGTTCCCCAAATCATGGTGCTACAGCTTTGAGGACAGATGTTCCATTTTTTGTTTGAAAGCATTAACTGGGCTAATCATATTGACCATGGTTTTCTCTTTTCCTTGCAGCTGTAAATTAAGCTCATTCAACATGTTGGTCAGATCGGAAAAAAAATGTCAAGTCTAGCGGCCATTGATTGTTATTAAGTTGTTTGTATTCTGCATGTTTAAAGACAAGGAGAAACTCCTTTTTCTCCAGCCAGGGGTCTTGAAATCTGAGCAGAAATTTCTTCCTAGCCATCTGCCTCAACAAAGGCATCTTTTATCATCTGTCCATCTTGGAAGGACTTCTTGTGCTTAATGATTGAGTGACTCACTCGGAACGATGCTTCGGTGTGTCTGCCTTTGCTTTTGAAGTCAGCGGAGTAAAAAATGACGACCGTCTAATTAACTGTGATTTTAGTTACCTCTCCTTTCTCTTTCTCAGATCGCTTTTCGGAAGGAAGTCAGTTTCATAGTTTTTATGAACAGTTCAAAAGTGCCTTTCAACATTTTCCTTCTTTGGAATAGCAATGATAGATTGACAAATCAGACAAACGCACTTCGATTGTGACATTGTGAGAGAAAAAAAGATCATGCATGCAGGATGACCGGTGTGTTAGAAGAAAAGAGATTTCAGACTGGTCGCCCTGTATGTCAATCAAGTGGCAAATGCCATAGGGAGGATATATGATAGACTAGCATTTAAAAATTATTATTTTTTTAAATGCACTCCCTTTCCGATATACCGGTCGATCGCGATCGACGCATTGGGCACCCCTGGCCTAGAGGATGCCCAGGGTTAGGCTTGTGATGGAGCTGTTTTTTTTGGTAAGTTTGTTGAGGCATTTCCATCATCTGAACTCAAACTGCTTCTCCAGGAGACCACAACATAGAACAATACACTACGTGCATGAAACTGGTAATCCTATTGAACCATGCCTGGGCACACCTCTTGCAAGCGGGCCAGGACACGGTACGGTTGGTATGGCACAGAGTGATCGCACTAGTTGAACAGACTAGACTTTTGTGGGTTACCTGCAGACAAACGTGCTCGAGCACGGAACAAATTGCTAGTGTGAGTATAATATTAAATGGCTACTATCATGAAACAAAGATCTCAAAATGGCAATACCCATTAAAGGAGAACAAGCACAAATTGTCATTGCAATGGCATCATGAAAATAATAAGCATTTTTAATAGCAGTAAGAAAAAAATACAAAAATAAAATATGCATGATGCAGAATAAATACTAACACTATCACTACATGTTCACACTATGTTTCCAAGCCTTCTCAATTATTACAGAAGACCTGAGAAAATCGTAAAATAATTTAATGAAATAATTTACCTTTCTTAAACTATTATAAATTTCAGAATGGTTTCCGCCTTGCACTTCAGTTTCCCAGTGTTTCAAGATGTCAACTAAAGGCAAGCTGAAACTCAAACTGAGATATCTTCCTGGACAGAAACATTTGAAGCAGCTGCTTAGAATACAAAGATAAGTACTTCTGTTGCCCTTGTGACAGCCACCTCCCAGAAGCATTCTGATTCAAAATGTATCATAGCTTTTGGCAGTGAAGATTTTTTTCTTCTTCACCAAGGAATGAAATATTGCATGGGTTGTCTCAGAAGTGACAGAAGTTGAGCAGACCCTTAAGCATGCTGAAAGCACCCCAGGCAAATTTGTGATTGTGTCCCAGGATGGCCAAGGCACTTCTAAATTTGCAATGCTGGCTACCAGATGAAGGACTGGTTACTCTTTCAGGAAAATGTAATGTTATTTTAGAATGATTATTAACACATTTTCCAAAGTAGACTGTATTAAATAGAGTAAACTGTGTAAGTAGTGCAGATTTTCATTTTCTGCAACGGAATGATACCCTATGTACAAAGTAAGACTGGGTCTTGCTTAGGACCCAATGCCTCAGAGATGGGCTATGATTCCAGTGCTAAACTGGATTAAGTTGTGCAGGTAAAGTGTTCATTTAGAAATGAAAGGATATTTTTGAGCTGCTTAATAATTAGTGATATTTACTAACTGCAGCTTGTAAAAGGTTGACTTTGCAAATAATGGTGTAAAAAGAATTAAATCAAACAAAAATGGTTCTAACATTTTGAGAAAAAAAAACTGTTGGTGGTAGTTTATGGATTACATTCAATTATTCATTCATTTTCAGATTCAGCTGTCAGCTGTGTAGGGTACCTGTAACCACAAGGCTCACTCACATATATAACCACAATTCAGTTTGGTTTAGAGTTTTCAGTCAACCCCAATCAGTCTTTGGGATGTGGTAGAAAAACTAGTTTGCAAATGTAGTTAAGAAAGAAGTTCAGTATTGTTCAAGTCAAAGTTATTTTTTCACAGTGTCATGCACGTGCGAGTAGGAGGATGTTGTATGGACCAAGTGAAGGCAATTCCACGCCAGGCCAGGGGGTGGCGGGGTGCACTAAACCTTCTTCTGTTGTCTCTGCAGACCAGATGTGGGAAAACCTTTCTAACTCATCCCTGAAGACATCACTTCCGGTTTCCGGCGCCTAGGATGATGTCACTTCTGGTTCCGGCACCTAGGACGATGACACTTCCAGTTATGAGGTTGGAAGAAGGTCACTTTCAGTTCCTATATGCCACTTCCGGTCTTGGCATATAAAGCCGCCATTTTTACAACCTATACTCAGTTCACTTTTTATCCTCCATTGAAAACACTTCTGTCTACTGTGGACGCTAAAGGCGCTGTTGCCCCGTTGAACCTGTCAGACACCCCAGACACACATGTAAAAACACCAAGAAGATTTTATTAATATTTTCTTCAATAATAGTGCCCAAAGCACCGCACGCTCCACAATTCTCAATAATAACAATAACCCAATCCTCCACTGCCAGCAGCTCTGTCACACACCCTCTTAACTCCGGCCCATTGGCTCATGACCGGGAGGTCAGGCTGATGATGGCCTGAGCCCAACCCCGGCTGATTAAAATAATAACATTAACGTACGCGAGCTGGAAAAGTTGATCCAACCCATACAAAGTTTCTTTCAGATGCTGTCTTGCATGAAGAAACTGGTGGGCCTAGTGACTGAGCTGCTGGGAGGTGTGGAGGATTGATAATTTTTTTTGTGTATTATTTATTGTTTATTTAAGGAATAGTGGAGGTGACGGTGCTTTGTGCACATTATTGTACCAATAAAATAATTATTTTGACTTTTATCTGGCATCTGGTCTGTGGGTTCAAGGGGACGACAGCGCCTCCTATCTGTCACAGTGGCATAGTCGGCAAGATAATCTGGCAGTCTGTTTGGCAGAGGACCTGAAAAAACAAAATATTTCTGTGGACAGAACCCAAAGACAGCGTCACAACATGCAGAGAAAAAAATCACCAGACCCAACAGGCAGCGCTGCAACATTGGAAGCCTCACTGTACATGATGGGGAAGAAATTCGGGAAGAAGAATGGGAATGCCCAAAAGGAACAGACTCTAGATGACGGCGTGCGTCTATGGACATACCTGGTGGGAAGCGAGGAAGACAGGGCAGTGATTGACGCTGAGAGGACCCGAGCATTATGGCAGCAGGATGGTTGTCGGACATTGGACACAAAGGACAACCTCTCCGTGCTAGGAGAACACAATCGGAGGCCGGAATGTGCCAAAAAAAGTCCGATTCACCCACCTGAGCAAGATGGCCGTGATGCCGAAGAGTCTTGCTAGGAGTCTGATCTTTGGGATCCTATTTGACGAGAATTGTCACGTGGGCAGGCTGGGGAAACCAAAAGGACTACAAAGGATCACATGTCTATGATGGTTTCCTTCCTTTTGCCGAAGCAGGACACGTGATCTCTCCTGAAGGATTATGGGAAGGAGAAGTTCAGCGTCGTTCTGTAGGTGAAGTCATTGTTTCCCCAACGGAGCCGAGCTCCCTGAAGGGGAAGGGGGAGGCGAGCGAAGCAATGCCAGCCACAAATAAAGATGGCCGGGATATGACTGAACAGTTCATCGCTAAATTAGAAAAGGCGGATCACAGTCGGCCGGTGGCGGCAACCTGGACCTCTGTCATGCGAAACTCCAAATCCCAAAAGGCCGTGCGAGACCCAACGGCGCAGGAGAAGCCTGTCAGCTCGCAGCTGGAGGGCGGGGTTTTTGAAAGCCCAAGCGTGCCTCCAGCTGATCCGGAAAAAGACTTTAATGTACGGGACCTTAAAAAATTAATAGAACCTGTCCAAAGCTTTTTACAGATCGTCACCTCGATTGAAAAGGTAATCGAGGAATTGGGAGCGACGGCCGAGGTGCCTCTGAGAAGTGTGGAGGAATATTTACGCCACTGCGGACAGAGGCTCCCAGAGATGTCTGATTCTGCAGTATAGGTGAGCATATCTGGTACCGTACATGAAATCGGGACGCATATCACAAGGGCAGCGGGAGTTGCCAGTATCGGTTGCCAAGTGGTCTCGCGTCCCACAGTTGATCGGGAGATGATGACTGAGTGTTCGACAGAAGGTGTGGGGCCATTGGAGCAGCGAGATAGTGCTGGCTTGTGAAAGTTACACCTTATAAGAAGATCTTAAGAGTCATAGTGGACTTTAAAAGAACATGAGGACACAGTTGGAAACTCCATAACGGTAAATTTCATACAAACATTTAATTACACAGAGAACCATAGACATTTAGAATAAGCTACCAAGTAGTTGATAGACAGTAAGACTTTTGGGCCTTTCAAAAGTAGATTTATTTTTTTAGAAGATTAAGTGGATAGGACTGGCAACCTTTGATGGGCTGAATGGCCCACTGTCTTCTAGAGTGTTCTAATGTTCTAAAAGAACTTCAACACTATGCACCTAACCAACTTAATTTTATTAAACTGAGTTTGGTAGTTTCAAATTCCAACCCCATTCTTGTGTTCCTTGTATTTTTTTTACAGAAGTTAAATTGTTTTTCATTGTAGGCAAAGTTTAAATGCTTTACTAACATTTGAGGGATTTTATTTAACCACAACTGCTCTTTCAATTCCTATTGAATGTTTAATTTGAAGTTTGTTTAAATCTCTCTCTGGAATTGAACTGCACATGACCTAAAGTAGCAAAACAAGCAGATGGGGGTGTTGCAAAACCCATAGACGTCAGTCTCTCTATACATCATTTACTGTTTTAGATGATTTGATTGTCTCAGCTGAGGAAATGTATTTCCAGTGTGCAAAATATCTTTCTATTTTGTCCACATGTCCTGCTTAGCTTTAATTTATAAGACAAATAGTGAATCTTCCTCCAAGAATAGCAACATATTTTTCAAGGGCAGCCAAGAAGGATCTTAGCTTCATTTGCCGGCTTATAATTAATTCTGTTTGAGGTCACTAACACAATTTGATATTTGAGGCAGATGGACACTTTATCTAAAGGCTTTTGAAATTTCCTACATTGTGCAATCAATTCATCTCACATAAAAAGTGTACTGAAGTATTTCTTTTCTGTTGGTCTAAGATAATATACTAAATGACATCTGGCATGGGTTTATGAGATTAAGATCTTGCCCAAACAATTTTTTTTAGATTTTTTTGAGCAGGTAACTACTATAGTTGACAAAAGCTAAGCATATGACAAATTCGTGCAGAATTTCAAAAAGGTTTTGATACCATTCCACACTGAAGATTAGAGGTTTTAGACATTAGACAAAACCAAACTGGATCTCACGTTGGTTAACCAGCAGACAACAAAGAGTAGAGATAAGATGAAAATGCTCCACGTGGAGTGAGGTCATCTGTGGAATCCCTCAAGGGTTACCATTACATTTTACTGATTTATATTTATATTTAAATAAATAACTTTCAAATAAAAAATACCCCCCGGGCACAAATTAAGGACTATCTATCTATCTATCGTATATACTCCCGGATAAGTTCTCCCGCAGAAAAGTCGGGACTTGATTTTATCCCATAATTTCTGGTACTTTATAATGTCGGTCGTGTAAGTTGAATGCGGAAAACTCACACTATTGGTCCAAGAGATTATAATATGCTAACGCCCACCCGAGAGAGTATCCATGGAGCACACTGTCTTTTTTTTTCTATATGGGTGCGGCAATGCGCTGTATCAGCATGTGCTCCTAACGTCTCTCTGTCTCTCTCTCTATTGTGCCTACGTGACCACATACCCGAACTATTCCGAAGCAACGTTTGCACTGATTTGTGTTTTTTGTATCTCACACCCTCATACACCTTTATCGTAACGGCATCCCTTATCTACGATGGAGCATTCAATCAGAAGAAAATATGAAGTTGATTTAAAATTAAATGTTGTTGAAGTAGCGAAAGAAATTGGTAATTACACTATTGCAACAAAATTCGATGAGTCTGAGAAACTGATGTGATATTGGTGGAGGTAAGAAGATGAAAAAAAAATTAAGTGTTGCATTTCTGAACGGGCGTATAAGTCGGGATCTGATTTTATGATCAATTTTTCGGGTTTCAAGATCTGACTTATACATCTGTATCTATCTTTCTATCTATATTCTAGTATAGTTAGTAAACTTACAACATTTACAGATGTGAAGTATAACGGCCCGGACACACACAGGCAGACACCGGTTTAGCCATCACCACACGTTTATTTACAAATATATAACAAAGTCAAGTGCACCGCCACCAAACCCCCCAAAGTCTAGGCTCTCAATAGCCACTGTCTTGAAACACAACACACTTGGGCCTCTAATCGCCTCCTCTGCCACGACCTTGTCTTCCTCCTCACCCGACTCCAGCCTTGATTGCAGGGCGGTGGCTCCTTAAGTAGGTGGCTGATTGGTGACCACACCCAGCCACCTACGACACAGATGACACTTAAATTGGACTAACAGTGGACACTGAGGAGACAAAAAAAGACAATTCAAAAGTTTCTGAGCTTGATGAGCACTTAGACAATGTAATATAACATAGAAAAGTGCAAAATGTTACACATGGGAAATTAGAATTGTCCATTACAAATACAAAGATGCACAGATGATATGAAAAAGGCAAATAAAAAGTTAGGTAATATTGTAAAAACAGGTGAATTTAAGTCAAGGGATGTTACGCTCTGACTGTATGATGCACTAGTGAGACCACATCTGGAGATTCCTGTGCAGTTCTGGTCACCACTGTACAAGAAAGAGCAAGCAGCAGTTGAAGCTGTGCAGAGGGAAGCAACCATGTATATCCCAGGAGTTAAGAACATGTCCTACTCTGACAGAATCAGACAACTAAGCTTATTTAGTCTCAAGCAGAGGAGACATATACTGTAGGTCTTAAAAATTCTCAAAGGCATTGATGAAGTCTATCCAGCAGAATTCCTTCAACTTAACAGTGAATCACATACTCAAGGACATCAGTAGAAATTAAGGAGGAGTGGATTAAGGACTGAGGCAAGGAATCACTTCTTTACACAAAGACTTTTGGGAATCTGGAACATATTACCGACTTATGTAGATGAAGAAAGAACCTTGACAACCTTTAAGAGGTCTCTGCATGAGATATTGGGGCAGCTTACATGTTATCTAAACAAACAAGCTTCATGGACTGAATAGTTTTCTCTCATTTGTGAAATTTCTTAAGTTCTTAAAAGCTGCAAAATTACAGTAGCAAAAAGCAGCACAGTAGTAGTAGTGATGTCACATATTCAGGGTACCCTGAAATGCTTACTTGCACTGTATGTCTGACCAGCATGCTACATGTAGCCACTCTTGGGTGCCATTATTAAGTTCATAACTTTATTTTATTTAGTAGAAAATGCAATTCAACTTATTATGCACTTTTCAAGAGCTCTCTGTTGGTCTAAGCCCTGTTCACTACCTGGCATTTCCAAGCCATTGGCATCAAACATTCATTTTTCTTCAGTGTTAGTAGTGATAATACATAATTACCTGTTGAGCTTTAAGCCTGCAAGTTTTATGAAGTTTTATTACACTTACTATAGGCATACAGCATATTTAAGTTTGGGTTGTTTCTTCAAGGATAACAATTGCTTATCTCTCCACATTCACTGATTGTGACCCAGTATACAGGTCACTAGGTAGTTTTCTAAGTAGCAATGCAAATGCATCAGGGTTTACAAAATGGTGAAAATAGTCATCCTCTATGAAGGCTTTCACTTTTGTTGCCTTGGGTGATTGCTGTCTTAGTATATCGATTCAGGAAATCAGTGACATTTTCAGTTGGGTTAAGTGGGGACAAATTTATTTTCCATTTGTCATTATTTCTAGAAGATTTCAGCTGAAATGATTTCAAAATACACAACACTTCTCAGTAGCAGTTATTTCTTTGATACTGAAATTTTAGTTTGATTTTCAAAACATATCTTTCTTCCACGGACCCATTTTCTAAAGTGGCTGTTTCCATTAATCCTGTCAGTTATTTGTCTACACTGAAAATGTGGCAGTTATCATGACTGCCTATTTTTAACGCTTTTCTCTTAGTCTTTCTCTTCTTGATGTCCTGCTTTAGCAGCAGTAGTAATCAAAGTGTAGTCATGTGTAAAGAGGGCACAGAAATTCTTAGTTGGATCTCTGACCAACATGCAACACATTGCCACTCCTCAGCTCCATGATGTACACAATTTTTTTAAACTGTGTAACTTAATTTCATTTGATAGACAACAACTTTAGAACAATTGTCATTAGAACAGAGCATAAACCAAGATATGAAGGTTCTGAATGTCCTACACTTCACCACACTACTTGGCAGTTTAGTATAAATGTCTGTTGTTCTTTGCTTTAATAAAATCTGCCTTTAACAAGTTTTCATTAATGTCCTTGTGTTCTTATTGAACTAATTTTAAATTCAGAGCCACGATCCACTGTTCTAATTCCTTTCATAATTTTAAACACATCAATCATGTCCCCTCTTAATCTCTGTTTGCTTAATCTGAAAACCTTCAACTCCTTCCAGGAATCAGCCATATTATTCTCCTCTGGATTTTCTCTAGTGCTACTATGTCTTTTTTTTTAATGGAGAACAAAACTAAGCACTGTACTCCAGGTGAAGGCTCAACTAGAGTTTTATTTAAATTAAGTATAGCTTCATTTGGCTTCGACTCTGCACATCATGCAATATAAGCTAACATTCTTTTAGTCCTCTTAATGGCTTCATACCCTGCCTTAATTTTAACAGTGATGAGTCCACTAGGACTCTAAGATCCATTTGGAATTTTAGATTCTTCTCATAAAGTGTACTTTTGAAGTTTCAGACCTCCAATTGTGTATTTTTATCTAAAAATTTGATATGTAATACTTTACATTCACTTATACTCAATTTCATTTGCCAGAAATCTGTATTCTGTAATCATTTAGCAGATTCAACATTATCTGATTTTCCACCTAGTTTAGTGTCATCTGCAAACTTGACCAGCTTGTTGTATATTCATATCCAGATTATTTAAAGAATAATGTTTTGGTTTTTTTAACAGTATTTTCATCTTGATTTTCATTCTACTTTTCAAGGTGTTCTAATTATTTAATTAATCCATTATTTACTAATTAGTGGGTCTGATGCTAAAGTATCTGTTGTTTGCCTGGGTGTCTGCTCTGCACGTTTTAAATTGTCATTACTAAGATACAACAAAGGGGGAAAAACTACACAGAGAAAGGACAAAGTATAATGAAATCAACAAAGGAGAGTTAAGCATTTACTGTAAATCTGTAAATTTCTAAATGTCTTATAAATGTAAAAATCATGCTGCTATGTTTTTCTGAATGTCGAATAAAAGAAAAAAAAAATACCAGCTAATTATATGAGCTCAGTGTTATCAGGTGTTGTCACTGATTAGGAATGTTTTTGGGACAAATACCTGCAGCCACAGTGAGCCCCCAGGACCGAGTTTGGGAAACACTGATATATATTGTCATGCATGTGCATCAGATCATCTGTGATACGCAATACCCCTCCGGGATGAAAGGGGGCACTATCGCAAATGATTTTGCCTCCTTTTGTTTCCCTCACAGTGCCAAGAAGATGCCCAATGAGGGCAAGAGAGACAGGGAAACTGGGACCCATCTGACAACGACGAGATAATAGCGGATGTCCCCAAAAGGTGGTGTTGCTTTTTGGACCAGAGACACAACCAATATAGAACCCCAAAGCCTGACCAAACCATTAAAGAGTTCTTGCAGGCTGATTCCAAGGCTATTCCCAATATACTGTAGGTATTTCTGTTTTGTACTCATAAGAACTTGTTTCTTTTGTTCTGAAAACTATTTTTTGTGTTGTGCATTAAAAAGATCAGTCCAGTTGGTGCCCCAAGTTTTCTTTGGAATGCAGTCAAATCTGTGTGCTGACCTACTATATATAGCTTCTAATGAAGTTTAAACAATTTAAGTCCAGTGAACAGTCTGAACAGATACAAAGGTAAACTGTAAAGATTCAGAGTTTAGGTTACCAAAAACTAAAAATAATCAATTTTTTTGACTTACACAAAAATAGGCCTTTTTTAATGAACAAGTAATGGGTTAAAAACTATGGTCATCCAAGGGAACAATAGGCTGAAACATGGATGGATATAACATGGATAATTTGGCCACCCCATTTACTCAATGGATTAAATAAAAAAAACATTTGATGATGTGAAATAGAAACATAATTACTGCCTCCAAATATAACATGTCTATCACAATAAAGGCTGCTCCGCCTGCCATCAGGTAAGAGTGGAGATCCTTTGCTCTGGCTGTTTGGGTAAGAAGAGTTGCCTTCTTTTATGGACCAGGGACTGGAAGGGGTACAGTCAGTTGCCCTCATTGGATGGTTTCTCTGTACTGTGGAGGAAGAAGAAGACAAGACAGTTAGTAGTAGCATCCCCTCTCAGTTCGGTTTGGTATCACATACCTGGGAGGAACTAGCACACCCGTGACACAGCTTACAACTTTTCTGCAGCAATAGGAATTAATTAAGCCTTGAAAGCTAATGCAAACAAATCCTGCAGGCGTCCCAACTTTTGTTGACTACTTTGTCTATATACAAGCAGTATTGGAGCAAATTATGTTACTACGGCCTCAGAAGCATTATTTGGACAATATTGCACTGTATGCTATTATAAAAATGGTGAGGAAAAATGTAATTAAGAAAGGAAGACTGACAGACAATTATAATCCATATACAGGTGCCGGTCATAAAATTAGAATATCATGACAAAGTTGATTTATTTCAGTAATTCCATTCAAAAAGTGAAGCTTGTATATTAGATTCATTCATTACACACAGCCTGATGTATTTCAAATGTTTATTTCTTTTAATTTTGATGATTATAACTGACAATTAATGAAAGTCCCAAATTTAGTATCGCGAAAAATTAGAATATCAATTAAGACCAATGCAAAAAAAGGATTTTTAGAAATGTTGGCCAACTGAAAGGTATGAACATGAAAAGTAAGAGCATGTACAGCACTCAATATTTAGTTGGGGCTCCTTTGGCCTGGATTACTGCAGCAATGCGGCGTGGCATGGAGTCGATCAGTCTGTGGCACCGCTCAAGTGTTATGCGAGCCCATGTTGCTCTGATAGTGGCCTTCAGCTCTTCTGAATTGTAGGGTCTGGCGTATTGCATCTTCCTCTTCACAATACCCCATAGATTTTCTATGGGGTTAAGGTCAGGCAAGTTTGCTGGCCAATCAAGAACAGGGATACCATTGTCCTTAAACCAGGTACTGGTAGTTTGGCACTTTGTGCAGGTGCCAGGTCATGTTGGAAAATTAAATCTGCATCTCCATAAAGTTCGTCAGCAGCAGGAAGCATGAAGTGCTCTAAAACTTACTGGTAGATGGCTGCGTTGACCTTGGACCTCAGAAAACACAATGGACCAACACCAGCAGATGACATGGCACCCCAAACCCACTGACTGTGGAAACTTTACACTGGACCTCAAGCAACATGGATTCTGTGCCTCTCCTCTCTTCCTCCAGACTCTGGGACCTTGATTTCCAAAGGAAATGCAAAATTTACTTTCATCAGAGAACATAACTTTGGACCACTCAGCAGCAGTTTTGTCTTTAGCCCAGGGAAGACGCTTCTGATGCGGTCTCTTGTTCAAGAGTGGCTTGACACAAGGAATACGACAGCTGAAACCCATGTCTTGCATACGTCTGTTTGTGGTGGTTCTTGACGCACAGACTCCAGCTGCTGTCCACTCTTTGTGAATCTCCCCCACAGTTTTGAATGAGTTTTGTTTCACAATCCTCTCCAGGGTGCGGTTATCCCTATTGCTTGTACACTTTTTTCTACCACATCTTGTCCTTCCCTTCGCCTCTCTATTAATGTGCTTGGACACAGAGCTCTGTAAACAGCCAGCCTCTTTAGCAATGACCTTTTGTGTCTTGCCTTCCTTGTGCAAGGTGTCAATGGTCGTCTTTTGGACAACTGTCAAGTCAGCAGTCTTCCCCATGATTGTGTAGCATACAGAACTAGACTGAGAGACCATTTAAAGGCTTTTGCAGGTGTTTTGAGTTAATTAGCTGATTAGAGTGTGGCACCAGGTGTCTTCAATATTGAACCTTTTCACAATATTCTAATTTTCTGAGATACTGAATTTGGGACTTTCATTAGTTGTCAGTTATAATCATCAAAATTAAAAGAAATAAACATTTGAAATACATCAGTTTGTGTGTAATGAATGAATCTAATATACAAGTTTCACTTTTTGAATGGAATTACTGAAATAAATCAACTTTGTCATGATATTCTAATTTTATGACCGGCACCTGTACTGTAAGTGTAGATCTTTCTTTAGAGAAACTGCAAAGAAAGCCAAAGTGTGAGTGAGTACATTTCCTACACCACCAAAAGGAGATTGGAAACTGGGGGAAAAACTCTGACCTTTTTCTGTCTAAGTTTCCTCCTCTTTCCAAGTTCCCTTTGATGGTGTAGGAGACTGCACTCAATGACATTAGTCAGAGGACCTCAGGATCAGCTATAGTCATGCACAAGTCTCATATCTCACAGTAATAAAACGCTTTATAAGTGTTTAATTGTCTGTTGCAATTGGCTTTTTTCCAGCCTAAGCTGCGTCTCTCTGGCAGTGCCCTTGTGCAGCTTGTGGCCCTGCTCCTCTGTAGTGGGACAGCTCTGAACAGGATGTCTTTGAATTCTCCTAATTTCAGGAAGTCACAAACAGAATTGAAGTCCTTTGAAAATTAATTAAGTTTGGCTTCTGTTTTGAAAGACTCCAAGGTCTATTTCTACGTCTGTTTCTAAGTTCAAGAATAAAGAGTGCTTTTAAAAGAACTGCTTTTGTTTTGTTTGAGTAACTTTGAACCTGAAACTAAACAATATATATATATATTATATACAGTGTGGCGGTCAGCTGGGGGCTGTGCCCAGCCGGGACACCTGAAAGGACCGGGAAGGGGACTATGCCAACCCCGGACCATGAGAGGGCAGCCACCCTGGTTTGTATAGGGTCCCCGGGAACTGAGTATGGAAGCTCAACCCTGTAAGGGCCCGTGGCTACTGCCAGGGAGCGCCCGGAGGATTGAGGAGCCCTGAATGTCAGCACTTCCGCCACACCCGGAAGTGCTGCCAGAAGGATTACCAGGGACTCCTGGAATGCTTCCGGGTGCTCATGCGGCACTTCCGCCACACCAGGGAGTGCCACAGGAAGATCATCAAATGGCACCTGGAGCACATCCGGTTGGGTATAAAAGAGGCTGCTTTCCTCCAGTCATGAGCCGGAGTCGGGAGGAAGAGGACAAAGCTTGGGAAAGAGCAGCAGAGGCGGTGAAGAAAGGAAGGACTGTCGAGAGACCTGGACTTAAGTGTGTTTGGTGCAGGGGCACTGTGCGCTATGCGGGACTTTGGGACTGTAAATAGTGTAAATAAATACGTGTGTGTTTGAACCATCGGTGTCTGTCTGTCTGTGTCCAGGCTGAACTTCCACAACAGTGACTTCAGAAACTAAAGTATACCTTCACCTTTTTCACATTTTGTTGCCTTGCAGTCCTATAATAATAATACTACTACTACTAATAATAATAACTTCATTTATATAACACCTTTTAATACATTTAAATGCAACTAAAGGTGCTTTCCACAGAGTAGTCAATGAGAAGTCAAGCAAAATAACACTTTATTGTCTAACTAAATTACAATATGCAAGTTTTCAAGGCAGCTCAGGCCTTACAACCTGCCTAAAGAAGGGGCCCAAGCTGCCTCAAAAGGTTGCATATTGTAATCGGCTCAGTTAGCAAATAAAAGCTGTCATTTTGCTTGACTTCTCATTGCATCCATAATGGCTAACACAGCACAACACCCTACTACTACAGAGTAATCAACAAAAACAACAAAGATATACCATAGTTATTTGGATGTTATCATTGAATAATATTACAATCAATTCTAATAAATGTAAACTTACTAAAGAGAAAATCAACCAGGTCATTGTTAAACAAAATTTAAACACTAAAGAGAAAAACAATCCCTCACTCTTATCAGAAATAGGTTCATATTGTTTTCTAATTAACATGCTTATACATAAAGATGGCACAAAAACAACCAGAACTAATTTACATTTATATAAAAAATATATACAGTACATATCTATATTTGCCTTAGGCATGTGTACATGGCAACAAATTAAGTGGAGACAGTGAGATGTTATTACATTCAGTGAACAAATACAAAAGCAAATAAAACACTCCAAAGCAGTTTTGGTAGATTAAGAATGTGGATGAAGTTCTTGATTCCTGAAAGTGATTAGGTGACCAACTGACACAGAGGAGAGGAAAACAAAAAAACTTCTAAGATTAGAGCAATAGGAGAAAAATAATCCTCTGGAAGGCCACAGTTGGAAGACAGAAATGAGCAATCAAATAGTTAGGTCTGATGGCAATCAGTCTCTACATCATAGATGTCAGAATGACCCCCACTGGGCACAGTTGATACATTCATCTGTGAAGGTTTCCAAGGCCTCCTCCAGTATCCCAGGTGACTGCAGAAAAGAGTGCTTTGAGCAGGTGTGGGTGGCACACAGCACCACCACACAGAATGGGAGATAAAAAAAAAACAAAGAAAACAATAGATTAATGCTGGGTACTTATTTATACATCAAAAAGCTAAATCTGTCATCAGATCACCAGGTTATGTTTTAATTACTGGAAAGCCAGATTTTAAAAAAAATGGCTTTTTAGACGTATTTTGAAATGTTCCACAGATTTAGCCTGGCATATATCTATTGGTAAACCAGTTCTTTTATGATTAGTTCAAACAAATCAGTATTTGCAGATCTAAGATTACAATTTGGGACATATGGAAACGGGCGTTCTGAAATGTAGGGAGGGGCAAGATTATTAAGAGCCTTATATACAAGAAGAAGTATTTTAAAATCAATTCTAAATGACACACCGGCAGTCAATGTAAAGATATTAATATGGGGGATACATACTCATATTTTTCTTTTTGTTTAAAATTCTCGCTGCTGCATTCTGTACAAGCTGTAGCCGATTTACGTCCTTCTAGGTGGGTCTTGATAGGAGAGCATTGCAGTAATATAGTCAGGTATATACAAATGCATGTATTCATTTTTCAGTATCTTTAAATGTTATAAGAGATCACACTTTTGCAATGTTCCTTAGATGGAAGAAAGCAGTCTTGGTAAAATCATTAATATGTGATCTAAAATTAAGGTCAGAGTCAATAATAACACCTAAATTCTTAACCTCTGGTTTGATTCACTGCGCCAGATGATTAATTTTGGTTCTAAGAATCTCACTTTGTTTATTGCTGCCAGTAACTAACAATTCTGTTTTTTCCCTTGTTTAGTTTAAGGAAATTCATACTCATCCATTTTGTTATACTACAAAGGCACTGAATAAGAAGGTATAGAGCCTCTGGGTCATCAGGTGCAATGGTTAAATATTGCTGTCTGTCATCAGCATAGCTATGGTAAATTATATTGTATTTTGAAATAATCTGGCCTAACAGAAGCATGTAGAGTGAAAATAATAATGGTCCTAAAATTGATCCCTGCGGTACACCATATAGGATATCATGTATTTTTGATGCTCAACCGCCATAACTGACAAAGAATTTCCTTCTGGTTATATAAGATTTAAACCAGTCTAAGGCAGCACCTGAAAGCCCTACCCACTGGTAAGGCGGTTTATAAGAATTTAATGGTCTACAATATCAAATGGTGCATTCAAGTCTAGAAAAACAAGTACAGATATTTTATGTACATCTGCATTAATTCACAAATCATTTACTAATTTAACTAGAACAGTTTCAGTACTATGATTTGATCTAAAACTTGACAGATAGTTATCTAGAATATATATATGCACATTGTGAACAGTGGAAGACATTGCAGCACCCCAAACCCCGGCTCAAATAAAGTCCTGGCCTCAACAAAAGGCTTCTTCATAAAAATACTGTATATACAAGCTCAGCTCTCTTTTCCTCTGTTTGCCTTCTCTTTCATTGCTCTAGGCGAGCTTTGTCCTCTTCCACCCGACTCTAATTTGCATGGATGAGGTCGAACAGGTTCTTTAATCTTAATACTCCTGGTGTTAGACCATAGCCCATTGGAAGCACTTCCAGGTCACATGGACATCCCACAAAGAAGGGATCATGGATCCCTGCAGTACCCTCAGGAGTTTCCCACTGAACCCAACAAGTCTACCCCTTGGGACTACAGTTCCTAGCATACCTTCTGGGGAGCATGCAGCCCTGATTAGTTGTATCCCCTTTCACTCCATGACACTGGCCTCCTGGCTGGGTAATGTTCTCATTCAGTCTAGGAACCTTGACCCATTCTGCTCAGGATGCCTGCCCATGCACACTGTCCATCACTCTCTCTCTCTCTCTCACTCTGTATATATATATATAAAATATGGTGAATTTTTAAATAAAAAAAAATTATAGTAAAAGACACATTAATCCCCCTCAAAATACTCCACCTCACTTTGAACACATTTATCCCATCTTTCTTACCACTTTCTGAAGCAGTTCTGGAAGTTCTCTTTCCTGAGTGTCTTGCGTTGTCATGGCTGCCTCAATGTCCTGAATCAATTCAAAACCTTTACCTTTCATGTTCATTTTGACTTTAGGGAAGAGCCCAGAAGTCGCAAGGTGCCAGACCTGGTGAATAAGGTGGATGAGGACACACCGTAATGTTTTTATTTGACAGAAATTACTATACTAGAAGTAATATGGCACACAGCTTTGTCATGATGAAAGATGAAAATGTATGCCAATTTCTCAGGTTGTTTTCCACACACATTGTTTCTTAGATGGTGTAGTAAGCCCTTATAATATTCACCATAGTGTTCCTGGATACAAACTCAGCTTGCACATATCCATCAAGGTCAAAAAAACACAATCATCATCACTTTGATGTTGGATCTTGATTGATGTGTAGGACGTCAAGGCAGCCACAACAGCGCAACTAAAGACACTCACGAAAGTGGACGTCCAGAAGTGCATCAGAAAGTAGCAAGAAAGATGGGATAAGTGTGAGCATAGAGAGTATTTTGTGGGGGATTAATTGCAATGTGTCTTTTACTGTAATTTTTTTTGTTTTTCATTTAAACTTTCACGCATGCACATTAGAGGATTTCCTTATGGGCTCTGTCAAAGTAAGTAATGAGAGGGGGCGCTATCGTTAATAAGTTCCTCCTCTCTCCTCACAGCACAGAGAAACTGCCCAGTGAAGACACCTAATTCTGCCCCTTCCAGTTCCTCAACCATAAAAACTGTGCCTTCCTGGAAGGAGGCGTCATTTTTGGTATGAGTGACCGGCTGGACAGAGCTCCCGAACACAATCACCCTAATCCACAGCTAGAAACCAAGTTTTACTTTTGTTATTTGAAACCTGAAGACAAGAGCAATAACATCTAAGGAGCATTTTGTTTTGTTTGAATTTTCTGTTACTTAAACAGGATGACCTGGTTGGCACCCCAAATTTTCTTCAGCGAGCCTGTCATCCCTGCACTCAGTATACAGTATATAGTATATAAAATTAATTCATTCCTAAAACACATTTGCAGCAGAGCCCAGCAAGAATACACACAAGTGGTCAATCAATGAATCTTTATGAGATACCATTCTAAGTTCAATAAGAAGTAAAGTTAAATTGAAGATAGGAAGATAATGTAACACAAAGTGAACATCAGATTGGTCTGACAACATGTTTTTGTAGACTGAAATTAAAACGTCAGCCAACATAGTAATTAGACATATACATATACAGTGGAACCTCGTTTCACAAATGTCTCGGAACACGTACCAATCGGTTTACGACCAAAAAATTTGCCAAACTTTTGCATCTGTTCACGACCACAGACTCGGTATATGAACAAGCCAGTTTCCCTTTCGGTTTGTGCGTGCCGATGATTTCCGCACGTGTTCAGTCTCTCCCTGTGCATTCCCTGTGCAGCAAGAGAGAGAGACACACACGAGAGAGAGACGGCTGGACGCATAAGGCTTGTTTTTAAAGAGACAGATCCGAGAATTGTTTTAACCTTGTTGTATTTAATGAAGACTTTTTTCTAATGGATTTTAATCTCCACTTCTGTTTACAGTGATCGGTTCATAGTGTGCATTGTTGCAATGTTACTTTTCTTGGTGGTTTATTAAATTAAAGATTTTTCAAATGTTCATTTTTTCCCTGTACTTAAAACTCATTAAAAAAAGTGTTTTTAGCGAGCGGTTCGTAGCGCTATAGCGCGAACTCTTGCAGTGTTAGTTTTCTCTGTTGTTCAAGGTTTTCTCAGTTTTATTCAGTGTTATTCACATTATGTTTTTACATTTAGTTTACTATTACACTGTGAATTCTATGGTATAATTATATTTATGCTTAAAAATCTTAAAAAAAATATATTTACATACAGTTTGTACAGTCTGAAATGGAATAATTGTATTTACATACAATCCTATGGGGGAAATTACTTCGGTTCACGACCAAATCGATTTACGACCAGAGTTTTGGAATGGATTATGGTCGTGAACCGAGGTTCCACTGTAAATGAAAGATGTGTGTGTATGGAGCAGTCCGCTCTGCTCATGCTCAAGCACAGCCACTAGATTGCACATGCATTCACTTTTAAAATTTTTCAGTGCTTGCATGCACCTCACTTCTCACTACAAAAGACCTGTGTGCAGCAAACACAACCGCACAACAATGTTGTGCTAATGACACAGATGAAGAGACACAATGTTGAAATGAAGCAAATACTGCACATCAACAATGTGCAAGTGAAACACCTCAGCAATGGAGGGCAAGGCAAGGCTTGGAGTTTTCACTAAGAAATTGTCTAACTAGAGGTATTTTCTTGAGACAAAGATTAATAGGGCTCATATGCCAGTGATATGGCAAAGATATGGCATCACCAGTGTCTTCTTACGAAAGACAGTGGTGCAATAAGCACTGGTGGTTTCACATCCTCTGCCCAGGTAAATTCTTAAGGGTTAGCTGTTGCCTCTCCGTGTTCATGAATATAGTAAAACTGCTAGGGAGTCTTCGGGTTGACCACATACAGCTAGTATTGTGTAATTAGCATTACAGACAGAACCCTAACGTGGATATGAGCCTGCACTCAGTAAAACGTGCTATACAAAAATAAACTAAACTGATCGGAATATGAATATGAACTAGAGTTCAGGCACTTTAAGAGGTGCCACACTATCCATTTATTGAACTTTTGATAAAGAATGTAGGACAAATCAAACCAGTAAATGATAAGATGTCATAATGCAGTGAATTACCTCAGTTTACCAAAATGTCCTAAAATCAATTATTTTTAAAAAATACGCCTACAATATGCTGTTTTCATGGTCATATACAGTGCCTGAATTATATTAGAAAGGATATTCAAAATTCTTTCATATTGTTTATTTAATTAGAACATCATTTGCTACCTCTCACTCTGCTTGCATCTGCCTAATTGACCAGATCATCTACTACACTAAGTTATTTATTATTCTGGAATGGTGATTGAGAGTGTGATTAGATCATTACCCACCTAATTAAACACCTAAATTGCAGCATATTTGATTAATGATATGACCTAGATAGTGGTATGGCTATACCTCAGTTGAGATTTGAAGTGGAACCTGGATCAGTGTTTAGTTCTATCTCCAGATTTCCACCCACATTCCAAAAACATCCATTTCAGTCTAATATCATCCCTTAAATCGCTCAGTAGAGTGAGTGTGTGTTTGAATTAGTTTGCCCTAAGATGGACTGGCAACCTGTCTAATGTTGATTCTTCACTTGTTTGCTGCTGAGATAGGTATTGGCTTCACTGAGCTGGATAAACAGGTTAGGGAAGGGATGAATGAAGAGATGGATGGATGAGTTTTAGCTCTATCACTATCACATTTTATTGCAGAGATGTCTATTCTTGTAAGAAAAAACTAAGGTGAGTAAAGGATATTCAATTCGTTAAAGACCTAACAGCAGAAAGCAGTTCACTATTAGACCTATGTGTCCTGCAATACTGTGGACCTAGGAGCAGCAAGCTGGTGTGGAGTGTAGGAATTGAATGTGCCAGACCAACTACACCATTCCTTGTGCCAGTCATATCATTTTGTTACATCATGTAATTAAAATAAAGTTATTAATTGCAGCCTTTAAATTGTTTTAACTGTCATTTTAATTTTCCATTCAGTAATCATTAACAGTAAAATTATATCCTTTTTATTATACTATTCAATGGGAAATCACTCAGCACTGATCTGTTAAAAATGATAAGTTAGCTCAAGCTACTCTTAAAGAGACTAAGAAGAGTTTATGAATAATTCTGGGCAAACAGAAGTGTCACCATTAGAGGAGTCAAACTCTAGAAAGAGTTTTGTTGTGGGCTGTGGGATGATTCCAAAAAATACATGTTGATTTATTTTACTGGATCATCACTTGTTCAGTTACATGCCAAGAAAAGCTCCATTGTTAGCTGTTGGTTTTTTTCAGTTAGGTTTGCAGCAACCTAGAAAGCTGCTCAGTATGTACTGTAAATCCTGCAGTTGGGTGCACACACAACAAGTGATGTAATGGAGGGGAGGTGAAGGAAAGCTCCAACTCAGCCCTGTTTTTACATTTCAATCATATTGAAAGTAGTCAGCTTGAACAGACGGTAGCCATCGGAAATGTATTGTTCAAATAACAAATAAAGAAATAAAAGAATAAAGAAAATGGTGTTTGATAGATGTTGCAAAGTTAGTCATCTTGAGAAAGCATGTGTTAAACAAGACCATATACTACTTTGTCATTTAAGAAATGTAAATACTTCTCAATTCATTTTACATCCTTTGCTGTTGTAGTTTAGATTTTTGTGATTTTTTTTTTTTTTGGACGCTGAACACATATCTGTAAATGTGACCTGGATAAGGGTAAATGGCATCCATTTTGAAACAAGACTGCTTAGTGATAATTATTACAAGAGAGCAGACTGAAAGCAAACATCCAGTCAGAAGAATATGCCATGTATCTCTAGAATTTAACTGAATATGCATATGCCATAAAGGGCACTAATAATTCTTATTATGGTGATGCTCTGGTTAACAGTGCTGCCCCATTGTGGGTTCAATGCTGCTCCAGTCACCATATGTGTGGCACTTGGGCATTCTCTCTGGATATGTTCTGTGGTACTTCAGTTCTATTTGTATATCCCGAAGATGTGAAGGTTACATTGTGTCTGAATTTACATGTTGTGTGACTTTACCCTGTAGAAGACTGGGCACCTGTATGAACCCAGTCTGCATTTGCAGTAGCCTTTATCAGACATGTAAGTGACCAGACTGGACATCATTCTATTACTGAACCCATTTAATCCAATTCAAGCATCTGCAACAAGGTAGGGACTAGTCAAGGATTGGGCATCACTTGAAAAGGTGAAGAAAGACCTAAAAATGTAAAAATCAGAAGATGGCCACAAAAAGACAGAGGATGCAAAATTGGGAAGCTGCTAAAGTCGATGTTACATTACATGGCTTCTAGTCATGGGGTATGTCAGACATGGGGTATGACATTGTGTATGTCACTCTGTGACATAGGGTGTGTCATTGTGCAAGAGTGTAGTTGCTGATCTTGTCGCCAGACCATGTCAGTTTAGATGACTGAAAATAGCCGGGTATATAAAATTAATCGACCTTCAAGCACAGTTGCTTGAAAGAGCTGGTGCTGTACGAAGGGTTAACAATGGCAGTGAGTATGGCTGCAGTCTCGGCCCTTTTTATTCTTTTTTCCATTCTGTTGTGGTACATAAAACACAAGACATCTGACAGACAAGCATCTTTTGTGTTTGTGAGGTCCAAAACACATACATTCCTTATTCCTCATTTTATGAATTGTACTTCCTGATGAGCATTCATTGGTTGTCAGCTCTTATGCACAGAGAGCCTGCCCCTGTGAATAAAGACAAAAACAAAACTCTTTGAATTTATAGGAGCGGGTTGCAGACTAGTTAGAGTTGACGTTGCCGGGCAGGTCACATTACAGTAATGGCTTCTCGAAGTGCTGCTTAGTGACTGCGACTCCCTTAAATTATCTAAATGAAAGCTACAACTGTAAATAACTGAAAAAGGGGTGTAGTGCGACATGGCCAGAAGAGGAGATCATCATATCTGGGTGAGCTGTCATTAGTGATATTCCAATTCACATTAGCTGGCTATCATGGCTCTCAAGGAATGGTCGTTACTTTCAAAGCCATGATTTCATCTTGCACCTACCTTTGAATGCACTGCTCTCATTTTGTGTTTAGTTCTTGCATTGATTTTTTTTAATTGCCACTCCATGATAATGCAAAATGTAAAGGTCAAAGAAATCTTAGCAATTTAAATTGATGCTGATATTCTATAATTTATTGCAATGCCTCACTAATACAAATGGTCAGATGACAGCTGGTGACCTTCACTTCAGGCTGTGCTGGGAGCCTCGTTCTGGCCGGTGGATCTTCAGCACTATTGCCAATGTCCCCAAAGTGTGTGTGGCCAGCTGCAGGACTCACAGCTGGTGAGGGGCTTTGAAGAAGCCTCTCCTGTCTGCCCAAATGTGTGGCACTGAGTCAATTTAGTGCCATCGCAGCTGGCTAATCTCAGCGCCCTGTTCAGAAACTCGCTTATTGTCTTCAGTAAATGAGTCTCTGGGGAAGCCAGAGAAATTCACAGTATTTTTCGATCTAAAAGGCTGAATGGCTAAAGATGCTGACAGACAGGCAATATCTGAAAAATAATTTGCAATAAATATTTCTGAAAGACAATTGAACGCTGCTGATCTTTTTCTTTTGAGGCATAACAAAATGTGAAATACCATAAAAAGGAAATTGATCAAGTTGGTTGGCTTAAAAACAAAAGATGAAGGTTTAATATTAAAATAAAACCACTGTGACTCTGAAACTTACTCCTGAGATTTGTCAGACCCTAATGTATTTTTTTCCTCATATTGTATTTTTATAATATGTTTCAAATAGCAGCAAAAAGGATTGAACTGCTGCAGCACAGTGCTTGAGTTCTGGTTAAATTCCCAGCTGTGTTTCCTTCTGTGTGGAGTCAGCTTGATCTCCTAGCATTCTTATATTATTATTATCATTTTTTTTTTTTTGTTTTTGGTGTTTTGGTTTTCTCTCACGGTCTAAAGCAATGCAATTAAACTGACTTGAAAAAAAATGAAATTCTTCCAATATGAGTGAGTATGAAGATGTGTTTCAACAAATTTATGCTGAGGAAGTAATCCTCAACCTTTGATTCTATAACAGTTTCAAGAAATAGATTGGTAAATTTTAAAAAAATGTGAAAGAGTTTTCAAGTGTTTTTAATAAAAAAACACTATGGCCCTGAACGTGCAGTGTCTAAATTAAGCCTGAAATTCCCAAATTCTGATATATTTAATTGCTATACTTAAGCTAGTTGTGCATACTATATTTACCTGGGAGCCTTTGGACCCCTGTCTGCAGAGTTTGAATAGGCTTGCACCAGTAATCCAATCTCCTCACACAGTCAGAGGAACTATCCTTAAGACAAATAAAAATTGAAGAATATTTAAATAAATAAAATGGTCACCAATTAACTGTTAAGTAATAGTTTGCTCTCAGATTCTATTTTAATTAGTATTCTTTACTTCACCATCATCTTTCGCTTATAGTGATGAACGAATCAATCTGTGAAAAATTAGCTTCACAGCAAAACACAATATTTCACTTTGAAAAGAATGTGCAAAATAAATTGTGTTTCACTTCTAGTGAAATTCATGCCATTCACATAAGACCAAAGGTGTTTACTTGTTGCCTGGAAGTGTTTTCCTTCATTAATTCCACATTTGCCTGCCTGTTACTTTGTATTTAAATAAAGATTTCTACCAACAAAATCACCAGAAATGTGCATATCCTCAACTACGATAAGGTAACAGCAAGGATGGGAGAGTTTGGCAGCAGTGCCTTTCCATGGAGTGAGTCTTCTGGTGAAGAAAACAGATTAATGTACTCAATAGTGTTTTTTTGGCATCTTAAATTGTGAAAAATATGAAGTACAGTATGTCACAATTTTAAAAAGTACATTGCATTTCTCCTCTGTGATATGAACGAGGGGCAAAATTAGAAATGATTTGACTGGAGTTGTACAGACTACATGAGAGAGATTTGGAAGTGTTAACAAGACTTTAGGGAGCACTATTTCTTGTTTCCTTCCAAAACAAAAACTCTTAAAACCCCCAAAAAACTCTTTACTATGTTATGTATTTTGCAATTACTAAATCACCTGTGAAATGGATTTTAGTGCAGTTTTGTGGTACTGTCCACTCGTAAAATAATGGGTCTTTAATGGCACATTATGGTTCTTTACTGGGTTGTGTGGTTCCTCATAAAACTATTGCTATTGCTATAAAACTATTGAAGTTACCTTCATTGTGCTTTAAAAAGTTTCCTAATATGTGGAAAAAGCTGAAATCTTTAATGTACAGTAGACTACCAGGCAGGCCACTAACAAATTAACAAAACCTGGACTTAGCCTGTGTGGTTGTGTGCAGTGAGACTTCTTTAAAAATCAGGACCCACTGCTATTTCAAAATCTGTTACCATCAATCCATGGTTATGTACTGTATGGAGCCTGTTATGGGTCAAAAACAAAGGTTCTTTCTAGAACCTTCATCTGGTTGAGTCTTTTAGGAAGCAAAAATGGTTTACGTATGTCATCACTCTGAAGAACCACACTGCACTGACGCCTTTATTTTTAAGAGTGTATGTTAATTGAAACTCATCACTAGTTGCTTACTGATGTTTCCAGCTTCATCCTGTAGAGTAATGGCAGCTTAGACGCTATGCTATTTCCAGGTGAATGCTTCATGTTATACAACAGGTGAAGTCATGGCGCCCATCTTATTTAAGATGTACATAAAGAGATCTTCTGAACATTTATTGGTAAAACAAAAATTTGCCAGAAAGAAAAAAATAGTTTTCTCAAGCAATGTAATTTAGGAAATAGTCAGTTCTCATTTTGGCCTGTCTAGCACTGTTTGCGTTTTGTCAGTGTAATTAACTCCATGCCTATCTAATTTTGACTTTGCCACTTATCTTTGGCAGATGTCTGACATCATGTGGATTTTGAGTATTATTCAAAGATCCAAATGAACACAATTAATATATTAGTATTCAGAAAAAGTTGTAATAAGAAATTTTACAATACACAGACTCCATCCATCTGCGACTGATCCCACTTATTTGAGTTCAAACTTGATGAAGTTCTGGTAGAAGTTTTCACAAGGCAGGAACAGGTCCTGGACAAACCACCCATCTAGGCTAAATTGAATGAGTGGGTTAAGAAAATGTATGTACGTATGTAGGCACACATTTGGGTTGTAGGTGGGATACTGGAATGCATTGCAAAACTTGGGAGAACGTGCAAGCGACATGCAAATAATGACTGGCCAAGGATTTGAACCCAGAGAAGCTCTGAGTCAGCAGCAGTAACCCCATAACCACTTAAAATTATTAATAAAATATGTTGAAGAAATATCCCTGACAAAAGACAACACTATTTTGTGATATATGGCCGGCCATTTGTCGCAGCCAATACCCCCAGGCTGTCAGATGGTGCCCTTCCTACAGCATGGAGGTGCCCCGAATTCCAGCAGGGCATCATGGACTTTGGAGTTTTCCTGTACAGCCCTGCTGGATAACATTGGGGATACCAGGGGACGCTGCAGGGAGGCCCAGAGAATTGTATTTTCCCTACAACCCGGAAGTACGTCCCAGTCACATGGACAGAGGAAATGATGTGCTTCCGAGTTGAAGAAGAGGAGTTTTTACATGACCCGGGTCATGGACTATAAAGGACACAGGGAAATCCCAGACGGACGAGCTGAGTCGGGTGGCAGGGTGACAATGCGTCTGGGTGTGGAGGATTGATTATTGATTTATTATTATAGTGATTTATATGAGTATTGTGGAGTGGAGGGTGCTTTCTGCACATTATTATTGTAATAAAACCAATTATTGGACTTTTATCTGGTGTCTGGCATCTGGTCTGAGGGTTCAAGGAGATGACAGCGCTCCCTATCTGTCACAATTTATAAGATACATACAGGAAAAAATGAAGTAACCAACCAAAATCAAATTAGATGACAACAATCAATCATTAATTCATTTGCCTCGCAGTTAGAAGACCCGGGTTCACTTCCCGGGTCCTCCCTGCATGGAGTTTGCATGTTCTCCCCGTATCTGTGTGGGTTTCCTCTGGGTGCTCCAGTTTCCTCTCACAGTCCAAAGACTTACAGGTTAGGTGCATTGGCGATCCAAAATTGTCCCTAGTGTGTGCATGGTGTGTGGGTGTGTGTGTGCCCTGCAGAGGCCTGGTGCCCTGCCTGGGATTTGTTCCTGCCTTGCGCCCTGTGTTGGCTGAGATTGGCTCCAGCAGACCCCCGTGACCCTGTGTTAGGATATAGCGGGTTGGATAATGACTGACTGACTAGTAACACATTTTATTTATATAGCACCTTTCCCATACTCAAAGCACTTACACTATAATAGAAACACAAAAAAATATAAAATTGTAATAATTTGCCTTGTGCAGTTGTCCCTTTCAGAATCTGGCTAGACCAGGGTGGGCAGGAATTGTAACTTAAAGCCACCCTGTACATTCTGCATCTTATATAAATTATTACATGACTGGTTATGTTTTAGTATTATGTTGAGTGTTTACGTTGTATTTCTTTTATCCTTGCTGTATTTGTAATTATTGTTTAGCCTGCTGAGGTCTTAAACAAAAGTGTACTTAGTAAGAATGAACAGATTGAGCTGATAAAGAACCATCGGGTAAAAAGAGTTCAGTAAAACCTTTTTTGAACTTTGTGCTATGAAGAAAAACACGGTTATTTGTCTGTAATTCATTGCTTTTTTTATTTTTTTAGATCACCCCCTACTTTTCAAAGGGCACATAAAAGGCCATCAGGTGTAACTGCACAACATTGTCCTCTTGAAAATTCTCATGACCTTCAGGGCTTCTCTCGGCTTTCCATGTTTCCTCCACAGCCCAGCTAATCCAGAGATCTGAAAGATAAAGTTTGGTCTGCGTGAAGCCCTGTTAGTGGGAATTGAGTTCCCTATTAAGCGTGGATGTTATTTCAAACCAGCCAAGGCACTGAACCTTTCATTCAAGAAGGAGGCAAGTAGAAAGGATCAGCGGATCAAATAGTCAAATAGGTGCATTCAACAGTTTTTACAGGGGGCTAATTAGTTCTGCCGGCTTTCAGCTCCTACATTCCTGCCACTGTAACTATTTGCATTCCTCCTCTTGCTTGCACTTTGCATTTGTCTCCCATGGTAGCACACTACTCCCACAGATCTTCTTACTCCACACTCATGATCTGATAAGCAGTTCAAAAATGCAGAACAGGAAAGGGACCGCGAGGGGCACGTGCACTGTTTACAAGAGGGCAATGCCCACCAGGGATGTAATCTCATAGTTTAAAAGAAGCAGATAGACTCAGGGGAACCCTGTTACCACTTATAACAACATAAGATAGATATTCCTTTTAAATGTAGAGTTCTTTTTGGGTCTATACATCACTTATATAATAATGAATATCCAATTGTCTCTATAATTTCAACATGCACACCACTACAGTGAGAAAAAGGAATTGATGACTAAAATTCCAATTTTCGCATCTATGAAGTGTCCTTCAGGCTTTTGATATGCAAACACAACACAGTAAGAGCGTCACACACCTAGGCATTTAAGTTTAGGCTCGTAATTAAGGTATTATAAAGTAAGGCCATTTAACAATGGAAGAGAAACAAACATAAAGTGCAGGTGATTCAGATGTTAATAAACCTCTAGACTCCCACGTTCCTTGGGAAATCACAAAGTCAAGGGTAAGAGCCATTTCTCAGTTCAGATTGTAATTAAAGTTGTAGCACCAGAGAACACAAAGTTAAAACAAACATGTAAGAGCAAAGTAGTGTACCCAGAGGAGGAACAAAAAAATCATCTTTTGGATTCTTATACATATTAATATGAAACACTTAAATCATCACTGGTGCACTTTAATGAAGATCACCTGTCTGTAATTGAGAGGTTTCAATCGATCGCAGTTTAAATGCTTCTGTTTGTGGAAGGTCAGGCTTGTGGTGAGTCAGTACGGTGGGCTAACCTACACAATGAAGACAAAAGAACACTCCAAGCCACTCTGTCAAAAAGAAATTGAAAAGCACAAGTCAGGGGATGGATACAAGAAACTGGGTATCCAGGTCAGTGAATATCCCTTGGAGTCCAGCTAAATTATTCATTAAGAAATTGAAAGAGTTTGGCACAGCTGGAAATCTGCATAAATCAGGCTGTCCACAAAACTGGAGCAATCATGCAAGAAGATTAGTGAAGAAGGCCATCAAGAGATCCATGAGAAGTTCAGATTGGTGAGACTGTGCATACAATAACTGGTGCTTCACCAGAGATTGGCAAAGAGAAAGCCATTGTTTAAAAAAACACATGTGACAGCTTGGTGAGAGTTTGACAGAATGCACATGGGATACTCTGAAGTCAGGAGGAAGAAAGTTTCATTTCTCAATCCAATGAAGAATTTCTTGATGGATTGCTTCACTTACAATACCCATGGAGCCTGACAGAGCTGGAGGACTTTTGCAAAGAAAAATCGAAAAGAATTGCAGTGTCCACATGTGCAAAACTGTTAGAGAAAGAGAGAGACCTGTGCATACCAACTCAAGTCTGTCATGGCCGCCAAGGAGGCCTTGGCTAATTACTGACTGAATACTTATGCATTCAATTCTTTTGTGTTTTATATTTGCAAATAATCTTGACCACTCTGTAGAGATCTGTGTTCACTTTAACATTAAAAAAGTCTTTTTCTGATGTTTTTCTGTTGTCATAAAAGTAAAAATTAAATTAATGCTTGTTCTGTTTATGGGGTAATGATGGGAGAGCTGAAGGATATAGGCACATCTCTGGACCGTGCTAAGCTACTGAAGCTGAGTTCACCAGCTTCTATTGCTATGTTTGATTTGTGTGTTTGAATTATGAGTGATGAGCAGATGTCACATTGGAAGGTAATGTGGAGTGTCACACACATGCGCATGGGAGGCAGCTGAAGGGTTCACAAAGGGATAATTCTATGCCAGACCGGGGGGTGGCAGAGTGCACTGAGCCTTCTTCTTTTTCATCGGTGGACCAGCCACGGGAAATTTCACCTGGTCTCGATGATGTCACTTCCAGGTTCCGGGCCAGATGATGTCACTTCCCCTACCCAGCTTTAAAACCATCATGTTTGCCTGTCTGTACTGTTCTGTGTTAGACTTGTACCATTTTTGAACCACAAACTTTCATTTTGGCAGCCTATCTCAAGTATATGTGTGGCTGCCCCCAAACCTTTCTCTGTGTCATGTAGAATCCTTTCACAGAGGGCAAATGTAAATCAGGGCTAATAATTTTATGCATTCCAGCATTAACCTGTCCACAGATATAAAAAGAACCTTAGAGTTTAAAGTGCCTTTCATGGACACTTTTACAACACAAAACACCTCCCCATATATCCCTCCACACATTTCCAAGTTATTTTACCATACAGTGTAGCCAAACTGACGATTGAGTCAACATACCAGGTGTATAATACAATAACTATTACTACTATTTGGCTCTAAACCTTAATATCTTACTGATCAGCAGTGCTTACTGATAAGGGCTGTCAGTAGGCTCATTTCCATGTATTAGGTAAAAGTCACTGTCTCTTATGTTTGTCTCAAGGATCATATAAAAAATTTAGGAAAACAAATGACTTCAGACAATAAAAATTTTGTATAGTGCCTTTAAAGAGGAGGAGTATCTCAAGCAGTACAATCTAATGTGATGTGTTCTTACAGTATAAGTGGACGTCAGTCAAGTGAAGTGACTTACCCAGTGTTATCTGGAGCTTCTCAACTCTTATACATGATCTTCAAAAATGAAAACATCTCCTTGAAAAAGAAACAAACCTAGTTTTGTTATTAGAAAGGTCAAGGAAATTTTCAAAATATGTAATGTTTTACTAGTTCTAGTGGAGAGTTCGATCTACCTTACAAGGAGAAATTACTGAATCATGGAGAATTTTGATACAACCATTATTGTTACATGTCTCAAATTAACAGTTATATTAATATTGAAATTTCTAAATTATTTTAGTTTAGACTGGTCACAGTCTTGCAAATAGACAAGCACGGTACATATTTTTGATAAGAAAACATAGTTTAGGGTGAGCTGTTGCAGTTGCTAATTCAGTTCCTACCAATTAGATCATTAGAGCATTAGAACATTAGAGCAGTCTAGATGAGAACAGGCCATTCAGCCCAACAAAGCTTGGCAGTCCAATCCACTTATTTCTTCCAAAAAAACATCAAGTCAGGTTTTGAAAGTCCCTATAGTTTTACTGTCTACCACACTACTTGGTAGCTTATTCCAAGTGTCTATCGTTCTTTGTGTAAGGAAAAACTTCCTAATGTTTGTGTGAAATTTACCCTTAACAAGTTTCCAACTGTGTCCCCGTGTTCTTGATGAACTCAATTTAAAATACAAGTCTTGATCCACTGTACTAATTCCCTTCATAATTTTAAATACTTCAATCATGTCACTTCTTAATCTTCTTTTGCTTAAACGGTATAGGCAAAGCTCTTTTAATCTTTCCTCATAATTCAACCCCTGTAGCCCTGGATTCAGCCAAGTTGCTCTTCTCTGGACCTTTTCTAGTGCTGCTATGTCTTTTTTGTAGCCTGGAGACCAAAACTGCACACAGTACTCAAGACGAGGCCTCACTAGTGCTTTATAAAGGTTGAGCAGAACCTCCTTGGACTTGTACTCCACACATCGTGCTATATAACCTAACATTCTGTTAGCCTTCTTAATGGCTTCTGAACACTGTTGGGAAGTCGATAGCATAGAGTCCACTATGACTCCTAAATCCTTCTCATAAAGTGTACTCTTTTTTCCCATAGCCCATTATGTATTTAAGACTCACAATTTTACTTCCTAGGTGTAATACTTTACATTTACTGACATTAAATTTCATCTGCCACAAATCTGCCCAAGCCTGTATGCTATCCAAGTCCTTCTGTAATGATATAACTGATTCCAAATTATCTGCTGATCCACCTATCTTGGCATCATCTGCAAACTTAACCAGCTTGTTACTTATATTCCTATCTAAATTGTTTATATATATATTAAAAATAGCAGAGGCCCTAGCACTGACCCCTGTGGAACATCACTCTTAACATCGGTGAATTCTGATGAGGTGTCTCATACCATTACCCTTTGCTTCCTGTGTCTGAGTCAATTCTGCACCCATCTACAAACATTACCCTGAACTCCCTCTTCTTTTAGTTTGATGCCCAACCTCTCACGTGACACCATATCAAATGTGTGGCACCATATCAAAAGATGTCATGTTCTCCAAGTGTAAAATTATGTAAACAGTTCTACTATATATTTATGATTGCATGGCACAGTGGCACAGTGAGAAGCACTCAAAATTCTTTAAACCCAGCCTGGGCACTGATTGTGTGGAGCCTGTGGATTTTCCACATGTCTGCATGGCTTTTATTTGTGGTATGCTGGTTTTCCCTCCACATCCCAAAGATCTGCATTTTAGCTAATCTCGCAATATGTAAGAGTAGGGATGTGTGGATATGTGTGCTCTGAGATGGACTGGTGTCCTGTCTTGAGCCCAGTGCTGCAGAGATATGCACTGGCCATCTACAACCCTAAATTGGAAATGCCAGTTAGAAAGTGCATAATTGAACAGATTTGGAATTTTAAGTTCCTGTGCAGAGGAAAAAAAAATGAGAATAAGTGCATTAACATAGCGTTCTCAATACCACCTAATGCAATTCAGTTGTTGCAAGAAGCAATGCGTACAAGACACTCACATATAGCCAGATCTGGAACCAACAGGTAACCTAATATTGTGGGGTTCAACCCCAAATTGCTGGGTCTGTTAGACAGGAGTGCTAACTACTCATCTCTACACTGCCCAATAATACAAGTGTTTTGCTAAATATTTATTCATTTGATAATTTTCTGAGCTTATTTATCTCATATCCTAGTCTTTGAAAGCTAGTGCCTATCCTAAAAGCAACTGACTGAAGGCAGCAGTGAAGCCTCAGCAAAGCCTCAGTTCATCACAGGACACACTTACACTCATTCACTCATACCAGACCAAATTAGAGTCTCCAATTCACCCACCCATACTTCTTTGAAACCCTTGAACCTGGAGAAAACCTGTGTAGACATAGAAAGATCCTACAAATTCCTCAAAGGCAGTGACCTGTGCAGGAATCAAATCCTAGTCTCTGGAGCTGTGAGGCAAGAACGTTCCCACGGTGCCATTATGCCACTTGTTATGCTGTACATTTAGATGTTAATTTGTTCATGGTGCAAGTTAAAAAGCCAGTATATAGGAACGATACATGCAGCAGAATGGTCTGGTAAATATATTGAATTAGTTTATCTTTCATAATGAATTCAAAATTGTATTGTGAGTGGTAATTCTGATATAAAACAAAAGCAATTTACATCACTACTCAACTTGCTCGACTGCACTTTGTCCTTGTATGATATCATATTACTTGTAAAACTCCTCTAGAGAGTTACAAAGCTGTTAATTCCCTCACCCCAGGAAGCCTGTCATCATCGCTTGCTTCTTTTTGACCTTCCACACCCTGCAGATCCTCTGATGCTGGCCTGCTTGTTTTCTAAAGACTTGTTATGCAACCCTCATTTAATGCTCACTTGATTTGTGGCTCCTGCTCTCTTAAGCTCTTTCCTGAGGTGTCTTATTGACACTCCCTCAGCACTGCTGCTCAATTTAAACCTGCAAACCTTTCCTTCTCATAAAAGGATTACTCAGAAACGGTGCAACCTAATATTTAATTGTTTTTAATTATTATAGAATGCTTTAAATGAACTGATAGGTTTATTTGCTACACTCCTGGTTTTTCAAAATAATTTCAATCTATGTGAACAGCCTGTGCAAAAGAATATATTCCTTTCTTGTGAATTTATTTTTAATTTTGTTGAAACCTTCAGTCTAAGTTCTTCCTTTTGGGGGTTTTAATACAAGTACATGTGGAAATCAATAATTATCCACACTTCTCTGATAATTATGTTAGGGTTGTTTGCAAAAATAGTATGTCTGCGGTCACAGTAGTAAAATTTTGACCTTAATAGGTTATTTTCTCTTGGTGTTATCTAGAAGTTGACATGGAAACTGTACTCTTCATTTGCACAAAAGAAGACCAGTGAGCAGTTATCCACTTTGTATAGACTGAAGGTGTACTAGGGGCTGAAGTCCACAGGAGGCTTTCTGCAAAATAAGGAGACAGTGTTTTACTCCAGTGGAGTTTTTACAAATGGATGGAGAAGTTCAACAATGACTGGACAAGTATTAGCACAAAAAAGGAGTGGGATGCCCATCCATGTCCACTACCGATGACAACTTTGAGTGAGTCCGTAATATTATTCTGATGAACCATGTTTACTCCAAAAAAGCTCCTAGACTGTCCATGTTACTTAAAAAATGATTGTAAGTGATTTTTGATGAACATTAACTTATTTAAAATATTACTGAGGCATCATTATTATACTTAAATGGGTGCCACTGTTTGGTGGACTGTTCTGTTTACTGTCGCTACAGTTTTGTTTCTCAAGATTCACCAGGAATAAACAGACGCTGCATGATGTCATCAGTATGGTAGTTTAAAGGTCAGTGTGATGTGCCTGGTCATCCAAGATTGGACTAAATCCTGAGAGTTACAGAGTGCATTTCTTTAGTTTGACTTTTAGTGTACTGATAATAGTCAATGACTTTTTGACTATAACAATTTGTGTTGGCTTAGCTAAAAGAGAGAACTGATATCCTGGTATCAAACTTTGGGTAAGTTAAAGATTATGTCTCATCTTCTGATCCCTCCATTAACACTTATGACATCTTCTACTGAGGCATAATAGTACCATTGTGTAACCTGCACGCCACTTCTTTAGTAACCTTGAAATCACTCCCAAACCTTTTTACATGGATGGCTTCTTTGAGGGCTCTAAAAAGAAGGAAATGTGACATAGCAAAATCTGGGTTGCAGGGTGGATGTCCCTGTAAATATGTGTAACAACTTCCTGTAAAGCTTGTTACTGATTCTATTTCCACCTCAAGGAATTCAGAAATGGCCCATTGCTTAAAAAAGAGATCAACGAGGACTGCTGATGCCCAAGAGAATGGATTGTTCTGTGGTGCTGCAATAGTAAATTGGACACTTTGAATTAAGCACAGAAAATGCTGCACACATGTCTTGGTAATTTTAGCCAAAGTATAGAAAGAGTACAAACATTTTTAAGGTATCATTGGCATTTTACCAGGTGCCCCTCGAACTTTGTTCTTTAACTAACTTCTTCAAATCTAGTGTACTGGTTCTACATTGTATATCATTTGTTCACAATGTTCATAACATTGGTTCATCTTTTTGGGTTGTAGACTCATTAAAGTTTGTTTTCTTGTATTATATCATGTATCAGTTGATCTGCATCCTTTGTAAAACATTTTCTGTTAAAGGGCTTGATGAATGACATTTGTGAAAGCACTCACACATCTAACTCAATAGAATATATAAAATATATTTATTTTTTAACTGTAGCACAGTACAGATAATAGAACTGCAGTGAGACCATTTCCATCACCTACTCCATCTTTTCTCTCTCGGGTGAGCCTTTGTCCATATTCCTCTTCTGACTCCAAGTTGCAGTGAGAGAGAAAGAGAAGCTTCTTTCACAGTTGGGCCCAGGAGTACTTCTGTTATATACTGTATAGTAAGGATACTGTTCTGCCACAGAGATATATAAGGCAACCAAAAGATGAGTTTGCACCTAAATACTAACAAGAATTGCAACCAGGAAATCAATGAACACATATTTAGTAAGGGGTGGTCTGAGGCTAGAGATCTGCACTGGCATTCGGAAGGTTGACGGTTCGAATCCCGTAAATGCCAAAAGGGACTCTGCTCTGTTAGGCCCTTGAGCAAGGCCCTTAACCTACAATTGCTGAGCGCTTTGAGTAGTGAGAAAAGCGCTATATAAATGCAAAGAATTATTATTATTATTATTAACCGAGTCGAAAACCAGAGGTCTTTGTCAAAAAAACATAAGCAAGAATTCAAATAACCAATAATGCTATTGATTTTAATGCACAAAAGTTTTCAAGAGCAATTTGCAATCTTGGACTTTTCTTTTAAAGCATCACTTGACTAATGTCACATGACTTCCAGGAACTGCCACTCCAGCATTGTGGCATCACATCAAATCAGTGAAGTTCTGACTGCAATTAGGGCACCTACTTCAAGACAAAATTACAGCACGGTACACATCAAAACATAATTGTATTATTGGTTCAGAGACAAATTAAAAATAAAATTACCTTACCACATCCATATTTGAGTCAGAGAAAAAATTTGTAAGTAAAAAAACAAAGTTACCTAATCCATCTAAGTCCTCTAGATGGCAGGAAAGTTGCCTGAAGAGCTCTGTTCAACAGTACCTGAGGTCCTTGATAGTGTTCCCCAATCCAATTCCATACAGCCCTATGGGAATCCAAACCAGAACAATGCTAGAGGTATGCTGCCACCCACCATACTGGGTGAACATACTGCTCTTCCAGGAAGTCCACTATACTGGCTTCTTGTCCAGGAAAGTACCACCAACTATCCCATCTGGGCTGACAGACTGTCCACAACCTCCACCACATGCTATATAAGTCAAAGGTTGATTGATTTTTATTTCTTTTACGATGCCTGGCTCTTTTATAATTTGCACATGGACATGTTTGTGCATCTCATTCCATGCATTGGCGCGGTACATGCACTGACCTGAAGGATTTTATTCATTATGAAAGAATTAACAAATAGCTTGAACAAACAGACTTGCCCTCCCTGTAAAGGCAGAAGCCATTTAACTCCCCTGAAGTGTGGAGTTTACGTCAGAGTGAATACTTTTACCATGTGCAAACAAGCACCATTCAAAACAAAGCCTGTTATGACTGTTTTTAAAGGAGGCTGTTAATCCATCAGCAAACAAAGCAGCACAATAGCACCACCATCTTGGGTTATTTTCTTGAGAACAGCAGCCACAACCCGCAGTGGTACACTTAAGCTGTCTAATCAGCAGCACCACTTACTTGTAAATGATCTTTGTGTCATAAAATGGGGGATGCTGTTTGTGACAGTTCTACTTACTGCCTCATGCAGGCACTATATAACTTTCAATTACCAATTGTATAAGCGGAAGCTGCCATCCTGATCATTGTGAAGAAAAGTGTGCACCTCTGTTGCTGTCATGAAGAACTACTTCCTCACTTAGTGTTCTTGTTGTTAAAAGAGTACTCCACCAAAAATGTGTTTGTTATGTTATTTAACTCATTTAACCCAGCCACAGAGGATACACAAACCAGTGTGTTTCTTCATACTGATAACAAGCCTGGATAAATGGGGAGGGTTACGTCAGAAAGGGATCCAGTGTAAAATTTCACCAAATCAATTTGCAGACAACAATACAAATTTCCATACTGGATTGGTCGGGCCCTGGTTTAACAACAACCACCACCAGTACTGTTAGTCAACAGGGTGCTTGTGGAAATTGGGCTACTGTTGGCTAAAGTAGAAGAAGGAGAAGAAGAGGGAGAAGACGTGTCCGGAGGCAGGAAGAAAGTAAAGAGAGTGGAACTGAGGGTAGGAACTTTGAATGTTGGCAGTATGACTGGTAAGGGGAGAGAGAGAGCAGATATGATGGAGAGAAGGAATATATATATATATATATATGTATATATATATATATATATATATATATTGTGCGTGCAAGAGACTAAATTGAAGGGGAGTAAGGCAGATGGATCGGAGGTGGATTCAAATTGTTCTATCATGGTGTGGATAGGAGGAGAAATGGAGTAGGGGTTATTCTGAAGGAACAGTATGTCAAGAGTGTTTTGGAGGTGAAAAGAGTGTCAGACAGAGTAATGATTGTGAAGCTGGAAATTGGAGGTGTGATGATGAATGTTATTAGTGCATATGCCCCGCAAGTTGGGTGTGCAATGGATGAGAAAGAAGATTTTTGGAGTGAGTTGGATGAAGTAATGAATAGTGTACCCAAGGGACAGAAGTAGTGATTGGAGCGGATTTCAATGGATATGTTGGTGAAGGGAACAGAGGAGATGAGGAGGTGATGGGTAGGTATGGTGTCAAGGAGAGGAATGAAGAAGGTCAGAGGATTGTGGATTTTGCCATAAGGATGGTCATGGCTGTGGTGAATACCTATTTTAAGAAGCAGGAGGAACATAGGGTTACGTACAAGAATGGAGGAAGATGCACACAGGTAGATTACATCCTATGCAGAAGAGTCAATCTGAAGGAGAGTGAAGACTGCAAAGTGGTGGCAGGGGAAAGTGTAGTTAAGCAGCATAGGATGGTGGTCTGTAGGATAACGGAGATCAAGAAGAGGAAGAGAGTGAGGGCAGAGCCAAGGATCAAATGGTGGAAGTTGAAAAGGGAAGACTGGAAGATTGAGTTTAGGGAGAAGGTGAGACAGGCACTGGTGGTAATGAAAAATTAACAGACAGTTGGGAAACTGCAGCAGATGCAGAAAGGGTGACAGCAAGAAGGGTGCTTAGTGTGACATCTGGACAGAGGAAGGAGGAAAAGGAAACCTGGTGGTGGAATGAGGGAGTACAGGAGAGTATACAGAGGAAGAGGATGGCAAAGAAGAAGTGGGATAGTCAGAGAGATGCAGAAAGTAGACAAGAGTACAAGGAGATAAGGCACAAGGTGAAGAGAGAGGTGGCGAAGGCTAAAGAAAAGGCGTATGATGAGTTGTATGAGAGGTTGGACACTAAGGAGGGAAAAGAGGACCTGTACCGATTGGCTTGACAGAGGGACCGAGCTGGGAAAGGTGTGCAGCAGGTTAGGGTGATAAAGGATAAAGATGGAAACGTACTCAAGCAAGGAGAATGTGTTGAGCAGATGGAAAGAGTACTTTGAAAGGCTAATGAATGAAGAGAACGAGAGAGAGAAGAGGTTGGATGATGTGGAGATAATGAATCAGGAAGTGCAATGGATTACCAAGGAGGAAGTAAGGACACCTATGAAAAGGATGAAGAATGGAAAAGCCGTTGGTCCAGATGACATACCTGTGGAAGCATGGAGGTGTTTAGGAGAGATGGCAGTGGAGTTTTTAACCAGATTGTTTAATGGAATCTTGGAAAGTGAGAGGATGCCTGAGGAGTGGAGAAAAAGTGTACTGGTGCCGATATTTAAGAATAAGGGGGATATGCAGGAATGTAGTAACTTCAGGGGGATAAAATTGATGAGCTACAGCATGAACTTATGGGAAAGAGTATTGGAAGCTAGGTTAAGAAATGAAGTGATGATTAGTGAGCAGCAGTATGGTTTCATGCGAAGAAAGAGCACCGCAGATGCGATGTTTGCTCTGAGGGTGTTGATGGAGAAGTATAGAGAAGGCCAGAAGGAGTTGCATTGATTCTTTGTGGACCTGGAAAAAGCATATGACAAGGTGCCTCGAGAGGAGTTGTGGTGTTGTATGAGAAAGTCGGGAGTGGCAGGGAAGTATGCAAGAGTTGTACAGGATATGTACTAGGGAAGTGTAACCATGGTGAAGTCTGCGGTAGGAGTGACAGATGCATTCAAGGTGGAGGTGGGACAATGGTGAAGGACAGATTGACAGACGAGATTCAGGAGTCCCCGTGGACTGTTTGCTGATGACATTGTGATCTGTAGCAATAGTATGGAGCAGGTTGAGGAGACCCTGGAGAGGTGGAGACCTGCTCTAGAGAGGAGAGGAATGAAGGTCAGTAGGAACAAGACAGAATACATGTGTGTAAATGAGAGGGAGTTCAGTGGAATGGGGAGGATGCAAGGAGTGGAGCTGGCAAAGGTGGATGAGTTTAAATACTTGGGATAAACAGCACAGAGTAATGGGGATTGTGGAAGAGAGGTGAAAAAGAGAGTGCAAGCCGGGTGGAATGGTTGGAGAAGAGTGTCAGGAGTGATTTGTGAAAGATAGATATCAGCAAGAATGAAAAGGAAGGTCTACAAAATGGTAGTGAGGCCAGCTATGTTATATGGGTTGGAGACAGTGGCACTGACCAGAAAGCAGGAGACAGAGCTGGAGATAACAGAGTTAAAGATGCTAAGATTTGCATGCGTGTGACAAGGATGGATAGGATTAGAATGAGTACATTAGAGGGTCAGATCAAGTCGGACGGTTGAGAGACAAAGTCAGAGAGGCGAGAGTGCGCTGGTTTGGACATGTGCAGAGGAGAAATGCTGAGTTTATTGGGAGAAGGATACTAAGAATAGAGCTGCCAGGCAAGAGAAAAAGAGGAAGGCCTAAGAGAGGGTTTATGAATGTGGTGAGAGAAGACATGCAGGTGACGGGTGTAACAGAATAACATACAGAGGACAGAAACATATGGAAGAAGATGATCCCCTGTGGCAACCCCTAATGGGAGCAGCCAAAACAAGAAGATTTAACTCATGCAGAGAAGGCAGAGAAAAATGTTTAATCTTATGTTTTTATGCAGAATGGGGAACACAATTTCTGATACATTGGAGTCAATTCTGACTAACACAAGACAACAGCAAAACGTACCAGAAAAAAAATTTGTGTTACTCATGTCTCATAATACATATGTTAAGTCATCCAGTCATATGCTCATTATGTCCCAAATACATGTATTTGTAATGAAATATTGTTAAATAAACCACTTTCAGAAAATGTTCTCATGAACAAAAACAGAACATGCTCAGATATGTTTGAGAATTTGGATTGAAGACCTGCCCCCCTGGCCTCATTCATTGGTCAGGAGTCTAGCCCAGTAACAGCTTATTCACTCCCTAACATTGAGCTAAAAGTGTGCACTGAGATACATAGATAATTAAGGACTAAATGTTAAAGGAGAGTGAGTGAAGGCATTTTCAGAAAGAGAATATGCCTTATACTTGTGTATATCCAAGATGCTTCAACAAGCAGAAGGTCGATTCACTCATGCAGGTTCACAGACTACTGCTAAATAATTCAAGGTGCTCAAGCTGTGGAAAGTAATATATATGTTGTTACCATTTCAGCACGCTTCATTTTCATTCACACGAGTGTTTTTCAGAGGTGGATTATTTAACAATATTTTAGCAAATAGATGGCCAGACAGGGGATTGGTTCCTGCCTTGCACCCAGTGCTGACAAGACAGACCCCAGCTCCCTGTGACACTACAACCATGCCAGCACTTTCAATATAATGAATGCCTTATTTTATTGGTTAATGATTTCAGGGTGCCCCAGATGATCATATGTAGTGGAGATCAGGTATGAGGATGGCATTAGCTACACTTCTTACTGGAAAAGCACACACCGCCATTCCAGCAGTCTCTTCTTCTTCTTCCTTGTAAATGTCCCTTCTATGCTCTCACCCTTAAATCAACATGCTACACCACAGCCTTTCCTGTGAAGCCATATGGCTACAAAGTGACCTGTGAAATTAGAGTTTTAATGTAACAATTAATCAAATTATTATTTTGGATATACCATTAAACTAGTAAAAGCTCCTGAGAGTTGCAATGTTTCACCTCTATCAAAGTTAAACAGTGAAATTATTCTGGCGTGAATATGAAAATATTCACACGGGCTATCTTAAAGCTTTGAAGATAACCTAAATGAATATCCATCCATCCATCCATTATCCAACCCACTATATCCTAACTATAGGGCCATGGGGGTCTGCTGGAGCCAATCCCAGCCAACACAGGGCACAAGGCAGGAAACAAACCCCAGGCAGGGCGCCAGCCCACCGTAGCTAAATGTATATACATTTTTATAACATACCATAACACAACAACTTCAAACTGGCACAATCCACTTCAGAGTTGAGGGGCACCAGAGCCTATCCTAGCAACATCTGTGGCTCAACCACATGCGGATCAGCACTCATGCAGAGGGTTCAAAATAACTTAGGACAGGCACCGGGTTGGGATTGGGGGGATGAGTCTTCAAAATCAATACATGACAATATCTTTTCCTTTTATTTTGTTAGCTTACTTTTTGACATCATGTAAAAATTGATTACACTATACCTGTATATATATTCTAGAAATACACTGAAAGAAGCCAAGTGACAGCCATTTGGCTGTTTTTTTATTAATGTGAGTTAACAGCTGTAGAAGTGAATACATTGTGTTATCACCAAACACTACCTTGGATTTGGAGACTACATTCTTCATATTCAAGGGCAAACATTGTAATCAGAACATGCTGCACAGCAATTGTCTTAAAAAAGGTGATGAGAAAGAGCAAGAACCAACCTTCAGGCACAGTCCTAATGAAGAGTAGTTTTTCGCCAAAATGTATATATTGAGAAGAATTAGAATTAGCATTAGCTCCTTCCACTACAAATATTTTTATTAAAAGAATATACTTTATGTAGTGAAATATTCGGCGTATACACTCAATTAGCTATAAAAACATTATGTCCAAACCACAACTTCTTTTATCAGCTTACCTCTCTTGTCTTTTGTTTGTTTAGTTTTTAAACAAAAATGATTTCCATCCACACTAGCATTTTTACATCATTTTCAAAATGATCTCTATCCACACTAAAACCCATATGATGTAGACGATCACCAACACTGGACATCCGTATTCTTGAAGAGACATTAACACTGCTACACAGCTGACTTAAAGCTAAACTGTAGTGCTTGGTAAAGTATTTGGCTTTTGCTCATGTATGCAGCCTCTAAACTGTACAAAATGTAATTTAGATGCATACAGGTAAGCCACAGAACAGGCGCCATGGAAAACAACCCCACTGTGTCCACTATGATGGAATATGATTTTCTTCTGTGAATTGTGACCAGTAAGGGAATGAGACATTGGAAAGATCAGGATCCAATCAGGGAAGGGCTGTGTAATAAGCACAAACCAATCAGAGTGTGGTTACAATATAAAGTCTACATTTTCATCCAACCACATTGCACTACTAAGCTGTAGGTTCAGAAGCATATGGCTCTTGAGAGCACTTCGAAAGTCTATGGTTATAAACGGCAATGTTGTAGTGTGGATGTAGTGTGAAAATGTTGTCATATGCAATAAATATGCTGCAACAGATGTCAAATGTGATTTTTGCTCTAACATTTTCTGATTCCTGCACTTTCTTTTTATTTTCTGGTGTTATTAATACAGTTTCCCTGGTATTGTGTACATGCAGCATGACTTTCAAATTGTATGATTTTCTAACAACTGCAGATAATACACAAAAGGAAAATATTCTAGAAATACAGTGAAAGAAATCAAGTGTCATCTATCTGGTTGCTTTTAAAAAAAATTAACTATTTACATAGCAAACAACCTTTAGTCATTAATTAGAATACTTATAGTATAATCAAAAGGACATAGCTTATATTAAAAATATTCCTTTTTCAGAAACTATTCACTTGGGCAGTCATCCAAACATCGGTCACCAAACACTTTTCAGACCATCATTTCAGCTCAGGTATTTATATATATAAGAAAAAAAAAACTGTCTACAAAAAGAAAAACAACCTCCACAGAGAAAGTGCATGAGAAAACAGTCTTAAGCATATTTCAAAGTCATTGTTGGGGCTGATTTCCCAAGGTTTTATTATTATTCCAGAAATAACCTTCAGCTTCCTTGAAACATAAAGTTAATGACATTTTTGCACACCCAACAACTTTTCCTGAAATGATAAAAAAATTTCCTTTTGTATATCAATAGAGCTAATTTTCATAATTTAAGTATTAATGTATGAAAAGTTTGTATAATAAGAGAAGACTTGATAGATGATCACAAAAGAGGAAGTCAGAGTTGTTTTCCTTTTCTCCAGATTTAATATTTGTGAGATAACAAATGGGTTTTATGAGGCAGTAGCCACACACACACACGCACACACACACACACACACACACACACACACCGCGCACGCACACTCACACACACACACACACACACACACACACACACACGCACGCACACTCACACACACACACACACACACACACACTCGTCTAACGCAACTTTAGAGCCTCTGTGCTGGCAGGTTCACTGTAGGGTGTGGCGACTTGGTTACAGTCTGATGTAATGTGGCCTTGCTATACCTGACAGCAGTGTCTTTATAATGTCTCACAGAGCCTCAGTGCTTTTTGTTGGTGTTTGTTAATAAACCAGTTGGAACAAGTTTTAAATAGCCATCTTTTTGAAAACTTTAATATTAATGCCTCATTCATTACCATGCTGAAAGTCACTTGTACCCATTTTGTTTACTTCTTCATCATATTAATTGTTACAGGAAGCACACGTCTTTGGATAACTAGGGGACAAACTCCACGATTTTCATAGCAAATATATAAAATGAAAAGCATTTAAATGAAGACTGAAGGTCAGTTTTGCTTGTAAAGCTATTTCTATTGCATCTCTGTGTGTTTTTACCATATTTGAATCAATGATCACCTCTAGATGTTTATTGTGAATCTGCAGTACATAAAGGCCTCTAAAAAAGAGGGTTCTCATTTATAAAGCTTGCATAGGCACAAAAAGACCCTTGAAATGTGCCTAACATCTGCAGCTTCCCATTGTCACACATGTGCGATTAGGAGGCAGTCAGAGAGCCTAAAGGTGAGTGAAACATCGCGAGATAAGGGGTTGTCACGTGGTGCTTACCTGAACTCTTTTTGCCAACAGAAACCAAGACGGGAAATAATAAATCAACTTTCGGGTTTTCAAGATGGCCACGATGACGTCACTTCCGGCCATCCCTGATGACGCCACTTCCGGCCAACTCTGATGACGTCATTTCCTGTAAAGCTTCCAGACTGCCAACCATTTCCTGTCACATGTTTTTTCTTTTACATATAAACGCCATTTTGTCTAAATTATGTATTCACTGTAATTCAAGACTTTGAATCAACATCTTTTTTTTTGCTTATTGTCTCGCCGACAATATATGGGGACGGTCCCCAAACCTTTATTTTTGTCTAAAGCAATTATTTCAATCACACCATGCAAATGTCAGGAAAACTTGACAGAGGACGATGCATACATTTATGGCAGCTCTGCTCCATGCACACGCAACATTGTAGAGAAACTGGGAAATGATGACATCATTGATCAAGCAGGGAAATTCAGTCAAACCAGCTAAATGATGACTCACATGCATAATAATTTATAACAGTGAGCGTTATATTGTGTGTTGATTTGTCAAATATATTATACCTCAGAAGTGATGAGTGTGATGTACTGCCTTTGTTTATTTCCTTATGAAAATGGCCAATGCCGGGTTATTTGTACTGAAGACTTTTTTTGGTTTTTCATCAGTGTATATCGTCTACCAGTTGTCACTTCTCAGGGAAATGGCCGACAGGTCGGGAATATCTCCATCAAGCTTCACTCCATCATGCCTGGTGTGCTGGAAAAAGTGATCTGATGCAACGTCTGGCTTTTCTAAAATAATTAAATTAGTTTACTGCACTCGTATTGTAATAAGGGCATGTTGCGAGAATGTAACTGAACGTTAACTGTAAGTAGTTACATTCCATTATTTCACAAGTCATTCAATGTGTCTGGCAAACATCATGGCTCAGTGGCCTGGGTCAACCAGTGATTCATTTATTTTGAAACAAAGTAGCTTTGATGGACGTGATGGTGTTGAATGTGGTGGCTGGCTTGTTGGTAAGGTAACTGGCTGAACCCTCAGTTTTTGATATGGCCTGTACCATTCAAAGTAACAGCATTCATGTTGTTACGTGTGCCAAATAATAGCAACTACCCACTCAGAAAATCTCGGACCCCAACAGCACACAGAATTGCTATAATGCCACGCATGACCTTGCACTCTTAGTTGTACAGCACAGCTCTTGAATGCAGGTGTCAGGGTCATGATGCGTGAGCAGGGAGAGGCTGCTCTACTAGCCAATAAAGTTCTGCAGCATCAAGATAACCCTATGTACGAGGTTGATTATTATGTTCCATATACTATTGTTTCAGGGCAGTGTTCGAGGCATGCTCAATATGCATATGTTTTGTCTTGGTAGAGTTTTATATTACTCTACTTTCCCCTTTTGTATTATTATTGTGTAGCCTTTGTCAGAATTCCTCAAATCTCACAGATTTACCACTGTTTATACAGTATTGTACTTTATAACTTCTCCCCACCTTCCCTTCTACATTTATAACCTCAGGCAATTAGGTGTAGTAAAAGACAAGCAGGAGTTAAGTTACAATCTAAATAATGTATTACTGATAATATTCATAAATAATAACATCAATATGCAAAGTTTGAATATTGGCAACCATGCAAATTGATGAATGATGATGTGTCGTTTCAGGTGGCACACAGACTTGTTAATTACTTAAGATGTCTCTATTTAAGTCCACATTTTTGGTCAACTTTCTTCAGAACAGGACCGCATGCCTGTCTCAATATGGCTGCCGAGCTGTGATCTTTATTGTGTTGTCCTTCTCAATTCATGGTGTTTGAGATGGTCTTTTATCAGATGTTTGTAAGAGGGGGAGATTGCTAGGGATGGGTAAAGCAAGGAAATTTATAGATTCTCTGTCCACACCGTACAGCCAATAGGGGGTCATGGTACTTAAAGGCTTCTGATACGAGCCAATTCAAACACCCATACTTCAGGTCAATGGGGCAGAAAAAAACCTTCACTCCTGCCCCCAAAACCATTTGTTAAGGTAAAGCTTGCCAGCTAGGCAGTCTGGCGTTTCTGTAGGGGTTGACTGAGAGAGTCCACCAGAGAATCACTTTCCAAACGTGTATGAGGCACTTCCTCTAACCCTGTCGTAAAATTCACTATCCTGACTTAGTCCTTGTGACTAAACATGAATGTTTCTCACTAATGTAACACTAATATTACATTAATTTGCTTAAGTTATAAATAAAGGCATAAAAAATATGTATCAACTTGTATGCAAAATTTCACACCACAATAGCATATTTACAAGGTGACTGTGATTTACAAAATGGTAAATTGTGCAGAAATGTATGTATGCTAGGTTTTAATAAATCTGATCTTTTTTTTGGCATACACATATTGTACAACTCAAGTTTTATAAATGAAGCCCCTGGACATTCACTGACTTTCCCAAAGATATTCATCATATCAGGCAGCCTGATCCCAAACCTCCACAGGCAGGCTTTGGCCTGCACAGGCCCTAAATATAGTTGAAATACTTTAAATGTCACAAAATATATCAAAATGCCCCTTGAGGAAAAGGAACAGTCACACCTCTGACTTCAGAGACAAGTCCAAACAACATTCTTTTTAAATAAAGGATTTATTTATTTTAAAATTATTTATTTATTTAAAATTAAACAAGAACAAAAATAGCAAAAAGGCAAAAATTAGGCAAAAGGATTTGCCTAAAAAGGCATCCCATGGCTGCGGTGGGTTGGCACCCTGCCCAGGATTGGTTCCTGCCTTGTGCCCTGTGTTGGCTGGGATTGGCTCCTGCAGACCCCCGTGACCCTGTGTTCGGATTCAGCGGGTTAGAAAATGGATGGATGGATGGATGGCATCCCATGGCAAACAATTTCTACACTTAAATCCAATTATCAAAGTCCAGAAAAGCAGAAGCAAGATTCTAAAAATAGAAGAGATTTAAACAATACTTGCACAACAGTACTGCACTCTCCAACTTCAATGGACCACTAAGGGCCCAACTCCTCAGCCTGAAATATAAAGGTTGAGGGTGATCCTTCAGCAGTGATGTCAGAGGGGCTCCACCTCTAAACCTTCCACCCTCAATACGCAAAAAAAGTGTGTAAGATTGTAAGAAAATTTATACAAAAGACATAAATACTGAATAATAAATAAACATAACAATATGAATAACATTTTCATAATAACAAAAATATAAGAAAGAATAACTTAAAAAAAAATAAAGAAATAAAATTAAGCCAGGACAACGATCCTGACTGAACCATAACATTGTTCGTAATGATTGTCAGCATTACTTAATAAATTGCAATGTCTTCTTCTTTTCTTTATGTTTTAATTAGCTTTTTGCATTATTTATTGACATGCTGGAAATGTCCTCAAGTGTCACCATTTTAATATGGTTGCTATGGTTCCATGTATTGCTAAGTGGCACCTACTATAAGTGCCCTTGTTTCTAACTTTACAGAATCATAATTGCATAGGTTTGAAGGTCATTTATTTAAGGATGAGCAACATGCCTTTAGAATATAATGAATTAAGTTTTTGTTTTCATTTGTTAACTTTTTAGGCCTATTTTTCTTGTTATTTTGGTGATACCATTATGCTTGTTTAGAAATGGTCTCCACCATTTTCAATTGATTTTTGCACAGCCATAGCCGTATTATTTACATTACCGATCATGCGATGCTAAAGTCGCTTGACATACTATGTCATTTTGTCCCACCTATATAAGATGATGGCACACAAGCATTCTGATTCACAACAGAAACACGTATCTTTGTTGTGCTAGTTGGGGCAATTAAAACAAGTTAGGTCCTATTTCGAATTTGATTTGGTGTTTCTGGGTTACCATTTGGTTCTTTCTGTTTCCTTTGGTTTTCTGATTTCTGTCTGTTTTTAGATTTTCATTTTTTTCTGCCTTCTCTATTTCCTGTTTATTCTTTCCCTTTAATTCTCAGTTCCACTGGACACCTTCCTATTCAGAAAGTGCTGATAACACTGTAATTGTTTGCATTTTGTTTCTTGCTTAAGAAAAAACAGTTTTTATGTCAATATTTTTCAAGGTTTTTGACTTTGGATTTTGACTCTTATTTGCATTGCCTTTTCCCATCAATCTGGCTGCTGATTTCTGTGATTCCTTACCAAGCTCTGTCTTGACAATACTGATTTACACTATTAATTCTCTGCCTTATCTATTTCATAAAAATGAACCTTTTATCTATATTTCATTAAAAAATAAAACAGTCACAGTGGGAGCATCTGCCACATTGGCCGCGTTACCTCTACAGGCCTTGAAATGGGACCTGAATGAATGACAGACAACACCACACATCTACACTGCAAACCTGGAGCCACATTTTAGAATTTGATCTAGATATTAATCTTGATGAACATTCCAAATAATCACACACCATTTAGCCTAAAGTGTCATTCTGTTTCCTATTTCTCATCTTCTGAAATAAACTACATGTGCACACATAATGATGTTATTCTCATAATTTTTTATACTGGATTCTTTTTTGTATTGTGATCAGTTTGATTTATACGTCACACTTAAATGGATGCTAATACATATGTATAACTGTAAAACAGAATACATATAAGCACACATCTTTTGAAATACATAATATATTAACTAATAAAAGACCCATAAACTTTCAAATTAACTGCTCCCAAAGGAGGAATTCAGAAATATTTTAACATAATTTAGAGATAAAACAAAAATTAAGCTCATAGAAAACACAGAAGCAATTCATCTAAACTCATCTATGTGCAATTACTGGCTATTACTTATTTACAAGTCTCAAAGGCCATTCTCCTTATTTATACCTGAATTTCATAACTTTAAATCTTTCCCAGCTATAAACTATAGCAAAGTAGCCTTAATGAATGATTTTAAAATGTTTATACCTGTAGAAATAAACTCCCTTAGCATTTTTTTTTTTTATTTCTAGCTTTGCCGTCTTTATGCAATTGTATAATTCTCATGGTGGCGAGTTTAAAACTGAGATTATCTCCAATCCATATCACACTAGTTGATGCACTAACTGGGTCAAAGTGTCATGATTTCACTGGGTCTCATTTTTTGGGATCTTTTTGATGTTTTTTAAATATCATTATTGTGTGTATTATAGTTTTGTCCATAATTTTTTATTAATTTGTTATGAACTATCATTAGAGGTGTGAACCCATCAAACCCTGGCTATTTAGAAAAAGGGCAGTGAACAATCTTTATAAATATAAAAGATTTATTCTAAAAATGGCTGTTTAACAAGAAGCTCCTCGGAGCACAAAATACACAGATGACAATGTCTTCAAAACAGGTAATCCAAATAGCAATCTCAGTCCTAATACGAAGTCTCAGAAGTCAAACAACAGAGTAAAAGGTCATACAAAGTCAGAAGATCAGACATGACCACAATATCAAAAGGCACAGGAGAAACTCACTAACTATCTTGAGTATTTAAGGAACTGCAAAGGGCTATGGGTTCTCCACCGCATTTCTAGAGCGGAGTGCAAACTTTTGTGGTGATGGGTAGGTGGCCCACCTCTTGGAGATCACCCACAAAACAGAATGAGCATAACCGTAGACCTTAAGACACATAGAAACACAATATTTCACACTGTTAAAATATAAAGTGAATAAAATAGATGTAACAAACAACATTTGAACCCCAGCTGAGTTGAAAACCTGACTAAAACACAGTAATAAAAATAATACATTTTATTTATAAAGCCCCTCTCCATCAAATTATTTATGTACCAGTAACGGCGCACTGTACAATAACGTGCAGTGAATACAGTTGACCTGAGCATTCCTAGTTTTCATTCTCTTTCTCTGTATGTTTAGCATTCATTTGCTCAGAGGTTGATGAGCTTGTTGCTTCCTGAGCAGCTTTTCTTTTCTCCACCCTAGCAACCAGCTTCTTCTCTTCTTTCTTCAGCATCTTTTCTTGTTATAAGTGATTAAGTCAGTGTTTGTGTTGCAATTAAGTAGTAGTATTTTGAGGCATGGTAAGGCCTATGGTGTTTTTGAAGGCTTCACCTTTTGTTGTTTTTTGGAACCAGAGAATCTGCAACTCTATAGATAGACATAAAAAGTTAAGTAAACTACAAAATTATGATATACAAACCTGGAGACAGACAGGGGTGTATAGTTAAGTAGCTCCTAAAGAGTAAATAATAATAAATAAACACTACAGAGCTGAAAAACGAAAAAAGCAAAATCATCCAAATTGTAAGACCAAGAGAAACATTCAATAAACACAGAGAAAAAGGGTTTTTGAAATCCAATGGAATAGACTTACAAATCTAATTTGACCTGATATGAGTGAAGTTTGTATGCGTGCGTTTTTAAGCACTGGTTCCTGACTTACAGTATGGTCAGTGTAGCTTGGAGTGGCATCAGCAACCCACACTTCTAAAGTAAAATTAGAACATTCTGAAAATGTATAAATGTTAAAACATTAGAAAAGCAATTGCTGTATGTCCTTAAAAGCAGAAAAAATTAGGTTTCTTAGTGGGTGGATATTCTATCTATTTCATCATCATTATCATCATTATTTGTATTCCGCTTATCCTTATAAGTGTTGCAGGATAAAGTGCTGTGCTAGTGGCAACCAGGTCACCTTATTCTCAAATACATAATGCCTTCATTGTGTTCTTGGTGGGCCGTTCTTTGATAATTACCTGTGAAAGATGCTCAGAGGACTCCTAACTACATGCCTAAACTACATCAACTGACCCCCATTCCCAACCTTCCGGAACTGGAAGGAATTCTACTCTGTGGTCATTCCATATTCTTAAGGTGTTCAGATAATCATGGAGAGTAAGCAAAGACACCTTGTGCTGGAAGCTTATTTTGGACACTTACTGTATACTTGTCATTTCATTATTTCAGTCAATACTCATAGCTCAAGATCATAAGTGAAGATGGTAATGAAAACTGACTAGTAATTCAAAAGCTTGGTCTGAGGTTTTATTTCCCTCCTCAGTACTGCAGTCTGCTACAATATTCTCAGATCAGCAGACACTGTACAAATTGGTTGGTTACACTCAATCACCTCTGTGTTCATTTGTGAACAAGATCATAAGGAAAAATGAATTCCTACACTGGGTGTCCGGTCCATGAAGAGAAAAGGTGCAATATGCAATCTTGGTGGAGTTCTAAGTTCACAATTAATGAACTTACAGTAAAGTCAGGAATGGAAAAAAAAACTCACATACCAAAATACAGGAGTAACATTCATCAGCAGTCCAGGTATCCCATGCTTTTAAAGCCCTTGCCATAAGATATTACAGGCTACATGGTCATAAACTTTGCATCCACATAATAGACAACAGAACTGGCAAATTCCGATAACCTCTCAAATGCCTGTAGAAGGACACAAAGCTGGTCAACTGTTCCATAACTGGAGCTGAACTGTTTCTCCTGAATATGTACTTTAATTTATGGACAGAGTCTCCATTCAAATACTCCAGCATATAATGAAAAGTTTGATCCCTTAATAAGAGAAACATACAGTTACCTTTTTGTCATTCTTTTTAAAAAATATGGTCCATCATGCCAGATAATAAGATCATGGTCTCTCCCAAATGCAAAAGAAGCTCTTCCCGAGGTAAAAGTTGAGCTTATCCAAAACACAAGCATATGCTGATATTCCCTCACTACCTGTTGGTGTTTTCCATGTCTGTCAGATAATTAATCTTTCTGAGCCCGGTCAGTAGCATGTGGTGATTGAATTACAGCTCAGCATCTCTTTCTTACCCAAGTTTTTTTTTTGTTATGACATATGGCCTCTGAACACTGTTCAGATAACATAACTACACTGTTGATCATTGACCTTTGGCCCAAGATACACTTATGAGTATACTTATCTTTGAATATAGTATTCATCATGGACAGTTCATGACCAGTAATAAAGTCCAAGAGTAACTTGACTTTATGTTTTCTTGGAAGAAATAAGTGGATAGGACTGGCGAGCTTTGTTGGGCTGAATGGCCTGTTCTCGTCTAGTGTGTTTTAATGTTCTAATGTTCTAATTCAGGGATTCACTTCAAGCAGATCATAACCCCCGATATCTTCATTACTCTCATACCCGAGGACTGAAGTCTCCCACAAAGACTAAATAGTGAGAAGATGGAATCCATTTCATTAACCAGAATCAATTCAAACTGGATGATGCCCCACTAGTGCTTGTGAGCTTCTGCACACCCACCTGGACCCTTTCCAGAGGGGTTGCTAGTTCCGGTTAAGAAGAAAAACTGAAAATGCCTGGTTCCAGAGATAATGCAGTGCTCATAGGTGAGTCTAAATAAGTCAGGACTGTATTTTCCAATCTCCTGCACAACCTCCAGATCTTTCATCATCAGTGATGGGGAAGTAAGCTGTATTTCCCAATAGTCTGTTTCCATTGCAAAGATCCAGTTATGTCCAGATCCATTCCACTCATGCAGGTCACCCATCTGGCACTGCACCCAACCCTCATGTGTTGTTTTGCGGTTAATGAGCCCATGTGGTGGCTACATGTGGATTTTTCAGACTGAGCCCCCCAACCACCAGGTGCTTACCAGCAAACACCACATCCAGGAAATGTAATGACAGAGGCCCTAAGCATTAGTTTTGCTGAATCTGCAAACTATTTAGACATTATGTTTCACAATGGTCTTTCCTTTACTGCTTACATTACTGAACCTGCTTATATCAGCTATATTAGTTCATGTTTTTATTTCAAGAACAACAGATTGCTGCAATATTTTATTTACAGGAAGTTTAAATTGCTCTATTTCCAGCCTTTGCTAAGTGGCACATATTTCAAAGAGAAAAGGGGAAATGGTTAGTCCCAGCTAATCATGATAATTGCATCAATTTTATATTTTATGTATTTACTTTTTTATATATTTTAACATGTTGCTACATTTTACATATTACGTGCTTCATCTAATAATCCCATTCAAATACGCCTAAGCAAACACACTGTAGAGACCAGGAGTGGAAAAGAGCAGAATAATAATAACTATGGTACAAGTGGCAGTGGAAAGAAGTGCGGTGGCTGTGCCTTGTCAATACTTTCTGTCATGAGTTCTTGCTGAAGATGATATTGGCTGCCATATGCTTTTTTAAAAACAGTTTCTAAGTATAAATTTAATTTTCTTTCATTTCTAGTAGCAGAGAATGTTGTTTTAACAAAATACACATGCCACCAGGTTTGGATTGTTCCAGTAGACCAGAGTAATGTGGCCAGTATTACAGTCTACAGCAAATTATGACAGTTGAACAGGCTGTGGTGCGCCCAAAAAAGGCTATCAGTGGTTGAGGATTTATAGTAGTCCTGAGGTTATCTAACAAGAAATTCTAGTTCAAAAATAGCAACCTTTTTTGCAATGCACAATTTGACATGTTTGGGCTTTCATTGAGTATTTTTTCACATTAGAATCACATATCACTTTCAGCCCATGCAAGATAAATGCCATAGATAGGTTGTGTCAGGTGTGGAGGTTTTAGATCCAAACATTCCTTTGAGCTGCAGTGATCATGTTAAGAAAGGTAGTAATTGAAGTAGTAGTGTCATGGGTAGAAAGTAAAGTGAAATATCTTGTTCTGTCTCTAACCAACATGCAACACATTGTCATTTTCTGCTGCCATGAGCAACATGATTGTATTGTGGTAAATGTGTGAAATTGCACATTCATATCCATTAGGATTGCTTAGCTTACCCCACCAAACACACATAAAGACTTCTGGCTTGTATAACAGAGTGCTGCTGTGGTCAATAACAGGTTTGTAGGTGGCAGTAAGATGATGTCAAGCCTGTTCAGATTGTCCCACAGGTTTATAATTAAAGTCATTAATATTGGGATAGAACAGATCCAGCTTGAGGTGTCCACAGATGAAACATACCTAATAGACATTTGACTCCTTGTCTGAAGTCGCCAGCATTCCAAATGGTTCATCATTAAGATACTGGTACAGAGTGAATCATTTCTATTGCTGAATCAGACAGAATGTAGTAACTTCCTTTTCTGGACACAATACCTGAGAGTATCGTAACTTGGTGTGAGATATAACAGTTCATACAAGCTATATGAAACAATAAAACATTATATGAAGTCAAGCCAAGTATTACTTTTATCCTCTCTCCAAGTCTGCACCATGAGGACAGATTTAGATCAGTTATGCTAGGTAGAATGCCTAGTAGGCGCTGGTGGTCTCATGGCCTTGGAAGCCCTGCAGATTTTATTTTTTTTACTCCAGCCCTATGGAGTTTTTTTTTTGTTTTTTTCTGCCCTCCCTAGCCATCGGACCTTGCTTTATTCTTTGTTAATTAGTATTGCCTAATTTTTATATTTTTTTCTTTTTGAGTTACATCATTTGAATGAAAACGTACTATACAAATAAATGTTGCTGTTGTTGTTTACCTTGTCTATCTCCAGACGAGCTTGTAACTTTTATCCTTGCTTCTAATATTCATCTTTTTCATTATCAGATGAGCAGCTCTTCCAATAGGACATAATGGGGCTCCGATGATCACAGTTGTACCCCATGAACACAGAAATGTTTAATACGGTGTATTCCACATTCTAATCCTACAATAAGCGAAGCTGGAACATTTAGTCTGACTCTGCTTATTCATTCACCTAGTAAAAGGAGTTGTTGTCCTTCCCAGTGACCTAGGATAAAGAAAGGACAAACTCAGTTAAAGAAGGAATGAGAACCAAGACAGGGAGAGTTGTGAATCAGGCGGATATCTTGTTAGAGTAGGTGCCAGAAATTTTCTATCAAACTCTCTGTGTGTGGAATTTACACTTTCTTACAATAACTGTTTTGATTCTTATCAGGCTACTTCAGTACGCTCTTCCATTTCCAAAGGTATGTCACTCTCAGTTTGCCCAATACAAATAAGTATGTCCTGCACCCAAATCTTGGATTGGTTCCTGCCTTGTACCCAATGCTGCCATAATACTTCCCAGCACCCTGCAGGGCAGAGCTATATTAAAAGGTTTTGTAATAGAAAGGTGGATATGCAGTGACTTAAAAAGTATTCACCCCCTTTGAAAGTTTTCACATTTTATTATACAATATTGGATCATTGTGGATTTAATTTGACTCTTTTGAACCTGATAAACAGAAAAAGTCTTTTTAATGTCAAAGTGAAAGCAGGTCTTTGAAATTAAATTCATTGTGTTTCAGAGTTGTATAACAATAAAGCATGAAAACATTCAAGGGGGTCAATACTTTTTAAAGGCATTGCATCATATTGTGACTTTTAATTTGGTTACATGTTTAAATGTGTTCAGTACTGTGAATCTGGCTAGTAGGAATTGAAGTACTGTATATCAAAATAAACAGAGTTAAACTCGGGAAACAAATTGATGGATGACTGGATGTTCTTTCTCTATTTAAACACTCCTTTATAATAAAGGGAGTGCCATGAAACAAGGCCTGATTGTTACAACAATTTTTTTGTTTAATGTCTCTTGCTGAGTTTTTTTTTTTTTTTGGTTTTGCTATTCAGGTGTATACTGCAGGATGATAACCATTTGACAAGATATCATTCCACCTCTTCATGTCTGGAGATTTTATCAAATGCTTACCTAAAACATCAAACAGACATAATCATTATTGTTCGGGGCGCACATCCATAATACATGGGTAATTATGCCCTGCGGAGTTCCGGAAATGTGTTAATCTGCTGTGAAAGAATGTGAGAAAGATTAGGCCGCTTTGTGCAGAGCTTCACCACTCCTTACAGTCCACATGCTATTAACCCAAACACTTCGTTTTTTCATCAAGTCACAAGGACAAGCCATTGGATATTTCTATAAATGTATGCAGTAACACTTTGATGTGCTTATTGTTAGAAAATGCATTCATTTCCCATGCTTGATTATATGTTATGTAAAGTAGTAAAAATTCTGTGCTGTTTTTAAATTATTTCAGCACTGAATTAAATATTATAGTGCATTAAAATTTTATATTTGATGATATCTGTCCTTGAATGTCAATCTTTGACTCCCCAAACCGATTGCACTAGGATTTTGTAATCTTTACATATCAACATCATTCTGTATTTATTTGTACTGTTTTGATTCACCTCATTACCCTAAAAACATTCTTTAAACCAGTGGTTCTCAAGCTGTGGGGCGGGACCCCCTTTGGGGGGGTGGGGGGTGCGAAGATGTGAAAAAAAGAAAACAAGAATCAAAAACATGAAAAATACAACCAAAACAAATTAACTTAAACTACATTCTGATACTAGAAAAATAAATATAGAGTTAGATAAATGTCAATAAAAGTTAGGTTGGTATAATAAAATATGCATCTATGATATATCATTAACTAAAAAAGAACAAATTGGTATTAGTGGGCTCTTTCAAAAAAACGCTAGGGGGGTGCAATTAAAACTGTTATGAAAACTCGGGTCGCAAATACTTAAAGGTTGAGAAATGCTACTTTAAACAATAAATTAAAAACAAAACACTTCTAACCCAGTGCAAGTGAGGTGTTACAAAGCAAGCCACCACTTTGGCATAATGACGCAAATGCCCAAAGCGGCACACTACACATATAGAGATAGGGAAGTAGGACAGATGTGTGGGCCACGCTCACATCTCAGTAGCTGATACATTCATATTTTACATTATTTTTAACACAGTGAATACCTTTCTAAAGTATATTAAAATCACATTTAGTATGGCTGAGTGGGAAACTGCAAAGTTTGAATCCCAAAATAATGTACACTTTGGATATTTCCAATGTATTCAAATTTGCTTTTTTTATCTGAGTCCTATGCCAAATGTGTCTAGTTGATGGCTGACTCTGAGTTAACCCAGTATGAAGGAGAGTGCCCTGCAGTAGACAGGCATCTTGTGCACAGCTGGCTTCATCCAAGGTTAGGCTTAAGTCCACTGAAATTAGTGGTCTTAGACAATAAATGAAGGTTGGCTGTGTGGTCTATTGGTTAAGGCATTGTTGTTGGTTCAGACATCACTTGCAAAACCCTGTGGACATCTGAGTAATTCACCGACTGTGCTAGGTGTTAAAACTATATATTTTATAAGCAATTTGTTGTTTCTCCACAGAAAGGTGCATTACAAAATAAAGCTTGTTTGTTTCTTTAGTTATTCTCAGACCCCACCTCCACTCTTAATAAAAATTACTACACTTTCCCTTACTAACTCCACCAAATGTCTCCTTAGGTGCGTCTTTCACCATTAACTTATTACACTACTCATCATTTTGCTAAATCAGTTTCTTGCAGGATTCTCAAGATCTGTTCTGGACCCCCACATTATGTTCTCTGCTCAACACAAAGCCCCTAGTTTCCAGAGATAAGTCAAATGCGTTCATGACTTCACTATCCCATCATTTGACCGGTTGCACTGTGTGCTTGAAGAGGGCAGTTGAGACAGGTGAAGGATTTCATGGTGCAAGTGTGACATACAGTAAATGTAAAGAACAAAGGAGACATATCACTGAGCCTCGGCGTTTGCCATTCTTGGGTTCATTATCTTATTAAACAAGCTAATTACTGGAGATCACTGGTGTGAAACCCTTCAGAGTACCACTTCTAGAGCTCCGCAATAAATAATATTTGACAGTTCTATAGTGATCATTAAATGCAAAGAATAACAAAACACAGAATAAATACTTAGTAAATTACACTTAATTTTGTTTTAATGAGCACATCAGCCTGTCTTCTTATTTAAAAAATGACTAATTGCACTAAATTACATGCCATGGTCACATTCTAAATGCTCCAGATATAAATAATATAACTGAGACAAGTCTTTATTTAAATCGTGTGGATGATTGATCTTTAATGTAATTTCCAGTCTTGAGCTAAGTCCACATCTCATGTGGCCATGGAGCACTACTACCAATTTAACAGTGAAAAATTGTGACTGACACCCGCAAGACCTGAGTGTATTGTGTGAGAATTGTGAATGTGTTGACTCCTCTTAATATAAGTGGGTTGCAATAATGTGGAACCCTGGGAACAATAAAGTAAGCAATCTATATGTCTGTTGTGGCAGGATGACCAGATTGTGGAAGGACTGGGAGAGAGAGTATTTTTGGGACAGTTTTACCCTGGGCCAACAGAGGGCAGCCCCCTTGGTTCCTATTGGAACTCGTGGCCACTGCCAGGGATACCTGGGGCTTCATGCATAACGCTGTGCGCAGAATTCGCACTATAACATGACGTAAGCACAAATGCCGAAATGTGCTTACGCACAGAAAAATCTAGATGCAGGAATCTGTGCGTATTTCATCTTTCACGTTCTTCCTCTCCATAAATCCGCGTGAATAGTCAGCGTGAAAAGTAACGCTCGTGCACGCGCCTTCTGACCCACCCTCAACTCCTCCCAGAATACACATAGTCACACAGTGCCAAAAATAAAAAAGAAGTTGTCACATATCAAAGTTTCTGTGAAAAGGTGAGTTGTAGTCCACCGTCTGAGTGTCATATGAAAGCTTATTAGGGTACAGAGAAAAAAAAGGCACACAGTAGGAAAAAAGCACGAAATGTCAACTTCAGTCTCGAAATTTCCACTTTAATTACGTAGTTTATTTTGTCATTAAAGTAGAACATCATAAACTTCATCTTAAAATCGTTTAATTAACCAGTTTCTGAAATCCCATCGTAATTAAAGTAGCACATTAAATGCTTTGTTTTGTATTTGATCATTTGCTCTATGTGTGTGAATCACTACGTGCTTCCACTTTCTCTTTCTCCGTCAGGACACAGAATCCATTACATTCATGATATTACAGCTCTCTGAATAATTAAAATACTGAGATGTATATGTGATATCTTTTTCATGATGATAGGAGTTAAAGCATATTATTAAACAGGGGAATACGGTGTGTGATTGTGTGTGACCTTCGATGAAATTATTGCATCAGTAGTGTCTCTTTCATCTCCAATTCCTGTGCTTGCTTTTCTTTCTCCACATACCCAATCGCCACACAATCAGCTCTGTAATAGAAGTTAAGCCATCTGTAAGCTTACAACGACGATTCTTGAAAACTTTTAAGGAACATTGAAATATCTTCATAGTACATGTTTAATTATTCTATCCATCTATCCTTTCAGTGTCGTGTCAGCCCCAGAAAGAATACAGCACAAGATAGGATCAATCCGTGAACTAGCTAGCGCTGCAGAACCGTGTCCTCACATGTTTAATTAATAACAATACAGATTATTTAAATGAAGTTAAAGTTTTATCTATATAATATAATCAACATATTTTGCTGCATTTCATCTTAAAAATGATATCGTCATCATATGTAAATACGTGCTTTATAAAGTGGCGCAGGTTGTGCCATATTATAACTGTAGTGCAAGTTTACAGTGAGGTGATTGTACTTATAAGTACAAACAGTTCTACAAGGAGCATTGGATGGACTGATTGAGTGTTTAAAGTTCCTGGGATGAAACTGTTTCTGAACCGCGAGGTCCGTACAGGAAAGGCTTTGAAACATTTTGCTGTGGCTGAGGCAGTGTGTGCTTGATGCTGTATACCGATAATTCTCTTTCCGATCAGCTGCTGCTGTGATTCCCCGCTCAGATACAGTGATATAAATACTCCGAGTGGTGCAGTGAGAGTAATATGGAAAAAGATGTTCCACTGTGGCAACCCTTAAAGGGAGCAGCTGAAAGAAGAAAAAGAAGGTGCAGTGACAATAACAACGCTAAAGCAGTTATGGTATTTGGAATAGTATGGCTATTCCCTGGACCATTATATTGTTACAAGTTAATTACAGTCAGATGCATTACACTAATAAACAATATGCGGTTATTTCAGTGCATTTATAAAGCTGCATCAGGGATGTAAATCTGAAAAAGAAAGGGTAACCACACAGGAACAGTAGCACTGCTTTGACGCTGGGTGCCGCCAGTCTGCAAAACAGTCTGCGGAGAACTTGCGTATGACAAGGTATGAGGTACCGTGGAAAAGTGCGTGGCTTTACGCCAAGTGTAGGTTTTATACATCACGATTTGAACGTGGAAACGTTCTTATGCAACATTTCTGTGCATACGCACCGTTTATGGATGAGGCCCCTGGACTTTTTCAGGGCCTTATTTGGCCACACTTCCACCACACCCAGAAGTGTGCCCGGAAGAAGCTCGTTGGGCACCTGGAGTTCTTCCAGGGGCCCTTTAAAAGGGTCCAGTTTCCACCATTCAGGGGCCAGAGTCGGGAGGAAGAGGACAAAACATGAGAAGGAATGAAAGCAGAAGGACTGGCAGCAAAGAAAGGACTGAACTGTCTATTGGGTATCGGGTGATTGGTGCACTGTGCTGTAGGGAGCAATGTGAAATGCTCCCCAATTGTAAATAAACGGGTGTTGTGTGCCAAAATCTGTCTCCTGCATGTCTGTGTCCGGGATAGGCCAGCTGTACGTGCCCTGGTGGCTTTACAGTATCTGGATATATTTAAGGGTCTATCTATCTATCTATCTATCTATCTATCTATCTATCTATCTATCTATCTATCTATCTATCTATCTATCTATCTATCTAACTTTAAGGGACTATGCTTGCCTGTCTTCACATATGGAGTCCTAATAATGGGTGAATCCCAGAGGAAAAAAATCCCACCAACACGAAGTTGGCAGGGCACAGAAGTGCTTCAGTCTCTCTCTCTCTCTCTTTAACTGTATTTTGTACAGGCTAGTTTTTCTCAGAAATTTGAGTTAATATCTATTGCCACATCCCCATGCATGGTGAGAAGATCATTTTAAGAAAAGTTACAGAAAAAATAAATCTTCCAATCCTGTAACTACTGCAGTGGGCTGACACCGCAGGCCAGTGGCTGACATACTGCTCTTATAGATACAGAAAAACACCCAATTTGTCAGTGGCTGGCTTACATTTCCTTTGCCATTATGCTAGCCATAATATGCAGTTATTTTCACAGATCAGTGCAATTGCCTTTTTTGTTTACATGAGAAAACGCAGGCAACCATGGGATTGCAGCTCATTTGCAGACACAAAACCATTCAGACACCTTTTCTTTTTGCCTCTGCTGATTGCATTTGAGATGAAACAGAACAGAGGTGCAGGGAAGGCATCTTACTGGCTGTTATTTAGGCTCACTGATTTTTATAATTAATAAAATAAACAAATGTATAAATGGCAGAGCTAGAAAAGACCTTAAACCCTAAATACAGCCTTGACAAATTGCAAGCTCTTCTGCAAGCAGCCAACCTCTTTTACCATATTAGGCCCAGCATACTAACTTACATTTTCACTGAGGAGTAATTTTATGGATTGTTACAAAATAAGAATGGCTGGATTAAACCATTTTTTTATTTATTTAATGAGAGAATGAATGGATAATAGTTTCTTGCTCAGATTTACAGCTCAGTAATAATCAGAGGGAAGCTAAAAGGATGTATGGCTTTTCTCAAAATCTCTGTATGGCTCTGTGTGCTTCTTATTTTTTTCTCAAAAAGAGATTGCTTAGATCTTTGTCACTTCAGGTCATTGATCATGGACATTTCTCATTTTTTCACCCTCTTTCACATCCATTACTGACCTGTCATTTACTACTGCTTGAATATTACTTAGGATGTTTTATGCCATGAATCATAGTAATGCTTACGTTCAAAGGACCTGTAAAAATACAATTATCTTACTATAATAAGTCCATCATTCTTTACTATATAATGTTGTTTAATGACTTTGGAGTTCTGGAAAATATAACATTACCCATTTAGCCCAACCACCTCGACCCATTTCAGCCCTACCGTACTTGTATCATATATAATAACGTAGCACTGGGCAGATCCTTGTCGGTACCAAATTCTAATGGATTCTCCTCTTTACATCAATCTTTTAGGTATCTTGCAGTCCTTAGAAAGACACTTAACTGTTGCCACACTGAGGAATTCATATGTGAGTTTGACTAGCTTGCCATTTTTATAGGATCCCTTGCAGCTGGCTCTGAAGCTACATATGATTGAATGCCAGCTGATTCTGTTAGCGACTCATCCTCGGGCATTTAGACTGTCGATGATGGTATGAGTGATAGATAGAGAGTGTGGACGCTAGGGGTCGCTGTTACCCCGTTGAACCCGTCAGACATACGTCCCTGACACACGTGTAAAAGCACCAAGAAGATTCTTTAATAATTTTCTTCAATAAATAGTGCACCAAGCACCACACAATGCACAATTCTTCAATCAATCAATACAATAATTAATAATCACTAACAATCCTCCACTCCCAGCAGCTCTGTCCTCTACCACCCAACTCCGGCTCGGTCTGCTGGGGTTTCCCAGAGTCCTTTTAAAGTCCATAACCCAGAAGTATTAGTTCTCCGTGTCAAATGCCTTCTTCAGGTGCCCCTGAAGTACTGTGGGTTTCTGTCCTTCTGACTCCTAAGTACTTCCGGGTTAACGTCCTCATAATATCCCCCTGGTCCTTGATGAGTTCCCCCTGGCAGCACCCATGACTCCCAACAGGGCTGAGGATACGGACTTCATGTCCCATGCTGCCCTACGAGAATCTGAGTAACCATTTGCATCCAAGGGTGCTGCCATCTAGCGTTCCGGGGGATGTAGTGTCCTGCAAAGGCTGTTTTTCTTAGTAGAGGGACGTCTCGGCCGGACTGAAACGCCGGCTGTCCATCACAATAGATAGATAGATAGATAGATCTTTATTTATCCCCAGGGGAAATGTGGCTTTTTACAGAAGCATAATACATCAATAAACATTATAATAAACAAATACACCAGTATTACTAAAAAAGAAAAAAATGTCTGACTTGGTTAAAGGTGAAAACTGCAGTCGCTGTCACTGGCACTATGCAGGCGTATTGCTGTTGGTATAAAGGAACCCCCATAGTGTCCTTAATAGAGTACTAATCTACTTAAAGTTCATTGGCCGAAAGTAGTCAAAGTTAGTCTGTCAGGGAAAGTGTGCAATTCATACTGACCATTAGGTTTGTCTTCATTCTACCTCCAGGGGGTCTAGGGTGTGTTCCATAACTGAGCCTACCCTTTTAGTTAGCTTGGTAACTCTGTGGGCTTCACTTAAAGTGATGTTACCAGACCAGCACACCACAACATGGAAAACTACACTGGACATCACAGATTTGTAGTATATTTTTCTATATAGTAAGGCATCTCCACTATGCATGTAAAGAGTGTTTACCACTAACAATTCCATACTTGCATTATATCCAGGCCAGGGGGTGGACAGCCAGATGGCCGAGGCCCATAGGAATGTGACTATGTTCATCTTTGTCTTCTGACTGTTTCTGTTTTACCTGAATATGGGCCCTCAGAGTTTCATTTTCTCCAGGGATGCTGCTGACTGGAATTTTTGTTTTCCTCTCTTCTGTTGTCAACTGACCACACATTAATAATTAATTAATGGACAGATATTGCTCCATTTTTATTTTCCTGTCAATAAAATCAAATCTTTATTTAATTTGTACTACGCTCTGTGCCTGTAATCAGTGAAGAGCACTATATAAAAATAGGTGAAATGAATTAGGCTGTGCCAAAACCAATTCACATTGTAATATGAGCTGAATCAAACATTTGTGTACTGTATAATAGCTTACAAGAAACATTTCAGTAAAGGCAAAAGGAATTCTAGGTACTCTGGGGGCCCTAGACAAAAAACACCATGGGGTCATCCAACTCACGCTCCCCTAGACCAATACATGGGAAAATTTATTGTTATTTTAGTGGAGTCTAAATTAAAAAGATCAACAGGGAGAATTTAATAAACTCAAACCCCCATTATTTTAATTTTGTGAAAAACAGATTATATAAATAAAATAATCTAATAAATACAACATTTGTGTAGAAAATAGAAACATTACTAATAAAATAAAGAACATTTTAAAAATCTAAGTAAAAAAGGCATGCACATAATATAAATTAAAAAAAACAAACAAACAAAGAAAAAGAGGTATGTAGAGCTATTATCGAGTCATTCAAAATCTATGTTTGTGGGCCTTGCAGCCACCATGTTGTCCAGGTCCAAACACCTGACAGGGGTCTGGCTGCAGACACATTACGCTGTGGATCTCCACTGAAAGACCTTTGAACTTTGAAACTAGAACTAGGGCTGAAAGTCTCCTGGCATGTGATAGATCTCACACAACATCTAAACTGCCCTCGACAGGCAGAAAATTAATGAAGATTATAGTTAGTGCCGAGTTTTCAGTTGCTTCTGCGCCTTTCACTGTCCCATGGACGATTGACTTTAGACCATTGTATTCTTCACTTAGTCGGATGTTGGTTTTTACTCTTAACTGTAATTTTTATTTTACTGATGGATTCGATTGCTTTTTTGCTCCGGATAAGTTAACAGTTTTTCTGTTCTTTCATCCTTTTTCCAGAGTGTGTGAGATGTTCCCCTGTTCACTTCATTCCCCCTCCAATTCAGTATGCCCATATTAATGTAATTCAATCAACATTACAGATTCTATACAACTCACCACTGTTTTTTTTTTTCTTTTCATTTTCTTTTGCTCGAAAACTTTCAGACATGTAAATCCTCTTCATGATTCATGAAAATGATCAATTTTAAAATTTAATGTTACTAAAGAAGCAATGTTCAGAGATTGTTCCAAAAGGGGTGGTTTCAATTGTGTTATTGTTTTGTGCTGATACTGTGCATCAAGGGGGGTTTCTGCAGACATGTTGTTGTAATGAGTGCCTATGTAAAAGGACACCCTTGGGGAGGCCCTGGCAGTTGTTTGTCTAGCCTGTCTATTCACTACTACTCTGAGTAAGGCACTCAAAGGATAAGTATGTCAAAATAATGGTTAGATGTACAGCTGTTTAATAATGATGCTTCCTGAAAGCAAGTGGAATGGGTCATTAACTGTGATACATAGAAGTTCAAAGAATTTAAAGGCATAAATGATAAGAGGCCATTCAACAACAACATTTATTTATATAGCACATTTTCATACAAATGATGTAGCTCAAAGTGCTGTACAGAATGAAGATAGAGAAAAAAGACAAAATATATAATAAAATAAAATTAGGCAATACTAATTAACATAGAATAAAATTAAGGTCCGATGGCCATGGAGGACAAGAAAAAACAAAATCTGCAGGGGTTTCAAGGCCACGAGACTGTCCAGCCCCATCTAGGCATTCTACCTAACATAAATGACCTCAATCAGTCCTCATTGTATTCAGGGTTCACATGGAAGAACTTGATGATGATGGTCATGTGGACTTCTGGTCTTTAATCCATCTAGGGACATCACGGTGCTTTGATTAGGTGGTGGTGGTGCAGATTGCCACCAGAGAAAACCGGAAAAAGAACAGAAGAGAAAGTAAGGATTAGTATGGATTTCGGATCCACCATGAATAATAATAATAATTAATTGAATATACAGATCATCAGGATTAAAATAAAATGAAGCTATGAGAAAGCCATGTTAAAGTAATTCAGTCCATACAGTTTATGTATTTCACAATAGATAAGTTGTCCCAATATCTCAAACGGAATTTTTTTTTTTTTTAAATGTGTTTACGCCTCATCAAAACGAGTCAGTAGTTTATTTTAAATTCCCACCTACATTTGTGTAAAGAAATCCTTTTCACTCTTGAATGTACTACCCATGAATTTCTTGCAATGTCCTTGTCCTTGATTCGGATCCACTGTTTGATTAAATACTTCTATTTTATCAGCTTTATCAATGTGAATGTGGATTTTTTTAAAAGATTAAATGTGGCAACATGGAGTTGCTGTGGTTAGTCCTGCTGCCTCGTAGCTCCACAAGCCTGAATTTCAAACCTGGACCCAGGCACTACCTGTAAGGAGTTTACACGTTCTACAGTTCTACTCTGGTTTTCCATCCACATGCCAAAGGCTTGCCTATTAGATTAGTTGCCACGTCTATACTGGCCCAGCATGAATGTGTGCCCGACAGTGCCCTGTCATGAACTGACACCCTATACTGCCAGGATAGGCTCTGCCTGGATGAGCTTGGATGACTTTGATCCCCATGTACTTCCTCTGTTTAAGACTGAAGAGACTTTTAGAGCCAGTAATGCTTGGTAACCAGGGAGTCTGATCAGCTTCCAGTACTGCAATGTTATTTTGGGGTCGTGTGGTGAGCAGAACTGCACATAGCATGCCAAACCTTACTAGTGCACTGCTTACTTAGTGCATTAAATCTCTTGATTTAATTTAACCTGTTTTCGAAATATAACGTAATATTCTGTATGACTGTTAAATTTGAATGTATATATGACAGTCTATTCATGTCTAAAGCTGGCTTATCTTATTAAGGACCATTGAAAACTGGAGCTTGGGTAAACCAGTTACATGCCTATCACTTGGGCTGCCATGTCTCATCGATTTTACTGTTTATGGACAGTATTATCATACAAATGTAATACAACATTTCATTTTATAAAGTGCATCCTTTATTATAAACTTTTTCATTTCAGAGTCTAAGAGTGCTATTATCATGCAAATATAACACAAAATCTCATTTTCTAAAATGCATCCTTTGTATCATTTTTATCATTAGGGTGTATCCAGTAGAGGCAGGACAGGATCCAACAGTGGATGGAATGACAGTACATTAAAATGTAGTAATTGATTTCCATATTTTGCACGTTAATATAAAACAAATAATATTTATGATCCCACACATTCAAAATGATATGTCCAGTATCCTCAACACAAGAGAGTCCTCCATTACTATTACTTACTAACATCCTTAATATAGTTTAGTGTTGCCGTTGGGGCCAAGTCTGACAGTCCTGGACAGGGTGACAGTCCATCACAAATTTAGAGGGGTCAAAGACCCCAATGTGCTCATCTTTGGAATCAGGGAGGAAAACTTAAGGACCTTAAGAAAGAAATGCTGGGTAGTCAAATTATGGAAAATAAATCCAGGAGACAGTAGTGTTTACCACTATGCCATCTTCTTACTTACCACAACTACAGAAATAGTTTAACTTATTGACATTTGAAGCATTTTGGCACTAAAATAAATAGTTGTTTTTCAGTATTGAAATAAATTGCAACATTCTTCTTTGTCTTTGTCTTTTTGCCACTGTCCCTTTTCTAGGACACTGCTGCCTTAATGAGCCTCTTCCATCTTTGTATATTCTCTGTATTATGCCCCCTCAACTGTTTCTTCTTCATATCCCTCCACTGCAGTTCCTCTCTCTCTGAGCCTCTGTCTTCCCCTCAGCAATCGGTTACAGATCTTCTTCAGATTATCTTTGTCCACTCCCCTTGCTTTCTCCTTACCACTTATCCATACCATCTAATTCTAGCTTCTCTAACTTCTCTAACTTCTCTAACACACCTGTCTTTCTCCTAACCTCTTCATTCCTCAGCTTGTACCTCAAATTTACCCCCAAATCCCATCTCAGAAATTCTCATTCAAGTTTCCCTTCCTCTCTTTTCCATATTGACTTCATCCCTGATAAACAGATCTTTATCTTTACTTTGCTTGGCATCCTTTTATCACATACCACCCTGGACACCTCCCACATTTTTTCAATGATGCCTTTATTCGCTCACCTATTTACATTTCACAACTTCTGTATTGGAGTTTTTTAGTTTATAAAATAAGATTGGAGGAATAATGCAGGTGCTAATATGAGAACACTGTATGCTATGAAAAGAAAAGTTCTGAAGGTGCACTGAAAACGACATGCTGTCTAAAGAGGAACATGCAGCTCCAGTTACAAAATGAAAATGCAAGCAGACTATGCCTGTTTCATTATTACACGTCTTCAACGTTAACAATTTCTCTATTCTGGTTATTGTGAAGTGAAGCTTGCTTTCAAAGACACTGGTTTGAATCATTCAGTGGTTTCTCTGCAAACAAATATAAACAATGATTGGAAAGTTGGAATATTTCCTAACTGAAACATGGTTTGTTTTTTTGATGTCATCTGCCCCAGTGTTTTTGTTTTAGGGATTCCTTATTTGTTTAGGTCCTTCAAAGGTAGAAATCTGGCTTTGTTGAAGTATGTCGTTCATGCTTGTTCAGGTGCCAGTTGTGCTCATTCTGTTAGAATTGTGCAGCCCTTCCAGGGGTAATGATGAGAGAACTGAAGGAAATAGATGTCTCTGGACCATACTAAGGTATTTTGAAGCTGAGGTCACCACCTTCTCTTGATGTGTTTGATGTATGCAGCCCTTTCAAAGGTGGTTTTAATGGTAAGTCCCAGCAGGAGCACAGCTCTTGAAGTGGATCCTGGTCTTTGCCAAGGTATTCTGAAGTGTAGCCCTCTCAAGGATGTACCCAAGAACAGTGATATCTTGGATCCTGTACAGGTATTTTGGCTTGTCAGTTTTGAAGATAAGGTCACCAGCTTTGGCCCTATTGCTTGATTTAATTTGTGCTTGAGATATGAGTAATGTGTGGATGTCACTTAGGTAAGTAATGTGGGGTGTACATGAAAATCAAGGCTAATGATTTAGACATTTCCTGTATTAACTTGTCCACCAGTATAAAAAGAACTTTAGAGGTTAAATTGCTTTTAGTTGACACTTTTACACAAAACAACTCCCCTATTGTATTATAATTGACCCTAAGTATTTATACTTCCCGCCCTACATTCTCTAGGTCTAAGCCTTATAGCATGATGTAACTATTTCAGGTTAAAACAAATACAAGCCATGATTCTTTCCTTCAACAAAATTTGTAGGAGCAAATTTTATGGTGTGAGTTGCCTAAATGGTGATTAGAGCTCAAAGAGGTTGTGCTGGAACCTTTACCAGAAAACCTGGAATCATGAGATATTATTCATTCGGGTTAAAGAAGCCAATGAGGACAAGAAGCTGCAAGTGGGACATAATGGCCTATAAGAAAAATCTGAAGTTGTAAACTGAATAGTTGGACTTTCTAAAGTCGATTTTAACCATGGAATTGAATCCTATCCTGATCTGAAAGCAACCTTTGGCCTGGGCTATCAATGGCTGATCTTGCCTAATAAATGAGAGTAGAATAGAAACATAAGATAGCTGAAGTGAGAATGACAACCAGAATTGTACAGGTAGGAGAGATAGCTGGACTGTAATGGGTAATTGGATTATCTATCTTATTTGGTTGAAATTGTGGAAACTGGGAAAAATAGTCAGATAACTGTTCATCATTTATGTGTCTTTTGGATGTTCACCCTCTTTATAAACCAGGGCTCTACTCTCTGCCTCTTAGACCAAAAAAAGAAAGTCCATGGAAAGAGATACCATTACTTTCATTATTAAGAGTATGAAGTGTGAAAGGGTACAACAAACACAGGAAAAGGTTTTGGGGCAGCCGCCTGTATACTTGAAATAGGCGGCCAACTATAAAAGTTTGGTTCAAATGAAACAGGTCTCAACAGACTTCAGTCCAACAATAGAACAAACAGACAGGTAAACATGGTGGTTTTAAAGTTGGTCAGGGGAAGTGATGTCATCGGGACCAAAACAGGAAGTGACTTCATTGGACCCAGAACTGGAAGTGACATCATTGGACCTGGAACCAGAAATGGTGTCATCGAGTCTAGGCAAAATTTTCCATGGTTGGTCTGCCAATGAAAAAGAGGAAGGATCAGTGCACTCTGCCACCCCTAGTCTGCGTCCCCTTTTTGAGCCCTTCAGATGCCTGCCATGCTCATGTGTGTAACAGAGGATATTCATAGAGGCAAATCATCATACAACAAAGCACATACTGCCTTTCCATCTCAGGTTCCTGCATCAGTAGATCTCTTTCCATCCAGAGGAAGACTTGTTGACTTGCTTACCTCTATGCTCCCTCTGTCATTTACTTCACCTCTCACTTTCATGCCATTTTTCTACCTCTTTAGACCCTTGCTTCTACTTCCTACTCCAAGTACCATTAGTCCCCTTGGCATGAGGAAGATTTACAACCAATCCCTAGTTTACTTTTAGCCACACCCCTGAATTTACTTCTTCACCAGAGTGCACTACATCACTAAACAACGAATGGTTTTCTCAGTCTATCTTTCTTAGCGTGTGGCAGCAAGGTTTCAAATACTTCAAGCAGGAATTGTCTGCCTGTCCATAGGCTTTTTTATAGCTTCATTTGAGGTCCCCATAGTCTAAGTCACTTTTTATCCTAGACAACTCATGGCATAAGACAGCAACCCCATGGTGGCCTTCTTGGCTACCCTGTAATTCAGTGAGAGAAATCTACCAGCTTCTCTTCAAGCCTCCAAATATTCTCACGTGCTTGGAAATGTTATTTCTAGGGGATGATGCATAGCAAAAAATGTACACTACTTTGTAGAAGAAGTTCTGAGAGTTCCGTGACTTGGGACCAACCCCTCTGTAACCTGTGCCATTCCATGCTGTAGTTTGTTCCCAAGGGTCTGAGGACCTCTCCATTGTAATACATCTGTTTCTTTTTATAAGTAGACAAACTAAGTTTCAGAACATATCCTTGGAATAGGATGTCCTCTCACATGCCCTTTGCAGCCTCTTTATTGTGTGAAGATGAATCTGTGGATCGCACATAATGAAAATTAAAAGAAAGTAAAGAATGAGTGATTAGCTATTTTGGGTTGGTTAACACCAGGAGAAGGTGCAATGACATTCAGCAGATTTTCTTTCTGCTATTAAATTGCTGAAGATGAAAATGTTAAGAATGTCGCAAATTTGGATTAGTCACTAGTGTTAATCACTTTCACAAATCAGCTTTTTATTGCTTTTTTTAACTATGGGCAATTGTGCTATTTTCATACATTATAGAACATTACAGTACAATTTAGCTTAATAATCCTCTGCATCTGCCACTGATACATTTTCAAAAAGATTATATACAAAGTGCACCTTCGAGTATCATAATAGTCACTTTATAAACCTTTTAAAGCACTTGATTGTGTGTGTTATCCTGTAAAGCTGACTCCTGAGATCATTCATTTCGCGTAAATTGCTTTTTCTTGCTATCTAATTTTCCATTTCATATATCCTTTTACCTAACCCACTTTAGCCAATAGGCCTCTTAATGTTAACATGGGTGCAAATTTGTTGCTGCGGTTTCAATTAGGTGATTCTGCACCTGTGATTTTTCAGTTTTGTTCTTTTCAAAGAAATATGTTTCTCAGCTTCTGCTGGTTTCTGCTGATTGAGAATCCCCTAGATTCTTTGGGTGCTATTACTATCTGATGGTCAGCACCTTGCAGAATATGAGGATTGCCTGCACCTGAGCAGGGTCATTTTATTGGGCAGTTCATCAAAGTACTTTTGAGACTGCGTTTAAGAATACTGTCCAGCAGAGAGCATGGTATTGAAATTTTTCGTTTTTAAGTAACTGACTGCCAGCCCCTGCTGCACGGGTGACTCCTTTGACAACAAGGTAACATAAACGCATGCCTGCATGCATTGACTTTTAATACCGCACAGTTGTTCATAACTTTACAAAACATTATTTCTAATGGTTAATGGTGTAACTTAGTGAATAACAGAGCTCCCCAACACAACCCTTATTTTCTCTAGGTGGCTTTGAACATCCATATGGCAGCTGATTAATCTGTGTTGTCCATCCGGGTGTCCTTTCACTTTATTCTGGACAACTGGTCTTGCGTCTATAACTTCAAAACTGTTATTTTTACAATTTATCGCGTCTAGCTCAGTTTCCTCTTTTTTCCCCCAGACATCATCTTCGCTATCAGAGTTATATACAGCTCCATCCCATGTTTCTGGATTCCAATCACCTTGCTTTATGGCTCATACTTTTAAAGAGGAAACTGGATGGTTTTTCCTTGTTTCCGTCTTTTAGCATGCACTAAGCATACTGCTAAAGCAGTGCATTTATTTTCCCACTCGTCCGCACGGGACATGGCATTTTACACACACTATCAAGAGATAATTTGTTTCTCTTGTAAGTTTTCTATTCCCTGTTTAAGTTTCCAACATTCTATAGTCATACTTTGGACTTTTGGGTCCAACTGACATAATGCGGTTAACAGAAGTCATCCTAATTCGCCGGCAGCTATCTGTTCCTTCTTGACCCGGAACTCTAACCCAAATTCCAAGAACACCCTTTTGCACTTTCATGGGATTAATATCCCCTTCCAGGGTATCAGAGCAGTATATGTATTAAATAACTCGGCCACGGGAGTCCTTGACGACCATCACGGTATTCTTAGTACTTCACCGAGACCCTATGTGCCAACATTACCAGAAGCAAATTTTTAAAAAAATATGCAATACATTATAAATATGATACGGTTAGTAATTTAGCCCCAATCCTGCTGACTACGCCATTTGTGTCCAGCATGGAGCACTAGCTTTCTGGGAATGAGTTCTTTTGTGAATGCGGCATTACGTAACCTGAATCTATATAGATATTGTGAAACGGGAACCGGACACAGACAGACGGACATCGTAGTTCACCCAACACACGTTTATTATTTACAAAAGTTTAGTGCACAAACTCAGTGCCTCCAGCACCGATCCCCCAAAATCCAGGCCCCACAGTCCTTTGTGCCTTCCTTTTTGGCTGCCTCCAGTCCTCTTTCCAGCTCCGTCCTTCTTCCACCCGACTTCCGCTCTCGACTGTTGGGAGGCAGCCCCTTTTATCACACCCCGTATGGGCTCCAGCTGCTTTCCGGCATTCCTCCGCGGACACGCCCCAGTGTGGCGGAAGTGCCGGCTGCGAACCCGAAAGCCCTCCGGGTCTCCCCTGTCTTCTTCCCCCCAGCACTTCCTGGTGTGGCGGAAGTGCTGGGATCCAGGGTTCTTCAGGCACCGGGGCACCGCCTGGAAAACAGGGTTGGGCTTCCAAGTCCCCTACTCGAGGCCACCAACATAACCAGGGCGGTCGCCCCCTTGTGGTCGGGAGGAGGCACCAGTCCTCCTCCGGTCCCCTCAGGCGTCCCGGCTGGGCTCTACCCCCAGCCGCCTGTGACAGTGCCCCACTAACAGCGAAGACCCGACTGTCGGAGCGATACATCCTGAGAGGGCACCACTTCGGCACCCCTTCCGAGGTCTTCTCGCCCCTCTGGTCTGCACCGCTCTCGCCTCTACAGTCCCCGCCAGCCAGGGCACCATCCGGTCACCGGTGGAGAATCCTCCCACGTAGCAGCCCGTTCCAGGAGGGCAGGTCACCAACGGGGCAGGTCCAACGGCTCGTCGGGGCTTCAGTCCTGTGAATAAACAAAAGGGAGGGCCAGAAGCGCTGCCAGGACACCCGCACTGGGTGTCCCTCCGATCTCTACACCTGCAGCGCTCACCCCTCCCATTGGTAGCCCCCGACTTGCCTGTTTGGTGCCTCCACCGTGGGTTCCATGCCCATCCATTTTTCGTTGTCAGACCTTCTCTCGCAGGTGGCTCCTCCACCTGCCCAGGATTCTCCCTCTGCCTCCGCAGAGGACAGCCCTTCAGCGGACGTGTGCACCCAGCGACACATCCGTTCCTGACGGAGGAACTGGCATACAACCCTCAGCTCCTCCTTCCTCTCTTGGACGCCCTGACGTTCTGGGTCTGAGCACAACGAAAGCTCAAATCCAGCCCTGTCTGCATCCATGCAGACCGACGGGAGACAGCCGCAGACTTGGAGAGCAGGGTGCTAGGACCTGGGGCACTCATCAGCCCTTGTCCTGCCAGCCCCTGCGATCTCGCTCTCCTCGCTCTGCGGGCAGCCTGCATCGCCGCGTCCGCTGTTGGAGAATTGCGTACTTGTTGCCGGTCATTGTTATTGTGCCTAACTTTTTGGCCGCCTCCAGTCCTCTTTCCAGCTCCGTCCTTCCCAGTCTGGGAGCGGGAGCCCGAGGTGTTGAGTCTGTCAATGTTCGTCAGTGCAGTGGAAGGCATTTTTGGGATTGGACGATATCTCCCATCCATCCATTGGCTTCAAAAGGTGTGCCGGGCAATGTCCCAAGGCTTTATCCTCTTTCTTCACTTGCAGGGCCTCCCTTAGGTGAACATGCACTTCCAAACAAGGATACAGATCCATGCTGACTTAAACAGATAGAAATAGTACATAGCATCTGCATGCTTTCCATTTGTTCCAGTCAGTCTTATGTGATACTGCTTGCCTAGCAGTTCTGTATGGTAAACCCCTGTGCTTAATCTGTTTCTGTGCCAACTGTGCATTTGAGTAGAAAAAGCAGATTTATAAGATATATTTACACAGAGCACAGTGACATATTAAACTTCTGCTTATTACAAATACCTAGTGTTCTGACAACAACTGGAATCACAAAATCCTTTTTGTTTCACTTGTGCAGTAACTTCATCACAAGGTCTTTGTATTTGTTTAGCTTTTTTACTACTTTGCAGGGGACATTCATGTTATCTGGTCCAGTTGATTCACTCTGATGGCATAATCTATGTTTATTGTCCATGTCAAACATAATGGTGAGTTTCTCAACCTCAATTATTTTTAAACGCTGGTGATTTTGCCAGTGTTCAGACACTGGCAGGCCAAGCTGTTGGAGTACTGACCAAAGAAGTCAACCAGTTATCCTATTTTGACAATGTATTCTCTCAGGCACTGACACCGATCATTAGAAAACAATACAATTGACATTCTCAACATAAATACTGTATGACACCACCAGCAGTTGCTCTTAATGTTCACCTTGAGTATATTCCTTTGGAAGATAATGCATATTCAGTGCCTGATCTTGAGTTTCCATAAGAATGCTCTCAATCTGCCTCCTTCAGTCCAGAGCTTTGCCAGTTTTCTACGAGAGTTGACATAGTTGCTGAAGGTTTATCTGTAGAACTGCCCATTGATTGGCTTCAACGTTGGGTGGTTGATTTTATCATTCATCAACAAAGCCTTTATCCCTTTTCTCAAGATTTGTTGTTCTTGTCAAGATGTTGGTTTAGATAGGCTTAATATATTAGAGCTTGATCTACCTGCTGATGTTGACTAAAGCATATTTCAACCTCATTTTTATGTCAAAATACAAGTCTGGTGTAATTGTTGGTTCCTGTACTCATTTAGGCTATCACGATCTTCTATGCATTTTCTAGCTATATGAGACCATGGTGACCACTGGTTCTAATAATACATTACATATATGTTCTACATCAGTTTTGGATTGCTTTCTTTTATAGCCATCAGCTGATTTAATGTCTTGTGGTTGCTCTGATGATAGTCCTTTCACACTTTGTTTTCAGACAACATTTTCATCTGGGTGTGAGTTGTATTTTTGACTTCTTGGTTGTCTGAATCAGGTCTGGCTTCAACTGCCTTTATTATTTGGTACAACTCCACCTTAGTCAGCCATTCCTTCTTCTCAATGTTTCTACAGATATCTGCTAGATCAATTGCCATCATACTCGATAGGAGGCAAAGATTTCTCCTAACAGAAAATGTTTCCTTTGTCAGTGTCACTCTACTTTTCATTCCAGAGAAATGTGACCACATAATGTATTTATATTCCTCCTTATAACTTTTTTTTCTCTTAAGTCAAGCTGTGTCTGCTCTTTGTTATTGTAACTGAACATGATCTATCAGTTTGACCTCATTGAGTATTCTCAGTACAGAGACCAAAATGATCTGCCAATTCAATTGCAAATATTGTCATCTCAACCTGCAATCTCTGGGGTACACTTTCCTTTTTTGTTCACATAAGTAATAAGGTTTGAATAAGATTTGCAGTGAGCAATAAAGGTTTTGTTTTAGGGTTCTATTCTTTGTTTTACCCATCAATGTAGACATGTCTGGTTTGTGTGGGCCTACCAGGAGCTTAAGATCCTGCCAGCATAAATGTTTAGATCCCTTGAGCACACTAGCCTTCAAGGAGTTTATTATTATTATCTATGTAATCAGAGAATCTTACAGTAGTTGTTTTCTCATGACAGCTTATTGCCCTTGTGTTGGCTTCAAGGAATATTTCAAAATCGTTTAAAAATTCCTGATTAACCCTGAGGTCTCAAAGACTAATTTTCAAATTGTGTCATACTATTTACTCATGTATTAATAATAAGGAACACAACTGGCAGTATTGTTGAGTTTTATTAATGGTGAAGTCTCCTGCTGCTAACTGTCTGGCCAGGAACTCTGAGATCACAGAGTCTCTGGTTTGAGCTGTAAGGATAATTAAAAATGATTCTGAAGTCTTAATGAAGGAAATTATTGTTTTAATTAAGGAATTCTTTATGATGAAACAATCGCTTCACCAAAGGAAGAGGTGTACAAAATAAGGTACGGGGTGGTCAGTCTGCCAAACACACCTATGGAATGTGACCCAATATTTTTACAGCTGGCCACAAGAGGAAGACATGATCAGCTCACTCTGGGCATTCATTTCTTAGTTGTACCTAAATCTTTCCCTCATGTTTGGCTTCTGAGTTAAAGACAGCATGGAAAACAAGAGCCATTGTTGAAGATCTTTAAAAGCAGTGTACATTTACTTTGATTTAGTTTGGGTCATCCAGTTTACTTGTTTCTGTTGCTGATTTTTTTAGATGTCTGTGAATCCACCCTGCTCTCCTTTGCCTATAAAATATCTCATATCAACAGCTTGACCCTTTTGGTCCACTTTTATAGAAAGAATTGTTTCATTATTATCATAATGCCATTACATTTCAGCCAAAATGACCTCTCTAATACTGCTCATTAAATCGATACATGTATTTGTGCCCATATATTTTGGTTTCAGAGCCAGTGAGTATTGCTGCTGCTTCAGTAGAATCCCACATTCAGTTGCTGCAGAATTTACCATCTCCTACCTATGTCTGTGTGGGTCTTCCTCAGAGTATTCTAATTTTCCTCCCAAATTCCCAAAGAGGCTTAGGTTAGCTTGTGTTTTGCTAGGATGACAAGGCAGATTGAAGAGGAACTGACATTTATACCATCACATAAGTGATGTCACACTCTACGTTGATCCCGTAGTCTGTTGGTAGCAATCCTAAAGCAGCAGTACACATTGGACAAAATGGCAGCCCCTATGAAAATCAACATTGCACCACACTAAGATATAATGTGAAACATTTCCAGCAACCATAGAATGAAGTGAAAACCAAAAATAAAAAGTTTGAATTAGAGTGAGCCATCCTATTTCAGGGTGTTCATAAGAAATGTAATGAGTTACTGCAAGAGGTAGAAGTACATAGTAAATTGTGCGCTAATAAATAAAATGTGTGCTTCAATGTTTAAATGTTTAAAGTCTAGATATTTTCGATTGTTATATCCATCCATCCATCCATCCTCTTCCGCTTATCCGAGGTCGGGACGTGGGGGCAGCAGCTTGAGCAGAGATGCCCAGACTTCCCTCCCCCCGGCCATTTCTTCTAGCTCTTCCAGAAAAATCCCGAGGCATTCCCAGGCCAGCCGGGAGACATAATCCCTCCAGTGTGTCCTGGGTCTTCCCTGGGGCCTCCTCCCGGTTGGATATGCCCAGAACACTTCACCAGGGAGGTGTCCAGGAGGCATCCTGATCAGATGCCCGAGCCACCTCATCTGACTCCTCTCAATGCAGAGGAGCAGCGGCTCTACTCTGAGCTTCTCACCCTATCCTTAAGGGAATGCCCAGACACCCTGTGGAGGAAACTCATTTCAGCCATTTGTATTCACGATCTCGTTCTTTCGCTCACTACCCATAGCTCATGACCATAGGTGAGGGTAGGAACGTAGATCGACTGGTAAATTTTTACTTTTTCACCACGACAGACTGATGCAGAGCCCGCATCACTGCGAACACCATACCGATACGCCTGTCGATCTCACGCTCATTCTTCCCTCACTCATGAACAAGGCCCCGAGATATTCAAACTCCTCCACTTGGGGCAGGATCTCGCTCCCAACCCTTAAAGGGCATTCCGCCCTTTTCCGGCTGAGGACCATGGTCTCAGATTTGGAGGTACTGATTCCTATCCCAGACGCTTCACACTGAGCTGCGAACCGATTCAGAGAGAGCTGAAGATCACGGCCTGATGAAGCAAACAGGACAACATCATCTGCAAAAAGCAGTGACCCAATCCTTAGTCCACCAAACCGGACCCTCTCAACACCCTGGCTGCACCGAGAAATTCTGTCCATAAAAGTTATAAACAGAATTGGTGACAAAAGGCAGCCCTGGCAGAGTCCAACTCTCACTGGAAACGGGTTCAACTTACTGCCTGCAATGCGGACCAAGCTCTGACACCGGTTGTACGGGGACCGAACAGCCCTTATCAGGGGATCCGGCACCCCACACTCCCGGAGCACCCCCCCACGGTCGAACGCATTTTCCAAGTCCACAAAACACATTTAGACTGGTTGGGCACCCTCCAAGACCCTGCTAAGGGTGTAGAGCTGGTCCACTGTTCCGCAACCAGGACGAAAACCACACTGTTCCTCCTGAATCCGAGGTTCGACTATCCGATGGACCCTCTTCTCCAGAACCCCCAAATAGATTTTTCCAGGCAGGCTGAGGAGCCGCGATCACTCTGTAGCTGGAACACACCCTCCGGTCCCCCTTCTTAAAGATGGGGACCACCACCCCAGTCTGCCAATCCAGAGGCACTATCCCCGATGTCCATGTGATGTAGCAGAGACGTGTCAACCAAGACAGTCCTACAACACCCAGAGCCTTGAGGAACTCTGGGCGTATCTCATCCACCCCCGGGGCCCTGCCACCAAGGAGTTTTTTAACCACCTCGGTGACCTCAGTCCCAGAGATGGGGGAGCCCACCTCCAAGTCCCCAGGCTCTGCTTCATTATTGGAAGGCATGTTAGTGGGATTGAGGAGATCTTCGAAGTACTCCCCCTACCGACCCACAACATCCCGAGTCGAGGTCAGCAGCACACCATCCCCACCATATACAGTGTTGACACTGCACTGCTTCCCCCTCCTGAGACGCTGGACGGTGGACCAGAATCTCCTCGAAGCCATCCGAAATTCGTTCTCCATGGCCTCCCCAAACTCCTCCCATGCCTGAGTGTTTGCCTCAGCAACCACCGAAGCTGCATTTTGCTTGGCATGCAGGTACCTATTAGCTGCCTCTAGAGTCCCACAGAACAAAAGGGTCCGGTAGGACTCCTTCTTCAGCTTGACAGCATCCCTCAATGCCGGTGTCCACCAACGGGTCCGGGTATTGCTGCCACGACAGGCACTGACCACCTTACGGGCACAGCTCAGATTGTTATAGAAACTGGTAATTCTTCATCCTCTGATATAGGCTGATAGAGGGTTAAATCCCTAATAAAGGATCAAAAATTAAAAATAACATCATATTTGTAATCATTGACTGGAGTGATATAATGTTTTAAATTTGTGGCTCTTAGGGGGCTAGGATGATCGCCAAATAATCAGATATCAAAAATATTATCATATTTGTGGACAGCATCCTCAAAATAGTATACAATGAGACTGCACGTGCCTAAATTACCAATTCCCGTTTTTTAGTTTTATAAAAATGAGTAACTTTCACCCCTTGTATCCCTTTAGGGGGTAAGCCCTGGGGTTTTGGTTTGGCATGCACGACTTGAAGTCCCAAAAAGCTTGACATCTTGCACAAATAGACATCAAGACATGTTGAATGGTGTATCATATGTGGCGTTTTCTTCTATCAGTGAATCAATTTCAAAGAGTTCAGAAGTAATAACAGAAATGGATTCTACACAATAAAAAACCTGAGCATAAAACAATAATACTCCTCTAAAAACATGGAACAAAGTATAAAAAATATTCATAATGCAAACATCAGTATGGGATAATTAGTGATCCTAAGTGTGTGGGCCCAGCAATAGACTGATACCCTGCTTTATGCTTTATGGCCAGTGCTGCCATCTCCGATCCTCTGTTACCATGAATTGGATTAAGCAGGCCTGACAATGTTTTTAGAAGAATGTTTTATACTAATAAAAATTTAAATATGCTAATTCAAATTGAAATGATATAGATTTATTTACCCTATAATACAATTGTTTCTGCATCTAAGCCAAGTGATGTCAGGCAAGGATTGGCTGGCATCCCGTTTGACATGCAGAATTGGTTAAGTGGTCAGAAAGCCTTCATAACGGAAGAAGAACCTCCGTGGAGGCAGAGTCCTGACTGGGGTGGTTGGTGTTTCAGGGGGTAACAGGTGGTTACTACCTCCCATGGCCGTGTTTACTCCTAGTATGCTGGGTGGCACCACCCCTTTTGAACACCTGCAGGGCTGCATGGGAGTTGTAGCTCTGGAGTGCAGACCTGTTGGTATCCTTGGGGAGCTCCTAGATGGTATTGCTGGGGGCAGGCTCCCCTATCAGAGGGAGGTTTTGACTGATCCACAAGTGCATCATCATTACAGTTTTGATGCATCGGAAGTCCTGCCAAGTCTGAGTTAAAAGGAGCCTCCTACCTCACCCATGTGAGCTGCAATGGGGGAGAGGAAAATGCCAACACTTGCCTGGGAGGGTTGGATTAGGAAAAGAAAAGAAAACAAAAAAAAGAGAAACCCCTTTGTGTTTAGCCTGTATCATGGTATTTTGTTTAATAAAAATACTTGATTTGAATCCAAGACATGTGTGGGTGAAATTGTGTCTGAGGTTTGAGGCTCTGAGACATCCCCTACAGGTCACAGCTCTAATAATAGATAAAGGGTATAACATCAAACATATCCACAAGAAAAACATATTTTAGGAAAGCATGTATACATAAATCAGAAACATTATATTTGGTGAAAATGAAGCACAGGATTGCAGAAAAGGAAACTCATTTCACCCGTGAAGAATGGCAAAGGAAGTTTAACGGTGTGGAGAGGATTGGCAGCCTCAGGACTCAGAAGGCTTGAAATCATTGAGTGATCAATTACAGACTGAACCAGTAAGGTCTACAGGGGCTTGTCCTTTTGCCTGCTAGCTGATAAACATAAATTGTATAAAAAGATGGCTGGAGCCGGAGAAACTATCAGCATCCAAAATGTCTAAGTATTAGAATACTGTGTTATTATTATAGTTTGCTTGGTTACAGTTTAAATACAAGAATGTTAAAAGACTTGCTCAGGGCCATATGATGAGTCACAGATGAAAGGTGAACCGGTAACCTTGTGGCTTAAAAGCCAATGTATGCCCACCCATACACACAAAGGTGCATAAGTGCCTTTAAGCAAAAATGCAGGACAGAGCAAAAGATACAAAAAATATTTACTTAAAGTAGTTGCGGAAAAAAGTGCCACCGGATACTAAATGTAATTGTTCAAGTATGTTGTTCAACAAATACAGGTACTGTTGGATTAAGGTAAGTAAAGAAGTAAGAACTGTATAGGGCATGTTTAATCATAATCTTTATATCTTTTATTAGCACTTGATGAAGTTCACATTGTGCTGTATGCCTCATTCTTGAAGGCTAGATTCAAATCCCAGAACTCTCTGCATTAAGTCCGTACTGTCAGTCCCAAGAAGGAATTTGGCTATTTAGATCAGAAAAGAAGATTCAAAGGGGACGCAACAAGAGAAATAGTCAAGAAATGGGCCTGAGTACATGTAGCCATACATGTGACCTAAACAAAAATGCAAAACAAAACTTAAGTAAAAATAATGTTTACCATATGTCCAAAAATCAAACTAGTAAGTAGCCTTTAGTCCCTAATAATCACAAGTAGAACCCATTGGTTTTAAACATATGTCAAAGCTAGAATAATGTGAGGTACACGTCATTTTCTTAAATAGCATAGGAATTAGTGACATCACATATAGTAACATGATGCAAATCTTGTGGCAGAAAATGGGACAAAAACACTAAACAATATGGCTATGCAGTTCATAAAAAATTGAGAAAGAAGATAAATATAAACAGCAAATGTTAAAACACTAAAAATGTTACACAAACTTAGAAAAGTAGAAATAATTTAAAAGATCTATGACATATACATACATTCTTATAGTGTTCCAGTGAGTTTCTCAAGGGTTTCATCCCAAAGACCAGTATGTTGGGTAAATTGGTGACTCTGAATTGGCCTGGTTTAAGTTAGCGAGATGGTCCTCACACTTGACTGCCTGTTTGAGTCTGTGTTCAATTGACTGGTGTTTAACTTTTGGCTTCCATCAGTAATGGTTAGGATTTGTTTGTAGGACAAAGTGGACGTTGCTGATTTTGCTAGGCTTTTAGTGGCACACAAGGCCTGTTAAGACAGAAGAAATGCAGCTGCACATCCCCACCACCTGTAGATATGAGCAGACACTAAAGTGAATGGCTGATCTGGAGCTCTACCAATACTTTGGTCATCCCTGTACTTCATCTGGTTACAAAGGTGTAAATCAGACTTGTGCTGATGCCACTGCAGAATTGTCTTGAGACGACAAGGTGTCCAGACATTCATTTTAGGCTTGTAACGATCTTTGGATAAATATGACGGACGAAACTGGGCACATATAAGCAGGCATTGGATCTGTGTGATGCCCTGGTTGTCCACAACTGACATAAACCTCCTGAACTCAGAGAATTGATAGACATAAAACTAGAATGGACTGTTCAATGAGGACATACATATGAACACACACATAGTGCTTTTATTCACAAAACAGTGCACATAAATAAATAAAGTGCAGTGCAGTCATACATTTATAATCCAACCCACTATATCCTAACTGCAGGGTCACGGGGTTCTGCAGGGGCCTATCCCAGCCAACACAGGGTGCAAGGCAGGAAACAAACCCCGGGCAGGGCTCCAGCCCATCGCAGAGTCATCCATTAAACAAATAATAAATCCATAATAAAATCAGTGCATTGGTGAAAGGTAAAGTTAGATAAATCTTCTAATAAACATGGTAAAGGTTAAAAACACATGAGCTATAATTTAAAATCACTCCTGACCTTATGTGCTTCCTACAAAAACCAACATTTCCTCTGCTCACCTATTATGGTCTTCTCAGTAAGAGGAGACAGACAACAACAGGTGTAGTCAACCCATTTATCTGGATCGTGTCCCCGCCTGAGAGGACCCTCTGATCCCTGCTCCCTCCTTCCGCTGTTGTGCCTTGGTGTCCATGTGGTCACACCTGCTCCCTCCATTCCCAACCCTTTTTTTCTTTTCTCCATTGTGTCATGGAATGTATAACACGAGAAATCAGACAGGCAATCTTCTCTTCTGTTTGTGAGGTCCAAAACATCCACATTCTTTATTCCTCATCGCTGCATTCTATGCATTGCACTTCTGGATAACATTCATTGGTTGTCTGCTCTCACATATGCAATCCTTCAACTAAAGACAAAATCAAACCTGTTTGACTGAGTCACTGGGTATGTCAGACTACATGACAGACTTCATGAGAGTGTATCACCGACTGCCTCCAACTTCTGCTTTTACATGCATTTTTATTACTCTTTAATTTAATATTGTTTACAGGAAATTCCACCCAGCCCTGATGACATCACTTTCCGGTCCCAAGCCCACCGATGACATCACTTCTGGTTTCCGGGCCCACCAATGAAATCAGTTCTGGTTCCAGCCCTACTGATGTCACTTACTACGCTCTCCTTTAAAGCCGCGCCGTCTTTGTGCTATTAAATCAGTTCTGTGTTGGACTCAAACCTGTACACAACTGTGCAAACAATTTATCCTTTTTGCAGCCAGGAATATTATATGGTTGGCTGCTCCAAACCTTTTTCTGCCTCCTTTATTTGTCTGTCTTTGACAGCACATTTGACTTTCCTCCTGCTTACTTGGATTCTGGTCATTTCTTGTTCATTTTGGATTTTGTTTTGTATCTTCAACATACTGGTTTAATAAGACAATATTTATTTTAATTTGCATTATTTGCTTAATTCCCATTTAGCATTTACTTAATTCCTGTTTTGTTCATAATGAACTCCATTGTTTTTATTTTCCTGGAATTCATACATTTGAAGTCTTATGTATAATTATTTATAATAAGATGACTTATTCTGGTGAGGTGGGTTGACTTTAAATAAGTTTGAACCTCAGTACCTGACACATTGGATGCTAAAAACTTTTTTTTTCTTATTCTTCTTTATATGCAAGTCGTGCATTGTTTGGGTAGACGAAATGCTGAAATGATTTGACTTCTACTGTGACTGTCAATATAAGATTCAAACAATTGATACAGAAACAGCAACATTTGTTTATCTTGCTTATACCTTAGGCTGAAATCCTTGGTAATCTTCGTCACTGGAGACTGATATAAGTTTTTATTTTCAGGAATCATATTGGCATGATTCCATTTCATTAGATAAAGGATTAGACCTTAATATCTTTTTTGTCCTTCAGGATGGATTTGACATTCTTAAGGACTTGCACTAACTAATTTTGGGTCATGCTAAAAACAATTCAGAAGAAGAATATGATATATGCCAATCGCGAAACACTTTATTTATTCACAAATACTGAAGAAACTCTGGTTGCTCTTCTTCCTACTAATCATGTATTTCCCAACATCCGTCCTCCTAACTCTTTCACTTTACAACCAAAAAACAGCTTCTAAGACTCGGTCCAAGGCTACTCCCACATTTTTAAAAATACTGGCTGTCTAATGGAATTCTATGATTCTTTACTGGGATGTGGGAGAACTATTGCTTGGCAAAGCACCGTTTCATTTTAGAAAGAGTTCTCTCCATATGAAGTTGGTTCTTTGTGCTTTGAAAAACTTCCTAATAAGTAAAAACAACTGAAATCTTTAATGTCTGGTAGGTTACATGGCAGAACACTAACAGATTAAGAAAACCTGGACTCGACCTGTGTTATTGTGTGCAGCAAGTATCCTTTTAAAATCAGGAACCCATTGGCATTGCACCAATCTGTTACCATCTAGTCATGGTTATTTTTTTTTCCTCCCACTCTGTATGTAAAGCGAAATTGAGTTTGTGAAATGCGCTCTATAAATGTGACTTATTATTATTATTATTATTTACTGTATGGAGCCTGTTAAAGATCTGCATAAAATCGAGGTCCTGACTCCATGTGATCATTAAATTTCCCTGGACATTCTTTGTAAAGAATATCCGGTGTATCCTGATATCCTGGATAAATTACCTGCCACAGCCTGGTCATTCTGGCCCCCTAATCATTCCCTATCTCTAATTGGCCAACTATCTTTCACCCCTTCGCCACCTAGTAGCTAATGTGTGGTGAGAGTACAGGCACAAAATGGCTGCCATCGCATCATCCAGGCGGATGCTACACATTAGTGGTGTTTGAAGTGACTCCCTACTCACAGTTCTCATGGCATATACTCCAGACCATCTTCAGGTAATAAAAAACACTGAGGCATATTTTAAAATTCAGTGAGGAATACATCAATTCACATGCAGTCACATAACTTTTAGTTACAGGGCCCCTAAACTGTGGAATGGTCTTCCTGCTTCTATAAGAGATGCCCCTTCGGTCTCAGCTTTTAAATCCCGGCTGAAGACTCACTACTTCAGTTTAGCATATCCTGACTAGAGCTGCTGATTAACTGTACAGACTGCATCTCTGTTGTTAGTCATTAGCACTAAAACATAAGTAACATGATAATTATATTTGAATACTAACCCTCACCTATTCTGTTTCTGTTCTCGGTACTCAAATGTGGCAATTGGTGCCACGGCTCACCTGCCAAGTTGTTTGCCTGCCTATGATAAAGTCATCCCTGATGGAGGTTTGCAGAAATAATGGGAAAAAGGGGTCCTTTCATTGGATTGGCTGGCCCAGCACTGTTTCAGTCGTGGAATGGCCAAATGGGGGAGGCAGCTTGATGGATGAGGTCTCCAAGACTCTAAAAATATCCAAATCTTATTATGTGATATCATCTACTGTTAAATTCTGCTCCGTACTTCTAAAATTTTTACTTTTATGCTGTATTGAGGATTTGTTCTGTTCTGTGTATTGTATTGTAATGACCCCGTTCTTTTGACACCCACTGCACGCCCAACCTACCTGGAAAGGGGTCTCTCTTTGAACTGCCTTTCCTAAGGTTTCCAAAATTTTTCCTTAAAGGTTTTTTTGGGAGTTTTTCCTTGTCTTCTTAGAGAGTCAAGGCTTGAGGGCTGTCAAGAAGCAGGACCTGTTAAAGTCCATTGCGGCACTTCCTGTGTGATTTTAGGCTATACAAAAATAAACTGTATTGTATTGTAACATACAGGAGTGATGGGCTTATTCATTCTCAACCTGCTGATGGCATATGGTATACATTGTTATTCTGAGTTTGACTCCAGATGAGGTTGTGTTTCCAGTCAACTGCAGTCATGGCCAATCTACGATATGTGCCTTCAGCAATGATGTAAAGGTTACGTTGCTGGAAGACGTTTTGCTTTGTGCTGCTCTGTTGGAAAAAAACACTTCTTATTAGATGCTATAACTGTTCTTGAAATGTCACAGGGCTATGGCATTCATCAAGGAGTGTGAAAAAATGCTAAAATAGCTGCTCTTGTGAGGTTTCTAGGTTGGACTTGGGAAACCACATTTTGTAATCCCTCAAATTAAAACTTAATATGCCATTTAATTGGTTTGACTTATTTTTATGGGTTGCATAGGGTAGTAATTTCAAATTCTTCACTATTTCAGACAGTATTACTGTGTTTGTAAATTTGAGTTAGGGGCGGCACGGTGGTGCAGTGGTAGCGCTGCTGCCTCACAGTTAAGGGACCTGGGTTCGCTTCCTGGGTCCTCCCTGCGTGGAGTTTGCATGTTCTCCCCATGTCTGCGTGGGTTTCCTCCGGGCACTCTGGTTTCCTCCCACAATCCAAAGACATGCAGGTTAGGTGGGTTGGCGATTCTGAATTGGCCCTAGTGTGTGCTTGGTGTGTGGGTGTGTTTGTGTGTTTCCTGCGGTAGGTTGGCACCCTGCCCAGGATTGGTTCCTGCCTTGTGCCCTGTGTTGGCTGGGATTGGCTCCGGCAGACCCCCATGACCCTATTCGGATTCAGCGGGTTAGTAAATGGATGGATGGATGGATGTAAATTTGAGTTGAACTCTTGGCTTAGCAAGTTATGCAGTAATTTGGATTTTTCTCTGTTTGATGTTTGTCAGTGTTGTTGGTTTCTTGTTTGCTTACTCTTGAAAATTTAGGACTTTGTGTGGAAAACAAAGTTTTCTGATTGTTATAGGCTCTTCTTCAGTTGTATTATCACTAGGTGATAGTGATTAAAAAAGTGTATAAAAAATCATTATATTAAATTAGAAACAAAGTAGAACATTTAAAAAGAAAATTGTGCATGAAATAAAAGTGCAAAAATGTGTCCATGAATTTCACATCAGAAAGTGAGTGTGTAAAATTAAAAATACTAGCAAAAAAATTGAGAGTGTTACATTATTAAAAAATGAATAAATGAAATAAGCCACAAACGTGAGTGCACAGAATTAACATCAAGGAGTGGGTGTGTGAATTTAAAATCATAAAGTGACTGCAAAAAATAAATATCAGTAAATGTGCAGAGGAAATTAACATTAAAAAGTGAGGCCGTGAAGCTTCAAGAAAAGGGTTTGTGAAAGACCAAGAACACTATTTCCATTTTCAAGATGATACTTACATTTTGAAATACTGTCCTGTTGTGAGTTTAAATGTATTTTATGCTCCAGTTTTTTTTTTTTGATAAATCCACTTACAGTACTATACATCCTAAATTTAACTTTACAAGAAAGTGCTGTAGAGGTCGCGCCATTCTCACCAAGGTGGGGCTGTCGAGGCTTTGGTATAAACATCTGAGCAGTTGCTCACACTGCCACCACCCAACTACTGGTAAATACACAATTAAAATCCCACATTAAGTAATGTCTGTTCTATTTACTTCTCTACCCCATAGCATTCTATGGAACAATTTATTAACACTTTAACCTACAGTACAAAAAGACAGCTCTTTTCAGTTTACATAGATGTTATATTATCTTTGATAAAAAAAAAGTGATGTGACAATGCACAATATGTATGAAAATAGTAAAGTCGCTCAAATCAGAGGACCGGGTGAACTTATTATTGCTCAAATTAAGCCAGCTGTTAGGTTTAACCTTTGAATTTGCGTTCTGAAATGTTTTACTTGTGGTTCTTCTCCACCCTTTGGGGACAATTTTACAATTTTAACCATACTGTGGAGTACAGAAATAAATAAATTAAATCAATTCATTTTATTTATATACAGTGCATCCAGAAAGCATTCACAGTGCATCACTTTTTCCACATTTTGTTATGTTACAGCCTTAATCCAAAATGGATTAAATTCATTTTTTTCCTCAGAATTTACACACAACATACCCATAATGACAATGTGAAAAAAGTTTACTTGAGGTTTTTGCAAATTTATTAAAAATAAAAAAACTGAGAAATCACATGTACATAAGTATTCACAGCCTTTGCTCAATACGTTGTCGATGCACCTTTGACAGCAATTACAGTCTCAAGTCTTTTTGAATATGATGCCACAAGCTTGGCACACCTATCCTTGGCCAGTTTCGCCCATTCCTCTTTGCAGCACCTCTCAAGCTCCATCAGGTTGGATGGGAAGCGTCGGTGCACAGCCATTTTAAGATCTCTCCAGGGATGTTCAATCAGAGTCTGGGCTCTGGCTGGGCCACTCAAGGACATTCACAGAGTTGTCCTGAAGCCACTCCTTTGAAATCTTGGCTGTGTGCTTAGCGTCATTGACCTGCTGAAAGATAAACCGTTGCCCCAGTCTGAGGTCAAGAGCGCTCTGGAGCAGGTTTTCATGCAGGATGTCTCTGTACATTGCTGCAGTCATCTTTCCCTTTATCCTGACTAGTCTCCCGGTTCCTGCCGCTGAAAAACATCCCCACAGCATGATGTTGCCACCACCATGCTTCACTGTAGGGATGGTATTGGTCTGGTGATGAACGGTGCCTAGTTTCCTCCAAACATGACGCCTGGCATTCACACCAAAGAGTTCAATCTTTGTCTCATCAGACCAGAGAATTTTGTTTCTCATGGTCTGAGAGTCCTTCAGGTGCCTTTTGGCAAACTCCAGGCGGGCTGCCATGTGCCTTTTACTAAGAAGTGGTTTCCGTCTGGCCACTCTGCCATACAGGGCTGATTGGTGGATTGCTGCAGAGATGGTTGTCCTTCTGGAAGGTTCTCCTCTCTCCACAGAGGACCTCTGGAGCTCTGACAGAGTGACCATCGGGTTCTTGGTCACCTCCCTGACTAAGGCCCTTCTCCCCCGACCACTCAGTTTAGATGGCCGGCCAGCTTTAGGAAGAGCCCTGGTGGTTTCGAACTTCTTCCACTTACGGATGATGGAGGCCACTGTGCTCATTGGGACCTTCAAAGCATCAGATATTTTTCTGTAACCTTCCCCAGATTTGTGCCTTGAGACAATCCTGTCTCGGAGGTCTACAGACAATTTCTTTGACTTCATGCTTGGTTTGTGCTCTGACATGAACTGTCAACTGTGGGACCTTATATATACAGGTGTGTGCCTTTCCAAATCATGTCCAATCAACTGAATTTACCACAGGCTCCAATTAAGCTGCAGAAACATCTCAAGGATAATCAGAGGAAACAGGATACACCTAAGCTCAATTTGGAGCTTCATGGCAAAGGCTGTGAATACTTATGAATATGTGATTTCTCAGTTTTTTTATTTTTAATAAATTTGCAAAAACCTCAAGTAAACTTTTTTCACGTTGTCATTATGGGGTGTTGTGTGTAGAATTCTGAGAAAAAAAATGAATTTAATCGATTTTGGAATAAGGCTGTAACAAAACAAAATGTGGAAAAAGTGATGCGCTGTGAATACTTTCCAGATGCACTGTAGGCCCTGCTTCCTAGAAGGAGGTATTTCATTTCACCAGGCACTCTGGATATCATCAAGAGGAGTCGCAGCACACGGCTTGATGTCAAATCCTTTCTGTACCAGGAACTGAGAAGGACAGCTGCGAGGGCTCTGAGGGAAGATAAGGAGGTGTTTGTTAGAGGAGTCTGTGAGCAAATGACACAACCCACGTTCTGCTTATGGGGGAATCAATGGATTACACACATCTGAATCTGTTCCTCAGAGAGTCGCAGTCAGGGCAGTTGATGGAACTGACCTTATGGATGATGCTACAGTTGTGACCTGCTATGCTGGATACTCTGAACAGCTGTTTAAAGGTAGGATGTTGGATATCTCTGGGTCCACAGTTCTTGATGTTGATCCTCCAATTAGCTGTGAATCACCCGATCTCACTGAAATTGCACAGGTGGTGAACCAACTGAGAGTTGGGAAGGGTACAGGGATCCATGATATCTGGTGTGAACTTCTACAGGCTGGTAGTAAGGCTGTCCTGCAGGAATTGCAAGCATTCTTTGCTTCCATTTGAGAGTTGGGCATCATCCCAACTGATTGGAAAACAGGACTTGTCATCCCTATCTGCAAAGTGATTGCATGGACTGTGGCAACTACACGGGGGTAACACTGTTCTTAGCACCTGGTAAGGACCTTGCTAGGGTCATCATCAATAGGATCCATGATCAATTGCTCACCTACCAGCGACTGCAGCAGTCTGGTTTAACTCCTAAGAAGTATACCATCGTCCACAACCTGGCACTGAGGGTTCTGATGGACTGCAAACACGAATACCATCATATAAGGGAGGGCCAGCATAATAAAAAAGGACAAAAGGAGGAAAAATAAACTGGCCAAAGAGAGAGAGAGAAAGACAAGCGAGAGATGGAGGTTAAATGGAGAGAAGGCAGAGACACACAGAGAGAGCGAGTGTACCCGTACTGCAAGAAGCGAGAGGCATGTGGTCGGATATGAGCTTCAGGGCTTGAGGGAGCCTGAAGCTGAGGAAAGGGAGCTCCTACTGAATGAATGCTGGGGAGTACGAGAGGCCTGAAATGCAGTGTCACCCGCAGATGCAGAGGGATAGGTGGTGAGGGACGTGTGTGGTTCAACTTGGCTCCTCAGAATTGTCGGCCAGACAATGGGGACCTAAGCCAGAATATGAAGGTTGACTGCACCTATCGGTGGGTGTCTCCTTCTTCAGTGAAGTCCAAACAGGACAAGGGGAGGAAGTTTAAAAGGGCAGAATTCGGGGCACAAAGTTTTGTGGATCGTCTCTGGTTTTTAAACTCTGATTTTAATGGATATTTCTTGGATTATTTTTAACCCCCACATTATAGAGTTTTTATGGATTATTTATTGACTGATGGAGCACTGCACTATGTACTTTTGTTCAGATTTTAAATAAAAGCACTGGCACTATTGCACCTACCTCTTGCTATGTGTGTGTGTGTAAGTGTGTCTATCCTCATCTATCTAGCTCATCCCGGTTATGTTACAGATAGGGGCAGGTTCAAGAGGCTACCTGGAGCAACTGGGAGTGGGGAGCCTACCTGCACCGTTACAATTACATGCATTGTGAGGAAGCGTCAGTTATGGCATTACGGCCATGTGGCACAATTCCCAGAGGGTGATTCTCATTGTTGAGGACCCGAACGGCTGGAGAAGGCCAATAGGACACCCACATAACACCTGGCTGCAGCAGGTAGATAGTCATTTCTTGAGGGTGGGACTCGACCACATGTCTGCCTGGGGGTTTGCCAACCAGGATCCTGAGGTATTTCTTCATGCTGTGGGTGCAGCAACATGCTGTACTCAGTGCATGCTCCCCAACCTGACCTGACTTGACTTTTCTTAAGATCAAAGTGCTTCATAAACATTCATAAACAAAAGAATTAATAGCAAAGAAATAGCTCAAATTAACAGCAAATTACTATCATACATAAAACGCCAAATAATAGATCAAGATTTGGAAACACAAAGTTCTGAATTAGAATAAGAACCAACAAATAGGAATAAAAAATACATAAATGCAATATTCTAGACGAGAAACCATGAGGAAATAACAAATCATTGAATGAATTGCATTGGGGGACTCAATGGTAAGTGTCCATCCATCTATTTGCTTCCAAACTCTTTATTCATTCCTGGGCGCACTGATCTTCAGTCCTCCACATTGCATATCCACATTTACTCATACAAGACAGTTTATAAACATACATTAATATTAACAGGCATGTCTTTAAAATGTGTAAATCAATGGGAGATTGTGTAAACTCCACACAGACAGAACCTGGAAGGCCGAAGCATTAAACACTGCACCATCGCACCCCCAAAGGTAAGTGTGTCGTGTTAAATGTAAAACATGACAGGGAATGACATATCATTTCATTTCTCTAAAATAAGTTTCCCTGGGTGTGTGATGAAATTACAAGCATTGTCTTAAAAATACTAATTTTAAAAAGTTCTTCTTATGTACAGACTCAAAGGACTTCTGCATGTGGCTCATTTTAAATTTGTTAATAGAAAAAAAAATTTTCATTCTCAAGTTAGCAATCCAAATGTTAAACAAAGTATTAAATTAAATAATATTTTTAAATTAAATACAGCCTTAAACTAAATTACACAATAAATGTCTCACTGATCCCATGTCCTAGTGTGCTTTCTGCTTTGAATTCTAGTGCTGCCGAGATTGGTGCTGGTGCCCTGCAAACCTGACCTGGATTAAGCAAGAACAAGCAGAAAGAAAATGTAACTGAAATGACTCCGCAGACTCATCCGGCCTTTCCAAAGAAGTCCAGAAGCATTACAAAAGTGCACATTTAAAACATTTTAGGACACACTTTCAAACAGGAAACTTTCTGTTGTACTGGAAAAAAGGATTTTTATATGACGTTATTAAAATTCCTCAAACAGGACTTACAAATCAAATCCATTCATGTATGCCCACAGTACTAACTATGATTTATGAATAAAATTTTCTTTCATCAGACATGCATGATTTTCAGGAAATACTGATCTTATCACGTTTCCAAGTGAACGTGCAGCGCACTGCATTAAAGAATGTTGTTACCTGTAGTGGCAAAAAGTAAAAGGAGAATAATCAGAATAATCGCTCCTCTGTGCTTATTAATGCATACTTTGGAGCAGAATATGTATGGCTATTAATCTTTTTCTAAAAGGAATAATTTTTTCCATACCACTTGGTATGCTTGACACTAACTCTCTTTCCCTCTCTCTCTATCTCTCTGTATATATATATATATATATATTGTCGTGGACGGCTTGGGTCTTTACCTGGCTGGGACACTTCCAAACTGGAAGGACTGGGAGAGCAAGCATGGCCAGAGCATTACTTCCCCCAGAGCGATTGATGGCAGCCCCAATGGGTTGAAGCGGCGCCTAGAACTCCTGCAGAGCTTCATAGGAGTTTGAGTTTGCTGCAGCCCTTTTGGGATCTGTGAGTCCCACCAGGGAGTGCTGCAGTAACCGCTAAACTCTTATGGGCAGTTCTTCTGCCACACATGGAAATGCTGCCTGAAGTACACCATCAAGCACCTGGAGCATTATAAAAGGAGCCACCAGACACTAGTGAGCCAGAGACGGGAGGAGGGAGACGAAGCTTGCCGAGGAGGAGTGGAGGAGAAAGAGAGAAAGAAGAAGAGAGTATTGTGTATGTTTGTGTTTTATGGGACTGTGTTGTGCCTGTGTGAAACAGGGAAGGCATTTTACACGAGGTGAAAAAAAAATTAAAGTGCCTCCTGCATTTGTCTGTGTCAGGCAGAGTATCTGCTACAATATACATATATATCCATCCATCCAATATCCAACCCGCTATATCCAAACTACAGGGTTACAGGGGTCTGCTGGAGCCAATCCCAGCCAACACAGGGTGCAAGGCATGAAACAAACCCTGGGCAGGGCGCCAGCCAACCGCAGTATACATATATATATATGTTGTAATTGTTCAAAAGAGCTGTAAGAGTCTAAAGGAATAGTTGAGGTGCCAATCAGGAAACACTCAAAGGAACAAAAAACAAGTGTATGGTTGCACTTTATTAACTGGTATTGAGATGCCCCCTGCCACTAGACCCCAACATGATTAAACCGTGGGCATTTTGTATTTCATAGATGAGTACCAATGAGAGAAACATACTACTACAAAAATGAGTGCAAAAACAGCTTTTTCTTTGCTGTTTTCATTGCCAAACTAAACTTTTTTTGAAACACAAACAAAAAATTATTAGCAGCACATACAAAACAAATTAGTCCCAGAAAATATTTTTAAAAATTCAGGTTTAATAAACTCAACAAGCTAACAACTCTTCTGTTCACCTCTTCTATGGCACTTGATTGCTCAGAGGTAATTCCCAAAGCAGTTTTCTCAAAATTACTTGATTCTTCCAAGTTACCTCTTTCTTGGAAGAGTATTCATCAAAGCACACTTTCTTTTTATTCTTCTTTGTTCTTTCATGATCAGCATATCCCAATGCCCACTGCCAACTCCACTATTCAAGTAAAGCAGAGCCAATTTGCACCTCACCTTGTCTTCTTAATTCTCTCTGTAATGTTCAACTGCTCTGACCACAATCTGATCCAAGCTGGAACATCCAAACAAATTCTGACCCCATCCAGTCCTCACACAGGCATTAAAAAGTCCCATGGGGAAACCTCATCCGATCCCCATTGTTATTCAATCAGTCTTTAATTACTCACACTCCAGAATACCAAAGATACGGTGTGTCTCCCGCCCGTGCAGAATTCCTTCAAGCCAGCACACCAGCCACTAACTAGTGGTTCAATATGCTCCCACCAGGCTCATTCTGTGTCTCTCAATGACAGCTGTCTGCTCTATGCAGCATCATACCAAAGTGCTCCCCTAATCCATCCTCACAACAATACCATGCACTACCCTCTCTCTAGGTAAGTGCACATCTTAACTATTTACACCTATACCTTTCTTCTCTAAATAGGTAAGCTCTAACGCCCTGTCATAGGCATCTATTCAGAATGTACATCATGGCAGGGTGTAGGACACTCTTTTGGGACAGTAGGCAGTTTATAGTGTTGTAAGATTGTAGTAATGGCTGGAACCAGATGCGGTTCTGGCACTGTGCTGTGATGAATACAAGGGCAGCATATAACCAATCACGATACCTCCACTCCAAACAGCCAAAACAAAGCAAACATCTGCAGGTGAGTAGTTAAATGGCAGCAAGGGTGCTGCATCCAGAAAGTGAAGATGAGAAGGAACATAAGTAGTGCAGAGACTCCTCAAGCAAGGCAATTCAAAGCTACGCTTCATTAGAGAAGGATGATTCACGTATCAGCTCAAGTGATTTAGGTCTAGCCATGCAAAAATTACATGAAATCCAGCATGTAGAATACACTGAAATACAACAGATATGCATGTTGTGCAGTTAATTTTGGCAGGTTGGAGACACAAATGATGTATTTTACACATTGATGTCATTTAAATCTAGTACAGTTTTTCCAGAGTCTGACCCTGTGTTATTCAATATGGTACTAAGTCGCTTTACGACACAGCAACAATCAAAAGATAGCATTCTGACACAGTGGTGTAGCTGGAGTTCGTGCCACTTAGGGCGGGGTGGTGCTTCAATTTGCTATCCTCCAACATATTTGAATATGTAAACCTATCTAAATAAAAATTAAAATGATGTATTGAGAAAAATTAAGATACATTTTGTATAGATTTATTCATATATAGAGGAACAGCAAAAATTTTTCACATTTAATTATTTATAAGCATCAACTAGACAAGAATACAGTATAGAAGCACTGATAAGCCGTGTCCTTATTATTAGTTTAATATAATTACGCTGTGAAAACCAGAACCAGTGTAGTGTGCAAGTGATAGGTGGGGATGTTTTCTGCAAAGAGCATTCGGATTGATAACGAAACAAAATTATAAATTGTGAATTAGCTGTTTATCTTCCCAGGAATTATTATCGATGTTTGTGCTTATTTTTGTTATTGCCTCATAAATTTCAACGGCTGTGTCTGATGCCGTCACAGAAGAACAGTCTGAAAATTATTTTTGAAGCATTTGTGGATAAAAATCAGAGAATTTTACTTTTTTCATTCATGAGTGATATTTTTCCGAACCCTGCTGCTTACACACGAATTGTACGGAGCCTTTCGGCCAATAATGCCGCCCCCAAAAATGTGCTGCCCAGGGTGGACCGCCCCCTCCACACACCCCTAGCTATGCCACTTTTCTGACATCAACCAATAATCCAAAGAAAGTCACCAAAAAAACAGAGAATTAGTGGAGTAAATGTAAAGTGAGCATAGTGAACAGATCTAAAAGAATGTATAAATTAGACACAGAAAATAAAATGTTAAAGCATCACAGCTTTAAAGAATAAAATGTGGCTTACATCATCAATGGAGCATTTTTCAGCCAAAAGCAAAGTGTTAATGAAAACCAAAATATATGACACTTGTATAAAGTTGAACAAAATGAAGGATGTGTTTTTTTCTGCTCTGAGTGATGCCTCGCTCTAATTAGGCTTTAATCACTTCTTACCTCACACTTAGATAACAGGCCTGCGGTGTTGGGAAAAGCGTGAGGAATTCTGCGGGGAGTCTTGTGACTGCATTGTTTATAACACAAATTACTGTTTCCCTGTCTCTCTCTGTGGGTCTTCTTAGCTGAACTAAATCAAAGAGGAAACACATACCAGATGAGGTATGTCCTTTAGAATTCATTCTGAACTCTTTTTGGGGGTCTGATCCTGGTGGACTGCAACTTGACACCCAGATCTGGAGCACAAAGCTCACATTATAGACCAGCAGCAAAAACTGATCTCATATTTTTACTCTTGAAAACGTTTGAAGTCTGCGCTAGACTGATGTTCAGATTTGACACAATCATAAGTAGAAAAATATGCTACCAATTACATTTTTAAAAGATTATGATATCATGTAAGTTTCAGAAAGGCTTTGCTTATCTGATATAGCACCTTTCCAAGTCATGAATCATCAGTGCATGTAAGAGCAAGCACCAATTTTAGCACTGGGTTAAAATGGAGTCTCAGGTTGTATTAGAAGTGCTAAGCCATCTGCACTCCCGGTAGAGCAGCAACAAAGATCCTGGTGCTTGCAAGTAAGAGGATCTTAGTTTAATCTGACTGATTTGTATGCGCATGCTGCCCTACAGGGAAGAAAATGCCATTAGTTTCACAATAATTGATTCAACATGTAAATTCATTTTCTTCCACAGTGTTTCCCTCTTGTTAGATTGTCTGCCAACTCCTGTAAACTATTACTTGCTAACATGGAATTTAGAAATGAAAAAAGCAGTGGGGTGTGTGGGATTGCTGAATTTGGAAAGCGGCAAATTGTTCAGGAAACCAGGGCTTCTAATTAGCAGTGATGGCCTTTACTGGGTTAACTGCATGTTTTCGCAGAATAGTAGTACATTGAGTTCCTTCAGAGACAGGGTGGTACTTTTCTCTTCCTTCCAATACAATTCCTTACACACATACCTGTAAAACCAAAACGATAAAAGGAACAATAAACCCTTCAGCATTTTTGTCTTCCGGCATAGCCATTCCGCTGTTTGCTGCCAAACTGAATGTTCTGGAATTCTTGCCAACATCTGCGTGACAGCTGACATCCTCTGACATCAATGTCATTCTTCGAAGTTTTAGTGGCTTATTCCTACTTGGGTTTCCAGAGGTCTTCTAATGATGGTTTGTGGGGCATATCCAGATGCAAAATGAAAATAAATTAAATTAGTAATTGATTTTCGTACTTGTCCATTGGATGCATGGTTCAAGTGAGGTCATGTCTTATGTATTTACTAATATACAATATGTGAATAGATTGGTGACACAGCAGGGCTGCCTCTCAGCTCCTGCCTTCAAATCCCATCCTTTCAGCTTCAAGTTTGCCCATTCTCTCTGACTCTGCTTAGGTTTTTATCTAAAGATATCCAAGTGTTGGTAACTGATTAGGTTAGATAGAGTTTATCACATGTGGAGGATGGCCGGCCATTTATCCCGGCCAATACCCCCAAGCCGCCAGGTGGAGCCCTCCTTGCAGCATGGAGGTCCCCAGTAGGGCATCATGGACAATGGAGTTTTTATGCACAGCCCTGCTGGATGCCATGAGGGCCACTAGGGGACGCTGCAGGGAGGAGTAATGGATATTTTCCCTACGCCCCGGGAGCACACGTGGACAAGAGGAATGATGTGCTTCCGGGGTGAAGAAAAGAACTTGTACCTGACCCGGAAGTGATTGAGAGTCACATGGACTGGGGATTAGGAACACTTCCGGGTCAGGAGATATAAAAGGACTGTGGGAGCTCCCAGACGGCGAGCTGAGCTGGATGGAAGGGTGGCAACGCGTCTGGGAGCTGGAGGATTGTTTCTTAGTGATTATTAGTTATTTGTATGAGTATTGTGGAGGAGAGGGTGTTTTGTACACTGTGGCTGAAGAATAAAGTCAATTTGAGGACTTTTACCTGGTGTCTGGTGTCGTGGACAGGGGCTCAAGGAAGTGAGAGTGCCCCCAATCTACCACACACACCAGAGGGAAATTTTATTGCAGCAGGAAAATACAAACTTAAGGCATTGTTACACAAATACAAGAAGAGAAGCCAAGACACAAAAATTGAGAACTAGTGTTATCATAAGTTAACGTACTCAAGGTTTGTATAAAGAAGAATAATTACCTTTAACAGTACCAAAAATGTTTAGATTTCAGCAACATCCCTTCAAGTAACAGAATTTATTTTTTCATAGCTCTAGAAACAGGAGAGTTCATAAATCTGTTGCTCTTTACCCTCCAGAACCTAAATCTGAAGCCAGATAACAACATCTGAAATTAAGAGAAAAAAGGATGGCTACTGCCTGGCGGAACTGAGTTGGCCTTCTTTCTGACATGTTTATAATACTGCTCAGTGACAGATCTCTGCTGCAACCAATAAATAATTTTATTGCTAATTTTTACAAGGTTGTTAAGTTTATATTCTTATGATGAGTTTGACAAACCAACATATAAAAGCAAATGTAACTACAGATTCAATAAAAGACTTAAAAAAACATGTCATTATAGTTTTGTCCACTTTAAAACAATTGAGCTTCCTAAGAAAGAATAGCCATGTCTGCCCCTTCATACAAATTTGTTCTGTATTGGGATAGAATAGGATGCCAGTCCATTATAAGGCACACGTATGACATAAAGGAGGCATTTTTCTTCCCCCTCCAAACATCTCCCATAGCCGTTCATTCCTAACCTTTCCTGGCACCAAGAATTTTGCCAATGCTTTTATCACTCCTAGTACTGACTTCAGCAGTATACAACATCCGTTCTTCTGTGTCTTCAGTGGCTCCTTACTTGTGTGTACAAAATCCTGTTGTTGACCCATACGATTCTGAGCAGACTTGCACCGGCCTACATCAGCCACCTCCTGCATCACTTCACATCCAGTCTGCCTAATCTGTTCCATGGATGCCTGCAGTTTTGTCATGCCCCAATTAATCTATTTTCTATGGGTGATTTATTGTTCAGTTCTCTTCCACACTGACTTGGTGTTCTTAAAGTTATTAGATCTGCTGTCTTCATTCTGCCTTTTAAAAAGCAACGCCTGACCCAAACATTTGAGAAAGTTTTTCACTCATTAAGGTTCTTAGCCTCTGACCGGATCTTAATGATGGAACTCAGGGGCTAGAGTCAGGTTTTTTTGTTCACCGGTTTTCTAACACTGCACATTATTCCTGTTAATTTTTGTCATTGGCTAATCCTAAATTCTTCATTCATTTATTGCTTCTAATAAATAAATTAAAAGATGCACAATTTAATATATGCATCCATCGTCTAACCCACTGAATCCGAATACAGGGTCACGGGGGTCTGCTGGAGCCAATCCCAGCCAACACAGGGCACAAGGCAGGAACCAATCCAGGGCAGGGTGCCAACCCACCGCAGGACACACACAAACACACACTAGGGCTAATTTAGAATCGCCAATCCACCTAACCTGCATGTCTTGGGATTGTGGGAGGAAACCGGAGCGCCCGGAGGAAACCCACACAGACACGGGGAGAACATGCAAACTCCACGCAGGGAGGACCTGGGATGCGAACCCAGGTCTCCTAACTGCGAGGCAGCAGCGCTACCACCGCGCCACCGTGCCGCCCCCATTGTGCCACATATTATTGGAGAATGGCCATGTGTTGCAAGGTCAGATTGTAAGTCAAAATTTCACTGTACAATAACAATAGTAGTGTGCTGACACTAGTAGTACTTGTAGTCGTAGTAGTTATTGTGTAGTAGCAGTAGCTCAGGTTGCCACAGAGCCAATATCCTATGGAGATTGCAGTAGGGAGCTGAACTAAGAAGAGGGCACAATGAGTAGGGAAGAAAAAGAAGAAGAAGACATTACATTTATATAGTGAAGTTACAGAGGGAGAGAGGGTTGCGAAGCAATCGAGAGATTAGCCTTTGGTGTTTTCACAGTATTTGGACCATAAATAGATAAGCCACCCTGTCATACAGATAAACTAGGTTCAGAATGGCAGGTTCTGTGGACATTCCTTTCTGTTTTTTGTGCAACTACTTTGTGTTTTTCCAATATCATTCTAGGTGCCTTTTCACTTTCTGTTATTAAGCCATAAAGGTAACTTGGATTTTCTTAACAAATGTTCACCTTATAGACTTCCTTGAACACATTTTGAACATTTCTGAAGTGATTGATGTCTGTCCATTTCTCTGTGTGCCAGAATGTGAGTCAGGTTGTGCGGACATGAAAACTTAAAAATGAATTTGAATGAAAATTATAAAGAGTTATAAAATGCTATATGCCTATTGAATTTGAGGAAAAACAGCAAAAGTTGAGTCCCTTTTGTAGAGATCTGCACCCAACTGCAATATAATCAGGGAAGAACAATATACATTATTGGCAAAATGTTGTTAACTCACTTTATTATATTATATTTTATACAATATTAAATAATATTGTACTGCTAAAATTACATCAATGTTGGGGAACATTATATACTGGATATGAGATTTTGTATTAAGAAATTGTAATGTCAACACGATAATGGCAAGCATGGCTCCATGTGGAGTTTGCTCATGCCCTCATTTCTGGTGGGTTTTCTTTGGCTTTTCTATATTCCTCCCATATCCCCAAAGGAATGCAGGTTAGTTTATTTGCCAATTTCAACCTGGTCCTGATCAGGTTTCTGTGTACGAGGACCCTGCGATGGACTGACACGTTCTTCTAGACCAGTAATTCCCAACCAGTGGTTTGGGTTCATGTGCTTTATAAAAGAGGTTTGCAAAAAAAATATTGTAATGGTGGAACTTTAAATCCCAAACGTAAAAAAAATATAAGAAAATATTAAATGTAGGCAAATATATTCACAGTACTATTAATAATACAATAAAAAAATGGGCCAGCAAATCAATTAAATGTCAAATTCATGAATATTACCTCAGTCACTTATGCATTGCGACAAAAGATTCCGTAAAATTGTCGAGTCGCAACAGGTAATAATCTGTAATGCGATGAGACGCTACACCACTGGTGATGCGTGTATATTCTCGTATGATCCGGAAAATTCAGCGAACCGAGAACCCAAATGAGCTCGAAAGAATGAGAATAACATCTGCCGATATAAAAATGCAGCAATCAGACAAGGGAGAGTAGAGTCAAATTGAATCGTATGAAGCACTTAAGAACAACAAATGATTTTAATAAGATAAATTAGTAGTGCATAGTGTGTGTAAATAAATTACGATAAAGACTTTTTACTTAAACGTGTGCACGTCGAACGTGAAAGTGAATAATTATTACTCCGTAATTTTATTATGGATCAATTGTTAAAAACGGGTAGTTTCATCAAGTCTGACAAAAAGCTGGATGAGCAATCAATTGCTTCTTCTTCCACTTCAGTCCCTGATTTGGTATCAACACAGGGTAACAATACTGAAAGTGAAGTGGGCTACTGTCTCTCCAGACTGAAAGCAAGGAAAAAATAGGCAAAAATAGTAAAACAAAAGAGAAGAAACGAAAATATGACGGTGACTATTTATTTAATGGGTTTTTATTTTACCGGGGATTAGTCAGAACCTAAACCGATTTGTGTAATTTGTAATGAAGTCCTGTAGATGTCAAGTCATTTATGAAATATTTGAGTCTGTCCCATAAATATATATAAATATCACATATGTTTAACATCTATTTTAGCTGAATTATGGAGAAATGCCTGTACATAGTACATACTACATTTCATTATAAATCGCCATTACTAATATGGATGTGCTAATGCCTCCTTTCCAGCTGAATTCTCTCTATTTTTATTGCTTTATCATATTTTGGGCTTCTGGACATACCAAAGTAAATTGACTTTGAGCCAAAAAATACTTTCATTCCAGAAACTCAGCATGCCTTCTCACAGTCTATTCATAACTGGATTTGTTCCCAGGACTAAATTTCCATCCATAGTGACAGAAAGCAGACTGAAAAAAAATGTATGTGGTTTGGTATTTGGCATCCTTCACTCTTCTTTTTATTGGCATTTTTGAGGCGAGTATCATCACTGTCTCTTGCTAGTCTTAAATTGTCTACAACCTGTAAAAAGCTTTGAACTTTAAAATTGCTTTAAATGAGAGTCTGGTACAGAGAATTCGGTTTTACGACATAATCATTCATTTGGTTTTCTATCAAACCATCCTTCCCTGAAATGGATTCTTTACAGGTTTGCATGAAACTGAAGATTATGGAAGTAGGACTGGACTTGGAGCAGAAGGCAACCCTGGATGTCATGTCAGTTCATCACAAGACACACCAGCTTACACATCCACATTCGATCATACAGGGTCCATAAACCAGTCTAAATGCAGTTTAGTGTGGCAGATCCCTTAGTGAAAGTCGTAAATATTCAAAGGTATTACCTGTCAATCCACGTGGGCACTACAAATCTATCTGGAATGTGTGTGTTGTACTAAAAGTTGTGATGTAAATATTGCAATGTCATTCCACACCGTTCCTTTGCTCTCTCATGGTGCTTATTAATTAATAATTAATTAATAATTGATTTTAAAGCATTGCTACAATGTGGTCAGCAGAATAATCTGATTGTTATATTTTTAACACCATCACAGATCTTAGAAAGCAATAATTGTTCAGGCAGTAGAATAAAAGAAGCCATCCATTCAATTCAATTTCAGTTTAATCATCTTTTGCATAGAACAGTTCATGAGCACATTCATGAGCACATACTTTCTGACCTAACAATAAATGAGTAAAACATACAATATTTGTTTTCATAGACATACGTCACACTAAAACTGAATGGATCTCAATGACTAATATAAAGAAACAATTTCAATATTGTATATATGTTCCATTTGCAATTCAATTAAGATATGGCGGCAATGGAGAAGAGAAAAACTCCAATCAGCAAGATATGTGGAGATAAAGAACTTCTGGGAGGTCCTCAGTCAGTGATATCAAATAAAGTCACAGTTTTGATGGACTAGGCCAACTTATATCTCTGGTGACATGTCCTATTGTCAGGATTAGGAGCCTGGAAATGTAGCAGTGGTACCAGGTGGCATAAGGGGATACAAAGAGGTAGCAATATGAGCCAAGAGGATGTAGTGAGAAGCATAAGGAAGTGTCTGTACAGGAGGTGCCAAGGGTGTCTTTAAAATGAGCTGGGGCCTGAGGTCTTCTTCCACAGGCTGTTGCTGAGCCTAGAAGCAATTCTGAAGTATGCTGTAGAAGTAACTCCTGTGTGGGATTTAAAGACTACTCTTTATCATTAATCCATCAAGTGTTGAATTGGAAGGTGTGCTTGGCAAGGGTTAGCTGGCTATAGGAAGACAGTCCAGAATCCAGTGTTAAAGACAGGGATGAGAAGATGTGAAGAGAATACTTAATTGTGACATACAAGAGAATGAATGGCATGTGGGTAAAGCATCCCATTCTATAGACACAGTACCTGACTCATATATCCATGTCCAGAGAGGGTGTAGGATTGCAGCTTTACTATCTATCTATCTATCTATCTATCTATCTATCTATCTATCTATCTATCTATCTATCTATCTATCTATCTATCTATCTATCGTCAGAGGTGGCTGGGGTGGCGACCTGGCCAGGACGCCCAGGAGGACTGGAGGAGGGCTTGCGCCTTCCCCAGACCATCTGGGGGCGACAGCCCTGGTTCCTTTGGGGGCCACAGGTACAGAGCTTTGAAGCTCCACCCTGTAGGGGCTCGTGGTCGCCACCAGGAGGCGCCCCCATGCCTTTGGAGCCCTGGACCTCAGCACTTCTGCGACACCAGGAAGTGCTAGGGAGAAGAGGAGCAGGAACACCCGGAGTGCTTCCGGGGTTGCAGCAGGCACTTCCGCCACACAGGGGTGTGTCTTTGGAAGATTGCCGGAACCCACCTGGAGCACATCTGGTTGATAATAAAAGGGGCCGCCTCCCTTCATTCAGGACGAGAGTCGGGAGCAGAGTGGACTGAGCTGGAAGAAAGGAGGCAAGGAGGCATTGTGTGGCCAGGACTTTGGGGGTTTGTGGTGCACTTGGAACTGTGTATATATTTGTAAATAAACGTGTTTGTGGGTGACATGAACATGTCTGCCTGTCTGTGTCTGTGCCAGCCTCCACACTATCTATCTATCTATCTATCTATCTATCACACTCATGTTACAATTTATATATTGTGGAGAATCAGCCCCGGACACACACGGGCACAAAGACACAAGTGAAAAATACACCCTTTTGTTTCCTTTTTCTTAGCACACAGTGCACCAATCACCACCAATAACCTCAGTTTCTTCCTCTCTCTTTCTTTCTTTTCTTCTTTTCTTTACCACCTGCACTCCTCCACACAAGCTCTGTGCACCACCTCCCGACTCCGGAAACTGGAATGGAGTGAGGTGGCATCTTTTATAGTTCCAGGTGCACTCAGATCTTCTCCCAAGTGTGGCAGAAGTGCTGTAAGGGTCCCTAGAAGTACATCACATGTTCCCGGATCCTCTTCTGGGTGTGGTGGAAGTGCTGGAGTTCATGGCTCTTGGACTGTCCAGGCACCCCCCGGTGGTGAACATGGGCCCCAAAAGGGTTGAGCCTCCAAGCTCTAAGCCCGTGGCCCTGATGCAATCCAGGGAGGCTGCCCTCTTGCAGAAGGTATTATTGTGGATATGTCCTATACCCTGGTCCTTCCATCATTGAGGCGTCCCGGCCAGGCAAAGGTCCCAGCTGTCCACCACAATATATATATATATATATATATATATATATGTGTGTGTGTGTGTGTGTGTGTGTGTTGTATATACAGTACTGTTATATATATATACTGTGTGCATTTACTGCATATAAAGATATATAATTACACAGTATATGTATATGTACACTCATTGAGCAAATTCTTAGGAGCACTATATTGATACTGGCTAGGGCCTCCTTTTGCTCTTAAAACAGCTTTAATTCTTTGTGGCATGGATTCCACAAGATGATGGAAAATTCCTTTGAGATTCAGATCCATGTTGAAATGACCGCATCATGTACTTTCTGCAGATCTGCACATTCATGCTACGAATCTCCCATTATTCCAGAATGGTGTTCTGTTGGATTCAGATCGGGTGACTGGGAAGGCTACTGTAGAATGCTGAAATCATTGTCATGTTCATTGAGATGACTTTTGCTATGTGACATGGTCTGTTGAAAGTTAGAAAATGGGTAACTGTGGCCATGAAGGGATGCACATGCCCAGCAACAAAGTTCATATGGGCTGTGGCATTCAAGTGAGGATTGATTTATATGAATGGGCCCAAAGTATGTCAAGAAAATATTTCCCACACCATACAACGCAGGTTGCATGCACAGATTCATACTGTTAGTGCCAAATTCATCCAGTCAGGTTACCTTTTTCCATACTTAAACTGTCCAGTTTTGGTGAACATGTGCCCACTGTAGCCACAGCTTTCTATTCTTGGCTGACTGTAATGAAATCCAACATGGTTTTTGCTGGTGTACACCTCACAGTTCAACGTGTTCTGCATTCTGAGATGCTTTTCTGCTCAGAGTGGCTTTCTGAGTTATCATAGCTTTCTGTCAGCTCAAACCAGTCTGGCCATTTTCCTCCTACCTCTCTCTCATTTCCATCCACAGAACTGCTGCTCACTGGAAGTTTTTGGTTTTTCAAAACATTCACAGTAAACTCTAGAGACTCTTCTACATGAAAATCTCAGAAGATCATCAGTCATAGATAATACTGAGACCAGCCCGTCTGGCATCAACAATCATGCCACAGATGAAATTATTGAGAACACATTTTTTCTCATTCTCATGTTTGATCTAACAGAAATTCCTCATCTGTAAATGTATGATTGTATGCATTGTGCTGCTGCTACATGATTGATTGATTAGATAATTGTTTGTATTATCAGGTGCACAGGTGTCCTTAATCATTTTCTCAATGAGTTTATATGTATATGTCATAAGAATAAACCCAGACAAACTGTTATGATTAAACCTAAATGATAGGTCAAGACTGCAAGAACATCTCCAGAACCTGATGCCTTAGTATATTTATTTATTAAGTACATTCAAGACACAAATTCAAAATACAATGCCATAATAATTATACACTTGTCAAAAAAAGAAAAACAGAAAAAAAATGATAAAACCAAATCCTTCAAAATGACTGTATCAAGGAAATAAAATCCAACCCACTATATCCTAACACAGGGTCACGGGGGTCTGCTGGAGCCAATCCCAGCCAACACAGGGCAGGAAACAAACCCCGGACGGGGTGCCAGCCCACTGCAGGGCACACACACACCACGGACAATTTAGAATCGCCAGTGCACCTAACCTGCATGTCTTTGGACTGTGGGAGGAAACCCACACAGACACAGGGAGAACATGCAAATTCAACGCAGGGAGGACTCAGAAAGTGAACCCGGGTCTCCTAACTGCAAGGCAGCAGCGATACACACTGCGCCACCGTGCCGCCCATCAAGGAAACGAAATGAAGCAAAAATCAAAACTGAAGCAAAGAAGCAATAAACTAACACATAAAATGAAGGATCAAGAACAAAAAGAGGTGTCCATGCATGCACATCTGTGTATCTCCCACACCTGAAGCAAGTATTACCACCCTGGGCCAGGTTGGCAACCCAACGTATTTCTGCAGGAACCTGCAGTGCCTTATTTCACAACAGGAATAGCTAAATGAGATAAAGAAAAGAAATAAACTGGAAGGGAAAACAGTTTATTATCAAAGGCTAAAATTTAATATTCAAAAGTCCCCAACGCCAAATAATATGGTTTAAAAATTCTGATGATTCCAACATAAAACATTCAAAAGATCATTAACTTTTTAAAAAAGGGAGAGTACAACGAAAGGCTGCTAATGCAAGCCAATGCCACAGTGAATGCCTAGAGGCAGGCAGCTGTCTTAAATAGACTGTTTAGATAACTGCACCCGAGAGGTGTAATTTCCAAAAACGGACAATCCCCAGCAAAAATAAAGGATAAATGAGACCAGGGAAAAATGAAGACGAGTAAAGAAAAAAAAAATCAAATAAAACATAGACAAGACAAAAGAAAGGGAGCTGAGAAAAACAATGTTAATATCTTGGAATATCACTAGAACAACACAAGTTTACTTCTCCTTGAACCACTCAATCCATTCCATGCATTTGGTAAATTCCACTAACAGCAAATCTGATTATGTTTAATGACTATGCACTACTGGTACAATCTAACAAACAAATTAAGAGTACTAAATAGTAAAAATGTTGGGGAGCCTCAATGACAGATTTGGAAATGGCTAAGCTAACACACTTTGACAGACATAAAACCACAGTTCTGTATTTAGCTAGAACACACCAAAGCTAAAGACTAAAAATGCAGTGAAGGCCCAAAAATAATTCTCTGTCTGATGAATGGTATGTAAAGGTCATTTCCTTAAGGGACAGAAGGAAATGCTCTGAAATGCTTGTCCAGACAATCTGGCAGAGTCATCTGGAACTAAATACAAGCCTCAACCATCCTAACAAGTCTTGAAAGGATGTGTTTCTGCTAAGAAATTGCAGTACATGAAGGACTGTAAAGCATCGAGTGCCATGAAGTCTTACAGTGTGATGAGTTCAAACTTGAAATGTTTAGTTCAATAAATGCACCAGTATTTTAGAAGATAAGTATAATGAAGCCTGTTTGCAGCCTTCTGTGATGGTGGCAACGTTATTGTGGTCTAGGGGTCCATTTCAGCCAACAGTGTGGGGGGACTTTTTCATCTTTCATAATTCATCTAATGTAGAGTACCATAAGCTAAAAATATTTACATTGGTGCACATATTTAAGCTAAATTTATGTGCACTTACATAAATGAAGCCAAAAAAATGTATATATTGCAAATCACCCAACTCTTAAAGTGTAATTCACAATAATGAATTAGTTATTGTGTATACTTGTGAATTTCCCCCTGGGCTTAATAAAAATATCTATCTATCTATCTATCTATCTATCTATCTATCTATCTATCTATCTATCTATCTATCTATCTATCTTTTTGCTGCACAACTACAGCTCGAGTGACGCCTTGACAATGCTGGCATCCTGCTACTCATCATTAACTGCATGTGCAGAATTTGCGTCATGTTGATTGGTCACTAGTGTGCCATCTGAATAAACCCTCGACACAAGCAACCACATCAGGTCCTTTTCAGTTGCCATCTCACAATTTTCTGCCTTTTGAAGCAGCTCAACACTGAACAAAAAACATTTTAAAGTAAATTTACTCAAGCACTCCAGTGACAATAGGGATTCACTGGGTGCAGCTGATCTGTGTCTTTCCATGCACCCAACTTGTGTGCTGTGCATCAGGTAACCATGACAACTGCAGCCCACCCTGAAGCCTGCGAGGGAGGCTCTCGCCACAACAGGCTGAGACATTCCTGCCTGTTTCTTTGTTTTGCAGCTCAATTGCTTATCAATATATATTAATTCCCAGGTTACCAGAAAGATAGTTATTGTTAAGAATATAATTTAAAAACAGATGTTCATGAAATGACTAATTTTATCTGTCTTTTCTTCTGAGAGCAATTGTCTTCTGTCCTTTAATCATAATCCTTAAATATTTACGCAGCATGGTAGCTGAAGTATCTCATTCTTTGTCATACCAGCAGTGGAGGCTAAGCAGCATATGTGGAGAGGCTGGCAAGAGCCGAGATGACAAAGTGAGTGGGAGAAGAAGACTGTTCAAGAGCGAAAACATTAGCGTAAGTGAAAGCGGCACCCACCCCCGGCACATGGCACCAGCTACACATGGCAGCTATGGATTAGCTGTGTGGATTTGCCAACTGCCATTCTCTTATTTCAGCTTCACAAATGCCACTATAGTGTGTAATTTAAGAATCTTAAAGGGGAATACATGAGATCTGTGTGTCACTCATTCAGTTAACAGAAATCATTTTTAGAAGAAATGTGTTTCTTGCTATATGATAAGTTATCCATTGCAATGGTATGGTCGAGAGGGCCATGTCCATTTTGGATGCACTGCTCATTGGCTTGCTGATGTGTCATTGAGTTCACTTTCAAAAGTGAGCTGAATTCATTCACTTAGGTGCAGCATGGTGGCACAGTGCTTGGGGATACAGGACCTCTTGAGCCCAGTCACTGTTTGTAGGGGCATCCAGGGGTACAGTTGTTTCCTCCCAAATTTCAAAGATGCCTCAAATAAATGAGTGAGGGACTACATTTAACACTGCAATGAAAAAGTGGCATTTTAAAGTGGACACACAGTTAATTCTATTTAATTTACTTTGTTGTTGAGGAATTTAAAATATGTCATGTGCTGGACATGTGCCCTATCCAGGGCTTCTCCACATCTTGTGCCCAAATCTTCCAATGCAGCCACAAAACACTACCACCCTGAACTGGATAAGGATTTAGCGAAATGGGTAAATGGATGTTGGATTTTTAAAAACCTGGGTAGCATGGCAGACTCACAACTACAAGGACCTTATTTAGAATCCAAACCCAACCCTCACCTGTGTTAACTTTACACATTATCACTGTGTCTGTGTCCATTTTTCCAATGGTACTTTTAATTCCTTTCACATCCTTGGACATGCATGTTACTCTAAACTGACCATATGAGTTGTGTGCATGTGTGTGTGTATGAATGAATGTGTGCATCCTGCCCAAGGCTGGTTCTGGCTTTTGCTTGATGCTGGGCTTTGGGCCCCGTGACCTTAAATTATAATACGTGAAGTCTAAAAATAAATGAATGAATAAAACTGAAAGACAGGATCTGGTTTAAATGACCTAAATGAATGTGCATATTTCTCCTTCACACTTGCACAGCACTGAATACAGAGAATGACATAAACTGAATCAGCACACAACCTACACATTATCTTTGAACCAGCATGTGTTAAAAAAAATTACAACACAACATAAAACCTGATTTCTTTCAAGTTTAAATTATTGGAAAATCAAGACAATTTCTAATTATGGAAGATGCTGAGAAATCATTTCATGCATTTATTTCTAGTAGGATTGACTACTGCAATGTGTTATGTGAAGGCTGTTCAAGCCATTTTCTACTCACTTTTCAGTTAATTTAAACTGCTGCTGTGAGAATCATTATAAGAACTATAAAGTACAACCACATAACTCCAGTTCTTAAGTCCTTACACCGGCTCCCAGTTAAACTTGGGCTGATCTCACAATCTATCTTCATACATATAAAGCCATAAATGGCAAGGGCCCTGCTTATCTATCTGAACTTATCATTACTTTCAAACCAAAGCACACATTATGATCTCATGATGCAGGCCTACCAAAGATTCCAGGGATATCAAGATAATAGTAGGAGATTGAGCTTTTTGCTTATATAAAAGATGCCAGTTCTGTCTCAGCTTTTAAATTCAGGCTGAAGACTCAATACCTTAGTATAGGATACACTAATTAGAGCTGCTGATTACCTGTGTATATTATATCTCTCTTTGTTGGTTACTTGTATAAAAATATAAGTAAATAATTCTAAACCTCTACTAACTCTCCTCTATACATTTTCTCTTCTCTGTATCTTGATGTGGAAGTCAGTGCCACAGCTCTACTGCCAAGCTGTTTGCCTACCCATGGAAAGATACCTGAGATACTGGGAGCCTTGCAATGAACAAAAGGGAAGAGTCTTCTGTCAGATAAGGTGGCCCGTCAGTCAGATTTGACTGTAGATCTTCCAGGAGGTGATGGGCAGCCAGTTCGCTGAGGGTTCCAGGACTCTGACTTTGTGTTATAACTGATCATGGACCCGTAAGAGGTTTATTTTTTCCAGGGATGACCCTGACTAGAGTTTTTGTTTTTCTCTCCTCTGTTGTCAACTGATGATAGTTCAACAATTATGATAATAGACAAATATTTTAAGTTGCATTACTAATATTCAGTTTGTAACTGCTTTCCCTTCTGTATTTTAAACAAATCTGTGTCTTTTTGTGCATGCACTATAATTTGTAAAGTTTGTAATAATATCCGTATATTTGTCACGGAACATTGAGCCTGCAGTCAGATATGAGAACTATACAAAAAAAAAATTTAATTAGAGACAAAAGTTAAACCATTCAGGCAATGACTTTATAAGAATGAAGCATTATTAACATTTTGTTAAATAACACAGTAATTAAAGGAACACTTCTCCCAAAAAATATTTTTATATGTTACTTAACCCATATAGTTTGTACTGGTGGTGGAGAAACAAATTCATTCTTGTGTTTTCACAGAGAACGGACATAACAAGGTTTCTTATAGAAGGCAGCCAATGGTGCTAACAGCATGGACAACAGCATACAATATAAAAACTCCATGAAAAAATCTCACATTTCTCTTGTCACATAATCCACATGTCAAGCCATCCAATCATTTGTTCACAACATGCAAGACAAAATCATTTTTAGCAAAAATATTGTTAAATAAATATTTCCAGGAAATGAAAGTAGTCCACAAAGAGGAAGCCCCTTCACATGGAGTTGTGCTTTTGAATTGAAGGCCTGCTTCTTCACCTCAATCATTAGTCAAGAGTCCTGTCTTCACTTTAACAGTGTAAGAAACATACCTGAAAGTAAGAATGTGATAGATAGATAGATAGATAGATAGATAGATAGATAGATAGATAGATAGATAGATAGATAGATAGATAGATAGATAGATAGATAGATAGATAGATAGATAGATAGATAGATAGATAGATAGATAGCGTGGCGGACCTCTGGGGCCTTACTCAGCCTATATGATGGAAGGACCAGAGAAGAGAGTTTATTCAGGACATTATCTCCCCCGGAAGGCTAGAGGGCAGCGCCCCTGACTTGCACTGGGGCCATGGGTTTGAAGCATGAAAGCTCAACGCTGCTAAAGCCCGTGGCCACCTCCAGGGGGAGCCTAGATGTTTGCCAAGCCCTGTTTAGCAGAACTTTTGCCACACCTGGAAGTATTGCCGGAAGAAAGGAAAAAATAAGGAGTACAGGAGTCCTAAAAAAGGAGCCAGCCGCCAGAGTCAGGTGGAGGTGGGCGAAGCTTGCCGGGAGAGGAGTGGAGGCAAAGGAAGAAGAAGAAGAAGAAGAAAAAGGAAAGGGTTTTGTGCTGGACTGTGTATTTTGGTGCTGTGTTGTGCTGTGCTTTAGGGAGTGAGAAAAAAGTGCTTCCCAGCTCGGAATAGAGAGTGTTGTGTGTGTTACATCTGCGTCTTTGCCTGACTGTGTTGGAGCTGGGGTGGCTGTCCGCACCTGGGGTTTCCACATTAGATAGATAGATTTGACAAAATGGATGGGCAGATAGATACATTGTATTTAAGTTGATCATTACAGTCTACATACACTGGAGTAAGAAAGAGTTAATATGAAGTGTTGCCACAAAATCAACTCACCCTCAGCGTTTATATTTTAGTTTCACGTTTGCTTTTTATTTTTCCCTTATTTTTTGTTACATACACAAAAAAGAATAAAAAAAACTTGAAGCCTCCAAAAATAATGCTTTTAATTATGTTTAGTCAGTCGAGATTTCTCTTGCGCATCATTTTTAAGTACTAAATTGCTTTTATAGCACAGCAACACCCTCTGGCAGCCGGTAGGTGAGTCAGTGTGTTATAAAAACTAAAGCACAATTTCCACCCCAGTACATCAAGGCACAGATGGCCTCCCTCCCTGGATCTTAAAAGTGTGTGTTGCATGCCAGCTAAAAATCCAGTATGTTTGGTGTATGCTTGAGATTGTTGCTGGCGAATGACTTCAGGTAAAAAAAAAATGACAAACTGCTGAGCCTTATCTTTAAAATGAAGTTCTATCACCAAGTACTAAGTTTGCAATTTAATTATTCTGTGTTTGTTAAATACACACCATGTAGACTGTGTATACTGTATTTCAGCAGATTTGAATCATCAAAATGTTTTTCTTGTACAGTTCATTTTAAAGTATCATGCTGGCACAGCAGGTAGTGTTACTATCTCGCAGTGCTACAACTCCATTGGGGAACTTCCATGTTCGCACTGAGATCATCTACAAATACTTTTGGGAGTCCACTTCTCAGAGACAGTAGGAGTGAATGAGGGGGTGTCCTGTGATGGCCCATATCCTCCCCTGGCCTTTGTCAATTCCGTGATGCTGTCAATTTTCCCTTTAATTATTTTGTACTGATCAGTGGATGTGCTAATAACATATGTGCCCAAACTTTCTGTTTACGACCATTTTATTTAATCAGTGTGGTTCCTCCATGAATTGACACATTGACACACAATTGACAGTTGCATCCCCTGTGAAATTAAACTGCAGCTATACAATAAAACACGGTTAACAAACAGGGGACGTTGTTCCCCATGGGAGTCTGAAGCACCATGGGACAGTGTAACATGATCAACAATTGGGGTTGTATGATGGGATCCCCCATGGAGTTTCAAGTGCCGCAGTACATTACCAATATGTGGGTAAGTTCATGGGTCATCAGCATGCCAACTGTTCAAAAGTGCTGCACAGCACCTTGAAAAAAGTTGCACGGCGGCACAGCTTAGAGAGAACATTGACTGCCTTGGAACCATACACTTCAACAGTGAAGCTAGGACTGTATTTACATTTACAAGTATTTACTTAGCCGAGACTTTTATCCAAAGTGACTTACAAAAGAGGTCAACATAATGAAATAAACAAGTGCTATAGGACAAGGTTATAAAGAACATGCAGTATGTGCCTCCTGTGGTCCCCGGCCAGGGAGGGCTTGTGCCTCCTCCAGACCGTGAGGGGGCGTCCGTCCTGGTTATTTTGAGGGCCTCGGGTAAAGGGCTTGGAAGCCCAGCCCTGTAGGGACCCGTGGCCACCGCCAGGCACCGCCCCAGTGCCGGAATATCCCAGGAGCCCAGCACTTCCACCACACCAGGAAGTGCTGGGGGGAAGACGACAGGGGACACCCAGACGACTTCTGGGTGCGCAGCCGGCACTTCCGCCACATAGGGGCGTGGCTACAGGGGAATGCCGGGAAGCAGCTGGAGCCCATCCGGGTTCCTATTTAAGGGGCCGCCTCCCTCCAGTCATCGGCAGAAGTCGGGTGGGGGAATCGGTGCTGGAGGCACTGGGGTTTGAGAGTGCACGGTAAATTGTAAATATTTGTAAAATAAACAGTGTGTTGGGTGTAACAACGATGTCCGTCTGTCTGTGTCCGGGCCAGCGTCCACACTCCATATATTGTACATAGGTGCCGGCCCATTGATTAAGCTGACAGCAGTCATCAAGGATTTGAACTTAACATGTGCTGGTATATTTTGAATCATCTACAGCAGCTTGGTGACACATGTTGGTACTCCTGCTAGCAGAGAGTTTTGCTGGTCCAAATGTGACAGAACCAAAGCCTTGACCGGGAGATGGGCCGCATACTTCAATTTTCCATCACATTTCTTATCTGAATGTGGCTGCATGGCCCTAGAGACCTCTGAACATGGACAAGAGAAGATTGGTGACTTCAGGAAGGCCCACGCAGACTATACCCCTCTGTACTTTGAGCGCTCTGTGGTAGAATTGATCAAGGGCACCACATTCTTTGATGTGCACCTGGAGGAGCAAGCTGTTACTTTGTCAATTAACACCCACCTCCATATCCAAGAAGGTACAGTAGCATCTCCACTTCCTTTGCTGGCTGAGGAGGCAAGATAACCTCCCCAGATTTTCACCACACTCTCAGGTTTGAAAACTGAAGTGTCTCTGACCACAAAGTCCTACAACAGACAGTACACACAGCAAAAAAATAACGAAGACCTACCTGCCATTCATTACAGGCATCTTTTTTAAGCACTGCATCCGAAAAGCCTACAGCATTATGAAGGACCGCTCCCACTCCCCCATCATCTTTTACTCCCACTTCCATATGGCAGAAGGCTCTGTAGCACCTGAACCAGTTCTGCCAGGTTCTGCAACAGTTTCTACCCTTTGGCTGTCATATCTCTGAACTCTGTGCTGACACACTCTTCTCAGATCTGTTGCTAGTGTTTTATTCATACGCAGTACAATTTTTACATTTGTCACTATTGTTGTTCTTATTGTTGTTAATAGTTATTTATTATTATTTATTTCAACTTATTACTATCTACTCATTTACCATTTATTCATTATTTATTCATAGTATGGTCTTTCACTTGTCTCGATTTTGCCCTGTGTTTATGTACATGTTGCACCGCATTCCTAGTTTATGTTATTTCATACCACTATATGCTGCAATACTGTGCATGGATGGTGTGATAATAAAGCCACTTGACTTGACGTTAGAGCTCTCACCAGGTAATTAATAACACCCTGAGTTGAGAGAGGTGCTGCTGCTAACTCAATTTCCACTTCAACTCACAGTTCAGAGGGATGACAGCCAGGGGATGAGTGACTTCACTTCCTCATCTTCCATTCTGAGAATCTCTTATAAAATTAATACAACCACAGGAAGTGGGTATTCAACTTAGACACGAGACTGATAGTGATCCAAAGAACTCAACATCTTTAAAGCTTTTGATGGACGGCAGAGGCCATTGTTTTATATCATTGTCCCATTCATTTTACTTATTTGTCCACCATTAAACGGATTTACCACAGGTGTACTCCAATTCTTCATGCTGCTCAACTCTAATTCTTGTTACAATGGCTTTTCTGTCTAACCAAAATTATTGTTCTAGTACACACCCAAATATTTATACAGTGCACCTGGATGGAGGGCACAGATAGGGAAGACAAGCTCTTCCTAAAGTTCACTGTTGTCTCTTTGGTTTTGTCAAATGTTAAGCTGCAGATGATTTAACCTTCAAATGGTCAGGAAAGTCATTAGCTAGTCCTATATATTTTATAAATTTGTGTTATTGTGGGAATCCAGAAGCTATTCCAGAAAGCATCAGGGATAAAGCAGGATCATACTTTGGATGGACTGGTAGTTAAAAGTTTCAAACAAAAAGACACTCACTCAGCCCAGGTCAATTTTGAGTCACCAGTCAACCTTACATATATTTTTAGGATATCATAATTATTAGGACAGGATAGCCTGCTAAACACGTCCTAGTTCAAATGGAAGGAAGAGACAATTAAAGTTCTTTTCATTAAACATTGGTATGCCATCTTTAGGCCCTGACACATGTAAAAAAGTGCAAGAAAGGCAGGAGAGCAGAGGACTAACAGGCCACAGGCACTCCTCCAGAAGTGTTCTGTAAGAAAGCCTTTGAAGAAATAAGCACAATAAACTTCACACTCTTGTTTGCATTAACTTAACACAAAGTCCATTGCTAACCTTCTCTTGTCGAAGGTTACAAAACTCCCCCAAAGCAATGGCAATTCATGTGTAATGCCAAAACCTCGCTACAGACTTGCTGAGATTAATCAAAGACACTCATGGAGTCAGGACTACTCCTCCCGCTTTTTCTATTTTAGAAGTGCTATTAGAATTACAGTACTGAAATCTAGTAGCAGTTGGTATCGAGCAGAGTTGGGGGAGTACAGAAACCAAAAATAACTTTAGATCAGCTGATACTTCTTCAGATGACTGAACAGTAGTAGACTGTTGATAATTTGATTTTGAACTTTGTGTACATGTGGAATCATTTTAAAGGGACAAGTCATTATCGATGTGTTATCATCTGGAAGCTTATTTGGCTGCGTGATGAGGCACCTTCATTATTAGGCCTATTGGGAAAATCCGGCTTTAGCTTTCACTTGTCACTTGAACTTTTTTTTCTCATACACCTAATTTCTCTATTTTCCTATTTGTTTGTTAGGAACTTGATTTTATCATTTTAAATTTATTTTTGTGTACTATTGATCTATTTTAGTGTTATTTTTTGTGACATTATCCCAGCACTGTTTTGTTATCATTTTGGGCACTTTCATTTTGTGTGTTGTTTTTTTTTGGGGTGTCACCATGTTGTTTATAGCAATGACCCCACTTGCCAGTTACATGGTTTGTAACCTGATGTTATCGCAATTCCCCTATAAAAGATGGTGCCATGTTTACTAGAAATTTGACTTTTCACTTATGAAGGTAAAACTTTCACTCTAAGAATCAATAATATTAAAATAATTTACAGATAAAGAACTTTGCTTTCAATTTTAGTCTGGCTGTTGGTTTAGCTTTGACATTAGATTTTTTGCTGATAATTGTTATCCACTGTCAAAGATGAGACAATTGAGTTGCAAAAGATTTTGGGGCAGCCACTCGTATAATTTTTCCTAGCTGCAAATGAGTTGAGAAAAGAGTACATATGTGTACAGATTCAAGTCCAAAACAGAACTGTCTTGTTGAAGCAAAGCAGAGGATAGGAAGTGACGTCATCAGCACCTTTGAACACCATGACAGCTTTGAGTTTGTGTGCACAGGCACAGGGCTCTCTATCAGCTTTGCACATCTGGACACTGCTCTTTATCTCCATTCTTCTTTGCACAACTGCTCAAGCTCTGTCAAGTTACATTGGAATTGTGAATGAATAGCTGTTTTGTCTTGGTCTACATTACTCTACTTTCCCCTTTTATATTCTTTAATGTGTAGCCTTTGTCAGACTGCCTCAAATCTCATAGACTTACCACTGTTTATAAGAAATTGTACTTTATAACTTCTCCCCACCTCCCTTCTATATCTACAGTATAACCTCAGACAGTTATATAGAGTAAAAGACAAGCAGGAGTTAAATTACAACTTAAATAATGTATTATTGATGAAATTCGAAAAAGTAAAATAAATGTGAATATTGGCAACCATACAACTTAGTAAATGCTGATGTGTAGCGTCAGGTGGCACACAGACTTGTTAGTTATTTATAATGCCTCTAGTTAAGTCATCATTTTATGGCTTTCTTCACGACAGGCCACATGCTTATCTCAATATGGCTGCCGATTTGTGCTTCCCAGTGTGGTCTTCTTTTCAGTTCATAATGTGTGAGATGCTCCTTCATTGTGACGGTGAGAGAGAAATAGGTAGGGGTAAAGCAACTGAATTTATACATTCTTTGTCCAAGTCCTTACACCAATAGGACGTTGTGTTACAGAAAGGCCTCTAATTCAAACCAATCCCAGACAGCCATACTTCAGACCAATGGGGGCACACAGTACCTTTCACACCTGCCCCCAAGCTGATGCTTGCCAGCTAGGTAGTCTGGCTTTCCTGTAGGGGTTGATTGAGAATCACTCCCCCACCCCTGTCATAAAATTACAAAGACTCAGTTCTAAAGGGGGTGTTAAACATCAAACAATTGCTGTTATTATCAATGATATAACACTAATTTTACATTGCTTTGTCTAAGTTACAAAGACATACAAAATATTTATCAACTTAACAAAGTTCACACCACAACCATAGCCTTTATCAAGTCTAGTCACAAACTGTCAATTGAATTATGATATGGACTCCATGACATTAACTTTGTGACTTTGTGTTTTTTTTAGCCAATTCTGTGTATCTTTGGCTTTATTCTTGTGGTCATTGTCTTGCTAGAAAACAAATCATCTTCTTGCAGAGTCCATCGGATTTTCCTTTCAGGACTTCCCTGTGCTTTCCTGTATTCTTTTTACCCTCCACCCTCACAAGCCTTTCAGGGCCTGCTGCAGAGAAGCATCACCACAGCATGGTGCTGCCACTACCACATTTCATGGTGGGTATGGTGTTTTTTTTGAAATTGTGCAGTGTTTGGCTTAAACCTATTATGGTATTTAGTTTGATGATGAAAATCTAACTTTTGCTCACATCAGACTCTAGAACCTTTTTGCAGTGAATTTCAGAGTCTCCCTTGTGCCTTTTGGGTTTTTTTAACAGTGGCTTTGTCTTTGCCATTCTCCCGTAATACTGAGGCTGGTGAGCACCCGAGCTACAGTTTTTGTCTGCAAATTCTCTCCATTTTCATCCACTGTAGCCTGTAACTCCTTTTAGAGATCTCAAAAGTGTCTTGTTGGCCTCAATCAACAGTCATCTACCTGCACAATCACTCAGTATTGCCTATGGCTTGCACTTGGCACATGTATAGATGGGTCACACTCTTTCCACTTCTCAATCATTAATTTAACAAGGAATATTCAGTGACTTTGATGTTTTCTTGTCTTCATCCCTTGACCTGTCCTTTTCAATTACCTTTAAAAGAGACGTTGAGTGTTTCTTCACTGTGTAGTTTAGGATTCAATAGTAACTCAGCAGAAGATAAGGTGCATTTAGCCTATAATCGATAGAAAACCCTGTGACTACAGCCAGGTCATCTTCATTTAACTAATTATGTGACTTCTAAATACAATTGGCTGCACCAGAGGTGATTTAGATGTGTCTTGTTAGAGGGGATTAAAACGTATGTAATACAGTGCATCCGGAAAGTATTCACAGCGCATCACTTTTTCCACATTTTGTTATGTTACAGCCTTATTCCAAAATTGATTAAATTCATTTTTTTCCTCAGAATTCTACACACAACATCCCATAATGACAGAGTGAAAAAAAGTTTACTTGAGGTTTTTGCAAATTTATTAAAAATAAAAAAACTGAGGAAGCACATGTACATAAGTATTCACAGCACAAACCAAGCATGAAGTCAAAGGAATTGTCTGTAGACCTCTGAGACAGGATTGTCTCGAGGCACAAATTTGGGGAAGAGTACAGAAACATTTCTGCTGCTTTGAAGGTCCCAATGAGCACAGTGGCTTCCATCATCCATAAGTGGAAGAAGTTTGAAACCTCCAGGACTCTTCCTACAGCTGGCTGGCCATCTAAACTAAACAATCGGGGGAGAAAGGCCTTAGTCAGGGAGGAGACCAAGAACCCGATGGTCACTCTGTCAGAGTTATAGAGGTCTTCTGTGGAGAGAGGAGAACCTTCCAGAAGGACAACCATCTCAGCAGCAATCCACCAATCAGGCCTGTATGGTAGAGTGGCCAGACGGAAGCCACTTCTTAGTAAAAGGCACATGGAAGCCCGCCTGGAGTTTGCCAAAAGGCACATGAAGGACTCTCAGACCATGAGAAACAAAATTCTGTGGTCTGATGAGATAATAGATTGAACTCTTTGGTGTGAATGCCAGGCGTCACGTTTGGAAGAAACCAGGCACCGCTCAACACCAGGCCAATACCATCCCTACAGTGAAGTATGGTGGTGGCAGCATCATGCTGTGGTTATGTTTTTCAGCGGCAGGAACTGGGAGACTAGTCAGGATAAAGGGAAAGATGAGTGCAGCAATGTACAGAGACATCCTGGATGAAAACCTGCTCCAGAGCACTCTTGACCTCAGACTGGGGCGACGGTGCATCTTTCAGCAGGACAATGACCCTAAGCACACAGCCAAGATAAGATCAAATGAGTGGCTTCAGGACAACTCTGTGAATGTACTTGAGTGGTCCAGCCAGAGCCCAGACTTAAATCCGATTGAACATCTCTGGAGAGATCTTAAAATGGCTGTGCACCGACGCTTCCCATCCAACCTGATGGAACTTGAGAGGTGTTGCAAAGAGGAATAGGCGAAACTGGCCAAGGATAGGTGTGCCAAGCTTGTGGCATCATATTCAAAAAGTCTTGAGGCTATAATTGCTGCCAAAGGTGCATCGACAATCGACAATGTCGACAATCGACTTATGTACATGTGATTTCTCAGTTTTTTTATTTTTAATAAATTTGCAAAAACCTCAAGTAAACTTTTTTCACATTGTCATTATGGGGTGTTGTGTGTACAATTCTGAGGAAAAAAATGAATTTAATCCATTTTGGAATAAGGCTGTAACATAACAAAATGTGGAAAAAGTGATGCGCTGTGAATACTTTCCGGGTGTACTGTATATTAGTCAGTCAGTCAGTCATTGTCAAACCTGCTAACCTGAGGTGTGGTGGGGCCAATCCCAGCCAACACAGGGTGCAAGGAAGGACACAAACGCCGGGCAGGTTGCCAGCCCACCGCAGGACACACACACACACCCATACACCAAGCACACACTAACGACAATTTAGGATCACCAATACACCTAACCTGCATGTCTTTGGACTGTGGGAGGAAACCGGAGTACCCGGAGAAAACCCACGCAGACACAGGAAGAACATGCAAACTCCACACAGGGATGACCCAGGAAGCAAACCCAGGTCTCCTTACTGCGAGGCAGCAGTGTAATATATCATTTTGTGTTTAATATTTGTAATTCATTTTGACAACTTTACAATGATCTGTTTTCACTTTGACATTTTAAAGACTCTTTTTTTGTTCATTGATATCAAAAAAGACAAATTAAATCCACTGTGCTTCAATGTTGTATAGCAATAAAATGTGAAAACTTCTCAAGATGATAAACAGTTTTTTACAGGCACCCTGGTACCAATTTAATGTTAGTTTGGTTCCTGAATTTCACATAATTATTATTTTTTGCAACTATAATCAGATGAGTGGAATAGTGGTCAATGCTGTTGCCTCACAGCTGCAGAGCCTTGGGTCAAATCCCACTCTGGGAGAACGTGTGGAGCTTGTTCTGAGTGTACTCCCATGTCTGAATACTTCATTTTCAGTTCCATATTCCAAAAGTTAAGTGGCAAGTCTAACTTGGCCAAGTGTGTATCAGTGTGCCAGCTGATGGATGGGTGCTGCCTAGGGTTAGCTACCACCTTGAGCACCTTGTGACTGGAGTAAGTTAGAAAATGGATGAATGTTATTGTACATTCCCAATATTTAAATAATATTCATATACAACAGCACGATGTAACCTATTTTCAGTCATGCCATTACTGTATGGAATGGAAGAGGCTCAAAACCTCAGTGCTGCATCTACATGTAGAAAATGCACTGGCAGGGAGGTCTTAAGTAGAGAAGTACAATAATAAAACCTGTGGAGGACTGGTATGAAAGATTAGGAGAAGAAAATATCAAATTTGAGTAGGGTTCATTTATCAAAATCATTCCCAGGTTGGCTAGAATTATTGGTTTATTTCTCAATATTTATCATGCGTACTGGAATTGACTTTTTAGTAGTGTTCATAATGTTTGATCACATTTCTATGTACATATTATTGTAAGTGCCTGGGTGGAATGACTAGCATCCAGACTAGGACTGAGGCAGGTTCCTTGCCCAAATGGCAGGTTGTGATGGATGGACAGGCATCCTGACCAGGTTGCTTGCTGGTGCCTTTCCTGTCTGGGAGTTTATAATGGATGAACAGGGGAAGTTTGCCTATTCAGAACAATTCCTTCCCCAGTAAGGTAGATGGCAGCATCCCTTAGGTCTCAGAAGCACACCCATAGGGCAATATGGGAGTTGTAGTTCCAATGGGCAGCCCTGCTTGGTATCTTGGGGGTTGCCTGAGGGTGCTGTAGAAAGGAGGGATCTTTATTTTATGAAGTTTCCACCTGACCTGGAATTGCTTCCTTGATGCAATATGGTGGCACCAGACGTACTCACAGGTCAGACATAATAGAACTCACTCGATCTTATCCATGGCGAGTCAGAGTTGGGAGGCAGAGGGCAACACTCACCTGTAGCAGAGGAAGGTGGGGAAAGAGTGATATATTATCTGTGATCGTGGTATTTTGATTTTGCTCACTTGTGATGGTACTGTGCTTAATAAACAAATCTTTTATTTTAACCCGAGACTGTGTTGGGTGTGTTGGTGTCTTGGGTTTGGGGCTTGGTGGTGCCCCCTACTGCTTACAATATGGATGTGTTTTATGGACACAAGGGTGGAACTTCAACTTGTACCCAACATTACAGCTCCTGAAACTCACATTCAAATTAAAGTTTCTGCCAGTATGCAGTCTGCTTGATTTCTTCATATTGGTGAGGACTTTCTACATGTTCTCCCACAAACTTGGACATTATGTTACTTGGTGACTCTAATTTGAGTGTGAGCATATACTGTGACAAAATGACATCCTGTCTCATTATAATCAATTCTGTCCATGTAGACGTTGATTCCTTGGGACTGTATAAGGACTAAAGCAAGCAGAGAAAGTGAATAAATGGATTTTTGTCACCTAAATAATCTGCACATAAAATTATAATATAAAAGGTCTATGTTTGTCAGCAGGAATGCATTTGGTGACTACTGTGATGCATTGATTTTCCAACATCTATTTGTGCAGTTCTAAATAAGATGTGGAAGAGTTTTAGCGAGTGAAGGAGGCAAAAATTTAAAAATCCTCTAAGCTATCACAAGAAAAAATTGGTTCAAGCCATACTTTGCTCTAGGATGTGGGATTGGGAAGCTTCCAATAATAAATGATTTTTATTTTTCATAGGAGTCTTCTCTTTGTATGCTATTTCCACATTAAGCTATTTCAAAAACAGTCATTTATCAACCAGGGATGGAAATTTCTCAGCTGTCAAGAGACAGAAATTACAACAAGCAGATGCTGTTGGCGGGGAGCACAATTATTTAAATGGCATTAATTGAAAAATGATTACCTCTGCCTCAACAGAATGTGTCTGTTTTACTAAGAAGTAAGGCAATTGGGAGGCGCTTTGTCAGAATTCTTCTCCCCTATTGAATTTCCATTTTCAGCCTAGTGTGTGGCAGTGTTTTATATCAATTAGGATGTGGTCTAAATGTGGGCATTCCAATGTAAGGCTCAGTGCTGGCAGGTAAGATTATAGTACCTCAAATTTTAATAACCATGTTACTTAAATTGATAACCTGTAGCAGTGTTGTGTTCCGTATTCAATTATTTTCTGCATTTTAATACTGTCATGCCCCAGGAAAGAGAGATCAGTCTGGAGGAGAGGGCTCTGATTTAATCTGCAGAATTTGCCAGACAGCTCACATAATTTAATTGCTAGTGAGGTCTGCTCAGCATTGACTTATTCATTTTTTCCACCTGGTTGTTAAATGTTCACCTTTCAAAAATGAGTTGACTACTTTATTGAATTTGATTAGGAGCCACAAGTCAATATTTTTGTCATTTTGCCACTAGCAGTTTACATTTACTATTTAGTTAATGCTTTTTGGCAAACAGGTCGTGGAAATGAATGAATGTAACATGAAATCAGATGATTATCCTCATCATGTTTTCAAATTTTATGTAGACCTTTCTATAATTAACAATACTTTGTATGAATGACACAGTACAACGGCTTAAGTCTTCTATAAACCATTGGAGAAAGTAGTGCAATAGAGAGAAAATTTCAAAACTGTAAAAATTTTAGGCTTTCCGATCACAGTTTTCTGGCATCTGTATGTGTCCATCTGTTGATATTTGCGCCTAACTTGTGAACAAATCAACCACTTACAATTAAATATGGCACTCTTAATGCAACCCTGAAATGCTAGAACTCTATTTTGACCAAATCAGTTTACAAGAATTTACCAAGGAAATTATTACATTCATGAGCAGCATTACAAATACAGATGTATTATAACTGAAATTGATGCAGCCAATCATTCACACCTAGAAAAAGAGGACAAGACTATGTCATGTCATTGTCTAACTCACTTAATCCAGAACAGGGCTGCAGGGGAATATGGTGCAAGGCAGAAACAAACCCTGGACAGGGTGCCGGTCCATCATAAGGTGAACACTCCTCCTCACACCCACACACCAAACACACACTAGGGCTAATTCACCTAACCTGCATGTCTTTGAACAGAGGGATGAATCATGAGCACCATGAGGAAACCTACATGGGGAGAACATGTAAACTCCATGAAGGAGGAACTCGAGACGCAAACCCAGGTTGCATTACTGCAAGGCAGCACTGGTACCAGTGGCCCACTGTGCCACCTCAGGGAATTTTACATTTATTAAAAATAAATGACAGAGGTAAGGGACAATCTGTAAATTATGAACCAATGCCTAGACCTTAAGAAAAGCACCAGAAATATCCTTTCCGATCCCAGCCATTCTCTTTCTCACACACACACACACACACACACACACGCACACACAGAACTCTTCCTTCCTTCAGATTCTAGACTGAGTGAGAGCTCTGGGTCTGGGCATAAGTCGGGTTTAAGTCCTATGGGTTACTTCTGGTCTAGCGCCACACTTCTATGGTCAGAGGTTTTTCTATTTTTTCAATGAGTAAACCAGGTTAGGATTCCTTCTACTGCCACTTGGGGTCCCTACTGTTATAATTTTAAAAAGTTTTTATTTGATTTTACATTTTATTCTGTAGTTAGGCGATCTGTTTCTAAGCATCTGGGAGACTGAGAATGTGGCAAATTCTGTGTAAATGTATTACTTTCAGTTTCATTTTATAGTTGTTATTATTTTTTAATGATATATTTTGTTGTTCCAGCTCATCCATTTTTTTAGAGGTGACACCATTTAAGGACTCTAAGCAGCCCTTTTGTTGATAGTAGCGTCTCCATTTGCTTTCATGTGTCAACGGGAAGTTGCAATGTCCAACATTATCAAGTATTAGTCTAAAAATCAGAATGATTTCCAGATTTCTAAGATTATGAATGCAACCAAATAATTCTAGCCAAAAACGTGTTGGAATACAGAGCCAAAAGATTTTGTTAAAAGAGTTTGTGTTTTGTGTTAGTATTAAGGCTTTGGGACATAATAGCTTGACTTCCTGGTTTTGTTTTCAGGATTAATCCACCAAAAAAATATATTTTTATATGTTTGTAGTTATGGCCGATAGCCTTTTTTAATCTTTTGTTCTCATGAAAAAGGAGATAACAACATTTTTCATACAATAAACTTCAATGGGGAAAACAGGGACCATCAATGAAGAACAGCTAACACAATAAAATGTCCAAGACAAAATGTCAAGTTTCTCATGTCACATAATCCACATGTCAGTTATCCAGTCATAGACTCACAACATCCAAAACACATGCATTTTTTGCTAAAATATTGTTCAACAAATAGTTCCAGAATATCAGAATAGCACACAAAACTGAAGTGTGTTTAAACAGGATTGATCTTTTGAACTGAAGGTTGACCAATGAATAAGGGGGTGACGAGCTTATCAATTCGATTACTCCTTTACCTAATGTAAGCCCACCACACTCTTGCTCTTTTAAATTTTCTCAATATTATTACTATTTATTTAGTAGATGCCCTAATCCAAGATGAATTACAAAGCAAGTTATAATGCATACAAAAATGATTAGAAGGTCCAAACATCAAAGTAACAGAGAACAAGTGAAAAAAAACAAGAAAAATGCAGTAATTACTATATAACTAAATTTGCAACCAGTGTAACATAAAGATCAATATCCTAAACTCACTGTCTCTACAACAGCAGCTATCCTGTAGAAGAGACACTTAGCAGTTCGACAATATTCAATGAAAAAGTGTGTTTTCAAAATATGTCTAACCATACAGTTTGAATAGCCAAAGGGAGATCATTCCATAGCTTTGAAGCAAGAATGAAGAAGCATTGACACATCTGGCAAGAGGAAGTACGGTCAGCAGACAGACAGAAGAAGAATGAAGACTACTTGGAGAAACATATGGAGAGACCAAAGACTGGAGACACTGAGGAGCAGAACTACAGGTCAAGACAAGAGTTTTGAACTAGATCCTTGAAGCATTTGTGAGCTATTGAAGAGACCGAAGCAGAGGAGTACTAGGAGTGAAAGAAGGAACAAGGGGATGTGTGGAGTAATTAGTAAGAAAGGGTTGAAAGCTCTAAATGACCGGATCGGGTCATTAAAGAAATACATTTGATGAATTAAAGTGAGGAATCCTGAGTCATGCTGACATTCCTGCTCAAGACTAATGGTAAAAGGTAACATCCTGAGCAATGATCAGGTACCTTTTTAGAATAATCTAATAGTTACAACCTTCTCTTCCTTCTTATACTCCCATGGTTTTTATTTTTTTTATATACTTTGCTTCCTATAGATCAAATTTCAGCATGAGTGAGTGCTGGTGTGCCCTGCAAAGTCCTGGTGTGTTGTCTTGCATTGTTTCCCGACTTTCTACATAGTACTTCTTGGAGAAATTTCCACTGCACCCATTAACTAAGTGAGCAGATGCAGGAAATGAATAGATCAGTGTCTAAAAGGAAATAAAAGGTAATGTGTCATGTCTCTTATGTTGACATATGCGTAGAATTTGAAGTAGGAACTTTATCTAGATTGTATGAGTGTGTTGGACTGGCACCAGAACCACAGCTGGCACAGTTCCTACACTCAATGCCCCTGGAATAGGCACTGGACCCTCAGACCACTGAATCAGATTAGGAAATTGATGGCTCAATATTAAATGCCATTGTATGGTGCTCACTATAAAGCTACACAGAATAAATCCTTTATATTCCAGTCATGCATTGCATGTTTCTGTGCTGCATCTTTGACACCCCACCCCCCACACGTATACCCATTATGTATAATAATACCATGAAATTTATCAGTAGGCAAGCATTTTCTAGATGATTGCTTTTTGTGGCTTGATTATCAAGTGACGACTCATTTTTTGGGTGTATATTTTCATTTCAGTGGCTAATGTGAGTTTTATGTTGCTGAACTGACCATTTTCCCTTTTAATGGTTTACCCTGAAATGGCACCAAATGATAAGTCTGTGCAGATGACTATCTCAGGAAACGCAAGAAAAATAATTAATGGCTCTTCCTTTTTTGCTGAAAGGAAAACATATAAAGAAATGGATGAGGCTTTATGAGCTTTTCATGCATCCGAGCTGCAGGAAGCAATTTAAAATTCCTATGCCTTCAGGAATAGTACAACAGAACATAAAGCAACTGCAGATTTGCATCTTGGTGCCTGACAGTAACAGATCCAAGCTGTAAAAAGTCAGATGTATATAGGAAAGAAAATGTCTCTATGTGACTTAATAAAACATCCATACATCCATCCATTTTCTGATCCTACTCTTTCATTCCTGGGTGATGAGAAACATACTATCTTTCAATGGAAGACTGTTGGAGTGCCCTTCTAGTTGGGCCTGCACAGGTAAACTCTTTCATATATCACTCCATTATTGAACCTATTTAATTCAGTTCAGTGTCATGTGGCCAGCCGTGACAGAGCCAACCCTGAATGGTCATCACAGAACACACTCATGCACACACTTATCTTGGGCCAATCCTCTGTCCATAAATTATTTATAAACCTACTTAAACCAATTCAGAGTATGAGGTGTTCAAGGCTCCCCCAACAACATTGGGTCTAAGTCATGAACCAGCCCTGTGTGGACGCAAGACTTTCTCATTCTCATGTAAATCAACACACCAACACTGGCTCTGTCTTGGAGCTGCCTTCGGCAATGAGGAGAAGAAACTGGGGTACCAGCAGAAAATGTAAACCATGCACATTCCACATAAGCAGTGAGCTGGGGCCTCATGTATAATGCAGTGTGTAGAATACATACTAAAATAAGGCATACGGACAAAAGCAGAAATGTGAATATGCAAAAAAAAATTAAGTTGCACAAAACTGAGCGTAAGCCAAGTTCCATGCACTTCAGCTCCATAAATCCCAGCCTGCCACCCTACGCCGAATCCTCCTAGAATTATGTCCCTTTGAATATACACATCAATATAAATAGCCCTTTAAGTTCAGCATTTTGTGAAAAGACAATGGCAAAAGCACTGGGAAAAAAGAAAAAATTCAGCAAATGTGAAGTGGAGGCAAGGAAAAAGTTACTATTTGTTGGCTTAAGCAGTGGTATAAGCAACAAGAAGCTGAGTGATACAGAGTAGAGGAGACACTTGAAAGTTCAAGTTCAGAAGGTGGCACAGTGTCCAAAATAAAAAAGAAGTGGTCAGAAATCAAAGTCGCAATGAAAAGGCAAGTCTTAGCCGACCATCTGCGTTTCATATGAAAGCGTATAAGGGTACAGAGAAAAGAAAAAAATAGGGACATTGTGAAGAAATAAAGGTCAAAATGTCGATTTTCATATCAAAATTTCCACTTTAATCTTGTAGTTTATTTTGTCATTAAAGTGGAATATTGTAAACTTCATCTTAAAATTGATGTCTAATTTACTAGAATTTTCAAATTCCATCATAACTAAAGTAGCACATTAAATGCTTCGTATTCTGTGTTCTATGTGTGTGAATCAGTATGTACTTAAACAGGCTTTTTCTTTTGTAGAAAGGAATGTGTAGGCACTGAACTTCACACAGAATACATTACATTTACGATATGACAGCTCTCCGACCATTTTAGAATACTATGATATAATTTTCACGATGAAATGCATTAAAATATGTATTAAACAGGGAGCATAGTGGTGCAGTGGTAACAATGAGTTGGCATCCTGTCCAGGGATTGTTCCTGACTTCCACAAGATGCTTGCTGTGGTGCGTGCGACCCTCGATGAAATAATTTATTGCAGCAGTACCGTCCCTGTCAAATGTACCAACCTCCAATTCCTGTCCTTGTATTTTATTTTGCCATGTAACCAATCACCACAATAAATGCTCTTTAATAAATGTCAAACCAGCTGTAAGCTTAGAATGCCTGTTCTCCAGAACTTTTAAGGAGCATTGAAAAATCTTCGTAATACGTGTTTAATTATTCCATCCACCTATCCATCCATGATTGTGCTAGTCCCAGCAAGCCTACAGTGCGAGCAGGAAGAATGCCTGGATGGGGCGCCATCTCATCACTACCCCTGTGGTACCACACCCCCACATGTTTAATTATTAACAATATATAATATTTAAATGACGTTAACAATTTATCTGTATAATTAATGTAATATGCATACTTAAATGCATTTCGTCTGAAAAATGCTGTTAGGTATACATAATGGTATTCAAACAGCACACAACTCCAAGAGGATAGCACTTGGAAATCTAAATCGACTTAGACACCAGTCATCATCATCTGTAAATACGCGCTCTCTTCTATTGAACTGAATTGAATACCTTGAACCTCATGGTACAATGAGATTCAAAAAGCAAATTCTCCAAAAACATATTTTTCTATAAAATTATAAAATAACAATAATAATAGTAATAATAATAAGATAAAAAAACTATGCAAAACATACAGTATGAAAGCATAAGTAAAATATTGTGCAGATAGTGTAAATGGTTCATAAAGTGGCCCAGGTTGTGTAAAATTGCAGCTGTAGTGCAAGTTTACAGTGAGGTAACTGTAATTCTATGTACAAGCTGTTCAACCAGGAGCATTTGATGGACTGATTGAATGTGTTTATAGCTCTTGGGATGAAACTGTTTCTGAGTCTCAAGGTCCATGCATGAAAGGCTCTGAGGCTTTTGCCAGATTACAGAAGTTCAAATAGACTGCGTCATGACTGAGTGGAATCCATGCCGATGCTTGTGTCTTTCCTTACGCAACATGTGCATAAAATCCTGTTGGAAGCTGTATTCCAATAATCCTGTGCGCTCTTGACACAATTCACTGTAGAGCTTTCCGATCAGCTGCTGTAGATATGTGATTCAACACTCAGGTACAGTGGGTTAAATTACTCTAAGTAGTGCACTGAGAGTAACAACGCTAAAGCAGCATTTGGAATAGGTTGACCATTCCGTGCACCATTATATTGTTAAAGGTTGATTACCATCAGATGCCTTAAATTTATAAAAGATATGCTGTTAATTACAGTGTATTTGATAAAGCCCATGTCATGTATATGAATCTAAAAAAGAAAGGGAAACCTCACAGGAACAATAGCACTGATTTGACACTGTGTGCCGCCAGTTTGCAAAACCAAGTGGAAACATGCATACTCATGGGGTTGTGCTGCCATGAGAATGTGCATGGTTTTACACCAAGTTTAGTTTTTATACATCATGATGTGAACATGGAAACGGGCGTATGCAACATTTTTGTACATACACACTGTTTATACATAAGGTTCCTGGACAGGAAAGGAACCTGCACTAGTATTTATCCCATTTGAATAATTTCACTCATGAAGGCACTTTGTGCTTTCCTTGGAAATCATGATGACACTTTGCACTTCTCTGATACTACCACTAAGACTACACCACAATTTACACCACTCTCATAAAGTATTCTATAGTCATGTGTTGAACTGGGCTACTTAGCAACAACAAAAAGAATAATATTGTAATAAGCACCAAGATGGAAAGACTGAGACATACACTGAATGAAAGTTTCATCCAATAATGGGCATGTTTATTTAAGAATAAATAATTCATAGGTAGACTTCCAGCAGAATCACCTTCTCTCTGTTACATCCACGGGAAATGTCTTGTAAAATAACAATAACTGAAACTAGCCACAGCTATTCTGCCACTGTTTCTGAAGTCACATTCACTGTTCCAGTGATCCCAGTCATCTTCCAGATTTAGGTGCTGTGTCCCACTCTGTGATTCCCCCTTTATCTTCTGCGAGGCTATATTTATCTAATGTAGGGCTGCCAACAAACCATGTTCTCATTTTTATGCGCCATAGACTGTCTGAGAGGAATTTCTAAAATTTTGAAAACGTCTGGAAATTTGGATCCTAAATTTTGAAAATTTCCTTATCCTTATCAGTGGTAAAAGTTGAATGGCATACACCAATCAGTATTTGCAGAAGTAGTGCACACACTTTTTTCCTAGAATCTTAACTTTTGTTCCGGTAGTAAACAACACAGATATTGGTGAGAGTAGAAACAACCTTTTGAGTTCTTGGCTTTTGTCTATCTTCACTTGGCTTTTTCACTTCATCTTTTGAATTCAGCTTTATTTTCTTGGTGAGTAGATAGTTCATTATAAATGTTGTTCCATTTCTTTATTATTTGTAATCCTAATTCATCGTAACTAAGTGAATTTATTCAAAATCAAAATTAAAATTTCACGTTTTGTATGAGAGTTTGCATTGTTGATTCTTCTTTCAGCAGCTTGGTTAAACAAGAAATTTCATACATCCAGGTACAGTCCGTCGTGTTTAAGTACTGTTTTGTAATATTTTAATGGAAAATATTGTTATTAATACGAATTGTTCCAAAATGGATTTAGAATTATAAATGAATGAGTCAACTATTAAAGTTTAAATTAATTAAAAAAATTATAAATTCATATAATATAAATTTAATGTCTTTTTAGTTATCGGTTGATCAAGTAATAAGTCACTTCTTCAAATAATTTATTAATATTTTCATAATTCTTTCATTTACATAAATTCAGGAATATCTATTATGATGAAAAGAAAGTGCAGGTTCACAGACTATTTGAACAACAAATATCCTTATTTAATTAGATTATATCACATTTACTGAGATAAATAGCTTCAGTGGAAAAATATAAAAGAATGTAGATAAAAGCAAATAAACTAAATTGAGAAGAATAACATTATTATTCTTTTATTAGAAGTGAATTTACTATGTGTATCACTTTTACAGGTTTATTTAAGCTACCCAAATAAGAGTGGAAGAAATGAACTCTGTTAATTTAAGAGACTTGACATATTCAAAATATTTAACACATTATTAAGGTGCATTATTGCATCATAGGGAAAGGCATCGTCAAAAGTCCTCATTTTTCAACCCAATTTCCTCCTTATTTCCAGATAAAGAGAGCTGGCATCCCTAATCTAATGTTCCAGGAGTCTCTGACTGCCCTCTTAAACCTTCTCGGGAGGAGGTGTGTGGAATGAAAAGCTCTATTTACCTGTCAACCATCCAGCCCTGCCTGTCTATAGGGTTATATGCTGGTTGCATCCAGACCTCCACATGTTGATACTGTCATTTTGCTTTTAAATCACACATACATGCTCACCCATACTTCTGGTAATTATCTTGATGTGCATGCCATCAATCACAACAACTCCAGGAAAAGCAGCGACTTGCATGAATGCATCTTACTTTAATATTACCACATATGGAGTGGTCAGGAAATATATACAGTAAATCTGTGTATTACCTCACACATTGTAAGGACGTTCAAAGTTTGATGCAAAATTTAAGAAATCGTTAGTTGTAAAACACTGAAGTCTCTTCATTTCAGCTGACAGTGCACAGCTTCTTAACATAGCTGGAGCAATCACGTGACAAATAATATTTGTTATTAATATTACCCCATCTCTGTCAAATCAATCTCTTCATCCATCCATCCATCCATCCATTCTCTTCCGCTTATCCGAGGTCGGGTCGCGGGGGCAGCAGCTTAAGCAGAGAGGCCCAGACTTCCCTCTCCCCGGCCACTTCTTCCAGCTCTTCCGGGAGAATCCCATGCTCCCAGGCCAGCCGGGAGACATAGTCCCTCCAGCGTGTCCTGGGTCTTCCCCGGGCCTCCTCCCGGTTGGACGTGCTCGGAACACCTCACCAGGGAGGCGTCCAGGAGGCATCCTGATCAGATGCCCGAGCCACCTCATCTGACTCCTCTCAATGCGGAGGAGCAGCGGCTCTACTCTGAGACCCTCCCGGATGACTGAGCTTCTCACCCTATCTTTAAGGGAAAGCCCAGACACCCTGCGGAGGAAACTCATTTCAGCCGCTTGTATTCGCGATCTCGTTCTTTCGGTCACTACCCATAGCTCATGACCATAGGTGAGGGTAGGAAGGTAGATCGACTGGTAAATTGAGAGCTTTGCCTTACGGCTCAGCTCCTTTTTCACCACGACAGACCGATGCAGTGCCCGCATCACTGCGGATGCCGCACCGATCCGCCTGTCGATCTCACGCTCCATTCTTCCCTCACTCGTGAACAAGACCCCGAGATACTTGAACTCCTCCACTTGGGGCAGGATCTCTCCCCCAACCCTGAGAGGGCACTCCACCCTTTTCCGGCTGAGGACCATGCTCTCGGATTTGGAGGTGCTGATTCTCATCCCAGCCGCTTCACACTCAGCTGCGAACCGATCCAGAGAGAGCTGAAGATCACGGCCTGATGAAGCAAACAGGACAACATCATCTGCAAAAGCAGTGACCCAATCCTGAGTCCACCAAACCGACCCCTTCAACACCCTGGTTGCGCTTAGAAATTCTGTCCATAAAAGTTATGAACAGAATCGGTGACAAAGGGCAGCCCTGGCGGAGTCCAACTCTCACTGGAAACGGGCTCGACTTACTGCCGCAATGCGGACCAAGCTCTGACACCGGTTGTACAGAGACCAACAGCTCTTATCAGGGGTCCGTACCCCATACTCCCGAGCACCCCCACAGGATTCCCGAGGGACACGGTCGAATGCCTTTTCCAAGTCCACAAAACACATGTAGACCGGTCGGGCAAACTCCCATGCACCCTCCAGGACTCTGCTAAGGGTGAAGAGCTGGTCCACTGTTCGCACCAGGACTAAAACCACACTGTTCCTCCTGAATCCGAGGTTCACTATCCGACGGACCCTCCTCTCCAGAACCCCGAATAGACTTTTCCAGGGAGGCTGAGGAGTGTGATCCCTCTATAGTTGGAACACACCCTCCGTCCCCTTTTAAAGAGGGGACCACCACCCCGGTCTGCCAATCCAGAGGCACTGTCCCGATGTCCATGCGATGTTGCAGAGACGTGTCAACCAAGACAGTCCTACAACATCCAGAGCCTTAAGGAACTCCGGCGATCTCATCCACCCCGGGCCCTGCCACCAAGGAGTTTTTGACCACCTCGGTGACTTCAGTCCCAGAGATGGGAGAGCCCACCTCAGAGTCCCCAGGCTCTGCTTCCTCATTGGAAGGCATGTTAGTGGGATTGAGGAGGTCTTCAAGTACTCCTCCCACCGACCCTAACGCCCGAAGTCGAGGTCAGCAGCGCACCATCCCCACATATACGGTGTTGACACTGCACTGCTTCCCTCCTGAGACGCCGGACGGTGGACCAGAATCTCCTCGGCCGTCCAAAGTCGCTCTCCATGGCCTCCAAACTCCTCCCATGCCCGAAGTTTTGCCTCAGCAACAACGAAGCAGCGTTCCGCTTGGCCTGCCGGTACCTATCAGCTGCCTCCAGAGACCCACAGGACAAAAAGTCCTATAGGACTCCTTCTTCAGCTTGACGGCATCCTCACCACCGTGTCCACCAACGGGTTCGGGATTGCCGCCACGACAGGCACCCACCACCTTGCGGCCACAGCTCCGTCAGCCGCCTCAACAATAGAGGCACGGAACATGGCCCATTCGACTCAATGTCCCCACCTCCCTCGGGACGGGTTGAAGTTCTGCCGGAGGTGGGAGTTGAAGCTACTTCTGACAGGGGACTCTGCCAGCCGCTCCCAGCAGACCCTCACAACACGCTTGGGCCTACCAGGTCTGACCGCATCTTCCCCACCATCGAAGCCAACTCACCACCAGGTGGTGATCAGTTGACAGCTCGCCCCTCTCTTCACCCGAGTGTCCAAGACATATGGCGCAAGTCCACGACACGACCACAAAGTCGATCATCGACCTGAGGCCTAGGGTGTCCTGGTGCCAAGTGCACATATGAACACCCTTATGCTTGAACATGGTGTTCGTTATGGACAATCCGTGACGAGCACAGAAGTCCAATAACAAAACACCGCCGGGTTCAGATCGGGGCCATTCCTCCCAATCACGCCCTTCCAGGTCTCACTGTCATTGCCCACGTGAGCATTGAAGTCTCCCAGCAAAACGAGGGAATCCCCAGAAGGTATGCCCTCTAGCAACCCTCCAGAGACTCCAAAAGGGTGGATACTCCAAACTGCTGTTCGGGCGATACGCACAAACAACAGTCAGGACCCTTCCCCACCCGGCGGAGGGAGGCCACCCTCTCGCCCACCGGGTAAACCCCAATGCACAGGCTCCAGTCGGGGCAATAAGTATGCCCACACCTGCTCGGCGCCTCTCACCGGGGGCAACTCCAGAGTGGTAGAGAGTCCAGCCCCTCTCAAGGAGATTGGTTCCAGAGTCCAAGCTGTGCGCCGAGGTGAGTCCGACTATATCTAGCCGAACCTCTCGACCTCGCGCACTAGCTCAGGCTCCTTCCCTTCAGAGAGGTGACATTCCACGCCCCAAGAGCCAGTTTCTGTAGCCGAGGATCAGACCGCCAAGGTCCCGCCTCGCCACCACCCAACTCACACTGCACCCAACCTCCTTGGCCCCTCCCATAGGTGGTGAGCCCATGGGGAGGAGGACCCACGCTACCTCTTGGGCTGTGCCCGCCGAGCCCCATGGGTGCAGGCCCGCCACCAGGCTCGCCATCGAGCCCCACCTCCAGGCCTGGCTCCAGAGGGGGCCCGTGACCAGCGTCCGGCAAGGGAAAACGTTGTCCAGTTTTTATTTTCATTGGAGGTTTATTGAACCGCTTTGTCTCATCCCTCACCTAGGACCAGTTTGCCTTGGTGGTTCTACCAGGCATAAAGCCCCGGACAACATAGCTCCTAGGATCATTGGGACACGCAAACCCCTCCACCACGATAAGGTGACGGCTCAAGGAGGGGTCAATCTCTTTTACAAGTTCATTGTTGTCCAGAATTTGCAAAACATTCTGCCTTTTCTGCCGGAATGTTATCTTCCAGCAACTCCCAGTGAGTTAGGACAGCTCATAATCGCTCTAAAAAATCCTAGCAAAGTTAGTTTCCTAAATTAGGAAAATTAAATAACTGCTTTTGTTCCTACTCCTAAATGCTGGAACAAATGTGTGTCACTCTGAGCCAATTAGGGCCATTTTCTTACTCTGAGATGCTTGATAAATACAAGAATATAATAGAAACAGTTAAAAGTTATATATTGTTTAATATGTTGTAATATTAGCATTAAGTTTACGATTTACAAACACATTAATATCAAGTTTACAAATTTTCATTTTGGATAGAACACTTACACTTTGCCAATCATGAATTATCTACAAATTAAACGAGACTGGAAAAGGAAGAAGTACCCGTACACTGGTGCAATATTTGTAGGCGCCACCTTTACAATTAATGTAACAACATTAAGAACAGGAAACCAATGAAGTAAGTGCTAGTTTTCACAAAATATTCCTTATATGAGAAAACAGTGTAAAATTCAGAACTAGGTACATTGCTTGAAGCATAATATCATTTATTGCTGTTACCCTGGTTTCTGTTAAACTTAATTACCATCTCACGTCCTTTGATCTTGATGACTTGAAAGTTTAAGCTACTAAAAACAAAAATCCGAAACATTGCTTATTAAATGATGTAAGCAGGATGTTTTGCATGCCATGTCCGATTTAACATTGGCCAACTTTTTTCCACTTGATGTAAATTCATTTGAGAAAGATGGATGATTCTCAAAAGTAGCCTGTTGCTGTAAGTTTGTGTGTATGTGTGTATATATATATATATATATATATATATATATATATATATATATAAACTGGTCAAAAAAATAAAAGGAACAATTTAAAAACACATCAGATCTCAATGGGAAAAAATCCTGCTGAATATCTGTGCTGCTATGGACTAGGTAATGTGTTAGGAATGAAAAGATGCCATATCGTTTGATGGAAATGAAAATTATCAACCTATAGAAGGCTGAATTCAAAGACACCCCAAAAGGAGCAGATACCGGTCCTGCTGATGAGTTAAGGACCTTCTACGGCCCTGTCCAGCTTTCCTAGAATAATTGTCTGTCTCTTGGAATTTCCTCAATGCCCTTGAGACTGTGCTGGGAGACACAGCATACCTTCTGGCAATGGCACGTATTGATGTTCCATCCTGGAGAAGTTGGACTACCTGTGCACCTCTTTAGGGTCCAGGTATCACCTCATGCCACTAGTAGTGACACTGACCGTAGCCAAATGCAAAACTAGTGAAAAAACAGTCCGAAAAGATGAAGAAGGAAAAATGTCAGTGGCCTCCACCTGTTAAAAAATTCCTGTTTTGAGGGTTGTTGTATTGTTGCCCCTCTAGTGCAGCTGAAACTGATTAACAACGCCCTCTGCTACTTAACTGACCAGATCAATATCCCAGAAGTGTCACTGACTTGATGCTATACTCTGATTAAAAAGTGTTCCTTTAATTTTGCTTTCCTCCTGGACAAAACTATACATTGCATTCTCAAAAGTAATCTCAGTGCACAGCTTGGTCATATTACAACCGGACTGCTGAACTGACAACGTGGTATACAAAGAGATCCTTAACAGATAGTTATTGGTATATTTTCCCTCAGTTTAAAAAGGTTTTCTTTTCTTCTTAATAAAAATTTAAAAGCAGTTCTTCATCGCTGCGAAGCACAGGGATTTTGCTATATACAGTATATATATATGTAGATATGTATGTATGTGTATATATATATATATGTAGATATGTATATATATGTGGATATGTATTGTAAAAGGCGCTATATAGCGCCTGACCCATCACAGACCACGCAGAGGCACGTGTACAAAAACACACAGGCTTTATTTTTTCTTCAGCTGTGTGACACGTCTTCCCCGTGCCACACAGCCCAAACACAGTCCCAAAGTACAAAACAAAGCACAAAAACAAACCACAATTCTCCACCACTCCTCCCAGGCAAGCTTCATCTCCTTCCTCCCAACTCTGGCTGTGGTGGCTGGGCCCTTTTATAGCCCACCCGGAAGCGTTCCAGGTGATTAACCACCTGGTCCTGATTGCACCTCCGGGTGGGGCTGAAAGCTCGTCCAGCTGGGCTGTGGGAAGCAGGCAGCTCCACCTAGCGGCCACGCCGGGCCCCAACCAAGCTGTGGAGGACTCCATCTCCCATGGAGCCCTGCGGGCGGTTGGGGAGTCACCGTCGGCCAGGGAGGCTGCCACCAAGCGTCCCGGGGGAGGTATTGGACTGCCCATGGCGGCTCCCCCGGAACATAAGTAGCAGAGGCGACCCTGCCGGGTATGGGACCCGACTGTCCTTCACAGTATGTATATATATATATATATATATATATATATATATATATATATATATATATATGTGCTATATGTACATATGTATATATATGTAGATCTGTATATATATGTATATATGTATCTGTGTATATATATATATATATATATGTGCGTGTGTGTGTATGTATGTATGTGTATATATATATTGATATGTGTATACAGTATATATGTATACAGTAATCCCTCACAATATCGCGCTTCGACTTTCGCGGCTTCACTCTATCACGGATTTTATATGAAAGCATAACTAAATATATAAGGCGGATTTTTCGCTGCTTTGCGGGTTCTGCGGACAATGTGTCTTTTTTACTTCCTGTACATGCTTCCTCAGTTGGTTTCCTAGTTGATTTCATACAAGGGACGCTATTGGCGGATGACTGAGAAGCTAACCAATCAGAGCACGCAGTTAAGTTCCTGCGTGCTGAATGCAGTGTTAACCAGGAAGTCTCGTCTCGCTCATTCAGCATCAACGTGTTTCGCTGTGTAAAGAGTTGTGCTCTTTTGTGTTTATCTTTGTGCATAGTCAAGCCCTTCATTATGGCTCCAAAACGATCTGCTACTGCTTCAGGGCCGTGCCCAAGCGCAAACGGAAGATGTTAACGAATGCCGAAAAGGTAAACGTTTTGGATTTGTTGAAGGCTACAATTCTTTTTATTTAAAAAGTAGGAAAGGAATATAAGATCTACGGCCGCAGTGTCCTTTTAACCAGGGTGCAAAACAAGTTGTAAGTGGATGTAATAAGGCAGTAGTCTGGATAGAATCTGCTTTAGGGATTTGGATTGAAGACTGCCAGAAGAAGAACAACGGCAGTGCTACACAATCGCCTGAAGTGGCTCCTTTAAGGGCTGTAACGCTCTCCATTGTTGTGCAGTAAAATAAAACTCATTGTTATCGGACAAGTCATCGTGTTATTGTTGGTGAGTAACCATAATTCATTTTCTACTTACAGTACATAGTACATGTACGTACGTTTAGTGTCACTGTACACACATTTACTGTATACTATTTTTCTTGCGTTGTACGTATTTATTGCTGGTGGCCTGTCTGTCGTAATGGCTGTAACATATGTGATATCGGAGACACTCAATATCTTTAAAATAATATTTAGGTTTTACTATATATAAACAGTGTGTTTATATACATAATTTCAATGAATCTTACCTAATATCTAAGAGAATGCAAAGGGATTATGCTGTATAACTCTGCGGGGAATATTTATAAACAGTGTGGGAGAGTTTATAAGGGATTAAAATATATAAAAATAAACGATACAAACATATGGTTTCTACTTTGTGGATTTTCACCTATCGCGGGGGGATCTGGAACGCAACCCCCACGATCAAGGAGGGATTACTGTATATATGTAGATGTGTATGTGTAGATATGTGTATATGTAGATATGTTTATATGTATATATGTATATGTATATATGTGTGTGTGTGTGTATATATATATATATATATATATATATATATATATATATATACATATACATACGACTCATAACAGTGACAAAACAATTACATTGACAATCATTTTACGTTATTTTCAAAATGTTTTCTTTTCTTTTTCATAACTTCTTTAACACACTACTTCTCCGCTGCGAAGCGCGGGTATTTTGCTAGTATATATATATATATATCCATCCATCCATCCATTATATAACCCGTGTCACAAAACGAGACAAAGACAGATAAAAGTTTGGGGCAGCCACCCATATAATTTGGTATCCTGGCTGCAAAAGTCGTTTTTTTAAAGTAACTAGCACTGAAGTGCTTACAATGGAGTCCAAAACCAGACTGCGGGAGAAGGGAAAAGGGTAGGCTTTTAAAGGGGAAGACAGGAAGTGAGGTCATAAGGATTGGGCACGTTTTCATTATTCATTGGATCAGGCCCGGATGTGACATCAGGGGGGCCAGAGCTGATAAGGTCTGTTTCCATTGGTTCGGTCCTAGAAGTGATGTCAAGAGAGCCAGGTGGAGCCTCCCGGGTTTGGTCTACAGGGAAGTGAAAAAGAGAGTTAGTGCACTCTGCCACATCACGGCATGCCGCAGAACTGCCTTCACTCGAGCCCTTTAGCTGCCTCCCATGCGCGCGTGCGTGACACCCGCTAAGTATCCAATCCCAGCCAACACAGGACACAAGGCAGGAAACAAACCATGGGCAGGGTGCCAGCCCACCACAGTATGTATAAGTATATATATATATATATATATATATATATATATATATATATATATATATATTAGAGTTGGGAAGCGACTAAAAAAATCAACTAGTTAATCACATAAATGTAGGTAATTAATCGTGATTAATCACATCTACCATTAAAACATGAACATTTAAATTCAATGTAGAATGAACACAAAGGAATTAAAAAAATAGTGGCAAAGTTTAAACTTAAACAATGACCTTAAACCTGAACTTTTAACAAATACTACTTGAGCAAGAACAACCTGAATTTGAATGCATTCCCAAAAGGCAAGTTAAAAAGAAGGCAATAAGAAAACTAGGCCAATGTATTAATTCTCAAATTAGTACAGCATATGAGACACAGATGTGTCAAAGTAAAAATTGAATCATCAAAATGACTGTAGACTTTGAATGCACTGCTGAAGACTAATTTAAATGAAATAAAAATAAGCATCTCTTAAATGGGCTTTGAAATCTGTGTTAAAACTTTGTGAATACTATCCTCAGTTGTTCATCACTATCAATGACTTCATGGCTATTTAGGACCCTGTACTAAATTAAGAGGGTTTGGGATTAGAATGATAGATTCTTTGGAATTCTATTAAACAGAAATTGTGTGTCTCTGTTAACTTGTAGATAAAGGGATAAACTGTGAACTCCCTACAGCACACTATTACTTAAACAAAACCATAGTGGTTTATGTTTTTTATATGTTACACACCCCATGAATTTGTTTAGTTATAGACAAGAAAAATTACAATCAGAACAAAAATTATGATATAGCACAAATCAATATTGACCAATGCTGTGCAGTGACAAAGGATGTGAAAAACATCCATGGAAAAAAGTAAAAAAAATTCACGTCACTACCATGGCATAATCCACATGCCAGTTATCCAGTCATATGATCAAAACATGCAAAATGCAAACTTTTCCTGCCAAAATATTGTTAAATACGAGTAGATAGTTCTAGTAAAATCAGTGCACATCAGACACAGCAAAAAAAGGCTCATTGGATTGCCTTTTTTAATTGAACACAGGACTATTTGAATGAGGGGGAAAAAGTGCATCTTTAAATCAAAAAGGCAATCCCTTGAGGCTTTATCATATGTAAAACAAATTTTAGCATTCATTTCACAAAACCCTGTGCAATACAAAACTCAGCTATATGCTAGTGAGTTTTGTCCTCCAACATCTATTTTGATGTGTGTGTGGGGGGTAGAAACAGGCACATATACCATCTGCAAAAATAAAATGTTTAAAAAAAAACACTCCTAAAAAGACTATCAAAAGCAAAAATAATGCAGTGGAACAGCTTTATTTTGTGGCTTCTTACAGTTAAACATGTAAGTTTTAAAATACCAAAAACAGGATTTATTTGGAATAAAAGCCTATTCCATCCTTTTAGCAATTTTCTAACCATGTTCTCCAGTTTAGGGTCACAGAGGAGTGTAGTCAGCAATAAATTTTGAAAGTTGTGCCACTCTTTTGCCAGGTGTACCCCCACATTTACTCATATGGCACCTATTTTGGAGATGAACTTTATTAAATACACACATATTTGCAACATAGGAGAAAACTCAGCGTACTCACACAGATACATGGAGAGCATGGAACTATTACACAATTACCAGGTATGGAAATGTGAAATTACTGTGAAACAGCAGTGCTAACCACATTTCCCGATATGTTATGCAGTATGAACTAAAACTGAAGATATTCATTTCTCCTGTGTGTTTGTTTCATTTAGCCATTTCATTAAATATGCCAACAAACACAAAGAATTTGGGGATCGTAATAAAACAAAGCAAATTGCCTTTGTTTTGTATAAGATTGATAAGCTTTGTGTTTAAACAAGGAAATATGGATGGGGTCATTATGTCTTGCATACAGGGTCTTGTTTAATTACTCAACATTAATTCATTCCTTGCAGAATCGGTGGACATTTTTTTGTATCTTTGTTTTTATCACTTTACTGGTCTTCATAAATACAAAGACATTTATAATCATGAAAAGGTTCGCTTTGTATTTGCTATGCATGTAGTTAACCCTTTTCTACTGTCATTCTAACAGTTAATTTAATATGTGGTTAAATCACTCTAAAAATAGTAAAGGGACTGAAGAAAGCCTTTGTAATAGTCTAACTAAACTGAAAACCCGCACATTTTCAGGCTCACTGCTACAGCATCTGAAGCCTTTCATTGCACTAGCCCATTACCATGTAACTAAACGGCAATAAATCAGATGCTTGCCTATGATTATTTGATTTTACTTGACTTAAAGAAACCACATAGTAACATTCTTGAATTCATACTTTCTCTGAAGCAGCCACAGGATTTCCTTTACAGGCCTGCAGGGATTTGGGATTCAGTTCAGCAGCACTAGATGGAAGGGAGAAACCAACCATGACGATGTGTCCATCACAGGACACACACATGCACTGATCGACACTCAGTTAGCTAAAGGTTTACTTACCTAACATGCTTGTTTTGTTACATTCGATTGGCTGAAATTTCTTTCAAAATGTATCCCCTTATGCCATTCACAAAAGAACGTGCAAGCTGTGTTTGTGATGGTCTGTCTTGATTTGCAAATCACTTGCAAAACCCAGCATGCAACAAGCTGCTAATAACAGCAATGTGCATAAATATCCCCCAGAGTTAACCTGTAGGCAATAGATTTTCACCACTTTAACAGCATATCAACTACTAATGAATAATACATTTGAACAAAATGATCTACAAAACAAAATAAATACAAATATTGAAAAAATATGTACAAGAATATAAGAAATTTGACAAATGAGAGGAGACCATTCAGTCCATCAAGCTTGTTTGTTTAGCTAATGACTCAGATGTTAAAATATCTCATCGAGATTCTTCTTAAAGGTTTCAAGGTTTCTGCTTCAACTACATGTCCCAGTAGTTTGTTCCAGATTCTCACAACTGTGCATAAAGAAGTGCTTCTTGGCTTCAGTCCTAAACACATTTCCACTTAATTTCTACTGATGTCCTTGAGCACCTGATTGCCTATCTACCTGAAAGAATTCTACTAAATTAACATTATCGATACCTTAGACAATTTTGAAGGCCTGGATTAGGCCCATCCTCTACTCAAGAGTAAATTCTTAATTAATTCTATGAGGCTATCAGAAGAGAATATGGCCTTTAGTCCTGGGATCCACTTGGTGCTGCTATGTCTTTTTTGAGCATGGTGGCCAGAATTGCACAAAATAGTCCAGATGCTGTCTCACTAATATATGTTATGATTCACGGCACAGAAAAATGGCAAAAAGGTGTGTGGTCTCCAAAATAGACCCAAAAACCAGGCCAGACTCTCTAGTAGCCTATCCAGATAAGGTTCTCTGCCCGGCAGACCAAATGCCTTCTCCAATGATTGGTTTCAACTTATCTGGGGGCAAACAGAACTTTGGCTTCAAAAGTACTAAAATAATGGCAAAGTCATGAAAAATATTCAGAATTCTCCATAAGGGAGGGGGTTAGCATTAATCCCTGGCTTGTGTAAGAAAGGGCAATGAAAAGAGTCTTTATAAAACAAAAGGATTTACTAACAATAATGTAAAAAAAAAACCCTGAAATACTCAAAAATATAAGAAGGCAAAAGGATTTGCCTTAAAGGCAATGTATAGCAGGGGTGGCCAACTCCGATCCTGGAAAGTCATACTCATTCTGATTATTTTCTTATTTAGTGACTTGTTTTTGGCAAAAATTTAACTTCATTTTTTATTTGCTATTTAAGACTCCTTAAATCAGGGCTGAGCAGTGTTGGACCTGGAGGGCCGCAGTGGCTTCAGGTTTTTGTTCCAGCCTAATAGCTTGATGAGAAATCATTCCTTGCTGATAAAGAACATATTACTCAAGTGACATTTTTCTGCTTCATTTTAGTTATCTTGCTTGTTCAGATTTTGAACCCTTATTTGTTTATTTTAGTCTTAAACAGCTGCATTCATTGTTTTAACTGCTCCTTATTAGCATTATGATGCAAATAACAAAGGATCCAGAAGTTCTACGTCTAGCCTTTCTACATTTCCACCCATGTGTATTCATCATTCACTAGTTGGTTTAATTTAATACTCAGAAGAAAACTAAAGAGAAAGTGAAGAACTGAAAATTACTCATCCATTTTAGGCTTCAAATCACTTGGATGATACATGTGTCATTTGAAAGGAAAAAAAATTCTATGATTTAGGAATGAACTGACAATGCAGAGTAAAAACACTAACATGCCATGAAATTAAATACGATCTGTTATTAGTGAGGATTGGCTTCTAATTAAGCAACTGGGTTGGAACAAAAACCTGCACCCACTGCAGCTCTCCAGGATCAAAGTTGGCACCCCTGATCTGTGGTGTTCTAGTCCCATTAGAAAAATCCAGTTATCAAAATAGATAGATAGATAGATAGATAGATAGATACTTTATTAATCCCAAGGGGAAATTCACATAATCCAGCAGCAGTATACTGATACAAAGAAACAATATTAAATTAAATAGTAATAAAAATAAAAAAATTAAAATAATAAAATAAATAAAATAATTAAAAATTATAATAAAGTCTGCACCCTCTGCACACAGTCACCTCTGATGATCACAGGGTCCATGAGGGGCCTAGGCCTCCTAAAATCCACCACCAGCTCCTTGGTCTTGCTGGTGTTAAGGTGTAAGTGGTTTGAGTCGCACCATTTAACAAAGTCTTTGATTAACTTTCTGTACTCCTCCTCCTGCCCACTCCTGATGCAGCCCACAATAGCAGTGTCATCAGCTGAACTTTTGCACATGGCAGGACTCCGAGTCATATTGGAAGTCTGATGTATATAGATTGAACAGGACCGGAGAAAGTACAGTCCCCTTGCGGCGCCCTGTATTGCTGCACACAATGTCAGACCTGCAGTTCCCAAGACGCACATATTGAGGTCTGTCTGTAAGATAGTCCACAATCCATGCCACCAGGTGTGGATCTACTCCCATCTCAGTCAGCTTGTCTCTAAGGAGCAGAGGTTGGATGGTGTTGAAGGCACTAGAGAAGTCCAAAAACATAATTCTTACAGCACCACTGCCTCTGTCCAGGTGGGAGAGGGATTGGTGAAGCATATAGATGATGGCATCCTCCGCTCCCACCTTCTCCAGGTATGCGAACTGCAGAGGGTCGAGGGTGTGGCGGACCTGTGGCCACAGGTGGTGAAGCAGCAGCCGCTCCATGGTCTTCATCAGATGTGACGTCAGAGCAACAGGCCGGAAGTCATTCAGCTCACTAGGACATGATACCTTTGGGACAGGAGTGATACAAGATGTTTTCCAAAGCCTTGGGACTCTCCCCTGTTCCAAAGACAGACAAACTTTTCAAGCACATTGAAATAAGGGCAATACTCACAATACAAAATTCTCAACCACCAGCGCAAGGAATTCTCTTACTCAACCTGCCTATGTAGGCTGGTGTCAGTTCCTTAGGGATAAGGTAATGGTGGCCCCACCTCTTGGAGAGTCTACCCACAAAACACAGGGAACATTAGAGAACAAAGTTACCCACATGGACACTACATAATAGAGAAATAAAATAAAATCAACAGAGAATATATGATAAGTCACAGTATATAAATAAATAAATAATATTAACATAAAAGATAGTAATTATTGAATTCAAAATTCACCAAAAAGACATTAAAAAATGTAAATATAAGTCATGGGAGGAACCCTGGCTTAAACATGACATTGAATTATAAAATCTGATACAATTCTTTTAATATACTGTATAGCAAAACTGTTTCTGTTCCTCTAATTGCTAATGCACATTGCTTAAACTATGAAAATCTGTCAGTGCAAGCTCATATATTTTTTTCCAATATTTTCTTCCTGTTAAATAGTATCTCCCATTTTGTATTTATAATTAACACTCTCTTTTGCCTTCATTTAACACTTTTCTATATTCAATCGCACTTTCCAAGAGCTCGCCCACTTTTGAAGAATTGTCCAGGTCTTTTCGAATTATTTCTGCTGCCTCCTCAAGATTTCCTATATCTCTATGGTCAGTTACAGACCATACCAGAATCAACTTCATTAATATACATTTTTTTAAAAATGAGTAGTCCAAGGACAGACCCCCTTGGCACTCTACTGATGATCTAACCCCACCTGGAGCATTCTCTTGTTATCTGTACTCTTTGTCTAATCCTGATTAAACAACTGGAAATCCATTGGAGGATATTTTCATTTCTAATAAAGTATCCACCTGAACTCATCCATACATCTGTCAATGTCTTCAGTATAGGTCTTCCTAGTCATAGCCAGCTCCAGTAATAAACATGAAAAGAGACAGCAAACCATCATAGTGCTCTCATTTATAATTGCTTGGTAACTAAGAGGTTAACTGACAAAATGAATGCCTGCTTTAAACATTCTCTAGAAAAAAATATAAGAGACATACTTTTTTGGTAGTACAAATTTTTAGGTGTGATGGTTTGTCTGTATAGCGTTAATCAGATGTTCATCCCATCTGATACAAGCTATACGGCCAAACACTTTGTATCTCTAATATTCTTTTCTAATTTTTTCAGCATTACAATAACCTTTTTCCATTTTTCGAAATCTAAAACTACTGGGCTTCTGTGAGCTGCCAAAACAATAATGTCTTGGCAAACATTCAAGTGTCCTGAAAAGTACAGCAGGAATGTGAGTCCGTTCTTCATGACAAAAGTACATCATCATTTTTTGAAGATAGTGGGTAGAAAACCCTGTCTCATGCACCACTCCTCGGTCTCTGATAAGTGCTAAACTCAGATGAGATCTGATGATTGTGACATCCATGGAATATGGTTTACATCACTGTCGGCCCCTCAAACCATTCATTGACCTCTCACATTTTTTGAATTGGAAATTAATTTTATCTTTGTGTGGCTTACTGTATGGGTATCTGATCCATTAAAACAAAAAATATACCAATACACCCTAAAAAGCCATCCAAGACAATTCACATTCAGGACCATTAACGTACTTTATAGTGCACCACACTTGCGCTCATTCACTTGTTGTGATCAAGGTGAAGGATGACTGATCTGACCAGATGTTATTTTTGTTGTTTCAGCAGACCAGTATGTCCAATTCATAGCACTAAGTTATTTGGTCTAAATGAAAAAGGAATGAAAGTCTCTTCAGCGTATTCTCTTTCTCTATATTTGTTATAAGTCCAGGCTTTACTGCAGTGACAAAAGAATGATATTTTAGACATCCAGCCACTTACTGAATCTGCTTTTTTTAGGACGTGTATTGTGGAGGTAAAGCCCATCATGGCAGCATCCAATGCAAAGCAAAAACCAACCCTGTAACCTCATATTTGTTTCATATAGCACTCAGGAAGTCTTAATGATTGACTTGTTCCTCACACTCATCAATCACAATTATATTAGTACAGATAATCACTTTTTTTCAGTAAAGTCTTTGCCATCATCACTTATAGGAAATGAGAGTAACTAAGACCTCCTGGATTGGTATGGTACAGTATGATGAGCATTCAAATATTTTTTTCTTTTGTGGAGAATGTTGCTATTAAGTGCTTCAGGTTTTAACGATAAACGTCTAACATACAGTAGGATTACCATTTTTCACTCCACTGTTGTTGATTTTTTTCTTCAAAATAGCAAATAAAGCTCACCGTATACTCTGCCTACAAGCATATTCATTCATACTAACAATTACTATATAGTTGTTTTGATTTCTTATCATGCAGCAAGTCTACAGCTTAATATGTATTTCATGCTAAAAAATTCACACAATTCATCTGCTAAATTATCCAAGCCATAAATATTGTACACGAAGTATCCATAAGCCGATTTAAATAAAGAGAATAAACGACATGCTATTTTGCATGAAAATAAACACACCATTAGGTCATTACCCTAAGCACATCAGCCCTCATCACTTGTATCTTTCCTCAATCACCAATGACACTGTTGGCTAGGTCTAATGTAGCATGTAACCTGAGCAGGTCAACAAGCTAATGTGGAAGTTAGATTATTACACTGGTGTTGCTGCAACAGAAAGACAACTCCCCAGAGTACAAGTGAAAGTAAATATCAATAAGAGAGCTGTACACGCACCTTTATAAAGACATGGTAAGAGCTCAACAACACAGGCACTATAGGGGTTTATACCTGGGATCTCTCATCATAAACCTCTGGAAAATACTGTTTGGCAAACTAGTCTGGCCCTGTGCAAAAATAAAACCTCAAAGTCACATAGTTAATGTCACTGAATCCCGGTGAATATGAATGACATCTGAGTTCACATTAAGAACCTTGCCCAGTTACTGTGAATGGTTGTTCACGTCTTCTTGTACAGTTCACCCAACCATATCACTGTTGCTAATTCAACATATGCAGGTTCATTACCTTTTTTTAATTAACTTGCTATATGGTGGCAATAGACTTTGCTTCATAAGACATTCCATCAACAGTCTCTTAAGTTTTGGTATAGCTTGAAGACAAGAAAAATCCTATAAAAATATCCCATTGTCACTTTTTTTTAAATGTATAGATGGACTTGACAGCACTCTAAGCAGTGGTGAGGAATGAGGAAGTGTGAGAGAGTACATTGGCACTTATAGGTGGATGTACCATTAGGCAAAGCTAGGCAATTGCTTTGGGAACCCAGCTACCAAAAGCCCAATAATATGCCTCAGACAAATGGTTAAGAAAGTGGTTTTGTTTTGTTTTGCTTTTCACTTATTACTTGTCTTTCTAAAAATTCGTACCGTAAAATGGCATCAAAATGCCTAATAATGAGCTTCTCAGCCGCTACCCTCAGTCCACCCTACATTGGACTATTCCACAACTTACTGTGCATTTGTAGAATTGATTCATGTAAATGTTGAAAAATGTAATGAAGTTACCCCAGGGAAGCTAAAAAAGGAGGAAACGTTTTCTAGCAAAACTGCCAAAGGTAACAATCTTTTTCACAGTGGTTGCTGACGACACCAACAATACTAAAGAGCAGCAAGAAGCCACTGCTTGTGCCAACACTTGTGTCAGTATTGCTAGCGAAGAGGAGCTACCCGTTGCTGCCAACAGTGCCATCCTAGGTTGTTCAAGAGATGCTGCTGCTACATGCAAGTCAACTTTACAGGATCCTTTGACTTTGGCTGGAAGTGGTAAAAGAACTGACAAGAAAGACAGCGATACTGATAATAATCAACAATTAGTAAGTAGCAGTCACCTTACTAACCAACTTCAAGATGACCCAGAGCTCTAGTTGAAACAGCTGTTGGATAAAGAGGGGACCTGTTCAGGTCAAGAACACAATTTTTTGAAAAAATCAAGAGGGACTCAGATTGACAAGCAGTAAGTATTACATGCAAATAAAGAATGAAGAAAATATAAGCAGGTACTGGCTTCAGTACAGTGAAAAACAATAGACAGTGTTATGTGCTTTTGTAGCATCCTACTTGGAAACCAAGAAAAGAGGAATCTAAGTGGGGATTGGTTCAATAACTAAAAATCTTTCAACCCACTTGAGACAAGATAGTCAAGAGAAGACCATAAACAACTTTTATCAGGTAATTGATGACAATCAATGACAGATCTTCCATGTGAATAGAGAAAGTACAATGTTATGGTACAGATGTCATATTGCTTATGAAAATAAGATTTTAAAGTAGGTGAATTTGTTAAACTGAATATGTTTTGTATTTTATTATAAATGCAATTCCAGATATCTGGGGCCTTGTGTATAAACAGTGCATACGTACAAAAATGTTACATACTCCCGTTTCCACACTCAAATTGCGATGTATAAAAACTAAACTTGGTGTAAAGCCACGCACATTTTCACACTAGCTCAGTCCCTGGCGTATGCAAGTTCTCCATTCAGTTTTGCAAACTGGAGGCACCCAGCATCAAAGGAGTGCTTTTGTTCCAGTGTGGTTTCCCTTTCTTTTTAGATCCACATCCCTGACACGGCTTTATCAAATACACTGAAATTTATTACTTTAAGGCATCTGATTTGAATTAACCTGTAACAATATAATGGTCCACGGAATGGCCAAACCATTCCAAATACCATAACTGCTTTAGCATTGTTACTATCAGTGCACCACTGAATATTTAACCCACTGTATCTGAGTGTGGAATCACAGCACTACAGCAGCTGATCGGAAAGATAATTATTGGTATACAGCATCAAGCAAATGTTGCCTCAGCCATGCTGTCTATTGAACTGCTCTCATACGACAAGTACTTCAGAGCCTTTCCTTTCATGGTTCAAAATCAGTTTCATCTCAAGAACTATAAACACACTCAATCAGTCCATCAAGTGCTCCTTGTAAAACTGTTTGTACTTATAAGTACAATTACCTCACTGTAAACTTGCGATGCAGTTATAATATTGCACAACCTGAGCCACTTTATAAAGCACTTATTTACATATAATAATGACATAATTTTTAAGATGAAATGCAGCAAAATATGTTTATTACATTATACAGATAAAATGTTAACATTATTTAAATAATCAATATTGTTAATAATTAAATATGTGAAGACACGGTGTCACAGCGGCAGCAACGAGCTGGAGCCCCGTTCAGGGATTGTTCCTGCCTCGCACTGTATTCTTGCTGGGGCTGGCACGACACTGGATGGATAGATGGATTATGAAGATATTTCAATGTTTCTTAAAAGATTTTAAGAATCTGTGTTCTAAGTTTAGAGATTGCTTGAAATTTATTGAAGAGCTGATTGTGTAGTGATTGGTTATTTGGAGAAAGAAAAGGAAGGACAGGAAGTTGGCGGTTAGTACATTTGAAAGAGACAGTACTGCTGCAATAAATTATTTCATCAAAGGTCACACACGGTGCAGCAAGCATCTTGTGGGAGGCAGGAACAATCTCTGGATGGGGCGCCATCGTGTTTAATAACATGCTTTAATTCCTATCATCATGAAAATGATATCAAGTATACTGTACATCTCAGTATTTTAATTATTCAGACAACTGTAATATCATGAATATAATGGATTCTGTGTCCTGTCAGAGGAAGAGAAAGCCCATTCAAGAAGCACGTAGTGATTCACACACATAGAAGAACACATACAATACAAAGCATGTAACATGCTACATTAGTTACGATGGTATTTGAGAAACTAGTAAATTAAATGATTTAAAGATGAAGTTTATGATGTTCTATTTTAATGACAAAATAAACTATGTGATTAAAGGGGAAATTTCGAGATTAAAGTTGACATTTTCGATCTTTTTTTCCCTACTGTGTCCCTAATTTTTTTCTTTTCTCTGTACCCTAATAAGCTTTCATATGACACTCAGATGGTGGGCTACGACTTTGATATCTGCTAACTTCTTTTTTAATTCAGGCACTGTTCAGCTTTGTGAAGTTGAACGTTCGAGTTCCTCCGACACTCTGTCACTCGATCAGCTTCCTTTTGTTATTTATACCACTGTTTAAACCAATAAATAGTATGTTTTTCCTTGCCTCCACTTGGTATTCACTGAAATTCTTCTATTTTCCCCCGTGCTTTTGCCATTGTCTTTTCACAGAACGCTGAACTTAAGGGCCATTTATATTGATTTACATATTCAAAAAGGCGTAATTCTGGGAGGAGTTGGTGAGTGGCAGCAGGTGCGTGCATGTTTGTTACTTTTTACACTGACCGGGATTTATGGAACAGAAGAACATGGAAGTTGGCGTACGCACAGATTTATGCATCTGAATTTTTTTGTGCGTACACACATTTCAACCTTTGTCCGTACACCATGTTTTAGTGTGAATTCTGCTCATAGTGTTATGCATGAGGCCCCTGGACGTCATTCTACATCAAAAACAAAACAGTCTTTCTTGGATAAATAAGGACTGAAAAAGGGGGTATTACAAGGACAGCCCCATGCTTGCGTTTGCCTTAGGCCCAAAAATTACTAAATCAGCCTCTGATGGCACTGTGCAATTTTATATATCTAATGCATATTTTATACATGTAATACATAACAAATCTTAGGTGAGACACCAGACTTTAATACATGATTAAATACCTATTTGTGAAACAACACTAAATTAAGAAATACAAAGAAGTAGCATAAATGGGTCCAACACAGCAAGGATTTTAGGCAATTATACAATCCAATCCTAAACAAAAAGAAGAAATTCTCAACTCATGACAGCAGATACTTTGATAGTTATCAGAGGTAGTGTGCACAATGGATGGTTATACTTGCTTTTCAGATAGCACTGTCAAAAGCGCCACAAACATTTGCTTTCTTACCTTCGCCCATTATACAAATAAGTAAAAAGTAAAGAGCCCAGGGTCCTAGAAACTGTTGAAATCATCAGAAAAAAAACTGAAATGTAGAGATGTCAGGTAATTGAAAGAACCCACTCTGGGCATCTCTCTCCTAGGATGATTTGTTTTGCCGATATGCTTGCATCGCTTGTGCATTAGCGGCAGGAGGAAAAGTAAAAGGGATACCCCGTTTTACCGATGTTAGCAGCTAAGTGACTTTGTCTTTCTTCTGAGGTTCCGTTTTGCTGATGTACTGGCCTTGCTTGTGCCATTAGCGGCTAAGCAAGTTTTCTGTTTTGTCGGAGGTGGAACCCTTACCCTGACTCCACCTGTTATTTCCGGGCCGGACAGACATCCACATTTTCACGTGTAGACGTTTTATACAAATACCTGGGCAATAGTAGGCACTTCACAAACGGTTAACATGCCACACTGCCCAGAGATGACTGCTGATGCTTTGTAAGACCAAAGGAATCGTTTGGTAAGTTCTTATTACATAACTAGCTGTGTAAGCCTGTGCTGTAAAAAGCCCGGCTCCTAGAAACTATTGAATTTGTCAGACAAAAAACTGAAATGCAGAGTCGGCAGTTTTGTTTTGTGTACATGCTTACCTCCCTTACTTCCTCATACTTCTTTCTTCTTCTTACTCGTTAACTTGGGGCCATTTTGCCGGCTCTTTGAGCTTAATGCTGTAGCCTCGCACTTTTCGGGCTGCCTCGCACTTTAGGCCGGACAGACAGATGCACACACTTCCACGCAGAGACAGTTATATATAAGACAGAATGTAACTAATACATCCATTATAAGGTTTTACCTAATCTAAAGTGCTACCGATGCAACAATAAATGACACTAAGAAAAGACATGGAATATATGAAGTCAATTGAAGAACCCACACATGATCCTCCATGGAGGAAGGTGTTTAGCAAAACTAAAAATTAAAAATCACAAGGATTATGTTTAAGTTAGCAAAATTTTAATAAGCCATATTCTAAATGCATATCAAGTAAAAGTATCTAAAATGTAATTTTAACTGGACAAAATATAAATAGAAAATATCTTGAATTCTAATTTAATGAGAGAAAATTTAATTGCAAATATCTTTAAATGAAAGTTCCAAAGAAATCATTGGAAAAAGTTCCTCAATGTGGACTCATAAACCTAAAGTCCGCACAGGTGGTGCCTGAGAGACCAGTGTCAGGGATGCATAGGCATGAAGGGCCATTACAACAAGTTTAAGATGCTATTAACTGAGTCCACCATAAAAAAACAACAAATTCATGTACTAAATTTTAGCCTGATGTCCCAGAAGCTGACCCCATGACCGTGTTTGAAAGAGAAAGAGAAAGAGAGAAACAGAAGGTGAGCAAGTTGTCATGCTTCAGAGGACGGTGGCAGAATTTAAATTGAAGGTGCCAGTAGATGAGATGTTAACTTTAAGCTAGCCATGAGTTTGCTACTGGAATATCAGTCCTACCCTATAAATGCTTTATAAATGCAAACCACAAATAGAAATCGTAGGCAAAAATCATTGCTGAAGACACTAAACTCAAAACTAAAGTGCTCACTAACTATTAGGGTTTAATTCAGTCTTGAATGATCAGGAATTACATTGTATGTTTGTGTTCATGACATCACGCATCACAGATTCTATGGTAACAAAACTATAGCAACAGTAAACAAAACGGTCCACAAAATGGTGTTACCTATAAAAAATAATAATTTAATGTAAGACATTAAATATTTTTAACATTTCAATATTTTTTTATGTAACAAAACTGAATTCTACACATATGCAAATGCCCAAAAGGTCAGAAAAAATTAAAAATGCCATCAAATTCGAACATAAGGGGATGTTTTGGTTCTTGGTAATTAAGTGGGTAAGCCAAATCAGTAGGTAGATAGGGACTTGAAACCTTTTATAAGGGAGGCTGGAGAGCTTGGGGGATTTTGCTTCTATTTTATTTCTTTTTGTTCTTCTTTATTTATGTATCTCTTTGTGTTTTGTTTTGTCACAATTTTTGCAACTTTTGGACTCCTTGATATCATACTTGGTGAAGAAGATCAGCAATTCTGTCACATGACATTTTAGGCTCCTCCCAGTGTTTCATTATGACCGTGTAATATGTCGTCCAACCATTTCTAAACCCATTTAATCATCCCTGTGTTCTACTACCTATATCAATGATCTACTACTTAAATTCATCTTAATGTTTGTGATGGTGCACCTTGTGGAAGTAATTATACAAAATAAAGATCGATCAGTTAATTGGTATGTGGTGTGGTTGACATGTATATTAGCTTGCCCATTTAATACACAGATGTCTGCACTTCTGAGTGTGCTGCCAGAAGTCCAGATATTTCTAAACTTTGACTGACTACAGGCAAGCCTAATTACCACGGCTAAGATGACCAATGCAAACTTGAAAGACAACCAGAAAAGGAAACATCTGTAAAAAAAAAAAAAGATATTCAAGTAACCATAGCAACAGAAATGCCCTCCTTCACACCAGCTGCTTCATCCAAGTCTTAATGTCTGATTAGCTGTGACATTTCTCTCACCGGTAATATATAAATAAATCTTAGATAGTGTATGTCAGCTTACCTGAAATCTTGTCTCATGACATTTTGTTCTACACTTCAGATAATGAGTAATTTTGCAAGCTTTCTCAAAAACAGCTAGGTCACGTCTTTACTTCTTCTGAAGCCCATTTTATTAGTCATTTGAGTAATGCAATGAGCACTGTGGGGCCTGAGGTTATGTGCTGTATGTTTAATATACCTGGATATGTGAGCATCTATTTATTTTGTGAACCCAGCAATTCACTAAATATCAACCCCACTTACTCTCCTTTAGGGTTTTGGGGAGCACAATTAAGTGCTTGGCAGGATCTCACCGTGGATAGGGACCTAGTTTATTCCAGGGCATAGTCACCTATCCTGGGACAAGTTCATGTTACCAATCAATGTAACTTGCATGTCTTTGGAATAATGGAACAGCACTGTAGAAACAAGAAGACTTTTGGTCCAATACCATTGCTTTTCTTGGGAGTCGTACTTATTCGTGTTATTTAAGGAACTACAAAGATTGTGCAATTTTTGTAATCTGGTTAGAGGCTCCATTAAGAATTGGATGTCTGGGGCAGTAAGCAATGTGGCAATGGTCCATGGAAAACAAAAGTCCATACATACAGTAATGTGGCTGTAGGAAGCACTGGTCCTGTTATGTCCTGTTGCTATACTAGATAGAAATTCAGTGGCCCTCAGTTAAAGACAGAAACTGGCATAGAACCAGTCATTTACTGGATCCTCTGCGATTTTGCTGCCCATAATATTGGGCAGGCAGCAGAAACAGTCTCCAGAGTGTTTGGGATTTTTGGTTAGCATTTTGGACATTGGTATATTAGTATTTTTTGTCTTTCCGGTTTTAACCAAAGCCTGTAAAGATTGTTAGTCTTGATCCACAATCATCATTTTTAACACATTTAAGATGCTGTAATTAAGTTAAGCCACAGCACCTGAGGGCGATAAAAACCTGTGTCTCCCATTCATTCAGTTTGCATCTTTTGACCATTTTCTGTTTTACCTATCTGACTTTTGAACTTTTGGCTTGGTTTTGACTTTTTGAGTTTTGTTTTTTGGATTGTTTTTGACATTTCCATCCATCTATCTTCCTAACCTGATTATTCAAGGCAGGGTCACAGTGAAAGGTGGGGCCTTTCCCAGCAAGCATAGAGCAGAAAGCAGGAACTCTCCCCTGGACAGGGCACCACTCAATCACAGGGTGTGAACACACACACACACATATACACACTAGGGCTTATTTAGCATCACCAATCCACCTAACCCACATGTGTTTGGATTGTGGTATTAGCCCAAAGCACCCAGAGGAAACCCATGTGACACAAGGAGAACACGCAGACTCCATATAGGGAGCAGTCAGGATGTGAACCCCAGTGACACTTACATTTCTAGAATCTGTTTCGTATTTATATATTTTTGAACTTTTGCATTTAGAATTCTTTTTTGTTCCTTTTTGAATTTTGTAGTGTTTCTTTTTTGAATTTTCGTTCTTCTTAAAAATTTAGCATTAGCTTTGTTATATTTTTTTATTCTCTGTACTTTTTTCCTTTTTTAATATATTTTTTGATTAGTCCACCATGTTTGACTAATAATTCAGAGATTTCTTTTTCTATCTGAACCTCTCTCTGCTTCAGCTTTCACTTAAATAATTCTCCCAGCCATGGCAGATGAGGCTAGACTGAGAAAGGAATATATTGCTATGAACGCACATTGTTTAATCTTACTCTGCATCTTCTTAGATATATAAAGTATATGTTGAATATTTAAACTTAAACAGTATGTTGCAAAGATTGTGAGATCTGAGTCTAGGATTAGTGAAATCTCTTAAATTCCCCAGGCTATTAAAGGGCTGCTAAGGATTTAAAAATATGCTGAGACTGTTGTAGCTCCTGGAGGGGGTTATAAAAAACGTGACTTGTGCCAGATATAAATAACAGCTGATCAGGGTTACTGTACAATGGTATAGTCTATAAATTAATAAAACATGCTTCAATTTGAATGATTATAATAGGTAAATAAAACAAACAGTCACAACATATACAATGATGAAGAATTTTGAATATATTGTAACACCTGGTGGGTGCAAGAAACAGAAGAATGGAATTAGCCTCTTAACACTGATAGCTGCTGAGTGGCCCTATAAAGAACCATTGGCATCTTCAGCTCTGTATCCACCCACCACTTAGGTCTTTGGTGGTACCATTCACTACCAGCTCCTTGTCTCTTTGTCCCTTTATGCATGCCACCTAGCTCCACCTCGCCTGGGGTCAGAGGCCACCCATATAACAACCTATTTTTCCCAGCTGTCTGTGAGCTGATCAAAGTACAAGGTCCAATCAGAGGCTTACCAGCAGCATCATGTCCAAGCTAATTGGCTTCAGCAGCTGAGAGATGTGTCTGAGCAAACTGCACTTCCACAGCCCCCTTGCCTGCTGCACACGGGCTGCTTTATAGCCAGCTTCTCAAAGGTATGCTGCACCCCCAGACAGTCCGCCATCACCTGAGAAATGTGTCCCTCTGAGGTCCGGACCCTGAACTTGCTACATTATCATGAAACAGATATTAAATAAGGACAAACGTAGAACCATTTTTTTCTTTCAATAGCTCCAAGAGGACAATGAAATCTGAACAATTTTGTACAAAACAGCCATCCTTCTCCTCTAATAGTTAGTCTGCAGATGAGAGAATATGTATGTCATTGAGCTGAAAAAAAATTCAGATTTTATTATGTTTGTTGTTTCCAGTAATACACTATAGGTTTGTCATCCACTTCCCCAAGCATGCCAGCCTGCACTGTAAGTATACCGTGTTTGTATTCTTGTAAAATGCTAGGACTTTGTCATTATGTCTATCACACGTTTGCAGTGCTGATAATAAGAAAGCTGAGATTCTGCATTCCCCACAAATCATCTGCAACTAGAATTGAACTCCAGTCATTATATTCATGGCCCTACTGCTGAACTGGGACTTAACAGCCTCAGCTAATGGAGGGTATTCAGTATTGTTGTCATTGTTTGGGGACAGGCTTGAATACTGAGAATTGTTACAGTAACTTCATTCTTGTTCATTTAATTAATAATCCTCAATTCAATTAATGCTTCTGCATATCCAATAAAATGTCATGGAAGTAGAAACGAGCCCTGACAGCATTTTGGGCAAGACAGGAACCAATCTTGATGGTGATGTTACCCACTGTGGCTGTTAAGGGACAGCCTCAAACACAACCACCCTGAACAGTCAGACTTGACCTAACTTTGCACCATTCTCAGGTGCAAAAAATGTTTTATTATAAAGTAAACTAAATGGGCATCTTTTCTCAAAATTGGCACAAACATAATTCCCATGTTGCCCTGTGTGTGTCTAAAAGGGGGGGACTCTCTAAAAGAGACACTGCTATTCAGTTTACTTGGCAATGGCATGCAAATGAGAGGCAGTCTTCCTGTCACCCACTTCTATTGGCATCCAAACCAGGAAAGGGAATGCCAACCATCCCAGTCAGCATGCTCGTACCGTCCATCCTTTACATTCCATCCACTCCCATTGGGACGCTGGTCCATGTATTTCTATTACCATGCTGGCTTCCTGGCTGTGACTCTTTTCCATGCCATCCATTATATTGGCCTCCCTGCAAAGTAATGCAATGGGCTCCATCTCATCCAGGATGCCAGTCCATCCACAGTACGACACTATATGAACATCAGAACAGTAGTCAACAGTTAACCTAACATGGTCTTCCATAGTATATGCTAGGAAAACAGGAATACTTGGAGAAAACCTTTTACTTTAAAGGTAAAACCTAGACTTCATGCAGAAGTGACCAGGCCAGGGTTCAAACTCAGTAGATGTGAGGCAGCAGCATTAATCACTGTGCTCACTAAGAATAAATACACAAGCGTAAATGTAAAGCCTCATTTACGTAGTTAAATAATAAGAAATTCTGTGAACTCTTTTTGAATTTTTATGAGCCAGAATTCTACATTTGCATTTTTTCCATGGAACTGAATTGTTCAGTATACATGTAGGGCATATTAATTGGACTACAATCTCCTTTCAGAGCTCAAAGATTGGTGATAATATTAATGAGCATATTTGCAATTTCTAACATTAGTGTTGTTAAAAGAGTTCTGCCTTATATTTTGTAGATAAGAATAATTGTAATCAGATTTGTTCTGGAAGCCAATTATTTTAATGGTTTTAAAGGTCAGGATTCCCTAATTTAAATAATTTCTTATGTACTATTAATATTCAAATCTTTTCAATGTAATGTAAATTACTCATTTGAATATTGTTAATCAGTTAATTGTTATTAAACCAGAATAAAAGTATTATTTTTATTATAATTCAAATAACTTGTACCCTGCAACCTTCAATTAAAGTAAGACAGTGTGAGTACCATCTGGATTTCCTCAATCACCCCATGGCCACCATCAACCTTATCTGAATGATGGATGCAGAATCTACAGTATTTAGGTTCATGAACCAAGAGATTCATATGTCAAAAAATAACAGAGCTTCCATTTTATGTAAGATCACTGTTGAAATGAGACAGAAGGGTGGCAAGTGTGGAATGAAATGGCTCACCCTAGTTTTACAAGAGGCCTGAACTCAGAGCAGATGCCAGAGGACTGGGATAAAGGGATTACATACTGTAAATGGAGACAAAAGGGAATTCAAGAACTACTGAGGCATTATCCACAAATTAGTCTGTGGTAGGACTTCATGAACATAATACTGGAATGAGTAAAGGACCAGGGGCCTCATGTATAAACATGAATGTTGCGTAAGCCTGTTTCCATGCTCAGATCGCTATGTATAAAACCTAAACTTGGCGTAAAGCCACGCACATTTTCACGCTAGCTAAAACCCTGGCGTCCACTCGGTTTTACAAGCTGGCAGCACCCAGCGTCAAAGCAGTGCTACTGTTCCTATGTGGTTTCCCTTTCTTTTTAGATCCACATCCCTGACACGGCTTTATAAATATATTAAAATTAAGCGCATATTGTTTATTAGTTTAATGCATCTGATTGTAATTAACCCATAATAATATAATGGTCCATGGAATGGTCTAACTATTCCAAATACCATAGCTGCTTTAGCGTTGTTACTATCAGTGCACCACTGAGTATTTAACCCACTGTATCTGAGTGTGGAATCACAGCTCTACAGCAGCTGATCGGAAAGAGAATTATCGGTATACAGCATCAAGCACACACTGCCTCAGCCATGCTGTCTATTGAAATGCTCTCATATGGCAAATGCTTCAGAGCCTGTACGGACCTCGCGGTTCAGAAACAGTTTCATCCCAAGAACTATAAGCACACTCAATCAGTCCATCCAGTGCTCTTTGTAAAACTGTTTGTACTTCTAAGTACGATTATGTCACTGCAAACTTGCGATAGTTATAATATTGCACAACCTGAGCCACTTTATAAAGCGCGTATTTACATATGATGGCGATATCATTTTTAAGATGAAATGCAGCAAAACATGTTTATTATATTATTAAATAATCTATATTGTTCAAAATTAAACATGTGAGGACACAGTGCTGCAGTGTTAGCAAAGAGGCTGGCGCTCTGTTCACGGATTGCTCCTGCCTCGCGCTGTATTCTTGCTGGGGCTGGCGCAACAATGGAAGGGAAGATGGATAGAATAATTAAACATTTACTACGAAGATATTTCAATGTTCCTTAAAAGTTTTGAAAAATCTGCGTTCTAAGCATACAGATGGCTTAACATCAATTACAGAGCTGATTGTTACAGTGGCGATTGGGTATTTGGAGAAAGAAAAGTAAGGACAGGAATTGGGGGTTAGTATGTTTGAAAGAGACAGTACTGCTGCATTTAAGTACTTCATCGAAGGTCTGACACAGTGCAGCAAGCATCTTGCGTGAGGCATGAACAATCACTTTGCCGCTGTGTTCCCATGTTTAATAACATGCTTTAACTCCTGTCATCATGAAAATTATATCAAGTATACATCTCAGTATTTATATTATTCAGAGAGTTGTAATATTACTAATGTAATGGATTCTGTGTCCTGTTGGAGGAAGACAAAGCCTGTTTAAGAATCACGTAGTGATTCACACACATAGAGCACATAGAAGATCAAATACAAAACAAAGCATTTAACGTGCTACTTTAGTTACGATGGGATTTAAGAAACTAGTAAATTAAATGATTGTAAGATGAAGTTTATGATGTTCTACTTTAAAGACAAAATAAACTACGTAATTAACGTGGAAATTTTGAGATTAAAGTTGACATTTCAAGCTTTTTTCCCCACTGTGTCCCAATTTTTTTTTCTTTTCTCTGTACCGTAATAAGCTTTCATATGACACTCAGATGGTGGGCAATGACTCGCCTTTTCACTGCGACTTTGATATCTGACAGCTTCTTTTTTATTTTGGCCACTGTGCGACTTTGTGAACTTGAGCTTTCAAGTTATTCCGACACTCTATGTCACTCGATCAACTTCCTTTTGTTGTTTATATCACTGTTTAAACCAACAAATAGTACATTTTTCCTTGCCTCCACTATTTTCCACCATGCTTTTGCCATTGTCCTTTCACAGAATGCAGAGCTTAAGGGCTATTTATATTGATTTGCATATTCAAAGAGGTGTAATTCTGGGAGGAGTTTGGTTGAGGCAGAAGGCGCGCGCACGTGCGTTACTTTCACGCTGACTGGGATTTATGGAGCGGAAGAACATGGAAGTTGGCAAACGCACAGATTTATGCATCTGGATTTTTTTGTGCTTACGAACATTTCCTCTTTTGTCCTTATGCCAAGTTTTTGTGTGAATTCTACACATGGCGTAAGGGTGCAAAGTAACTTAATCCTTGGCAGGTCATCTGTGGACAAAACATTGAATACTTTCATTTAGACCCACAGAAACTTCCAGTGTACACTGGGTGTCGTGTTCAAAAACCTAAGGACAGAATTCAACTTTTTTGTAGGTCCATCTATGAAGACCACTAACCTCATGCATTCCGTCTATGTTCAAGTGGATGATGGAATCCTTGATGAATCTACACTGACAGTGGTATCAAACAGGGGCTCATGGATACGATCTGAGAGCAGCATTTCTCAACCTTTAAGTATTTGCGACCCGAGTTTTCATAACAGTTTTAATCGCACCCCCCTAACGGTTTTTTGAAAAGAGCCCACTAATACCAATTTCTTCTTTTTTAATTAATGATATATCATAGATGCATGTTTTATTATACCTACTTAACTTTTATCAACATTTATCTAACTCTATATTATTTTTCTAGTATCAGAATGTAGTTTAAGTTAATTTGTTTTGGTTTCAATAGATGTATTTTTCATATTTACGATTCTTGTTTTCTTTTTTTCACATCTCCGCGCCCCCCTTTTTGTTACTTCACGCCCCCCTAGGGGGGCTTGCCCCACAGTTTGAGAGTAGAGTAATGCTGGGTATGACATTGAGAGCAGACACCCTTACGTAGCTGATACTGTCTTGCTGGCACAGATTAGAATTTCTACATCTGTCACAGAATGTAATGAAGAAAAAGAAAAAGAACATTACTACAGTTTGGAATCCCAGAGGAAATGCCTCATTAAACACTGTACAAGTAATGTTTAAAAAGAAACAGGGACAGATGTATAATATATACACCTGGACACAAGCATGAATGAATTTTGCTTAAAAGTGGGTAGAAACAAATAGACATCTCACCGAGTATCACATTTCTAAACCAATCCAATGCCACATGAAGGTGGTGCAAAAAGTAACGATGCTCTCGTTAACCTGATCCGACAGACAGCAAGGTTCTGATTAAGAAGAACCATCTACAGCCAATAAATATCCTACAAAGACCTCTATTAAACACATGAATGTGTGTCACGTGCGCAGAGAGCACAATGCATGTGTTAAAAATAAGCATAACTTGTTGGAAGGAACAAACCTTTCTGAAAAATTAGATTATACATTGGCATTCGAAAACATCAAAGGACTGGTAATAAAAGTGAACAATACATTGGCCCAGTGTGTTCTCTGTTTTTCACTTATGACGATAGTGTTTTAAGAATTAGCAGCTATGGTTGTAAAAATATTAATTGGAAAATATACATTTCAAGTAAATATTGTGTCACACCACAGCAAAAAAGGGGTGGAAAGGGCCACCATGAAAAGAGATCATAACAAAGAGCCACAGGAGATTCAGATTTTGGTACTCAAAACACCCAAATTAATACATGTGCTTAACGATAATGACACCACTCCAGCACGGACAAGGCTGTGCAGCACCCAGTGTCTCACTGCACATCTAAATGAATGACTAAAGTGAGTTAACATCATAGCCATGGTATTTTAACATGTAATATATACATATTCCACAATGCTTATCTAAACTCTATTTGCTGTTGATATGCCATATACTGTAGTGATTCAAGAGTCAAAATGACAGAAAGCTATCATACCAGACAGAAGTATTTCTAAAATGCATTGGGCCAAGTAGATACAATGGTCTGCATATGTGTGTGTGCTTGTCATTACAATGGGTAAATTAATCATTAAGCTTCAGTTATCTTGTTCTACTGAGCTGCTGAACTGAAAACGGCAATTTTAACCTTTTTATTTTCACTCAGAGTCAAGTATTTCGTTCAGTTTTTTTTGCTCTCTCCCTGAAACCCCTGTTGTTTAAAGTGCATGGACTGGAGGAAATTTGATCTCTGTATACTATTCACTACAAACTTTTTCAGGAATTGTTTCCAGATGTGTATTCTTGTTCAAGAATCTCATCTGGTCTCACGAGACTATGGATATTGGACCCTAACAACATCAGAATCAGAAATGTGTGTGTATGATCTCGCCGGACAGATTTAATACATAGTTGTATATGTACTGCTATATATGGTGTTTCTGAAGACTCTTTTGTGTGCCAGACATGTTGCATGTAAGCAGTGTACAAATTCAGAGCAATCTGGACAGAATTCCAGTTACAGCCTCTGCATTAAAATGCTTTCTACACATCTCTAGCCACATAGCAAGAACCAGTACTGCAGGCAAGAACCAAAAGCCTCAAGGATGAAAAAGTGTAAATGCAATTGGGCTAGGATGACAACAATACTTGAGAAGGACTTGGAACCAGTCTGATTAGGACTCCACAAAGCATGTAAATTAGCCTAACACCATAATCAAAAAGAGCACTTTAGAGAGGAGCTTGCCATGAATGGAGGTTTGTTAAAAGATGAATGAATAGAAATAAGTAAAACATATACAATTGTCACAAAGTTGCTCATTCTGTACTTGCAACCTTAAGCACTTAGAGGAAGCTTCAGAAAAAATCAGTAAAGCTCTTACCGGTTAATGACATTGTTAAAGACCTCATAATAACACAGAGGGTGTAGAGAACATGCTGCTTGATACATTCTAAAGACCTTGAGCTCAATCTTTCCATGCCACATTGAAGGACATCCATCTTCCAACACATCCTTATTTCATTTATTTTTTTTTATTTCTATAGCACACTTTCATACAAATGATGCAGCTCAAAGTGCATTACCAGATGTCAAAGAAACAATAACATGCAAAAAAAAAACAAATTAAAATTGGATAAGAAAAATAATGCACACATACCAAAGACAGATATATAATTAAAAGAAGTACAGTTCTTAAATACTGAATTGTTTTTGTAGTCTGTAAATGATGTGCTAATGATAAGGTCAGTTGGCCAGGTTGAATAGAAAAAAAATGTAAAAACTGCAAATAAAAAAAGAACACTCCCTTATAACTGCTCTTATTGAAACCAGTTCCTCCTTCCTGCTCTTTGTGTGTTGCAAAAAATTTTTCTTGATTTTTTTAAATTTAGTTTCCAGTGCAAGGCAAGCTGATCTTCTTAACTCCCTCCTTTGACTTCTTTCTATTTTCTTTAAACATGAAGGGAAGCAGTAAAACAAAGATGATAGATTTGAGCTACAAAGAAGAAATGTAAGTTTTGGGTTTTTTTAAACCATTGATACTTTAAAAATTTTTTGTTTTTAAATAATGCTGACTTTTGATGTGCTATTACTAACATAAAACGATAATTCTTAAATCAGCTTCATACACTTCACGATTGTGGGGAGCTGGAGTGTATTCTGGCAGCACTTAGCACAAGACAGATCAAGACACCAGTCCATTCTAGTATGCTCTTAAAAAAATAAATAAATATGATTTTCTGTGAAGAACATTTATTTATAAATAAAAATATACTATATAAAAATATATTAGGCTTAATCCATTTCAGGGTTGGAAGAGTGGAAGGGCAGGGGTTTTCAGAGCAAGGCTGGAACCACAATTAACATTCAGCACTTAGCTTAACATTAAAATATTAGAACAATCTAGATGGGAACAGTCCATTCAGTCCAACAAAGCTCACCAGTGCTATCCATTTAATTCTTCAAAAAATATCAAGCCTAGTTTTGAAAGTCCCTAAAGTCCTACTGACATACTGTATGTGTCTTTAGGACGTGGCAGATGAGCTGAAGGATAAACCAACACAGACACAGGGAGGACGTGTAAATCCCCCATAGGCAGCAGCTTCGCATGGGATTCAAAATCGGGGCACTACATCCCTTGACCAGAAAAATACAAAACCGTTAGTAACACAAGTTACTAACATCTGCCTAAGTAAGTGGTATAAAGACCCAAAACATCAAAAATAGGCAACGTATTGTGGAGGCTGGCCCAGACACAGACAGGCAGACACGTTCATTTCACCCACAAATGCGTTTATTTACAGTAATATCAGTCACAAAGTGCGCCACAAAAACCCCCAAAGTCCTGGCCACACAATGCCTTACTTCCTTCAGGCCGCCTCCTTACATCCAGCTCAGTCCTCTCCGCTCCCAACTCTCGCCCTGAATGAAGGGAGGCGGCCCCTTTTATTATCACCCAGATGTGCTCCAGGTGGGTTCCGGCAATCTTCCATGGACGCACCCCCATGTGGCGAAAGTGCCGGCTGCATCCCCGGAAGCACTCCGGGTGTCCCTGCTTCTCTTACCCCCAGCACTTCCTGGTGTGGCGGAAGTGCTGAGGTCCAGGGCTCCAAAGGCATGGGGGCGACCACGGGTCCCTACAGGGTGGAGCTTCAAAGCTCTGTACTGGCGGTCGCCCCCAGATGGTCTGGGGAAGGCGCAAGCCCTCTTCCGGTCCTCCAGGGCGTCCCGACCGGGTCGCCACCCCAGCTACCTCTGACAGTATCTACCAAAGCCTGGCAACACACAACATGCTTTCTGTCTAAAAACAGGTCTGGCTTTTCCGGAGTTTTATTTAATATCTGGGGATTTATATAATGTAAATGCAATATACATAGTAGCAGGCATAAAGCAGACAGAAGTGAGACACACACACACACAAATGAAGTCAGATATTTCAACACAATATCCTAACATGCCTACTCATGCTTTCTGATGTTATTGGCAACATAAAATGCCTGCATTAAAATAGTCTTCCTTAAAGCCTTGCACCCTGAACGGGGCTGGTATATCCAACAGCTGCTCACTGTCTTATAACTCTGGTGGTCTCACTGTCTTTCCCTCCCTCAACCTTGTGCACTGTACTTCAAAGACTTCTGCACTGGCTCCTAAATATGATCTCTGTGTGATGGTTTCTGCAAACCTTTTGTTATAAATTAACAACTCAGAAAACTCAAATACATGGTAGGCAACAATTTCAAAAAATTCAGCCTACACACCAGACTGGCCTCAACTGCACTAGTAAGTCTGGCATGCAAACAATAAAAACAGGCTTTTTTGACATGTGCAGGCCAAAAGCTCCCAAGGTTTAAATATTTCAGCAATGAAGAAGTGAACCATGAAACTCCTTACCCAAATGGCAAAAACAACGTTTTATAATTACTGGGGGGCTTCAACCCCTGCTTGCTTCACTCACCAATCGTCAGGGGCAGGCACAGGTGAGCCAATCAAATGGCGTTGGTTCCTTCGTTCGAGAAAGCAATACAGAAAAGTATGTGGGGTATATAGAAGGGTATTTGGGGCGTGGGAGGAAGAAGGTTTGGTCCTTAGTTATTATAGATAAAAAATCAGTTACTTGAGTATTTCATTACAACTGTTTATTTTAAATACCAATGAACAATAAAACATAGTAAAAAAGTTTAAAAAGTAGAAGAAAAAAGTAAAACATAATAAAATGTAAATAAAAATGTAATTATTTTAATATGTGGTGGGCTGGCATTCTGCCCGGGGTTTGTTTCCTGCCTTGCGCCCTATGTTGGCTGGGATTGGCTCCAGCAGACCCCCGTGACCCTGTAGTTAGGATATAGTGGGTTGGATAATAGATGGATGGATTATATTAATGCCTCGTCAAAAACAATATTATGAATTATATGCAGCTCTTTTTTGTTCATTTTCTTTTTTTTTTCAATATTCATTGTCATCTCGATCTAAAATTCGACGTTCCTGAATAGATAATTTGCTTTTCTGCCTTGCCATTATAACTGCCTGCGTTTAAGGGTAAGTTGGCAGCATTGAGAGTGTCATGGGGTGATACGGAGACAGGATGTGCACAGTAGGAGTAATAATTGGGCGAGTTGTGTGGAGGGGAGTGGTCAAGGCTGAATAACGCAGACACGATGGAGAACTTTTTTAATAGAGAGAAACATTTTATTAACACAATATATATAACAAAAAATGAACAAAAGAGAAACAATGATTGCTTGTTCAAATCTAAAATTGATCCAAACCAAGTCTGTTATTCAAAAATCAAGACCAGGAAAGAAAGTAAAACACTTAAAATACAGATTAAAAAAACTCAAACAATGAGAGTCAAACAACAGAAGCATGAGAATACTAATGGCTCAACACTGGACTGAGACCTCTTATACCTTTGTAAAGCCTGAGGGCAGTCCCCACAACTACAGTGTTAGGAGGTTTAACATACAATAAATAAGGATAGCATTCAAGAAAATCGACATTAAAAAGAAATACAAAAAGGAAACCAAAACAAATAATACAAAATAACAAGATACAAGACTTAACAAAAGTATTAGAAACATAATAAAAGAAAACAATGACTACGCATGGAGCCCTGGCTACACCACAACATTTATTCCTGATGTGTTTTCAGCAACACATAAAGAGCTGAAGTGGTGTAAGGCCTCATAAATGCATCAGAGAGTCTCAAAATGTCCCAAAAAGTGCTCAGGCAAAGATTTTCAACATCTTTGGCTAGTCACATAAGGTCAAAGGAAGAATCTTTACAAATAAAAGATTTATTTTCATAAAATGCTCATTGACAAGTAGCTCAAAGGAACAGAAAAGGCACAGAAGATAATACTTTCAAAATAGGCAATCCCAATTGCAAACAAAGTCCCAATATGAAATCCAAGAGAATTGTCGTAAAAAAGATGCAAAAGGACAAAAACATCCAGAAAGTCAGTAATAATCAAAAATAGTAGTAAACACAGAAGAACTCACTAACTGCCTAATGCATTCAGGGAACCAAAAGGTGCTATTTTTTTTCTTAGCTTTAATAGAACTGTGGGTAGTCCCTTGACAGTGATAGGTTTCTTGCGGGGAACACCCACATATAAAAAGATACACAGACATATAGAATCTAATTAATACACAAAATTAATAAGAAAAATAAAATAATGCAAAGACAACACAACTCTCATTATCTGGAGTAATGTGGACCAGTGGTACCTCGAGTAGCTAAAAACTTGTAGTGGAGACTCTGCAGAGAAACTAGGGGCTGACACAGGGAGAGAGATCAGCTAACGTCAACAGGGATGGTCACCGCTTACAGTGGTCAGAGACAGGCTCTGCTCAGTTCATGGGTGGACCTCTCCATTTAGATTAAGGCAAAAATGCACTTAACTCTGAACCAGAGAATGCAGGTCACGTTAACAGTCATGCATGTGCATCAGAGGACCTCCTCGCTGGCTCAGTTGAGGTATTTGGTAACCCACAAACACAAGGGGGCACTGCCGCTAACACTGTCATCTGCTTCTTTCCCCACAGTGCCAAAAAAAAACATTTGACCCTGTCCCTTCTGATCGAGCCACCATAAAACCCCAGTTGCCTCCCCGAAGGATGCGTCATAACTGGCTAGAGTAACCCGCAAGATGGAGCACTGCTAGACACGACTGCAACCTCACTACTGTTTGTTTCCCGAATTCCCGCATATGGGATGCATGCCAAAGTGTGTTATTTCTTTTTGTTTGGTTTTTTTTTGTCATACACTGACAAAAAAAGTGATGACCCAGTTGGTACCCCAAAATTTCCTTGCTGTTTCCAGGCCTGTCATTCCCACACCCGGTCATCTGCACCTATTTACTTTCATTTGTGGAGGCACATCTTGACACGTCCATTGGCCTGGATGTTTTGCCAGTTGCAAACTTTATGAAGGATTCTGGTTTGGATTGGCTCTCAGAATTGAGGAAAGTCATGCAGTGGTGGGACCAGCGGCAAAGGATAAGGTAGATTAAAATGCATGGTACTAAATAAAAAGAGCAGTGTAAGATCTGGGTGTGTTAGGAGGTGGCTGAGGAAAGAGACTACAGTTTCAGCTATGGATGAACCAGCTGTCCTTTTAAGGGCCACCTGCCATCAGCATTGTCTGAGTGCTGATCCATTTCTCCACTTCTCAACTTCCATAGTTGCTGAAGTGATAAACCATTCAGGATCAGAATTAAATCATAACACACAAACTGCATGTAGCTGGTTACACATCTCACTTACTTTATTAAAAGAAAACTTCTTTTGTCGTGGTGAAAAATTCGTCATCAGAAGGCTTTTTACCTGAAAATGAAGGCTATAAGGACTCGAGATAGTCAGACAGAGTTTTAAAGCTTTATTGCAATAAAACAACACAAATAACAACAAGGACTCAACCCAATACGACCAAATTGAGCCGATCCCTGTACGTTTCAGCAATCGGAGTTTATATAACAGTTTCTTATCACTTTGACCTCGTTCAATTAGCTTATTCTGCACCTGTCTATACCGTCTATTGTTCATTTCTAGTTTCTGTTTTGCTCATTTTTGATTGGTTCTTCAACTGGGCAGATGTTCCTTCTTCCATATTTGGGCTTTCATGGTGTCACTTCTGTCTCTAAGCCTTTCAAGCTATGCTATAATGGTGGCCTAAAGCTAAGCTTTAATTAAAAGAAATATTGTATATGCTTTTATTTAATCATTTGCTTGGCACACTTGATTTGCCTTAATCTCGCTGGTTTCTTATGTGCCTACCGGAGCCATTTTCTCTCTGTGGTATCGTTCCATAGCTTCCCAGCCTTGAACATAGGTGTTCTCAATCTCCTTATCCTCTTCTAAGCTGGTTTCTACATGTCATTTTTGTTCTCGTTTTGTTCTTTTCCCACACTAGCAATTCTGTTTTAGGCTTAAAAATAATGCAATATGACTGATTTTTTATTTAACTATTTGCTTTAACCTATCTTATTTGCTTAACATTCTAATTTATGCTTAATGTTTTAGAAGCTTTTAATTACTTTTCATGGCTCTTTATGTTAATTTGCTAATTTATGCTAATAAAAAAATGTTTCTCTTCTACACTTTTTATTCCTTTATTCTTAAACTTTTCAGGTACTACATGTCATTTGAGTGAAAATACACACAGGAGATAGCACAAATAGTAAGGACTCCATATTTGACACCTCACCATATCATTTGTAATACAATTAATATAATTGTCTATAGTGTGTTGATCTCTTTACTGGTAGATTGAGAAAAACAGTAATAACTAAATATGTTAAATATGTTATGGCAGTGACAGCACAGCTATGAAGCTTTATAAGCTGCCAATAGACCTGGAAAGGAATTACATTGCGTTTTGGAAATATTTGGCTTTAAGCAGTAGAAACAAAGAAACAACTTGTTTCAGACAAGTATGGGAAAAATTTAAAAACTGCACTTGCTCTGCAGAGTGAGGGAATCAGGACTATAATCATTGGAGCATTATTTTTAATTTGCTTGCTGCCCTGAGAATTCCACTTGATCGGCCCAGATATGGGAATGGAGAGACACTAACATCTGTGGAACCAAACCTGCAGCCCACCTGTGCCTAACAGTATGGTTTGTAATTCATTTCAATCAGCATGGCCTGAGCAAATGTGATTACTGGTGTTATGACAGGGCTTACATTTATGATTTCATGCTTCAGAGCTCCCAAGATAAAATAGAGATTGTAGTTATAATATCAGGCCAAACTGGTAATCTGAGCTATTTTTAGGATTTTACCCTACAGACACAGTTAAGGATGAGTGATCGAGCTGCAACTGCCATTTTTAACAAATGTGATACTTTTTATTTGAATTGTCCACTTTATGTTTAGGTAGGTAAAATTAGGCTGTGTTATATAATAAAAGAAGGTAAAGAGCTCAGAAACAATAAGAGATTGAGAGTTAAGGAGGTGGCACACTGATGCATCATGCTTTTTGTATTATTAAGGTTGTGCACACCATGTTACCACCAAGCATCATCTCCTTGTAAGTGTGTCATCCTAATAACAATCATGTTCTTGATTCTACATGGTGTGACAATACTGTACATGGAGCCTAGGTCATCTAGGTAATTGGATAAAGTGGCTGCAGTGAATTATACAAATTCACCTGTGTTATAGAAACCTTAAAGAAGAGGTGTGGAGTCATAGTATTATAATAGCATGGCAAGCAAAGGCACAGTCAGCATGGAGGTATCATCTACTGCAAGCTAATCTTAGTTGTCTTGGCATGTCCAAATAGAGCTGTTATGCCAGCCCTCAACTTTTAATGTGTGTGTGCCATAAAGTTGTCAAGGCGCAGTATGTGGCTAATCTACCCATCATCCACTACTACTTTTGGCATATTTTCATTTTAACCTGCTCATGCAATGTTAACTTTTGTATTCCTTCACAAATTTAGGTCATGGGGCAAAAAGTTGTTATACTGTATTGATCAAAACGTTGGCAAGTATGTTCACAATCTTGTGTACATGAGTTGCACTTCCCTCTTTTAACAGTGCCACAGTGTTTAAACTAGTAATGTTGTTGTCGCAAGTATTTTATCAATAGAAACTAATCACTGCTGATTATTAAAGTTTATCTAATCTAATCTAACCTACCCTAAAGTATGTGGCCTTGGGGTAATGGAGAAAAACTATACAAGCACAGGGAGAGCAGGTAAAACCTACTCCGACGGAATCCAGGATAGGTTTGAAATTCGGGACTCTGGAACTCTGAGGTTGCAGGTTTAACTACAGTACCAGCATGCAGCATTACACTGGAGATACTGGTTTTGCATAAAATCGTCTTTGAAACTCTCCCATTAAAAAATCTTTGAGATTGCATTAGTGAAACACCTGACACCTTCTTAAACAATCCTAATACAATTCAGCTTATGGATTTTACTCACTGATGGTGTCTGTCCATGAGGTTGTCTTGGCTTTATTAGTCACATTTTTCGACCATTGCATTTTGATATCAGCTACTTCCAGAGCTGGTGGGATTTGCCTGAGACTCTCTCTGTGGTGTTTTACTTATCTATCTTGCAGTTTTGTAGTGGCTGTGTTGTGTACACCTTAAAATGATTCTCACTGTGAAAGACACTATACAAATTGACTCACTGATGAAAACAGTTTGAATTTTCCTAAATAATTATTTTACATAAACATGAATGTTTGTTTTCCATTTCACTACATATTGAATGCTGACAGATAACATTTTAAAGACTTTTGGCCATAAACTAAAATTTCTCATATCATATCCCCAGCCCTCAACATTTTATGAAATCATTAGGAATGCAGATGGACAATGTCTGCACACAGACATTTAAAATAAATATGCCTGTCCATATCAGTCCTTACGTTTGCTGTATTTGGGGAATGGTAAACAATTTAAACATGAAACACAAGAGATTTTAATTCAGAAGAACATAATGGTATACTTTCACTTTAAAAATATTCAGACCTTCCCTCTGTACTTCTTAGTTGAAATAAAGAGTATGAATCTCTGCTCAGTTGAAATATTGACCATGGATCTCTTTCCACTTATTTGTATCATTCCAAAATTTACAAGAAAAACTGACAAACAAAGGGTATTTGTACTAGTGTCCATCTTCTTTCTCAAGTTCTTACAGCACTGGCTAGCTGATGGGTCACCTTTTGAGTGCTGTCATATCGGCCACACGTGTCATGACTATTAGGCTGAATGCCGATGTCCAATTCTAGAGCCACTGTAGATTAAAAGACTGGTTACTTTCCATATGTATTGGAAATATCACTCACTAATGTATTTTATTTTTAAAGGTAATGATAAACAGTGAATTTTAAACTGAAAAATGTACCCCAGTCCCTCCAATCCAGCAGAAGAACAGACTACTGCCAAACTACAATCCCGATTTTGGACTCACTGTGCTACCCTTTGCAAGTCACATTTAATATGCCTGTGCAACCACTGAAAAAATATATGAAAATGATCAAGCTAAAGTTCAGCATGCAATTTTCACTATAGAATGGAGCTATTGGAAAGAAAACAAGAATTTCAGGAGCTAAATCATTCATCATTATTATTCTGTAAACCAGATTCTAGAGACATTATAAAGAAATGACTGTATATTATGATGACTTTGGCTGGAAGTAATAAAAGGAGGTTGAAAATTACCCCCTTCTGTGACTTATGTTGATGTTTTGGAACATCCTGATCATTGCTGTCTGGATGTCTGCATCCTTGATAACTCTTGGACCAGATAGGCTCACTCAAATCTGTTTTGGACAGGCTGTTCTTTATGGGCATGTGCAGAGCTGATTAGATTTTGAGCACTTCCGCTAAATCCCTACTGGTAGCTGCTGTATAAACTGACCAGCAAAACATGTATTGTTTAAAATTGTTTTCAAATAAGACACGTGAAAGAGATATACAATGACTACATCTACCAGACTGACATATACTGCCCATATGTCAGCCTGTTACATAAAAAATGGAAAAGCATTGTCAAAAATAGAATAAAATATTTTGCCTCTGTCTACTATTAGAAAAATCTGCATATTTCTAAAAAGATCATTCCCGGTGTTAGAGTTGGTATTCCTATTTTCTGGGCTACAAGGCTTTTTGCATGTTTATGTTTGACTATGATTTTTGGTTACATTTCAGAATAATGTTAATGCCGGTCCCCTTACTGTGAGGCAGCAGCGCTCATTGCAAATGTGACTTTGGCTATTACATCTAATCACAAACCCCAAGTGGTTTACTTTCTCCAATAATTAAGTTTTTGTTTTCCCTATCCCTTGTTGTCGACTGTTCACAAACTCTGCATTGTTTTGATTTGTGTTAATATGTGTTTAATGCTTATGTTCATTTAATGCACTGTACATTTGTGTACTGTATATGTTCAGAGCTTATACAGTCTTCTTCTTTCTCCTCATCTTTTCCCACTTTTATATTGGGTCAATGTGCTTGATCAACCTTCTCCATACAACTCAGCCCTTCACCTCACCCTTCTCCTTCAGATCTTATTTTACTTTATCCATCCACCCCTGCTTTGGCCTCCCTTGCTTTCTCTTCCTCTGTACTTTCATTCCCGTCACTTTTGCCCACATATTCATTGTCTCTCCTCATCACATGTCCATACCATTTCAACTTACTTTCCTGTACTTTCTTAGATTTCTCTCCCAATTTTGCTGTACCTCTGATTGTCTTATTTAATATTCTGTCCCTTTTTTAACTCATCACATCCATCTCAGCATTCTCATTTCTGCCAGATCTTTTTTATATATAATTTTGTTGATTTCAATTAGAAACAGATAACATTCCATACAGTCAGGTAAAAATTTAACAAATCAAAACAAAACAAAAGTTGACTCCCACCCAAGAGAGAGCAGCTAGCAACCGAAGCTACTCTATGAAAGGAGCAAGAAAAGAAGGGTATTCTTTTCCCTGAAATGGAAGGTTATTCTAAAATGTTATTGATTAGATCCTGCCATAGCTTAAAACATTTTTGAATAGATCATCTAAGTGAGAATTGGATTTTTTCTAATTTCAATTAATATAGAACATTGGTTACCCACTAACTTTAGAGTGGTGGAGTGGGATTCGTCCAGTTGAGCAAGATATGTCTACATGCCAATAGTGTAGTAAAGGCAATTATAGTTTGTTTGTCCTTCTTCAGTTTAAGCCCATCTTGGAGTCCACCAAACACAGCTGTTAATGGGTGATTGTGACATAAAGGCTGTCTGATGGGCATTCAAAGATTTCTATGCAAAATGTTTTTAATTTAGTGCACACCCAGAACATGTGGCCTCTAACTTCTCATGCGCTCCCTTTACTGACCATGTCTCGACTCCATGCATCATTACTGGTCTTATCACTGTCTTAAAACCCTTACTTTTAACCTAATCCTAACCATACAATACTCCAGCTGCTTCTTCCATCCACACTGCATTGAGTTGTCCATCTCAGGCTACCACTGATCCTAGATATTTAAATGTATAGGCTCTTTTCAATAGCTCAACCTACAGGCTATCTTCTAAATCCAGATCATCATTAAACTTTATATATTCTGTCTTCTTCCTGCTTATCTTCAGCACCCTATTCTCCAGATTCCTTCTCCATTCTTCAACTTTCTCTCCCCATCCTCTTTTCTGGTGCAACACAACAGAGTGTCATCAGCAAAAAGCATGCACCTGGGGGATTGGTCTTTTATTCCAAGACCCAACACACCCATATCAAAGTGGTAAGGACTTAAAGAAGGTCCTTGGCACAGACCTACTCAAACCGGGATCTTAGCTGTTATCCCAACACTCCTCACTCCCTTATACATATCCTGGACAATCCTTACATACTTCTCTGATACTCCTTTCACTCTCATGCACCTCCAGACCTCTTGACATAGCACTCTATCATAAGTCTTCTCTAAATCAATAAACATCATATTTAAACCTTTCTGTTTTCCTCAATGCTTCTTTATGAGCTGTCTCAAGGCAAGGACTGCATCAGTCATTCCTCTCCCTGGCATAAAACCAAAATTGCTCTTCCCCTAGGGTGGTCTCTTCCCTAAGCCTTCTCTATCTAACATTTTCCCAAATTTTAATTGGGTGTGACATCAGCTTTATCCCCGTATATTTTCCACAATCCTGAATATCTCACTTCTTCTTGTAAATAGATACAATTGAATTGCTCCTCCACTCCTCTAGTATTCTCTCCTGTTCATTGATCTTCTGGATTAGATCCCATAACACATCTACTCCCTCTTCTTTTAAACTCTTCTAAATAACGAGTGTTATACAAAGAATAATTTAATTGAATTTAATTAAACAACAAAAGTATAAAATAACAATGCGACCCTGCTCTCAATAAGTTTCTTAGAATATAAATGCATTTATCATTATCATTATCAAATGTATTTATCTGTATTAATGCTGTGTGAAGATTTCCTATTACTAAATAAAGCATTGAAAGGTAACCAAAATGAGAAAACAGATTATGAAGAAAATATCAAGTATTTAATTAATAAATAAGTAGTTTGTAGACAGTCAATGATTATATAATTTTTATTTACAATTGTGCAAAGTAAGCTAAATATAATACTGCTCTTCATTTTATTAACAATGACAGCCAAACTACTGGTTGTGTAAATAAATGTAAAATCTCATTTGGGAGCCACTTGCTGCAATTCTAGTTTGTGACAGACAGCACATGGGAATCTCGCAGACAATGGAGCTGGTGAGACAGGAAACAGGTTCAACAAATAATCTCCCTTGATTTGTGAACAAAGCATTCCTTTAGAATAAAAAGCCAAATTTCACCCTCCATTGATATCCTGAGGTTTACACAAGAGGAATTTGTGGCAGAGCACACAAGGTGGTTTGGATGCAGTAAAAAAAAAGAAGACTGTGAGAAAATGAAAGGAGAAGAAAAAAAGAGCGGTTGACCAAAGCAAAACAGAGACAGACAGACGGTACAATCTATTTGCTCACCTTCTGTTCCCATTAAGCTCAATTCAAGCTGATTGTCGTCCACATTGTTTTGAACCCCAAATGTATGCTGTCAATTGTCCTCATGAACATCTGTGTGCATATTAGTCTGTTAGTGTTAGTTAGATGATAAATGTGGGGAAAATAGAGTCCCAGATGAGGAAAAGAGTCCACTATTGAAAACAGCAAAAACAGCTAAGAAAGAAGGTGGGAGTGCAATGATTAAAGAAAATAAGAATTGTGCAAGGTGATGCAGTTAGCACTGCTACCTTAAACATCTAGTAGCATTTCTGGTCCTTTCTGATTATTTTTTACTTCTCCAAACATTTTTCTGTGTGTTTGTTCTACTTTTAGTCTTTTTAATATTGGATCCAGCATCATTGGTTCAAGTTTCATACCTGGTCATGATCTTAGTGGACTTGCTGTTCGCCATTTGTTTGACATGATTTTGCTTGAAGTACTACAAATTGTCCTCAAAGATATGTGGTGGGTTATCTGGCAACTCTAAATTGGTCAGAGTGTGTGTGTGTGTTTGGGTTGGTGTGCGTGTGTGTGTCGGTGGTTGCATGTGCATGTATGTGTGCGGATGTAAGAGAGAGAAAGAACCCTGCAATGAAGTGAAGCCCTTTCTAGAAATTGGCTCCTGCCTTGAACTGTTGTCTTCAATTGAGTTAAGTGGGTTTGAGATTATTATTATTATTATTATTATTATAACTAGTTTTTGATTTTTATTTTCAAATATTCAGATGCTGGATAGGGTAATTCATATTACAGTCATGTGAAAAAGTAAGCGCACCCAATAAATTGTTTTTTTTAACATATGTGAATGTATCTTCATGTAAACTGTACCTGTAAAGGTAATATAACAAACAGTTTTCCACATTTACATTTTGTAGTCCAATGTATAATTTAAATAAATATAAATGCAAATTTCACATTTGGAAAATGTAAGCATCTTTCTAGAACTATCACTACCTTAAGTACCTATAATTAGAATCAGGTGCGCCAGATCAGGAGCAAATGCTTTAGAGCATCACTAAAAAGGAGCTTAATGGACTTTGTCATTTTTAAATCTTAGACGTTTAGTTTAGATGGCTCCTTTTTATGAGGTGTGTGCTATCACAACATCTACTTGTTGATAGAACTGTATCTGTCCCCAGATAGAAATATGGATTTTTACAGAAACTCTTAAATAAATACATAAATAGTCTTAAATAAATATACACTTGCACACACAATATGGTCTGAATACACACCAAAATGACTAAAGAGGAAGAAAATTTAAAAAGAAAGAAAAGAAAACTTCTGACTTGACAGTTCCAGTCACAGTGAGACCTTATGCAGGCTTATAGTTGGAGGTATAAAGGAGCCCCTGTAGTGTTTCTTGACACACTTCTGCTGAGTAATTCATTGGCTGAAAGTTCTCAGTGTTAGTGTGTCAGAGACAGAATGTGCAGCATTGTTCATAGTGGCACTCAGTTTTTTTTTTAATTCCCTCCTTCGCTACGACCTCCAGGGGGTCCAGAATACGTCCTATAAATGAGCTTGCCCTTTTAATTAACTTGTTGATTCAGTGGGCTTTTCTTGAAGTGATGTTTCCAACCCAGCACACCACAGCACCCTGCCATCACAGAGTAATAGAAGATGTGAAGGATGTGAATTCCCACATTAAAGAAATACAGTCTCCTAAGAAAAAAGTGCCTGCTCTGTTTTTTCTTATGTAGTTCCTCTGCGTTATGAGACCAGTCCAAGTTGTCATTGATGTGGTACTCAACATCCACTCCCTAACACAGAGGCTCTTTGGTGCAGTGAAAGTTAATAACCATTTTCTTAGTTTTGCTGATGTTAAGACGCAGACAGTTCTCTTTGCTCTAAGAAACAAAGTTCTCCACCTGACTGCTATACTCCATCTCATCCTCTTTATCAATACACACCATTAGTGCAGCATCATCTGAGAATTTCTGTAAGTGATCATGACCTGCTGTTGTATTTATAGACTGATGTGTACAGAGTAAAGAGATAGGACCAAAGAGACAGCACCTTGTGGTGCTCCAGTGTTGCTCACATCTGTATCAGAAACACAGTCCTTGAGTCTCATTAACTGTCTGACGGGTAGTCCATCATCCAGGACACCATAGGCTTATTCACCTGCATATTTCTGAGTTTGCTCCTTTACAGGGATGGCTGGATGATATTGAAAGCACTGATGAAATCAAAAAATGCAATTTTCACAGTGATGCCAGCTTTGTCCAGGAGAGAATAAGCCTTGTGGAGCAGACAGATAATTGCATCCTCCACTTCAGTCATTGCCCGAAAGGTAAACATGAGTAGATAGAAACAAAGAAGGTTATGTAGTAGATACCTATGAATTTAGAAAGGGATTTAAACAATTGGAAATTAACTATTTCCCTGTCTGGAAAATAATCTACAAGTGGAGAAGATTTCAAATATCTTCCCAGCTTGTTCAGGCCAGGCAACCCAGCAGTTTCAGTCCGAGAACAAAATACAAGATACTGAAACAAGTCTCTAAGAATCCCAGAATTGAATCATGGTACCTACAGGAAGCTGTTGCCATTGTTAATGTCCAAGTGTAAGAGTCTACCATTAGAAAGAAGCTGCACAAATTAGACCAACATGGGAAGTGTGACAGGAGGAAACCATTGCTATCCACAAAGAACATTAGAGTAAGATTAAAGTTTTCCCATGAACATCTAGACAAAACTAGGACTTCTGAAACAATGTACTCTAGACAAGGCAAAGAGTTATTTGGTCACAGAACCAACAGATATATTTGTCAGAAACCAGCACTTGACCAAAATAATCTCATATTAACTGTAAAGCATGATGGAGGAAATATTATGGTTTGGGCCTGGATCAGGACCTGGGCAGCTCACCAACATAGAATCCACTATAAGTCTTCATTGTGTCAGGAGGCGTTTAAGGATAATGTTAGGATATCTGTCAGAAGACTGAATCTCAACTAAAAGTGGACCTTTGCTATATGACAGTGACCCTAAAAATACCAGTAAATCCACCAAGGAGTGGCTTAAAGGAAAGAAATAGAAGGTTTTGGATTGACCAAGTCAAAGCCTAGATCTCAATTCCATTAAGGTGCTGTGGGGGGAGTTAAAATTGCCTGTTCACACAAGACACCCCTCAAACATTAGATAGCTGAAAGATTCCATCTAATGTCAGAGACTGCTAGACAGTTACAGATAACATATACTTAAAGGGGTTTCTCCTAAAACAGGTAATACCAGCTGTCAGAGCCAAAGGTGGACTTACTTTCTACAAAGATGCAAATGGCATATCTGTCTATTATTTTTAATTGACTAAATTATTGCAAAGTGATTTTTTTTTTAATGACATCACATTTTTCCAAAGATGCTGGTTAATTGAAGATCAAATCTTGATTCGTCTACATATGTTACACAAAATGTAGGACCTAGGAAAACAAGACAGTACCCAAATTTTACTTTTCAAATACTTGTTTAAATTTAAAACACACAATCAGAATTCTAGTTCATCCAAACTGGAATACCTTGCCTTACACTACTTTCTACCTTTATTTCTTCTGTTAATTTATTTACCTTGATTTTACTTAGTACACCATTAGATGTTGTTTTTATCCATTACAAAAACTTCTCAATGACTCCAATTTTTTGGAGTATCCTCCACATATATTAGTTGGTGACTTTATTGAAAGCTTTCTCTAACTCTAAATTCATCAAACCAACGTCCAAGTTTCATTCTCTCATAAAATGTACACAATGTCTGTGGCACTCCAACCCTGAACCATGTATGTTTGCTCTTCCTTTATTACATTTTCAATGTTTTCTTTTAGTCTGTTTGCCAAATTTTAATGTTTCTTGTCTCATCTTGTTTGTGAATAAGCATAATTATCACCCATTTTCATTGAACTTTCTAAAAAAAAGGATAAGCATAACAATATTGTTTTTTAGAGTGTCCCAAAAAGCCAAAATTCAATTGGTAAACCATAATTTCCTGGAGTTTTGGAGTTCCTGGAGTACACATTTTTACTGCTTTTTCCACTTTGTGCATTTTTATTTACCAACATAAACTTTCCCTTTGTTCATCTGTAAAGAATTGGTCTATTGTTCTTTCTACTTCATCGATACACCCATTGTTTATGTCTTTCCTTTCATACATTTCTTTATAATAAGTTATAAATATTTCCATTATTTATTTTCTTTATTAAGATTTCCATTTTTATCTATGAATTCTTCTATTTTTGTCTTTTTCCTCCTGTTCTTTACTTTCTTAAAAAATATCAAGAGCACATCTCTCTTTCTAATTCTTTAACTCTGCTTTGAAACTTTTTCTTTTCTTCTTTCTGTTTAAACACTCTCTCAAATTCTTATTTTATTGTTCTTATTTCCGTTTCTATTTTTTTATCCTGATTCTTGATAATATACAACTGTTCAAGTCCTTCTTGCATTGTTTTGGTTTCCTCTTTCACCATCCTACTCCTTTCTTTGCCTTTTTTTTGGAAAAACTCTTTAGTGGTTTCTTTAATTAGTTCCCACCACTCCTTCAAAGTTGTTCCCACCTTATAATATTGTTGGTACTCTTCTTCTCTACAACATTGTTATATTTAATTTCCATGCAAAATTTTTTGTTTTGTTTTGCACTTAAACCTCCAGTATGATACGGTCTGAAAAAAACACGAACTGCAAATTACATGTCTTTGGTTCGTAGGTTTTATCTGTAACACTATAGCTATCTGGGAAGATTTTTTCCCTCCTTTCCTGGTGAACCCTTTTTCATCTTCTTTCAATTTTCAAAAAAATCTATCATTTGGAAGTCTTTTATAATTTATTTTAGTTTGTTAACATTTCTTTTAATTGTTGCCCTTTCTGCTGTGGTTCACTTGAACAATTAAAATTGCCAAAAGCAATTAAATTATTTCATTTGCCATTGACATTTTTAGCAACTTTAAGAGTCTCCATCCTCTGAATTGGTATTGTTAGTGCATATATATTAATCAAGTTAACAATATTATTTCCCTTTGTCAGTTTTAATCTCATTTGTCTCCCCTTCACGATTTCTTCAAATCCTTTTATTTATATTTCATAATTCTTTATTAACACCCCTAAATCTACTTTTTTATTTTCATTTGTTTCTGAAAAGATGGGCACACCTTCTTTCCAGTCATCTTCATATCTCTCATGTGATTTTATGAATGGTAAACCACATTCCTGTATACAAGTTATATCTACTGGTATGTTTCTCAGATAGAAGAAAACTATTCTTCTCCCCTGTTTCCTCTGAATACTTCTGACATTTATTGTTGCTATTTTTATTTTCATTTTTTCTTCCTGGTAGTTTGGTCTACCATTCCTCCTAGTTTTCCCCTATCTGGTACAATTATATTTTTCTTTTATTTCTTCACAGCTTTCCTCTCAGTTTTCCATTCCTCCACTCCTTTCATACCTATTGTTGAAACAAAACCTTCCATATCTTTACATTCCAGATAGGAGGGAGTTGCCCCCCATTCCTGACATTTTACTTCCCCTTCATCTGTTTTACTAGAGATAGTTAGTGATAACAAGTCTGGACCAAGTTTCTTTTGTAACATGGGGTTGACATTTGGGGTTGGGATTGACAGAGAATAGCAGTTCCACTTAAAATCTCCATTATTTTTTCTGTGTGAGAAGTATATTCTGAGAGCACTGTTCTGTTCTTCTTCTCTCTTCATTTTGGTAGCTTCCTTCACATCCATTAAAGTTAAAATGTTGCTTTCTCCACTACTCTTTCTGTCTTCATACCTTCTTTCACCCCTTACTTTGGTAAGTAGGGGCTAAGTTTTACCATATTTCCTCAATTCATCTCCTTGTATTCTTTTTCTTTCAATTTCTTCTTTTTCTTTTTTTCCTCTGACTCGTCATCTAGAAGCTCTATCACTTTATCTCACATATTATTCATTTTTACTATATCGCTTAGGAGACAGGGCAGTCCTTAAAGGCATGTGCCTCCTGTCCATATAAATTATTTGCCTCTTACACTCCCTTGTGCTATTTCTCTTTACAATTTCTACATTTTATAGTTTCACAGTCTTATTGCTTTATGCCCCTCCTTACCGCACCCTCTTCATACTTGCAGTTGGCCAGGGTAAAACACATGTCCTCTTACTAAGCCGATTCATATGATTGGGGGCAAATATATCACCCTTTGTGTTTCATTATCCTTCTTCAAAATTACATTGAATTTCTATAATTCATTTTTTATCCCATCTTCATCTGTTATCTGCATACTTGTTTCTTACTTCACAAAACTGCAACAGCCAAGCGGAAATGTCCTATATTTTAACCTTCTTAGTATACATAATTATGTTTACTTTCTTTTCTAATCTGTCACTCATAGATAATATCAAGAATTTTTTCAAAGTTGAGCTAAGGTCTTTCTCTTTATCTACAGTTCTCACATATTTATCATACAAAGATCTGTTTTAAATACTAATTCAAAGGTAGCTTTACCAGGAAAAGAAAAAAGAAAATCTATCACCCCAGGGACAAACTTCAGAGTTCTCTGCAGTATCTCCTTGTGCTCCATTTGATCAGAGCAGACCATATTTTTCCTCTCTCTCCCATCCACTGGTATTCTAGATGCAGGTCTCCAGAATCCATGAGGTTCATGTTGTTCTTCACTTGCAACTTCAAATTCCATCATTCCATTGACTGGTATAACTGCTGAGCTGCCAGGTACCCCTGCTTCCGCCATCTTGCTCCTGTAAAATTGAAATCACCACAAACCAAGGGAAGTAGAAAAACAAGATGGTGGATGTGCCTGTTAACAGCGTGTGCACGCTGACCTGTTCACCAGATGATGCTGGTTCATGCTGACTTACACCTCTCAACTCCTGCACATTGCTTCCTAAGCCCAATCAACGGCACCTCCTCAGCTGGCAACAAAACCAGCAAAAAAAAATATTTAAAACTTTACCACATTTTCCTATCTTGCCACCTCCAAACCCGCAGCAGCAAGCAACCACCTCTGGAAGAAACAGACGAGCAGAGGGCAATACAACTTCCCAAGGACCCTTTGAGGAGAGATGCCAATAATGTAAAATCCTCTTTGGATGCGTCACCCAGTTCCTTCTGACATTGTCCTACACCTCTTCTTGTGCACCTGAAAGGATGCAAGTACGTGCCATTTCTGTAAATTTTATTTTTATTACTGAGGACGAACAGGGCACAGTTAATTATAGTCATCAGGACACCTCTGTGAGGAACTATAAACTGTCTTGCAAGAAGCTGGTGAGGGCAAATATACCTGTACACTGTTGTAAAGGGAGTTGCATCTTCACATATTTACATTTCTGTCATGACCATTCTCTTTCTGGTTGTATCTAAATATTTAACTACTGAATGCAACTGACAATGTCTTTGAGAATCACCTCCTGTACACTTATGTTCTGAGGATCCTTTCATTGGCCATTGTGACTTTCTTTTATTCTCTCATTCCCATAATGAAAATTCAACACATATATAGTCATATGAAAAAGTTTGTGATCCCCTCTTAATTATTTGGATTTTTGTTTATCATTGGCTGAGCTTTCAAAGTAGCAACTTCCTTTTAATATATAGTATGCCTTATGCAAACAGTAGTATTTCAGCAGTGACATTAAGTTTATTGGATGAACAGAAAATATGAAATATGCATCATAAAAAAATTAGACAGGTGTATAAATTTGGGCACCCTAACAGAGATGTTACATCAATGCTTAGTTAAGCCTCCTTTTGCAAATATAACAGCCTCTAGACACCTCCTATAGCCTATGATGAGTGTCTGGATTCTGGATGGAGGTATTTTTGACCATTCTTCCATACAAAATCTCTCCAGTTCAGTTAAATTTGTTGGCTGCTGAGCATGGACAGCCTGCTTCATATCATCCCATAGATTTGCGATGATATTCAAGTCAGGGGACTGTGACGGCCATTCCAGAACATTGTACTTCTCCCTCTGCATGAATGCCTTTGTAGATTTCGAACTGTGTTTTGGGTCATTGTCTTGTTGAAATCTACAACTCCTGCGTAACTTCAACTTTGTGACTGATGCTTGAACATTATCCTGAAGAATCTATTCATATTGGGTTGAATTCATCCGACCCTCGACTTTAACAAGGCCCCCAGTCCCTGATCTAGCCACACAGCCCCACAGCATGATGGAACCTCCACCAAATTTGACAGTAGGTAGCAGGTGTTTTTCTTGGAATGCAGTGTTCTTCTTCCGCCATGCAAAGCTCTTTTTGTTATGACCAAATAACTCAATTTTTGTCTCCTCGGTCCAAACCACTTTGTTCCAAAATGCATCTGGCTTGTCTAAATGAGCATTTGTACACAATAAGCGACTCTGTTTGTGGCATGAGTGCAGAAAGGGCTTCTTTCTCAACACCCTGCCATACAGATGTTTTTTGTGCAAATTGCGCTGAATTGTAGAACGATGTACAGATACACCATCTGCAACAAGATGTTCTTGCAGGTCTTGAGAGGTGATCTGTGGGTTGTTTGTAACCATTCTCACAATCCTGTGCATATGCCGCTCCTGTATTTTTCTTGGCCAGCCAGACCTGGGTTTAACAGCAATTTTGCCTGTGGCTTCCACTTCCTGATTACATTCCTTACAGTTGAAACTGACAGTTTAAACCTCTGAGATAGCTTTTTGTAGCCTTCCCCTAAACCATGATACTGAACAATCTTTGTTTTCAGATCTTTTGCGAGCTGCTTTGAGGATCCCATGCTGTCTGTCACTCTTCAGAGGAGAGTCAAAGGGATGCACAACTTGCAATTGACCACCTTTTTACATGATTGGACACACCTGTTTATGAAGTTCAAGGCTTAACGAGCTAATCCAACTAATTTGGTGTTGCAAGTAATCGGGATTGAGCAGTTAAATGCATTCAAAGTTTTGCACAGCCAGTTTTTCACATTTGATTTAATTTCATACAACTAAATACTGCTTCACTAAAAATCTTTGTTCGGAAAACACCCCAGATGCTCCTAGGAAATGAAAGACATACCACTGTTATCTTTTTTGTTGAAAGTAAATTATTATGCAGGCTGAGAAGGGTTCCCAAACTTTTTCATATGACTGTATATATTAAACTAGTAGTCCATTTGGAATCATGAAACTGATTAGGACACTATATATTAAAATCCATATGTTGAGTGGCCACTTTATTATGTTTCCATGTTTTCCCACTTAAATTTGGACAATGCCATTTAGCTGTAAAACCAGTTTTAGAACAAAGTGTAACTGAACCATTAGCTTCATCAAGCAATGGTGATGGCAAGGTGAATTGGTCAACAGACATTGACAAGGATAGTGAAACTGATGCATATGGCACTGTATGATCTAACCTCTGTGATAGGCCTGGTAAATTGAAAAAGATGTGTGGCAAAAAGGCAAAATGATCAAGTAGAAAGATCAGAAAGACGTAAGACTCCTAATAACTGTTCACAATGCAGTAACTGTCAACGTTTATGTCAAGGGAATTGTGGAAGTCACTAAGCCTTGCACTGTGGAGCCATACATTAACAAAAAGGAGCATGTCAATCATGTGGATCAAGCACTGGCATTCTACCCTTTAACACTTGAATCCCTGAAACCTACGAAAAAACTCGTAATCCCAGCCCACCTTAAATTCCTTCACACCTCCTCATCAATGTTTTTTGTTTTGTAAATGCTTTGATCAGCACAAGCAGCCTGCTATCCCACCCCTCCACCCCCCTTGACGGAGCTCAGCTCAGGCAAAAAGTTCTCCCAGCTCAAGCCAAGGCTCCTTATCTGCATGTGAGGTGCCTGGAGTTGTATAGGGTAAATAATACAGTATATCATTATTTGGAATACATGCATTTCATGTGTGTTCCATGTCTTAAAGATTTGGGTAAGTGTAGGATGAAAGGAAATACGAGGCAAGAAATACTGAACACATACCTAAAGCAGAAACTTTTTCCATGTTATACTAATAATGACGTGAAGTGTATAATGTGTGAAGACTTCAGTCCAAATATCAGATAAACACACGCGCTTTTATTCAAGAATATAACCAAAGAAAAACCAAATCATTAAACTTACATGTTGTTGTCAATGAGTTACAAACCCAAGCACAATTGTCAATTGACAGAGAGCTAATATGTATTCTTGGATGGTGCAGAGGTAAGAATTGCTGCCTTTTGATCAAAAGGTTGCCAGTTCAAGTCTCAGTGCTCCGTGTTTTGAGTAGTGAGCTGCTATTATTATTATTATTGCTATAATATAATAAAAAAATGCATTTGTTTTGAGTCTGTAACACCTGGTGTAAATTTTGGCTACTTGTAAAAGTTAGTGCTTGTTTTTTCATTATTCAGTTTTATTCTCTCAGTGTCGTTCACGAGGTACAACAAACTTGCCTCTCCCTCTCTGAGTTGATGCCATTTACCTCCATTCTTTTCATAACAGCAGCAATGACCAAAGTTGGAATTGTGATTAATGCCTGCTCAGAACTATTTGTTGTATCGGCAATCAAAGATTCAATTTCCTGTGACTGCTATCAGACTGGACAAAGGCAAAACCATAACAACAGACATCTTTTTCACAGCCCTTTCACTGGCTAATAGACAGCTGCACCACAATGCAGCTCTGCTTGATACCATAAAGTAAAATGGGACTTCCACCTGCAGCTAAAGTCACATTAGTATGCAAGCAATTTGCCACACTAGTGTTTACATCTGACAGTGCCATGCATGTTCAAATGACAATGCGCAAGCAACAGAAAAAATATTACATGAAAAGTGTGCAAAGAAACACACTGCTGCTGTTCTGTTTTCAACATTGGGCTGTGCATTGGTGACTGCCTCAAAACATGTCACATGAAGGTCACATAAAGTCTCTTCATCACTGATCCATTTGGTTACATCTCCAAATACCCAGAGCCTAAATTGTGCCAATGTTCAAGAGGCCTGGAGCATTACATTTATTTATAAAAGTTATGCTGCATGTACAAATAACTTGTGAAGATGATCACTTCAAAAGTCGCCATATAAAATTGTAAATTAACCAACTATTTTCAAAAATTCTCTGGGAAAATGCCACAAACAGTTAATTGTAAAATGAATACCTGGACAATGGTGTGTAAGGTGCTCTGCCGTAGTGCTGACCATCACAGACACTATCTGTTAAAAATAAAAATTAAATATTATCAGGTGAAGAGGGGCTCATTTAAATAATGTGTTTTCAAAGTACCAGGTAGCCAAATATCAAATCAACTGAGCTAATGTGCTCCTCTCCTTCTAACCAGAGCCATTGATTCTCAGACCCAAAACATCTTCTATTCTTATGATGAGTCGATAGATATATAGATAGATAGATAGAACTTTATTTTTTCCCAGGATGGTGTTGATCCAGAAGCCTTGTGCCTTAACCACTAGCTACCCCAAAAACAACAGTTCACACCACAAGAAGAGTGGGTTTTTTTCAGCTGAAAGTACCTTTTTCACCTGCAAAACAATTATTTCACAGAGGATAGCTGAAAGGAATGGAGCTAGGATGAGTGTTCTTTTGTCTGAATGAGTTTTACATCTTTTTTACTCAAGAAAGAACAGATGGAATTAATTCTTTTTCTTGATGAATATTTTAAGATACATTTTCTTCACTTTTTCTCTCATGCCAGACTTGTGTCTGAGACTCATTGGCCCAGAGTACATTTGTGTGAGTGTTCCCTATGAATGACTGGCACCCTGTCTCGTAGCAGCCTTTGCCATCATGACAGGCCCCCATCCCTGTGGCTTGAACTGGATTAAGCAGGTTTGATAACAGATGGATAAATGTTATACTCCCTTATGGTGAAGAATGTGTTATTCTACACAGTTCAGCCATATTCCACAAAGTGTCACCTTATGAGCTATGGCTATTTAAAAAAAGAAAATTAAAAAGATGTCATTAGATTGTATTTGATTCCCTATTTTCTCAATAAAATATTAAAAAATAAAAATGTAATAATGCAGACCCTTTGTGATTGAATTTGAAAGAGTATTAGCAGAACCAGCTTTCTTCTTTTATCATCTGTCTACATACTTTTAATAAATCACTTTATTATGAAAACAATTACAGGAAACAGACAGTTTTTTTTTCGGTTTTAGTACGATGAAAAGTGCTTGTCAGGAGCAGATGCTTTTCATTCCTCTGCCTCGCAGCCATGAAAAATGATTGGATTTCCAAGTCCTTGCATGAATGAGTGCAGACACTGAGAACCGCTGTTGGAGCAGCGCGGAAGTTTTTGTGTACACAACACTGAGAGAATGAAACATGAGGCGTGAGGTTTTCAAACACGGCCGCCAGACGGAAAAATGCACGCTGGAGTCCAATCAAACAAAAAGTGCAAGTGCTGGCAAAAGGAAAAATGAAACAAGAAAGAAAACGCTAATGTACCGTCACACTCACACCCCAGTTAATAATACAGAAAACAAAAAGGGGTTGGAGAGCAAGAGAAGGAGAGAGATAGACAGGCCTGCCTTTCCCACTGCACGTAACCTGAAAACTTCAGACAAATCTAATGAAATTATCCGGTCTATCATGTATTTACTTGTACTTACTGTGACAGCTTTTTGTTGTCCAGGCCCTCCTGAAAGTACCCATCAATAATCCATGATCAACAGGTTACTGTTTTTTGTTTTAGAGACCCTCTTTATATGATCTATTTTCCTATATATACTGTGCAAACCAGGGGGCGTATGGCTCCCCAAACCCCGGACACAAGAGCCCACAAGTTCAGCAACACACGCATTTATGTACAAATGGGGAGTTCTCCCTCTGTCCCCACAACAGTCCAGTACAAGCACCCAGTAGCACAATAAATAAGCACACAGTCTACAGCAGAATCTTTCTCCTCTTAGCCACCACTCCTCTTTCAGCAAAGTTTGTCCCTCTTCCTCCTGACTCTAGCTTCTTGAATGGAGTGATGCAGCCCCTTTTATGTTCCAGGTGGCTCACCAGGGTTAATTATGACTACTCCCAGGTGTGATGGAAATCCAAAGTAGGGTTCTGCAGCTCCCCCTTGCAGCCTCCAACAGGGCTGTGCCAAACTACAGCACCCAGTATGCCCTGCAGGAACCCATGGTGCCACAGCCAACCCTAACCCTAACCAGGAGGGCTGCCCTCTGGTGTCCCGGGGAAGGTAGTGGCTTGTGGATGGCTGCTGTCTCTCCCGGACTTTCCATCAAACTGGCATAATGGCTGTAGCTGCCCGTCACAATGCTAATCTTACTTTTAAATACACCAGTACAACTTTTACTTTTGAAGTAAGCTTTTCAACTAAAATTAGACTCCTATCACCAATTGATACAAAAAACTGGATTGCTCCACAAACATTACCACATAGCCAAGATGCTAAAAAGGGAATAGTCTCTTTTCTTATTATTTAGTATGCAAAGTCAATTTATCTAACTATTTGAATAAAGAGTATCCACTCCTAAATCCATTTCATAATTTCTCCATTACAGGGTGCCTGAGGAGCTTGAGCCTACTATGGTAGCAATGAGCCAATGGAAGTACCAACTCTGCATGGAACACCAGGCCAACAGAAGGCACATGTACCCCTGCTCATGCAGACCCATTTTAGAGCTGCTAGTAAAGCTATCAGTCTGAGAGGAGCTTTAATCATTGGCATCATGACCTGGTTCTGAAGACAATGGCCGATAACATGAGTGAAGCTATTTCCAAATCTAAATGTCTGTGTCCACCAAGGCAAGTAATTGTATTTGTTGAAGTATCAGACCCAATCCAAGGTACTAGCTGACCTTCTGGGAGCAGCAAGGGACAGGCAATTGATGGTTGACCTAAGGAAGCAGCTCAATTGATGACCATGCTTAGGCCAGACATAATGCCTTTGTTAGAGGCATCAAAATAGGTGGTCATGTTGGAGCTGACGATACCCTCGGAAGACCAGAAGGAGTAGGCACATAAAAGGAAGAAGCTCAAGTATTCAAGACATGGTGGAGGAGTACTGAAGCACAGGGTGAAAGTCACACTATATGCTTAAGGAGGTGAGCTGCAGATGGGCTTTCTGGTCAGTCTCTCTGTCAAGCCTTATTGCCAAAAGGACTTTTCAGTAGCTTTAAAGAGAAAAGCCATAGGATTTACCAGAAAGGACACAGAACGAGCTTCAAGATGCCTGTGGATCAAAAAGACTGACTTAGGTCAGAAAGCTATTCAGACACAAGTCACTCCCTGGGCTGGGTCACTTGGGCAAGGGTATGTGATGCTGAAAGACCCAAAATACCAAGTGACCTAGGGTTAATTCACTGATGATGTGTCTGAGTGCATTGCAAGATGTATCATTATTCCTAAACATTTTATTCTGTTGTAGATTCAAATGTAAAAGCATCAATTCACACCGAATAACCCATAATGATTAAGTGAACATGTGTTTTCAGAAAGGTTAACTAATGTATTAAAAATCAAAAACTGAAATCTCTCACTCATATACATATTCAGACCCTTAATTCAGTACTTGGTAAAAGTCCCTTTGGCAGCAATTATACTGTAGTTTCAGATCTTCTTGGGTTGTACAGCAGGATTTGGGCAGTTTGTCCCCTTCTTCTTGGCAAATCCTCTCACGCTCCCTCAGATTGGATAAGAATGCAACTGCAACTGTCATCTTCAGGTCTGTCCACACATGGGTGGGCCACTCAAAGACAGTAAGAGATTTGTCCCAAAGCTACTCCAGGGTTGTATTGGCTGTATATTTCAGGTGAATGTCTTGGTGGAAAGTCAACCAATGCCCCATTCTGAGATTACATGCATTCTGGAGACATTTTTCTTCAAGGACCTCACTGTATTTGTTCTCGTTCAATCTCATTTAGTCTATATTCACTCAATTCTGACCAATCTCTCTGTCTCTCCACTGAGAAGCACCTTCATAGCATGATTCTGGCACCAGCATTATACTGCATTGTAGCAATGGTATTAGGCAGGTGATGAGTGCTTGCCAGATGTAGTGCTTGGAGTTCTGCCAAAATAGTTCAGTTTTTGTCTCATCCAACGAGAATCTTTTTCTTTAAAGAGTGGCTTCTATATTCCATAAACTCATGCATAATTGAACCCTGCTGAGATAATTGTCCTTCCAACAAGTTCTCTCTTATCATCAGAGGACTTCTGAAGCTCTGTTAGAGTAACAATTGGGTTTTTGTTCTTGTCCTGGGCCTATTTGCCCGATTACTCTGTTTGCCCAGATGTGCCAACTTCAAGAAGAGTTCCAGTGGTTCCAACCTTCATCTATTCCAAAATTATTGGGGTTACTATGTACATGGGATCACTCAAGTTTTTAAAAATGGATTTTCTGTATACCCTATCCTGATCTATGCCTCATCACAATTTGTTTGCAGGGGTCTGCGGATAGTTACTTAGACTTTTGTCCAAAACAGTACAATAGGAAATGTTGGACCTTATATACACAAGTATGTGCATTTCGGAATGATGTTCAACCATCTCAATTTGCTACAATCTAGTTCTAGACACATCTCAAGGATAATTAAAACAAACAGTATGCACCTGACCACAATCTAGATTGCCACTGCAAAGGGTCTGAATACGTACATAAATATATGACGTAATTAAATTTTTGATTTTTAATAAATTTGCAAATCTTTCTGAAGGCTTAATTTCACTTTGCCATTATGGATAGATTAGTGTTAACTGATGGGCAGAAATAGCAAATTTATCCATTTAAATTGACATCTATAACACAATAAGTGTGCACAAAGTGAAGGGAGTCTGAATTCTTTCTGAATTACTGTACACGGTACATACACAATTCAGGGGTGTAGGAGGAAATCAGAAGACCTGTTGTAAATCCACAAAAGGAAGAACATGCCAACTCAACCCAGATAGATGCCAGGTCAAGATTCAAACCCAGGTTCCCCAGAGCTGTCAGGCAATCATAATAGCCACAACACCAAACATTTATCCATGTATTTTCAAACTAACTTATTTTATTATAGAGCTGCTGACAGTTAAAGCCTAATCTTAGTAACATCAGATACAAGGCAGCAAGGAAAACTGGATGGGGCACACGGTCATGATAGGACATGCGTACATACACTAACAATATACCAACCTACACAAGCCGGGGCTGTAGAGAGGAACACAGAGGGATCTGGAGAACAAATCACACATGGGATGTATAAACTCCATGCATACAGAGGCCAGACCAGGATTTAGACAAAGGTGTCTGGAGTTGTGAGGCAGTGGCCATAACCATTCTACTATTACTATTGAATTAAATCTGACTTTTAATAATATGTGTAGAGTGCTGAAAGAATTTGAGTTCTAGGGTTTTGGAGTGAGCCTTTTCTTGGCAATTTAAAGAAATAGGTTTGAGATTTAGAAAGCATTCAGGTGTGCTTTGCTTTGGGAGTTCTTCTCTTTATTTGCTGTTTTGGGTCCTTTGTGAAACGTGTTTTTGGGTTCTTGTTCTTTTCATGTAATGTGTATCTAAATTACCGTGTTTGGTTTGCCTTATTCATTTACTTTTGGGCTTTGGAGGTTTGTTATTCTAGTTAACAAATATCCTCACCAGTTTCTCTTTTCCTGAAACAGAGATGCTTATTTGTTCAATTTGTTGTTTAATTCTGATTCTCTTTGTGCTTAACTAATAAATGAGTTCCATAAATAGACTGATTACAAACTTCCTGAAGAAGAGGCCTGAGTTGCCTTGAAAGCTTGCCTATTGTAATCGGTTCAGTTAGTCAATTAAAGGTGTCATTTTGCTTGACTTCTAATTGCAGCCATAATGGCTAATACGGTACAACACCCTACCACTCTAAACTCCTGAAATTCTGTGTTTGTTCTGAGGGGCACACCACCTTTTCTTTTCTAAAGCTCTAAAATCACAACAACATGTTCTTATTATAGTTAACAAACAATTTTTTAAACACTGAGAAGCTTACCTACACACCGAACAGATATATGGAAGGTTTGGGGGACCTTTATTTTGTTCAGGTTTTTTGTGTTTGGCATCTTTCTAGATCTTGTTGACTTTTGAAACACTTTATTTTCTTTTTAATTCTTTACCCTTATCTAATCTGACTTTTTAGCTCACTGTAATAAATATCTTCACTAAATGTTCTGTGTTTAGTTCACCTTCATTCTTGAAAAGTACTAAAAACATCTAACATTTAACATAAAAGGCACTGAATAAATTAAAGACCGACTGACCATAGCATTGATCAGGACAGTCCTCGAGTGTAGGCTGCAGCCTGATTAAGAATACTAATTATTGAACTTATTATAATACATAAGATAATGTACATCACCTCAGAGGGTCAATTAGAAGGTCAAGAGGTGCCTGCAGTTATCCTAACAGCCTAAAGGGAAAGGCAGGAACTATCAAAGGAGAAGGCATCTATCACTAACGACCAATTTAGAGTATCCATATAGCATAATATGAATGTTTTTGGGATATAGAAAGAAAAGCACACAGGCAGCGACCAGACCAGCATGAGCTATGAGGTAGCACTGCGATTCCCTGTGTCCCTCTGCTACCCAATTCAGGATCCAGATTAAAAAATAACTATCTGTTTCAAAGATTAATCATTTCTTTTTTTCCCAATTTACATCACCTCATATATGCACTAAGTAACACAAAAGATTGTAAATTAATATTTATGGAATAAAAGAAAGAAGACGTGACAGACATGAGCACATTAACAGTTCAGTCACAAAGCAAAAATAAAATCATTTCCTCCACAAAGCCTCTGCAGGGGTCATTGCATTACTGAGGAATATCTCATAAGCACAACTGATGACTGTGAAAATATAACATCCCTGATGCTGGTGCTACGATAGCTTCAGCACAAATTAAAGGTTATAGTGCACTTTTATCTTTGGGGCCTGTCTCCAGGAAACCGAAAAACACAAATGTGTGCTGATGCTTGCATGTGCTGTAAAAACAGTGCTGTGTATAGTAAGTGAGGCCACATCTGGTTTTACCTACTATTTGCATTCTTTCTTTCTTTATTGTGTTTTAAACAATTTTTTGAGCTGCGTTTCTTCGACATTTCTAAACTTCTGCAGCTAATGGAAAGGTTCAGGCATAGCGTATACAAATAAAAATTCCACAGTCCAATTATCTTCATTTTTAAGTTTTGGTGAAATTCAGAGCAAGAACAGTTCACATAAAATACAGAGTAAAATTGATAATACACACAAAAAAATTCTCTGTAATGTTTCTGTTTTAGGCTCACATATCTTAGTTATGTTTATGTTAATATTGCATATACATTTCTACATACATTAGAATATTTGTTGGTATACATGTTACTATTTACAGTCAGAAAACTGTATGTAAGACCAATTTAACAGGCCCAGGGTGCTGGAACACAAAAGTCACGTCATTATCCCTACCAGGCCCATGCATATACTCAGACATTATGAACATTACATATGTCAATAATAAATCGAGTAAAGGTAATGAAGTAGGAATAAAAAATACAAATCCAAAAGTTTATATCAGGTCAATTTCACCTTCCTTTTTCTTTTATTATTTTATTGGCATCTGAAAAAAATGAGCAAGATGTTATTGTTATTGGGTGTCTTCCCAAGGTTTCTTCCATTTTTTTTCCCTACAAGGGTTTTCTTGGAAGTTTTTCCTTGTCTTCTTAGAGAGTCAAGGCTGCTGTGTTGTCAAAAAGCAGGGCCTGTTAAAACCCATTGCGGCACTTCTTGTGTGATTTTTGGCTATATAAAAATAAACTGTATTGTATGGTTTGTATTGTGATGGGGGGCTGAAGCAGGATTACAGCACAAAAAAGGCCACATTATTATTAATTTATATCAAACATGCTTGAGAGTGTGAAAGCAGCAGAAGTACAAGCAAACAGAATTTCGGTATGCAGGGTACAATGTTGCAGACTTAAACAAATGGCACTGGCATACATACAGAAAACCAACGCACAGTACTGTGTAGTGGGAGATCATAAAATAAAACAAAAATAAAAAATACAGTTAAGCCTACAATTGTGTGCCACTTTAATAAGCCCTTAACACTTAGCTATCCAAAGTAATACTCAGAAGCAGTTAGAGCACAGAGTGTACTGTCCTGTTATGATTTCATGGAGAGCAGCACACATGCACAGGACAGGCTGATGTGTGATATTAATTAGTGTAAAGGCAGACGTTAAACCACTGAACTTACCATCTGAAGAGTTGAACTTAACAGGTCCATAACTTTCAGTTGAAGTTATATCTTCAAAATCACAGTACTCAAAAAAAAGCATGCAAGATAAATTAGCTCATTAATGTTTAAATATTTAAGGTAAGGCAACCCCTGTAATAATTTTTTCATTTCAAATATGACATGCATATAAATATAAGTTATGATGTATACACCTTTTGTGAACAATGACTTTTACCACTCAATTATGTACTACAAAGATATTTTAAAACATAATAAAATGAAAAAAGAAACACTGTTACACAAATAGAGACAACACACAAAACCATATAAAAGGGTAACTGTACCGTGTGTGCAATGTGTAGTCAGTCAGTCAGTCATTTTGTGCCACCTTATATTCAATGTCTCATGTAAAGTCTAATTAATCAGCCACAGGTGGCAATTAAGGTGGAAATAGCTCAGTTTGCATGCAGCAGACATGCCATCATCACAAGGCACAAAAATTGAAGCAAAAAACATTTTAATTTGCAGATGAACATGCTATTCTTTTTGTAAGTGTTGTCACGCGCGTGCGCATGGGAAGCAGCATAAAGGCTTTGGTGATAGTAATTCTCCACCAAGACAGAAGATGGCACTGTATAACCATACTCTCTCTTTTCCTCCTTCTTCAGAAAGGAAGACAGTGACCTTTCCACTTATAATGTCACTTCTGGGATCCATCCACCTGGACCTGCTTGTTCTTTCCAGAATGCCTGGAATCCAGAACGGCCACCATCTTGGGCAGTTGACCTAAGGCAATCATCTGATGAAAACTTGTTTTGCATTTTTACACACATTTATTTTTGCTTTTGAGCTCTTTCATTTATACAGAGTTGGCCGCAAGGTGTCCCAAAACTTTAATGTTGTCTTTTTCATCTTTATAGTGTACACTAAATTAAATAACTGCATGTTCTCCACAGCAACTATCTGAGATAGAAAAAGCACGCCACAAGCTGTGCTGCAAGGAAAACAGTTTTGCAGACATTCTGACAAACATGAATTGAGAACACGATGGTGATGCCATGAATGTGTTGTTGCACACATTTTTAAGTGCAGACCATATGAAAATTTGTAGGTTCGGCTTTGCCATTGTTCAGTACATCTTATGCCTGTATTGTTTCTTGCTGTCCTCCACATTGTTGTTTATGTCTTTGTTGGTGTTAACAGAATGTGCTATGCTGCTAAAGCTACTAGAAGCAGTGATATTAATATATATATATATATTCACGTATAAGTCGGGTCTTGAAACCCGAAAAATCAATCATAAAATTAGACCCCAACTTGTACGCCCTGTTCCAAAATGCAACACTTAATTTTTTTATTTTTTACATCTTCTTGCCTCCTCCAATCTCACATCAGTTTCTCAGACACATCGAATTTTGTTGCAGCAGCACAGTTACCAATTTCTTTTGCTACTTTACGTTTAATTTAAAACCAGATTCATATTTTCTTCTGATTGAATCCTCCATCCTAGATAAGGGATGCTGTATGATGAAGATGTGAGATACAAAAAACACAAATCAGTGCAAACGTTGCTTTGGAATAGTTCGGGTATTACCGTGTGGTCACGTAGGCACAATAGAGAGAGAGAGAGAGAGAGAGAGAGGGGTTAGGAGCACGCATTGATACAGCGCATTGGCACACCCACATAGAAAAAAAAGGCAGTGTGCTCCGTGGTTACTCTCTCAGGTGGGCGTTAGCATGTCATAATTTCTTGGACCAATAGCGTGAGTTTTCCGCATTTGACTTATACGACCGACATTATAAAATACCAGAAAGTATACTGTAAAATCAAGTCCCTACTTATGCGGGGGAGAACTTATCTGCAAGTAAATACGGTAGATGCTTTCTCATTAATCTTAACTGAAGTATTGATGGCTTCTACAAATAATCATTTAGGATTTTTTTGGTGTGTTTGTATGTTTTAAATGGTGAAAATATCATTATAGGTATTGTCTTTGGCAAAACAGTGTATTTTGCTTCATTCTACTTTGGCTTGCACTTTGAATGACCATCCCATTTCTCTTTTGATACACAATAACGCTAAGTCCGCAGTGGCTGCAGGTTTTTGTTCTAACCCAATTTCTTAATGAGAAGTCAATTACTGCTGATGACGCACATATTGCTTAAGTGACATTTTGATGCTTCATTTTAGTGGTCTCACTTGCTAAGATTCCACACCCTTAATTGCTTATTTCAATCTTAAACAGCTGCATTCACTGTCTCAATGGCTCCTTATTAGTAATAAGATGCAAAAGACAAAGCAGCCAGCAGTTCTCCATCCAGCTTGTTTCCACTTACATCTGTGTGTGTTCATCATGTACTGTTTGATTTAATAAAACATGTAACAGAAAATGTGACAGACTGAAAATTGTCCATTTTAGGCTTCAAATCATTTGGATGATATCTTTGGAAAAGAAAAAATCTACGATATAAGAACCTTACATTGCAGGCTAACAAGCCATAAAATTAAATAAGTTCCAAAACTGGCAAGGTTTGGTTTCTAAATAAGCAATTGGGTTGGAATGAAAACCTGCAGCCACTGCGGCTCTCCAGGACCAACACTGCCCACCCCTGCGCTAACACATTAAATGTACGATTTCATAAAAATTACCTATGAGATTGTGCCCCACCGCACTTGAATTTTTGTTTTAAAAGCTTTTCATTTAGGTTTGAATAGACAGATTTATAATTGCGATGTTGGGGTAGTGATGGCTGCTGGGCAGGCTGTTGCTGAGAGTGCCTGTCGATGAAAAGCATAGCACCAGGATGTGCACACACCTGAGTCACCCTGATGGTAGATCCAGGCATGACTGTGTGCCATGTGTAGGCAAACAATCTATCTTCCTACCTGAGCATATTCAATTGTTATATCAGAGTTTTAGGATTGTTCCACTAAGAAGTTAACTTGTAGGAGATAAAAAGAGTCTTCCGTTATCTATGTATGTATATAAAACTAACATTCCTATTCTACTTAAGAAAATACCTAAGTGAATTTAACATTAACATTAATTTATTAAAATTGGCATTTATTACAATCTTTGTTTAACTTGTCTTAACAATTAACCTGGTGTGATGGATTGTAGTAAACATCTTTTTTTCAAATCTTGTCTATATACACTAACTAGAGGAGATAGTTGTGACACCCATCCATTTTCTGAGCCTGTTTATCCAGTTGAGGATCACTGGCAGTTATGAATTTGCATACAGTTTCGCGTAACTGACACTAAAATTTGTTTTGCAGGTACTTTCACAAATGTGAAATGCAAAACTCAATAAAAAGAGTTTTTTGGATGTTTTAAAAGTTTTTGGAGTGGATATTGTTCCCTAAAGTCTTGTTCACACTTCCATGTTTCTTGTGTTCTTTCTTCTTGTGTAGCTACATAATGCATGCAACCTGTCACACACTAGTAAAATCAACTCTGTTTTTGCCTCTTGTTCACATCACCACATAGGAGTGGAAACATTTTCCACACAAAGACTCACCAGAATGCACCATGGTGCACATTACTGTGTTTTCTCCAAATTAAAATCTAATTATATATGTTAAGCTGCTCCCTCTCCCATAACCTAGCAACAACCCTTTCCTGTTTCCTGATTCCTGTACAAGAGGCTGAGGAAATGCATTATCCAAGCACTGTGTTTAAATTTAAATTTAAGTTTAATTTCTGTCTCTAATGCATCTTTAGGATGTTAAGCTAATCTGCACCATCATAAGTGAGATACGAAATGACTTAAGTACATTTTTTCATTAGGGATCTTTATTTAAGTACTAAATGACACATGTAAATGCCTGCATTAAAAACAACCTAATGAAAAAATTGTGATCCTTAAGTTCTAAAACTCCTAGATCAATGCACAGAGTGTATATATCCATTCAGAAAATCCCAAAAAACATAATTAAAATACAGTTGACAACAGCTAGAAGCTAAATGTAATTTGCTTAACAAATTATTTTGCCTCACAAAATATAAGGGTTCTGAGATTGTTAATGATCCTAAAAGCATTAATAAATTAATCTATCAGAACATCTTCAGTTAAATAGCAAACTACATATCCAAGAACATCTGGGAATATGCATTTCAGATTGAAGCCTGGAAACATTCCTTCAGACAAAGTGTCTTGAGTATCTGGAGCAATCTACTGAATCATTTGATGCACCTGACACCCTATTGGTTTTAAAAATTAAATGGGAGAGTCATTGGGTCAACTTAGAGAAAATTGTCGGCTCTCACCTGAAAATGTAGTTTCTTGTATTTCTTATGTTCATTATTTATCATACAAGTTGCTATTGGCATGTTTGTTAAGCCGTCATAACTTGATGTCAAACCAGCCAAGGAAGTGTTACAGGCTCCTTCATGTTTAATGCTCCTTGCAGGTGAACAACATCAAAACAGAAGAACTTTTGGAAGGATATCCATTTCATCTCAAGATTCTCGACACCTTCACATTTGATTGTGGATCCTTGCACCATGGTCTTCGGACAGCAGATATGAAACCACACACAATTATGCTCAGAATCTTGACTGAAGCAAACACTTCATTCAAAAACTTACAAGACCCTTGATGACTGTTGGCCTACCTCTCTTTATCTGATCAGCGAGTGCTCTCCCACACCTTCATTACATTTAAGTCGTCCCAGTCACAACTGGTTTTTCAAATGTGTTGTGTCATAAAGTATTTCTAGGTTACAATGGGTTTCTTTTGTAGAAGTCCTGTCTCTGGCCAAAGGCCATGCGAAACTCATGCTTTGATAACACTAGCATCCTGCACAGTATGAAACCATTGTGAAAGCTTGGCTGATGGCTTATTACATAAAGCTGTAAATTATTAACACATTTCATTACCTCTCCTCCTGCCTGCTTGTAAACCTATAAAACATTTTAAAGAGGTCGAAAGTAAACAAAAATGGTGAATTTATTGAAAAAACACAATGGGTAAGCTTACACAAAAGATAAGTTAAAGCAAAATATGCAACCTCAGTGGGCATACTACAAGGGATGTTCAAAAACTTTCTGCACTTTTTAAACTCTATTTATTAAGAATTTCAAAAACAAATTAAATTACTTTTTACATAGTCACCTTCACTTGCAATGCAGTTTTCCCAGTCACATGACACTCTCAGACATGACCAATTACTACTTCTCCCGCCTTCCCTGTTTCCAATGAAAATATAAAAGTGTGCAAACATTTTGAACGTCCCTCGTATTTCCTCTGTCTACCTGATGAGGTAACCCTCCCGTTTGCTCCCCTTCTGGCTTTCCTCCAAGTCCTGCTCCTCCTAAAGTTAAACCAATGGCTTCACCCTCTGCCTTAATTATGACTCGGTAATCCTGCAGTTAAAGGCATTTTAAGGGTCAAGTGTGGGTCTTTAAAGTCTCAGGATCACTAATTCACAGTGCCCTCTGGCAGACCCTGAACCCAATGCTCAAGCACGTTAAGTGACATGCCCCCAATCACACAGTTATTGAGAGGTGGGGACTGAACTGGCAGCTTTGTGGCTTGAATTCCAAAGACTTAGCAATAGATCATTATATACTTTTTGTTATATAAACTGCATTTTTTGTACTAGTAATTTTGTGTATTTTATGTTTTTTTCACCAAGGATTCAATTTCTGGGCTTTGTCTTTAATTCATTTTGATAAAGTTTTTTTTGCTCTTTTTTTTTTATTTCACAACACCTGTGGAGGTTCATATGACCATATCCATCACACTGGTGACATCACAGATGCGACAAACCACCTTTGATTGCTTTATCCCTTGTTGGATTCACATCTAAGGAATCAATTCTCTTTAGCTGTATTAGGTTTTGAGGCTCTAGTAGGCTCTAGTGCTAGGTTTGTGCCTCTGTTTTCAAATTTGTTTTGTCTGTGACCTCTGATTCTTGTTTTGCCCCTTGGTTTCTGTTTCCAGTTTTTGATCTTATGGATTTGACGCCTTTCTGTGTTTCAACTACGCCATGGTCTTTTCATCCATTTCTTCCTGACTTCATTCTCACAATAATCCTCAGACACGTCTTCTGTTCCAAAACTAGGTTTAATCGTGCACTAACTTATGGCTCAATTAGACTGTATGTCGGTCATAAAGTGAATAATCATTGCAATTGAGGCTCTGTGGGTCACCAATATGTATACTTTAACTACTGGTACAGAGTAGAACAAATTGATCATCGAGTCTAGGCAACTGCATGCCATGTCCATGCAAGGGAAGGTGGTGCAGTTGAATGCATAAGAATCAACCATGTGGAGCAGTGCCAATCAAAACAAAACTTTAATGGCTCTTCGAGGGTCAGAAAACATATGAGACCCTGTAAAGTAATAATAATAATAATAATAATGAAAAATGTATTGTTATTTACAAGCCATTTCTATCTTCTTCATGAAAGAAAAAAGTGTAAACCATTGGCACAGATTGCAAATAAAAAGACATACCAGCTGTGTGAAACACGACGTTGAAAAAATGCAGTGTAGGATGGCCAGTCAGTGCTCCGAAGACTGGAACGTTTGTTGGTTGCAGCATCCATACAGGAAGGAAAACAGCCGATAGATTGCTACCTCTGCAGCTCCACCACGGCTTCTCTCACTGCCTCTAGGCAGAATGTATCATTCTATGACTGGCAGTGCTTCCGCAAGTGCATGATAAATAAAAGGCATTTGGCCTCCAGCGGCTATATTTGGCAATTTCTGAAACACTGTTACCCTATTGTTTTCCTATGGCTCTAATACAAATGACCTCTATACATGGCTGTATGGTATACGTTTCTAAATTTGCCATTTATTCCTTTTAGATTCCATTGTTATTCTTTGTTTTGCATACCGTTTAGGTTTTTTATAACATTTTAAAATTATCATGTTCTTTAGTGTATGTTTTCACCACTATTTTGTTTATCAGTTCTGGCTGAGGTTGCTGCCTTTTCGCGAATCTTTGTTGTTGGCAATGGCACTCCACTGCGATTAAATGACAACAGTAATTTGCATCATTTGATATCATCATACTGACAATATAAATCATGGCAGTTCCATCTCCTTTATGTCCAAGTTTCTGGATTGTTCTCACAAAGCTATAGTGTACTTACTTATTCAAAGTCTTTTTATGGCGCCAGGATTCTTATGTATTTTGGTTTTACATATATAACAAGAATAAGAAGATGAACTAGATAACAAATAATACAATAATTAAATAACAATGCAAGAATAAAGTCTGTGTTTCACAACCTCACAACTGTAAACCTACTGTTACCCACCCTTGTGTGTGTGTCTATATATATATATATATATATATATATATATATATATATATATATATATATTGTGAGTGGTGTCCTACCCGATTGGTGGTGGCAGCGGCAGCAGTCACTCAAGATGGCAGCTCCTCTGCTCCGTATTCCTACATGTAACGCTGGTTGCTGCACACTGATGCTCTCTTAGCTACAAGCTGACTCTCTCTTAAACAGTAAACCAATGGCAAAGAAACACAGCTGCCCTTCGAAAACCCCCACCTAAATATTATTTCAATGGGAAACAAACACACTGTTGACCAGCTCTTTTGTGGGATCAACTGTGGCTTTGCTCCCTTACCAAGTAATATGCTTCTCACACAGTGCTTAGAACATTTAAAAGACTAAGCCCCGGACAGCCCACTGCTCTCTCTTCTGTCCTCTCTTTCCCGGACCATGTCTGCCCCAGCCACTGCTTGATGTTCTTTTAAGCTGAAGGGTGGCACTAGAGTAGGATATTTGCCAGTTGCTACCTGTACGCTTGTGTGTCAAAGATAAACTCCTGTTAAATAAACTCTTGCGTCTGTTACTCCCTGTTCAGCAATAAAGTTAATCTTCCTTGGAAACCCTGTCTCGTGCAACTCTATGATCCAACCTTGACAAGATATATATAAATATATATATATATATATGTATGTAGATGATGTATAGGGGTGCTCACATCAACAGGTTCACAAACAACATGAGTGATCTTTTCCATTTCCAAGTGATGCCTTTACTAAGCAAATCAAAGTTAAAGAACATAATATAAAATATCTAGAGTTTAGTAGGGTCCTCATTTTTATAAGCCAATAAATCCAACACTGAAGTTACAGCTGAGCATCAACTTTGCTGCTGGATTAGGCCCCCATTTTTGCATTGGATATTCTTCCTGTGCAGTTCACAGTGGTGTTTCCATACCTCTTCTCATTGACAGTGATAGGCTCCTTTTCTCTAGAAGAGACAGTCCATGCTCTGTCACTGATCTCCTTGGGCTGGACATCTTCCCGGCACATTAAATTTGAGTTCACTGGTTATGATTTTCTTTGGAGGCTTCTAGCACTCCCCTGCACAAGGAGTTGAGCATGTCCTGAGGCTCTTAGGAACTCCTTGTACACCCACCACTTGCCTGTTCTGGGTTAAGTGAAGTGTCACATTATATAAAAATGTGTGACAGTGTGGATATGTATATATCTGTGAGTATATATTGTAGACACAGGGGCCACTCTCCACCCAGAATAATGCAGGCAGGACACATAATGTACAAAAAGCGGCCTCTTTGTTGAACAAATAAAGCATATCTGATCCAAGACACCAGACTAGAAGCACAATGTCTCTGCACCCATGAACCTTCTGATACCCTTAACAGGCCATATCTCTGAGGGCACTCCAATCCTCCCCGCCTTTTCTATTGAAGGGTCAGAACAGTCCAATAGACTCCAATTTTTAGTTGATGACTAAATTCTTTCACTCAGGAGAAGGCAGGTAGGTTTTCCTGACATCTGCTGAGTAGGCTGACATGATTGTGCGCAAGACGCAGATGTCTGTCACATATGCTGGTATAACTGCCAGCACCCCTTGTAAAGCACCTAAAATACATACAGGACATGCCATTTCCTAGTTGTGTCCATCTTCCAATATCGAAATGATGATATGGGACACCAAAGCTAATTTGAGATTTCTTCTTTCTTAGGTTTCAGGGACCATTTCATGGTCATGCATCACCCGTTTCTCCTTGGTATCCTCTTGCCCACCAGGAAGCTCTTCACTATGTACAGAATATGTGTACATATGAATGCATATGCAACATATTGTGGATTTACAAACACTTATTTAAATTTAAGTATCTGCAGGCTTATGTTCCAATGTGCATTTCCTTGCCTGATCACTGTGTTGGCCTTTTGCCACTTACCATTAATGAGGGGGTCAGGATAAATGACTGTTCTAAATTGTTGCATTAATGGTGCCCACAGTAGAGGAGGCTGCAATGGACAGGCCTTCCACCCCCATGCCATCAGAATGAAAAATAAGTGTTAAAAAAGAGTGGAAGGGTAAACTGAAACAAATGTGTAATGATAAAAGAAAAGAATAATGTTTTTGAAAATGAATCCTTCAGTTATTTCAGATGCACATGTGATCATCTGTCCTGTCTAAAAAGAGTATTTTTACTGCTCTTTTGAATTCTGAAGCTGAAGTCATCTTGATAATAAACATACTGTAGCTGCTAGATCAAGCAGAACCAAAGCATTTCCTCATAGGCAGCTTGCCGCCTGCACCACACAAGTTCCGCAACGACCCCTGGTCACCTCAATGTTTTTGTTTATATCTGAGAATATGAAAAGACTAGCAATTAGATGGAAGCACAGCTCTTTCTGCCAGAATAAAAATGGACGTCAATGGTGCAAGAAGACTCCACAAAGCAAAGCAGAGCTGGCAGAATGCCTTGAAGTAAAAATTGAAGCCATCGTCCTTCACAAGGTCTCCTACTAAAGTTTTTTTGTGAGGCTGGCTGTACAACGAGATCTTTATAGAGCAAAAACAGGCACTCATCAATGACATTCTGCAGCAGACTTTCTGCATTCATTTTAGATTATTTATACTGCATGAGAGAAGTCATCACATTAAAGCTGGCTTTTACTGGTGACAGCATCTGTTAAATAGGTAAACTGATAACATAATTTCATGTAAAATGAAAGCAGAGGGCACATTTCAGATCAGAATGACCCCTAATTTAAAGATTTGTGCATATAATGATGGTTGTTTAAATTAGTGCCAAAGTCTGCCTTTAGTATTTGGTCACCTTGACCATCTCTAAACTTCTTTCTACAGTAATGCATAACCCCAGTGCTGAGACTGTAGTTTGATTACAGAACATAACAAAGGCTATTACCTAAAGCTCCAATAGCCCACCTTGTTCCAGGGTTATTTAGTATTTCAGATGTCGCAATAAAACTCCAAAGACATTAAAAAAGGTTTGGGGCACCACCCCATTTATTGTACCCTGGCTGCAAATGGGTAATTTGGTAGAGATGTTCACAGGTTTGAGTCCAAAACAGAACTGATTTGAGTTTGAGAATATGGCGGCTTTAAAGGCCGGGACAGGATGTGACATCATCTAGAACGGAACCGGAAGTGATGTCTTCAGGACCAGAAGTGATGTCATCAATAGCACTGGAGCCGGAAGTGTTGTCTTTGGGGGACTGGAAGTGACATCATCCATGGTGCCAGTACTGGAAAGTGACATCAACAATAACGTCGGTACCGGAAGTCACGTCATCAATTGTGCCGGGATCTAGTGGGATTTCCTCTGGATGGTCTGCAGATGATTGAGAGAGAAAGTCAGTGTAGCTCGCCATCCCCTGGTCTGGCGTGGTACTATTATTCAGGTCCTTTAGTTGCCTCCCAATCACACATGTGTGACACAGATTGAAACCAATGCACACACTCAGACTGGGCCAGTTTAGATGTTGTTAATGAAACTAACTCACACATACAGCTTTGAGGTGTGAGAGGAACAGTCAAACATGGTGGAAACCTTCAACAGACATGATGAAATCTTCATACACCACAAACACAGTGATCTGGCCTAGTAACTGATCGCAGTTTTCTGGAACTGTAAAACAGCAGCATTAGCGTTTGGACTACCCTACCTCCCATTAAAGCTAACAGCAGACATTTACCCATCTTTAAAGGTACATCAGACTCAAACACCTCCGTCTTTCATCATAAATATTTTAGATAAAGATAACAGTTCAATTTACACTGTAAGCTGCACTGAACATAAAAGTCAGAAGGTAGATAGATAGACGGGCGGACAGACAGATAGATAGATAGATAGATAGATAGATAGATAGATAGATAGATAGATAGATAGATAGATAGATAGATAGATAGATAGATAGATAGTACCATGCATGCAAATCAGAGAGTCACCTTCCCAGCTCATCAAAGTTAAGTACCACCGTCCCAGGCCACCAGGAGACACAATTCATAACCACCGTGTCTCCTTTTCCACTCACAGCTCAGAGAAGCCAACCAGTGAGAACTACAGGCCCTGCCCATTAAGTTCCAGGAGCTATAAAAACGGGGTGCTCCCAGAAGGTGATAGAAGATGACCCATCTAAGGGAAAGAGGTCTGACAACAAGTCTGACAAGTGAATAAGAAACATTGTAATGGCTGATGGCTATATTGAGTTCTGTTATATTTGGTACCACAGCGCACTTGCTATCTTGTTACATGCATCAACAAGTAAATGGGGTGGTGCGGTTGGCACCCCAACATTTCACCTGAGTTCCTGTGGTTACTAGCGGTCAACAACAATAGACAGATAAATACTTTATTTGTCTCAAGGGGGAGATTACGGTTTTTACAAAAGCTCAAGAAATATTATAACAATGAACAACAAATCCTCTCAAACACACAGAAGAATTACAAAAAAAGAAGAAAAAACTACTAACATTGCTACTGCCAAGAGTGAGTCATGCTAAAAACATATTGCTGTAGGTTTTTGCAAAGCAGTTTATAAATGCAAAGGATTACCATTGTCTTGTGCATTTTCTAATTTCAATATGAAGAAATTATAAATATGCAGAAATTGTGACATTTCTAGGAAATATATATGTAAAAAATTTACAAGGATATTGCTTCAGTAGAGTTAACTACGTTCAACAAAATGAACAGTTCCAATGGAGATGCATGGGTTTGACACACTCAGGCAAATTGGCATGTTGTTTCCACACTGACATGAGCTACACTTCTTTAAAAATGTACACCATTTGCTACAGCCATTATTTCATCTGTTTTACTTTTACCTTAGTTTCAATTCAGATTCAACTGGACAGAGACTCTATTCTAGTTTGATTTCAAACAAAAAATGATACAGCGCTGGAAGGAACAGCAATTCATTATAGGAAGCACAGATATAAGCCCTCAATCTATAAGCAGTTTTTCCATTCATCTAACAGTCAATTTTCTAAACACTCTTTATCCACTATGGAGACACAGGAACTGGAGCCTATGTCAGCAGCATTAGGAGTGCAATTGGAGCCTACTGTGGATGGGGTTTCAATCCATTGCTGGGTATACTGTACATACTCAGATGTATTCACACAGTCACCACATACAATAACATAGTCAGTATAGTGAAGAAAAAGCACATTGATGTGGAGAGAATCTGCAAACTCCATACAGAGTCATTGGATCTTGCAGGCATGCCAGTCTGACACCATATTGCTCCCAGCCATGATAGCATTCTGGCTCATAAATGTCTGTGTATAAAAACAATACATATTTAAATATTATTTAATATGTATATTTAATTTAATTAAATTTAATTAATTAATTAAATCATCGACTGATTCACAATTTTAATAGGCATCTGGCTTTTTTATTTAAATATGTGTGTGTCAGCTAAGATACCATAATGCAAAGTCTAAGGTGATGCTTGACATGACATGTACCAACTGAGAAAAGAAATAAATAATAAATTAAAAGTAAACTCTTGCAATCCAAGAATGACGATTGCATTAGATTGTATTAAAAATGTACCTCCCCCCCTTCAGTTATTGCATCTTTTAGTGCATGGGACTTGAGCCAATCGTAACAGCAGACAGTACAGAAAGAAAATAATCTTGAACAGAGTGCCAGTCCATCATAGAGCACAATTACTCACACCCATGTTCTGTCATACTGAGCCAATTTAAAATGGCCAAATAACCAAAGAATCTGTGAATGTTACAGAGGATGGATGGTATCTTGACTGGGATGGAGGGTGATTCCTTGCCTGGCTTGTAGGCCATAACAGAAGAACAGCACTGATGGAAATGTAATCCAGCTGGGATGTTTTTAATCCTTATTCCAGCCTTGGTGAAAGAATAGTGGATGAACTGCGTGAGGCTATAAATCAAGAACGGTTCATTGTCTTGTTCAAGAGGTGGACTCGTTCCAGTTTGGACACCTATTGGGTTGTATGGGGCTTGGAGTTTGGAAGTGCAACTCTATCAGGGTCTTTGAGTGCCACCAGAGGGTGCGGCCAAGACAGGTTCTCCCCACACTCTGCATCACCCAGATATACTCTGAGGAGGTCCCATTCTGGTGGTCCAGACAGAAAAGAAATATATTATAATGTATTGTGTTGGACTGAGCCTTTTGTGGTGTCATTATTTAATAAAATAATGCTATGCAACACAGGGACTGCGTCTCAAGTGGTTGTGTCTAATGTTCAGTGCTCAGTGGCACTCATAATTGGTCACAAGGCATATCCATAGCAGGAATACTGGGAGGAAAACCCACATTGACGTTAAAAATGTAATATACTAGCTCTGTACATTACTAATTGTAATTATTTTAGTTTATTTATTCCAGGAGTGAGAGCCCATTCAGCATTAGTAGGTGCAAAGAAGGAACCTATCCTTGAGAAAATCCCAAACCACTGTAGGACATACTCCAAAATCAGGTCAGACTGGACTCACCAATGAGCCTAACTTGCATGTCTCTGGGATGTGAGAGGAAAGCGGAGTACCTGGAGGGGGCAAGCCATGCGTTCATGGAGGTGAGGTGCAACTCCGTGCATTGACAAGGGTTGGAACTTGGACTTACTTAGGTTACTATAGCTGTGCAGCAACAGTGTCATTTGAAGTGCCATCATGCCCTACTATTGAAATCAGTGATTTGAAACATATGCTTGCATAAATTCATTCTTTTTTTGTTTCACTGTATCTTTCAAGCATAATATAGAAGAAAGGATTCAATTTCCCAACTCATGCAGGGACAGAAGCAATAAATCTGTCAGTAGTGCTAGCAATTTTACCTCTTGATCAATATGGAAACTTATATAATTAAAGTATACAGTAAAATACTACAGACAATAGCATTTAGTTTAAACTATCCTTAAAAGTAATGATTTCCAGCTTGATGTACTCTACAGTATGTTTTATGTGGCCATACATAAAATGAGCAATAAAGTTTCAATTAACATGCAAACTAGATGCAAATGTTTGTATGTAAAATCAGTAAAAAATGTATTTTAACAACAATGGATTATGAATATCTACATATCTATCAGCATGAAGAGACAGTGTTCTACTGGCACAATCATACTGCAAAACAAGTTAGAAAGGGGAGGACAGAAAAACAAAAATGGGATTGAACCACACACGTGCAGATTAAACTTGTGAGCAAAGTGATAACATCAATGTAACCTGGTACAAGACCTTTCTTCAGTAAACAACAAAGTTATCAGTCATTAGTAAAGAGTTTGAAATAAAAGTATTAATGTTACAGTCAAGTGGTATAACTGCAAACTCCCTGATGAGAAATCATATTACGCCTCCACAGTGAAAAAAAAAAGACGAAAAGTACAAAAACAGAAAAATCAGTAATCGATTAAATAGCCTAATACTCCTATACAGTATTTCAATGTTCTTTGTTATTACAATGTAAAGCCTTCAGAAATTAAAAATAAAGAACCAATGAGAAGTCAAACAAAATCACACCTTTTATTGGCTAAACAAAAATATTACAATATGCAAGCATTCAGGGCAGCTCAGGTTGCCTGAAGAAGGGGCCCGAGTTGCCTCGAAAGCTTGCATATTGTAATCTTTTTGGTTAGCCAATAAAAGGTGTCATTTTGCTTGACTTCTCATTGCATCCACAATGGCTAACAAAGTAAAAATATAGAAGCAGAAATACAAAGTCAATGTGATGAAACAAAAAAATCCATGCTAAAGGTCTAAGCATCCAAGAATGTGGTGGCAAAGCCCATTACTAAACTGTGACTCGTCTAACCTACTCCTGTTTGCCAGAACTATGACCACAGTTCCTGGTATGGATTACTTATTCCAGTGGTTGTACCCGTTACTTTTTGATGTGTAGGTCCCTCAATTTCTGCAGCACCTGCAGTAACTTTCTTATGCCAAACTGCATTCAATAAAATATTTTGTTTTAATCCTAACCCTAACCTTTCTCATCCTTTCTTTACATCATATTTAAAAATCATAAGAAGCTAGTCATAAATAACAGTAATGAAGGAGAATAAACCAACGAAATCGACAATACAGTCAAATCCTACAAATCTTAAGAATCTAAGACAGAAGAAAAATACAGTTTCAACTTAGTTTTAAAAGAAGAAAGTTAAGACCAGTCATGGAAATGTTGTGATAAAGAGCTCCAGATGCTAAGGACCGTGACGCTGAATGATTTGTTGTCCCAGGAAGTTTATTTGGTCTGCAGAACAATTAGGAGTTGAAAATATAAGAACATTTGGAGGATAATAGTGATGAAGAAGCTGATTAAGATATGGAAGAGTAAGACCATGTAGGACCTGGAATTTAATGAGTTCAAGTTTATATATGATATGGGAAGAAACAGGCAGCCTGTGTTGATGGTGAAAGACAGGAGTAATGTGTTTGGTATGTTTGCTGTATGTAAGAGCTCTGCTTTCTGGATATATTATAATCTAGTGAGTGTTTAAACAGGAAGGCCTGCAAAGAGGAAGTTAGGCTATGTTCATGCTAATATGTTTTCATTTAAAAACATACTATAGAACATTGGTCTCCATTTTTGTATTTTGGTCACACTTCACACTTTTTAACTCCAGAAATCATAGACTTTTGAAGACACTGTATCTTCTGAAATCGGTGTTGATAAGTGGATAGGAAAACAAAGACTTTTTAAAATGCATACTGTAATCATGCTCTGATTTATTCATGCTTATTACGTACTCCTTCCCCAAATGGATACTGCTTGTAGCTGTGTTTGTCCAATGTAAGTTCCTCATAGCTACATTGACATTGGACAATTCTGTTCAACCCCTAAAGCGAACTTGTAATAGAACTTCCTTATAGCTCGAATTTATCTGAACTTATCTGAACATCTTCAGATAATTCCACAGTCCAAGTATTTTAATTTTATACGTTTTACTAAAATTCATAGCAAAACAGTTCACACAAAAAATAGCATTACAAAAAAGCAAAAGTTCTACCTAATGCTTACTTATCTAGTTTCATTTCTATATGAATAAGGTCAGTCACTCATTCAAATGTTCACATGTTTATAAAATGTTTAGTGAGGACTGATTGGCATCCTAGTCAGAATGGACTCTACTCCCTTGCCCGGCCTTAATATGAACGGCAGCAAAGGATCTGCGATACTTCCCTTCTGCTCCAGGACATGGTTACAGAAGGATGCTTCAGCAGCAGCTATATTAGGGCTGGCCTCTTAGCAGCCACAGAAGGACACACTGGATGGCCAGCGCGTGACTGCCTACTATGGGCAGAATGTCACCCCATACCAGCAGAATGGATGTTGTGGTTCCATTGGGGTGATCTGTTGGGTTCTATCAGGGCCACTAGGGGAGCTGTTGAATATTGATGACAAAAGGACTGCTGTGGTCCTGACTGACCCTAATGTGGTTCCACTGGGCAATAGATTGTGCACTAGAGGCACTCTCGAGTCAGGCATTAAAAATGAGCCCTCCACTGGACCTGGGGACAGGAGAGGAGCTGGACAACAGTCGTCCGGGATGAGTGAAAAAGAAAAGAAAAAAAGAAGAAAAAAGAGGATTGAATTGTGTACTACTGAGGTTCTGCTTGCCAATAAAAGTAACCTTTGCATGAACCCACGACTGTCCTTGTGTAGTTGTGTCTGGGGTTTGGGGTGCTGATGCACCTTCTATTGGCCACCATTTGTAAAATGATCAGAAAACTGTATGAAAATGTTCTACCAGTAAACTAATCTAACAGTCCATGTTTCAAGCAGAGAGACTGTTTCCTAACAGGCTTAATTAACACTCTGTATTTACAGGAACAGCTATGAAAGAAAACCAAAATTCAATGTAATGAACATAGAAGAGCTGCTTTTCAGGGCACTCAGTATGGTTCTTACTGTATGCACCTCACAGTTTGAATACTGCAAACATCGGCAAAATGCAGATAATTGCCTGGCTGCTACACTTTTGTGATAAATCCCATGGCCAGCAGAGTTTTCATCCCTTCAAAGACTTTTAATAATTCTTTGCATTTATTTAGCACTTTTCTCACTACTCAAAGTGCTCAGCAATTGCTGTAGTTGTGTGGACATGACCATAGAATAGTCAAAATAAGAAGCAATGAAAGTATGCACAAGTGTGATCGTGTCTCTCCTATTAAGTAACGCGCAAAAATAAGTGCTATTACGAAGGTGATAAATGAGCTTATTTGAGGCTCAAATGTAAGCAGTGAGTCAAAAAGGACACCAAAATTATGCACCACTTGTGAAGGTTAAACCAACTCACCATTAATGTTAATGCTGAAGTATGAAGTTGATTTGGGACCATCTAACAACACTGCAGCCTTATCAGCATCCAGTTTAAGGAAATTAGCATCCAAACAAGTCTTTAAATCAGAAACGGATGCCAGCAAAGAATGAAGTGGCAAATCGGTGTTAGACCTGGGATTAAGATAAATCTGAGTGTCATCAGCATAACAATGAAAGCTGAGACCATATCGGTGAATAATATGTCCTAAAGGGAGCATATATATTGAAAAATGAAGGGGGACTGAGAACAGATCTCTCTGGTACACTTTGGGTAACAGGAGCATAAGAGGATTTATATTCACCAATTGTAACAAAAGACATTCTATTAGACAGATAAGATTTAAGACAGGACAGAACTGTTTCAGCTATGTCAACTGAGGAAAGGTGTCATTGAAGTATGTATGTCAGATTTATAGTGTCAAATGCTGCACTAAGATCACGCAGCAGGAGAATGCTGAGTGCCATAGCATCAGTGGATAAAAGAAAATCATTAACAACTGAGAACAGTCTCAGTGCTGTGTAATATGCGAAAACCAGACAGAAAAGTTCACAAAGATCCTATTGAACTAAACAGGTCTGAAGTTGCATAGTGACAGCCACTTCCAGTACCTTACCTAGCAATGAGAGGTTGGAGCCTGAATCTATTAAGACAGGATGGATCAAGACCAAGGGGCCTCATGCATAATGCCATGCGAAGAATTCACACTATAACATGTCATACAGACAAAAGCAGAAATGTTCGTATGCACAAAAAAATCCAGATGCATAAATCTGTTTGTTCGCCAACTTTCACGTTCTTCCGCTACATAAATCCCAGTCAGTGTGAAACGTAACGCACGTGCACGCGACTGCTGTCACTCCCAAACTCCTCCCAGAATTATGCCTCTTTGAATATGCAAATCAATATAAATAGCCCTTAAGCTCAGCTTTCTGTGAAAAGGCAATAGCAAATGCACTGGGGTAAATAGAAGAATTTCAGCGAATACCAACTGGAGGCAAGGAAAAATGTACTATTTGTTGGCTTAAACAGTGGTATAAACAACAAAAGGAAGTTGATCAAGTGACATAGAGTGTCAGAGAAACTCAAAAGCTCAAGTTCACAAAGTCGCACAGTGCCCGAAATAAAAAAGAAGTTGTCAGATATCAAAGTTGCAGAGAAAAGGCAAGTCGTAGCCCACCGTCTGAGTGTCATATGAGTAAGTTTAATAGGGTACAGAGAAAAAAAAATAGGCACACAGTGGGAAAAAAAGCATGAAATGTCAACTTTACTCTCGAAATTTCCACTTTAATCACGTAGTTTATTTTGTCATTGAAGTAGACCATCATAAACTTCATCTTAAAATCATTTAATTCACTGTTTCTCAAATCCCATCGTAACTAAAGTAGCACGTTAAATGCTTTGTTTAGTATTTCATCTTCTGTGTGCTCTATGCGTGTGAATCACTACGTAATTCTTAAATGGGCTTTCTCTTCCTCCGAGAGGACACAGAATCCATTATATTTGTGATATTACAGTATTAAAATACTGAGATGTATGCTTGATATAATTTTCATGATGATATGAGTTAAAGCATATTAAACATGGGAACAAGGTGGCACAGTGATTGTTCATGCCTCACGCAAGATTTTTGCTGCGACCTTCAATGAAATAATTTATTGCAGCAGTACTGTCTCTTTCAAACATACTAAACCCCCATTCCTGTCCTTACTTTTCTTTCTACAAATAGCCAATCGCCACACAATCACCTCTGTAACAGACGTTAAGCCATCTGTAAGCTTAGAACGCTGATTCTTCAAAACTTTTAAGGAACATTGAAATATCTTCGAGTACATGTTAAATTATGCTATCTATCCAGTGTCGCGCCAATCCCAGCAAGAATACAGCGCAAGGCAGGAACAATTCATTGAACGGAGTGCTAGCTCCTCACTAGCACTGCAGCACTGTTTCCTCACATGTTTAATTATTAACAATATAGATTATTTAAATGAAGTTAAAGTTTTATCTGTATAATATAATAAACATATTTTGTTGCATTTCATCTTAAAAATGATATCGTCATCATATGTAAATACGTGCTTTATAAAGTGGCTCAGGTTGTGCAATATTATAACTGTATCAAGTTTACAGTAAGGTAATTGTACTTATAAGTACAAACTGTTCTACAAGGAGCACTTGATGGACTGATTGAGTGCGTTTATAGTTCTTGGGATGAAACTGTTTCTGAACCGTGAGGTTCGTACAGGAAAGGCTCTGAGGCATTTGCGGTATGAGAGCAGTGGCTGAGGCAGCGTGTGCTTGATCCTATATACCGATAATTCTCTTTCCGATCAGCTGCTGATACTGCTATGATTCCCTACTCGGATACAGTGATATAAATACTCCGAGTGGTGCAGTGAGAGTCATATGGAAAAAGATGATCCGCTGTGGCAACCCCTAACTGAAGCAGCTGAAAGAAGAAGAAGAAGGTGCAGTGAGAGTAACAATGCTAAAGCAGCTATGGTATTTAGAATAGTTTGACCATTCTCTGCACCATTATATTGTTACAGGTTAATTAGAATCAGATGCATTAAACTAATAAACAATATGCGGTTAATTTCAGTGTATTTATAGGGATGTATTTTTTCAGTGTATTTTTCAGGGATGTGGATCTAAAAAGGAAAGCACTGCTTTGACGCTGGGTGCCAATCTGCAAAACCGAGCACAGAACTTACGTATGCCAAGGTATGAGCTACCATGGAAATGTGCATGGCTTTACGCCAAGTTTAGGTTTTACACATCGCAATTTGAACCTGGAAATGTTTGTACGCAACATTTTTTTGCGTACGCACCGTTTATCAATGAGGTCCCAGGTTTCTTAAGTATAGGTGTAACAGCAGTGGTTTTAAGAGAAGATGGTAGATGGCCAGAAGCTGAAGATGAGAAGTAAGAAATGGGTCCTGCAATAAACTGAGGCATCAGACTCAAGAAGGAAGTAGGAGCAGGGCTGAATTGTGAGGAGGAAGATTTAAATTTTGAAATTAGCTCAGTGATGCAGAAATAACCAACAGTTCTCTCATAAGACAAAGGAGAAAAAACCATTCAGTCCATCAAGCTTGTTTGTTTAGCTAATGGCTAAGCTGTCCCAATATCTTATCCAGATTTTTCTTAAAGGCTGTCAAGGTTTCTGCTTCAACTATAAGAAACATTAGAAATTTGGTAAACGAGAGGAGACCTTTCAGTCTATCAAGTCCATTTGTTTAAATAATAGCTAAGCAGTCCCAATATTTCATGCAGATTTTTCTTGAAGGTTCTCAAGGTTTCTACTTCAACTATATGTCTTGGTAGTTTGTTCCCAAGTCCCACAACTCTTTGCATAAGGAAGTGCTTCTTGGCTTCACTTTTAACCACACTTCGCCTTAATTTCCATTGGTCTCCTCAAGTATGTGATTCACCCCTAAGCTGGATCTACTTTATCAATGCCTCTGAGGATTTTAAAAACTTGGATTAGGTTCCCACACAGTATCCTCTGCTTGAGACTAATTTCCATAAGTGTAAGCCAATGGTGGCATTGCAAAAGCTTGCGGGACAAAAGCATTCTGATTAAAGTGAGCCATGAAAAGCACCCCATAACAAATGCACAAAGTAAAATGTGTGCTGTATTGTTACTCTGTAATTTACATGGTTTTGCATTGTCTCTCCATTTTTGTTCTGCCACAACAGTTGAAAGTGGCAGGCCATCGGGCACAAGAATATTAAATAGAACCAAGAGAAAACAGTCAAAAGGGCTAATGAAGGTCAAAACTGAAAGGCCAATAAGCAGTAGCAACAAAACAAAAATACTAAGTAAGTATTGACACCAATATAGTGCAATGAAAAGCGTGGAACAATGTGAGAAATGGTTGGAGTACCTGGAGGTTTGCTCTTTGTAATATTGTCAACAAAGCAATAATAGCAATGAAACAGATTGGTCGATAGCAAGGCTGAAAAAGGTTTGCTTCCGGTGTACCGTTTCATATGTAGATGTTGGTTACACAACTGAACACTCACTTCTCTTATGGGAGTTCTTTATGTTGCATTCTGGAAGGAAAGGCATGACTTGAGGTGAATGGTGAAAGGAAATGACATCAGTGTTTCAGGAAGCGTTCGTTCCTAGAGGTAAAAGAGGAGAAGAAGTTACCGAAAGTGCCCTTTCCTGCTCGAAGATGATATTGCCTGTTTCGTAGGCCAGCAGTGGCGCATGTTTGACGACAGTGAGATTTCTAAGAAGGACATTGAATACATGTTTTCTAGAGTTTATCCACAATTTTGGATGATGTGAATACTTTGATGACTGCTTTTATACCATTTTGTTTTATGATGTCATGTTTGACATCCAGAGACACATCCCCAGGAACAGGCGATGATGTTTTGACGGCTGTACCACAAACTGGCAGTATTACATGAAAACAAAAATGCAGATGCAGTAAACATTAAGCATTAAGCAAAGCTAGAATTTGTTAAACATGCATCTAAGGAAAAACAATTAAGAAATTTAATTCCCCATAATCAAATTACAAAATCACTTTTAGAGAGTGAGAGAAAAATGTATTTATGAAAAAAAAAGTTTTGAGAATCATAACACTTGTACTGGGGGATTCTAATGGTCAGAGCCCCAACTTATGATATATTACTTTCTTAATAATGAAACAATCCAAACAAAATAAAGATCACAGTATTATTTGTGAATGAACTGAATGACCGTGAGATCAGTGAAGGTTATTTCCAGCAAGATGGGGCAACCTGTCACATGTCAGCTCACAGCAAGGCAGAAATTGAATCATTTTTTGGCTATCAGGTTATTTCAAAGGGATTATGGACACCTCATTCCCCGGATTTGTCACCTGCAGATTTCTTCCTTTGGGGAGCGTTGAAAGACACAAGCCTCATACACTGGAACAATTGCAGTGACACATTGAACATGAAATTGCTGCTATCAGCCCTAGAATATTTTGGCAATATGAAGCGCCGTGTCAATCTGTGTTTGCAAGAAGAAGGCGACCATTTCCAGCACTGAATGTGAATGGATCATTTACACATCTATCAAGGTATTTATTTCATTTCTATCACTCTGTTATTACGTGTGTAACACATAACTCAGGGCCTCGCCCATTAGAATCTCACTCTATTATATGTTTTATTCGGAAAATCTCATTCACACAGTATAGTGACCCTTCACTGGTAGATAGTATTTGCCACTGCACAAATTTTTCCATCAAGTATTGCCTAAGACCGCTTGTGTCTGTGTTTTTTGTCATTGTTTAATATCCACAGGTTTTCAATAGAGTTCAGAGTGAAGCCTTTTCAACAATGAGTGTGTCTACATGCACTTTAATAACCCAGTTACTCACACAAACCCAGTTTCAAAAATTCCACATATACTCTTATTCAGATAGAGAAAGTGAGATATTTGTGTCTGAGAAACCTATTAACACATAGATTTCTCTCGAGTACCCTGGTTATTTGGCCGTGCAAACCATTAACTGGGTTGCAGTTAAGAATTTCATAGTTTGCTGTAGTGGCATCAGGATGGGAGGGCTTCAGAGGCATAAGCCCCTAATCTATTTTTCCCAGCCCCTGATTTTTTTTTCTTAATCATGAACTGTATTATTAGTGGTAAGACCCTGATCTTTTTGTACATCATATGTAATGTAGCCCCTGATAAATGCGCAAAACACCAAGGGGGAAACCACCCCACTCACTCTGTACATTATAATATCTGAGCTGTGACTCGGACCACATAGCAAAAAGGTTTGGGGGTAGCTACCCATATACTTGAATTTGGCTGTCAAAAAGAGAAGGTTTGGTTGTACAAGTCTTTACAGAAATTAGTCTAAAACAGAACTGGCAGGCAGACAAAAAGATGGCAGTTTTAAAGTTGGGCAGGGGAAATTACATCGTCTTGGCGGGAAGCGGAAGTGACTTCATCCTGGCCAGAATTGGAAGTGACTTTGTTTTGGCAGGGACCGGAAGTGGTGTTATTTGGCGAGGAACTTGAAGTGACGTCATTAAGCCCAAGCGGAATTTCCTGTATTCAGTCTGGAGAGGAAAAAGAGGAAGGATTAGTGGGCTCTGCCATCCCCTGGTCCAGCGTGGAATTATTCTTTCTTGAAAAGCCCTTTAGCTGCCTCCCATGTGCACGTGAGGGACAGAGTAAAACTGCAAAAAGCACAGAGGGGGCTAAGTCCCTGATATCTACAAATCCTAGAAATGCCCCTGCTCTGTGCATGCTTTGCTTTACACCTGCATGCAGCAGCCATGGGAAGAAAATGGTGGAAATATCCACAAAGATCAATTTCCCGAGGCAAATGCTAGGGCAATCACATGATTCCTTCTCCTGATTGAAATAATCTGTCTCACTATATCAGAAATCTCTAAATTTATGTTGATGAACTGAACGTACTGTGCTAAGATCAGAAGCACGATCTCGGGAGCAGTGTTTGGGGTAAATCGTTAACCCAGGAGCACAAAGCAGTCAACATACTTTTGCGAGGCTCAATTGCATAGCCATGCACAGCCAGGCAGAATAATGTGCTGCGTGTAACCCGGTTTCAGAAACCTATAAATAAAGCATCAGTTTAGTTTTAATCCAGCTATTGGCTAGATATATGTTGAAACAGTGTGATTTGGTGAGGCAGTGGCCAGTTTTCATACTGCAAATCTACACGAGACTCAGGTTGGTGGATGTGAATAGTGGACACATGTTATTTACTTCACAGCACATGAAGGACTAAACACATTTATAAAACACAAGAAAATGATCACATATGGCGGTGTTTCTTGTCAGCTTCATGAAGGTTTATGCATGTGCTTGGCATTTTATAACATTTAATAACAAATGTAGGCCAGTCAAATGGGCAGTTTTTCATACAAAAGAAGAAAAAGTATTTCAAAGTATAATGAAGGGGGAACGCCATAAGTGGACTTGCACATGTAAAGCAGATGTTTTTAAGAAACCAGCTTTCTACCTTAACCAGGTTATTCAACTTGTCCCAGTTTTCTGTGTGTGAACGCACTGTGATGAAGTACATTATGAGGTTCATGGCATTGTGCATTTTTTTATTAAAAACCAGTGTATCTGTGGCACCCCTGCAAAAGAACCACCTCTTTCAACCCTCACAAACATATGCAGTTTTTAATATCTGGAAAAAATTTGGAATTAACTTGCTTAGAGACCTTTATATAGACAACGTCTTTGCATCCTATGAACAATTACGTTCCAAATTTAACATTCCAGCTACAAATTTCTTTCACTATCTTCAAATCAGGAACTTTGTTAAACAGAACCTTCCAGATTTTCCTCATCTTGCACCCTCATCCACGCTGGAAAAATTATTGCTCAATTTCAAGGAGTTAGACTCCATCTCTACAATATATAAAATCCTTTTACAATCCCTTCCTTTCAAAGATCCAAGAGGACACTGGGAAAATGACCTCTCAATTAATATATCAGAAAAGGAGTGGAAAGTAGCAATGCAGAGAATTCACTCAAGCTCCATATGCGCAAAGCATACAATTATACAACTCAAAATTATATATCGAGCACATCTGTCTCGACTAAAACTCTCCAAAATGTTTCCAGGGCATGATCCAACCTGCGAACGTTGCAGCCAAGCCCCAGCCTCACTAGGTCACATGTTCTGGGCCTGCTCCAAATTAACATTATTCTGGACAAAAATTTTTAATTACCTCTCAGACAGTCTTGGACTCACAATCCCTCCTAACCCATTAACAGCTGTGTTTGGGGTTCTTCCAGAGGGTCTTAAAGTGGAGAAAGACAAACAAATTGTGATTGCATTCACTACACTGTTGGCACGCAGACTTATTCTGATAAACTGGAAGAACCCAAACTCTCCTCTTTTAAGTCAGTGGGAAACTGATGTGTTATATTATTTAAAATTGGAAAAATCAAATACTCAGTTAGAGGATCTGTGCAGACTTTTTCAAAACATGGCAGGATCTAATCAGTAATATTTTGAAATGATTTTATAAAGCACAGAGAATTTGTTGATTTAGGTATTTTTAAAAGCCTTAAATTTTATACACGTTTGGCTTGCTCTCTCTCTCAAGGGTGGGGATCGATCTGTTCTTAGCATAATTCTTTTTTTTTTTTTTTTTTTTGAAAAAACTTGATTGCTATGTATTGATTGTAATAAAATTAATAAAAAAAAAAAAAACCAGTGTATCTTGGGTCAGACTTGTAGGTCCTTGGCACTTTGCTGCAAAGCTCCTAGTAATCTCACGGTTCCAAGCGAATCATAGGGAAGACGGATTTGGATTTGACGTGTCTGAGCAGAGGATGATGGGAGGTAGCCAGAATGGGGAGTTGGTTGTGAACCACTTTTGCTGGGGTCTTGATCCTATTAAGGATACCTAGAAGATGGGTGAGCGACTGAAAGATGACAGTAAGAGAGAGAGAAGCACTGCAATTGAGAAGAAGGCAGATTCTGATTGATGTGATTGGTTTTTATTGGATTATTTATTGCTTTTATTTAACAAATTTATTTTAACTTTTTTTAACTGTGTTTTTATTGTGGATTATTTATTTATTTATGAAATTTTTGGCACTGCATATTATTTATTGTTTGAATATTGGTGGGAGAATAAAAAGTAAAAAGCACTTTTGCCCCAGTCTTGCTGTTCTGTGTTCTCATTCACCAACTGTGGGCAACGAGGGCATCACAAGGACTCAATGACAATATTTCATATCATCCTTAAAACAATGTCAATTACAGTACATACAAAATTCTAACTGCTTTCATATTTCCTTTCATTTAACAGTCTCTGTGCGTGTATACCTAAATTCTTCCTCAGTCAGAAAATCATTACAAATAATTAAAATAAATTACTTCAAATAAATTTTACAAATCTGTCACTTTTGGATACAGACTGTTTTACTGAGTATGAATTATAATCATTATAATAGAAGAACACTGTTGGCTGTAGTCATGTAATGTCCTATAACTGCACATTAATTACGTGAAGGTCTATTAATTGTGATTGTCTGTGTAAGCACTCCGTAATTAATAGACTTTTACTAAAATTACCCACTAAGGAAAAGAAAAATCTAAAAATGAGTATTTCCAAAGATAGCCCTGTGTCCTAAAGCCCCCTACGTACTTGTCATGTGTAAGTATCATTATTTTAATGGCACTGTTACCTATTTATAATTTGATTACATTGTAATACATGCATCACTATATAAAATGTGACCAGGTTTGCTTAATAAAATTTTCAGCCTATAGGAGTATCTACATCAAGAGTCGAATGCCCTTAAAAGTCACACTTGAGAGACACAGGCCCTCCATTTTCAAAGCTGCTCCTGACAACTCAGTATATTAGTGCTGCAGTTTTTGGCTTGAGCTGAATATAAATTGACGTGGCCTCTCAAGAAATGTTTCTTTTTTTTCTCTCTATGGAGTAACCTAGAAAATTCCTAGGGCAGTGTTGCTTTCAAGGACAAATTAATAGGAGGAAATAAACTAAAGAACTCCAGTTAAAGCTCCAGCGACTGCTCTCTGAGTCCCATCATGCATCCCAAGTGCTTATTCTTATATTTGGGCATTTCATTTTAACTTTTTACTTTCTTAACATTAAGTATGACCCATTTTAAAAATACTTTCTTTGATGCCTGCTCTCGAAGACCTGCCATTAGAACGATATACTGCATGTGACTCTCCTTAAATCTGATGGGCTTGGTGCTCCTTTGCTAAGAACATAAACAACCAGTGCTTTCATAAAATGCCAGTAATTTGATAAATAATCGGTCTGTCTCATTTATGGTTTTACAGAGGCATCCCATGGGTCTTAACTGCTTGTGATTATTTCTATCTATGGAGCGCTGCACTTAGAGTATGAATGTCTCTTAAAGGCAGAAAGCATCCACGTTAATGCCACACTTATCCCTGATGCAATTTAACCCCATTGTGTGTGCTATCATCCCCAGGAGCCAAGGATGTCTATAATGTGATGTTATTACGACTGCTCGGGCTGTCTCTTTTCCTATATGATTCATTCCCCGAAGTGCCAGCAATTACGACTTTAGGTTTTTCAATGGGCTCTTATCAAAGTCAAAGAAATCTACAAGCCTGACATGAGTTTCATTCTCTCTGTATCTCTATTTAACAGATAGGCAGAGCTGAAGATGATGATCATATGATAACGTTGGTGCTTGCTTAAATTGCAGCCTGCACTTTAATGTCATCACAGCAGGAAAATCCTTGTTTTGCTTTCTTTTTGCCCACATCACATGGCCAGTCACATGAAGATGATTCTCCATGAATAGTGTGGCAGAGCTTGTGGCTTTCAGGTGATTTCAGGTTTGTTAAGAACTTATTTATTCATTGGGGTACCTCCAAACCACAACTATTTAACCATAACCATAAACGAATGCCCACTTTATCTTGAAGGTATATCTCATGGTATGAAAAGATGACATACAGTAAAAGGTACTTAGTCTTTTATACATTCTCTTCATTTGGCCTGTCTAGAATGCAATTGTCTAGTTCAGCATTATGGATTTTTTGTAATGTTCAAAGAAAATATTCAGTTATGATATGCCTCAGTCCTACTGAGTGTAGCAGAGTCTAACTATTGTCACACGTGCACGTCAGGGGGTCACCTTCCAGGTTTGTCAAAGGTAAGCAATACCATCCCAGTACACCAGGGGATGCGATCTCTGACCACCTTGTCTCCTTTTCTACCCAAACCTCAGAAAAGCTACCCAATGAGGGCAACTAACTCCGGCTGCACTCCCAGAAGGGGAATCTCATTTAAAAGACAAGCAACTTGCAAGACAGACCTCTGAACCACAAGCCTGACCGTAAGAGACAGGCATTGTTACTTTATCTGATAGCTAGTTTGATGTGTCAGCTTGCCACAAAACCCAACTCGAATGCACCAGCACAGTCCTGGGAATAATAGAAGGTTTATTACAAAATACCTCCAAAAATAACAAAAGCACTAAGCACAGGTTTTTCTCTCTTCACAATCACCACACAATTCCACCACACTCCGAGTGTTGCCTTCCTTCCTCCCAGCTCCAACTTGCCTGGACAAGGGAGTGCGGTCTCTTTTATTAAGGACCCGGGAGTATTTCTGGTGCCAGGGCCATTGCCCCATGGACCTCAGCAGAGTTGCGCTGCTGGACTACAACTTCCAGTATTTCCTGCTGGTTACCAATTGGGCGTCGATATGGTGGGCTGCTTCCATCGAGTGTGCTGAGGGAATAGACACCCTTCAGAAACAATCCTTCCCTGTCTTCTTTTATTTCGGCCAAGGAAGGTGTTACACATGTGCCCAGTTGGGGCACCTGTCCATTTGCTTGGAGCTTCCCATCAGGGTAAGGAATTGTCCCTACTATTGGCTGGGATGTTTGTCCATACCCTGGGTTGTATAAGTCACCTTTCTATGTCTCAGGTAGAAATGCCTGTCCATCCAGTTGTGGCCTCCTGTCCAGGTAAGGAACCTTCCCCTCTCCTGGTAGGGATGCCTGTCCATCCCATGTGGCACTCACACTAGACATATTTCTGTCAATTTCCACACTATTAAACACTTGTTATTTTTGTAATTACCGAATAATTACCGATTAGGAATCGAGAAAAATGGCGTGGGGGTGTATGGGAGGCCGCAGGTAGCGTGGGCAAGGATTTCAAAGAGGAGGAATAGGAATCGAGAAATGCTGTGTGGGCTGCATGTGGGGGGACCAGAAGAGAAATATATATAAGAGATATTATTGAGTGCAAACTGATCGCTATCCAAAATTCTGAAACAGAATCTCTCTCCTTCCTTCCGACACCAATCTCCCTTTTAAATTTAAACACACACAATTCCCACTCAGACTCGCCTTCTCCATGACTATCAACAAGTCCCAAGGACAAATGTTTGCAAAGATTTACGTTAATCTACAATAACCAGTCTTCAGCCACGGTCAATTGTACGTAGCTTTTTCTAGGGTTAGATCTTTCGACTCATTATCTGTCATCTCCAGCAAAACACCTATTCACAACTGCGTCTTTCAAGAAGTATTTCTTTCTTCTTGATTTCTGAATTCCTTTCTCACCGTTTTCCATTCCTATTCTTATACCGCCATATGCTATGGTGGGCGTCGACTAGTGTTAAATGAATGCTATAGTATGCTGTAAATGGGTGCAGGAATGACAGGGTACAAAAGGAAAATTTTGGCCTAGTTGTCCCATTCAATGTCCAGTACCTTCAACCAAAAGACACGTTGGTATTTGCCTTATGGCTACAAAAGGAAACAAAAGATGTTCGGCTTTAAGACATAAGTTAAGGTCAGTCTGCTTGGGAGCGCTGTCGCTCTTGTCAAAATTACACTTCCTTCTAGGAAGCAGGAGCTTATATGGAAGGTGGACTGGAATGTGTGGAGTCAGTTGCTGTAACTAGTTGGTTTCACAGCACTAATCGGATAGATGGAGATGACAATGTTGGCAATAGCGCCCCCCTCTTGTCCCATCGGGTTATTACAGACTTCAACAGAGCCTGCATAACAATGCATTACACCAGAATTACAACACTTGTGGCAAACAAACAATAAATAAATAATAACAACTAACTCAATATAGAAGCTCGACAATAGCGCATCATGAGGTTATAGACACTTTCCTCATTCAAGATGCAGATGGACTCTCTCTCTGGACTGGTCTTCAGACACAGTACCGTTTTCCTGACCACAGCACAGAGAAGAGGCCATTGCGGAGATGATTTGTGTCACTGATAATTTTCTTTGCTCTGGTCTGACATTGCTTGGTGTAGAAAACTGAATGCTTTCGAAGAAGCCAAATGAGTATAAAGAGAACATGCAAATATTATACACCGGACAACTAGAACTAAGCTTTGATACTTCACAGAGCTACTGTATGGTGCTTTGTTTTGGTCATTAACTTACAATATGAAGTTACTGATGTTTGTGCAATTTCAGGAATGCATACTATGCAGCGTTGGTGGCAGGATTGGCACTCCAGCCAACGTAAAATACCTCTCATTGTTTCAGTGTGGGGCTGAGGTATCACCCGCTGCACTCAAGGTGGTTTGTTGTGTGGTGGATGCTGCAACATTCTATCAGCGCATGCTCCCAGCCTCCCTTTTACTGTGCAGTGCATGTCATGGTACAATAGCCTGACTGCCAATAAAGCAACTATCTCTTATAACACAGACTTAAGTTTTCAGTATGGACTATAACCGAAAGACGTAAAAGAACGTTTACTGTACGTAAATGGCCAGTCATTAAGTAATATATATGAAATGTGCAAGGCTGAATGGGGACCTTGATTTTTTGGGCTTTCTTATGGTGTTGATACTTCTTTCTTTCTGGCCTCATGACCCACTGTTTTTTTCTTGGTACTGTTCAGTTTCATAGCCCCTTTGTCATTAATTCTTCATCTCCTGGTCTTTTTGAGGTGTTTGACCAACCGGTGTTCCACCTGGTAACCACAGAATAACGTTCCACAGCATCGTCCCAATGAAATGGTGCAACTTCATTTCAAAACTTCAAGAACTAAGCATCATACAGCAAACAATAAAAAAGAAAGAAGCGGTTTTAGAGGAATGCAAACAACAGAACAGATAATAGCAGCTGAGATATGATATACTTTTGTTTATGAACGCCGCTCAATGTTTACCAAATGGGTCTCTTGTGAGCGCTTCTTCCCATATCCATTCTGACATCAGACATTTTCTAAAACAAGTCTGGAGTTTATATCTTCTGCCGGCTCCACTGGGAATTTGTGGTTGTTAATTTCCTTTTCCCCACCGGACCACAAAGCCGCACACATCGACTCATTCTGGCTTATTCATGCCATTATACATAGACTTGCAAGTCATTTTGCTTCTTTGATAATCCAATGTTTCTACAAAGGAATTACAGAAATATATTTGGTATGCATCTCTTATCTGAAATAAAAGTAAATGTTCATCCCAGAGGAGTACCCAGCTCACCTCATATAAATGTGGGTGAATGACGTAAATCTCAACACATAGCTGTATAATTATAAAGCGGTTACATTTAACAAAGTGTCAACATAGATTCTGCATACTCCTTTTGTATCTGATTATCTTATGTTAAATAAAATGCCTTTCTGTATAGAATAATGTTCTGTGAAAGTCTATTTGACAGAGTTCACTATTCTCTCTGAAGTATAACAGGATTAACATCTCACAGGATAGCATCCATGTTGTTCATGGTCCAAATCCAAAGTGTTCCTCTCCTTGTGTTTCTAATTGACCACCCAGCCTCCTCCATTCTAGAGGGCCTTTGTTCACGGCTGCCTGCAAAACCCTTTTGTGGTCTGTTCTTATGATGTGGCTAACAAACTCCATTCGAGGCACTGAAGCCAGAACCCTGGCTTTCCTGTTCATGATCACAGGTGCCATACTGGTTAATAAATCAGTCTTTCATTTCCCAAATAATTTCCCAAATTTATTTCAATACATAGTTATAAAGAACCAGAAGGTATAATAACAATGAGGGAGGAGCAAACATTAGACTTCCACTGCACTTTCACAAGACACAGCTACACCCGAGTGTCTTCTGAGTGACTCCAGTTAACCATCTTTCAGATTTGTACATGGTAAGAACCTCAAAATGCAGACAGGGAGAAAAATCAAACAACACGTGGACAGTGACTTGAGCATACTGTAGGTCCTTAGAATAGTGATACAGTTGTGTCATCATGCCACCCAACATCAACCTAAACAACTTTAATTATTATGTGTACTGTTTATGGGGAGGGCTGCAAAATGGCACTGTGCTTCTTTACAGATCCAGTGGATTCAAATCTCTGTATTGTGTCTGCCTGGGTTTTCCATTAGATACACTGGCTTTCCTGCTAAATCTCAAAGATATGTATTTTATAATTTAACTAGGGGGTTACCCCCTGCTTGTTTCGCTCACCGATCCCCGTGGCCTGCGCTTTGCGCCAGCCACTTTGTGTCTCTGCCGCTTGTGTTGTGAAGAGGGGTACTGAACGCACCCCAAGGAGACACGGTCGCTCCTCCAAAATCCCTCTTAAATGGAGATACAATGGGAAACGAATACAGTTTTTTTTTTTGACCTTCTCTTTGCTTGATCAGCTGCTGGCTTTCTGCCGTTGCCGTGCCGCATGATCTGCATCTCTTCGAACATATAAAAGCCTGTATAGTAGCTCTCCTACTCTTTGTCTTTAATTTCCAGCCCCGGGCATGGTTAAATCTTTCAGAACAAACTCATCTTGTTTGATAAATTCTGAAAAGAATGATACCAAACATATATACAGTATCTCACAAAAGTGAGTACACCCCTCACATTTTTGTAAATATTTTATTATATCTTTTCATGAGACAACACTGAAGATATGACACTTTGATGCAATTTAAAGTAGTCAGTGTACAGCTTGTATAACAACAGTGTAAATTTGCTGTCCCCTCAAAATAACTCAACACACAGCCATTAATGTCTAAACCGCTGGCAACAAAAGTGAGTACACCCCTAAGTGAAAAATGTCCAAATTGTGCCCAAAATGTCAATATTTTGTGTGGCCACCATTATTTTCCAGCACTGCCTTAACTCTCTTGGGAATGGAGTTCACTAGAGCTTCACAGGTTGCCACAGATGCTTAATAAGGTTTAGGTCTGGAGACATGCTCGGCCAGTCCAGCAACTTTACCCTCAGTTTCTTTAGCAAGGCAGTGGTTGTCTTGGAGGTGTGTTTGGGGTTGTTATCATGTTGGAATACTGCCCTGCAGCCCAGTTTCCGAATGGAGAGGGGATCATGCTCTGCTTCAGTATGTCACAGTGCATGTTGGTATTCATGGTTCCCTCAATAAACTGTATCTCCTCAGTGCCAGCAGCACTAACGCAGCCACAAACTGTGACACTCCCACCACCATGCTTGACTGTAGGCAAGACACACTTGTCTTTGTATTCCTAACACCTGGTTGCCACCGCACATGCTTGACACCATCTGAACCAAATAAATTTATCTTGGTCTCATCAGACCACAGGACATGGCTCCAGTAATCCATGTCCTTAGTCTGCTTGTCTTCAGCAAACTGTTTGCAGGCTTTCTTGTGCATCATCTTTAGAAGAGGCTTCCTTCTGGGACAATAGCCATGCAGACCAATTTGATGCAGTGTGTGGCATATGGTCTGAACACTGACAGGCTGACACCTCACCCCTTCAACCGCTACAGCAATGTTGGCAGCACTCATACGTCGATTTTCAAAAGACAATCTCTGGATATGATGCTGACTCAACTCAGCTTCTTTGGTCGACCATGGTGAGGCCTGTTCTGAGTGGAACCTGTCCTGTTAAATCGCTGTATTGTCTTGGTCACTGTGCTGCAGCTCAGTTTCAGGGTGTTGGCAGCCTTCTTATAGCCTAGGCCATCTTTATATAGAGCAACAATTCTTTTTTTCAGATCCTCAGAGAGTTCTTTGCCATGAGGTGCCATGTTGAACTTCCAGTGACCAGTATGAGAAAGTATGAGAGGGATAACACCAAAATTAACACACCTGCTCACCATTCACACCTGAGACTTTGTAACACTACCAAGTCACATGACACCAGGGAGGGAAAATGGCTAATTGGGCACAATTTGGACATTTTTCACTTAGGGGTGTACTCACTTTTGTTGCCAGCGGTTTAGACATTAATGGCTGTGTGTTGAGTTATTTTGAGGGGACAGCAAATTTACACTGTTATACAAGCTGTAGACTGACTACTTTACATTGTTTCAAAGTGTCTTATCTTTAGTGTTGTCCCATGAAAAGATATAATAAAATATTTACAAAAATGTGAGGGGTGTACTCACTTTTGTGAGATACTGTATGTAGGTTTTAATATAAGCCCACTTTAAAGCATGACAAAAAAAAGTGACATAAAAACATCACATAAAATCGTTGCACAAAATTGATGCACTTTAAGGTTTAGGATTTTATATATACAGAGTAGATTTGTTATTTTTAATTGAACCTATGTGTTTGAGTGAGCTACAGTGTGTAATACACTAGCACCCAGTCCAGGAATGCCTAGTGTAACTCTGAACTTGATTAAATAGGATTGAGAATGTTACATATACTTAGATAGCAGATTGAACCTTAGCAGATGGAGTTCCCCTTGTGCAGAATTTGCATTATGTAGGAAACACATGTTTTATTAATGTAAATTAAATGCAAATTAATGCAGATTACAGATTAAGTCACTAACCTATTATCAAATCCTTTATATTTTGGCCATCAGGATATTTGATTGAGTCTTTAAAACATCATTCTGGAAAACAAGAGCATGTTCACATTTTTCTACAGTAGTGGTAATAGTATAGTGCTGAATCAGAATCATAATTGGGAGTCTCATAAATAATGATAGAATAGTGACCATTTGTGCATCATTCCCTGATGTACATCTGTCATCTCTCTGAATTCTATCAGTCCATGCTGCCATATTGCTTAATCGATGCTAGTCTGTCTCTGAAGTGGCTTGACAACAGAGAACTGAGCATCGTGATTTAGGATGCCAGTGTGAATTTCGCGTATTCCTCCCCTGACTCTGTGGGTTTTCCTCCCACAGATGTGTTTGTTTGATTAATTATTGACTGTCACAAGTTAACAACAGCATAATGGTTAAAGCTTTGGACTTCAAACCTTAAGGTTGTGGGTTCAAATCCTGCTACTGACACTTTGTGACCCTGAGCAACACAAGTCAAACCAAAGGAAGGTAAAGATTTTAATCTTAAATGTTATAAGTCGCCTTGGATAAAGGTGTCTCCCAAGTAATAATAATAAACTGGCTGCACCTGAGTGAGTGTCTGAGTCTGTCCAACAATAGATTGGCACCCCAGCCTGAGTTTGTTCTTGCCTTGAGCTCTGAGCCTGTGAAGATCGAATGGATTAAGTGGGTTAGACAATGTAATGTTGTTGTCTCTTGTGTTAGGCACCACCATTTTCAAATTGGTCTTCATTGCTCTATGCCTTTTACTTAATGCTTTTAGTTTCCATCTGCAGTGGTGGATGTCACTGTTCACTTTCAAAAAGAATTAAAGAAGCCAGCCGATGTGCAGTGGCTCTTGGTACTATACTTCAAATCTGACTTGGCAAACATTTGGATCTTTTAGTTTAACTAAATCTGCTGCAGCAAATTAAACAAGATATTTAAGCCTTTAAACAGCACTTTTCTTAAACTTTAAGACCTTTTCTTTTCTTTAATATCAATTTTTTTATTAATGTTTGTGTGAATTGTTTTGCCTTGCATTTTTACTAAAACTTTTTAAACAAGATCTTTGATCTGTGGAATTATATGAACTTGCGTCACACTATTGCCAGAACTATCCTACAAAGCAAGCTGTAGAATTAAAAACAGTATAATTTTGGTGATTTGAGACAAACACAGCTACAGTTACTACTGTTACAGATGTACGGTACAGCTGGCCAACTTCTGCATTGCAGATTCAACCAAAAAAAAAGACAGAACAAAATTCCAGACATGTCCAAATTGGTCATGTGCTGAGCACTATGCTGAATCCACTCAAGTGACGTGTAGGGCTACCCTGCTGTAGCCTCCGCCATTTCACAGCTCACCAGTCTCTCTCGAGCATTTCGTTCATTCGCTGATTGTGTTGTGGGCAGTGTGTGAAAGACAGAGAAAGAGAATGGATTTATATTTTCTTTACTTATAATAATATTTTCTCTATGTGCTTGTATTTTAAATGTGTTTTATTCTGTGTTTTATTCTGTATGTCTCTTTTGAGTCATTAAACGAAAGTAATCTGGAATTGTTGGAAGAAAGAAAAATTTGGCCTTGTTGCTGACGTGTACGATGTATTAGTCTACTAGTCTATTTTCCCATTATTCCCTAAACAATATGTTATAGCAACTATTTACATAACATTTATATTTTATAATGTATTATAAGTAATATAGAGATTATTTAAAGTATACATGAGAATGTGCATAGGTTATATGCAAATACTACACTATATTATATAAGGGACTTCAGCATCCTTGAATTTTGGTATTATCAGGAGATCCTAAAGCCAATCCCCTGTGGATACCAAGGGATGACTGTACAGTGAAATTTTTACTTCCATGTGCCAACTTGGAACAGGGTCTCAAAAATGGTTGGGGTGCCACTAGTCTACCCTGTTTAAATTTCTTTGGTGAAATACAAACTGAAAAGGCATAGAAATAAACAGGCACAGGGGGTGCTATACCACAAAACATGTGCTCTGGTAGTGTTCATTGGGGTCTATCTGGAATTCCATCCTGGTGTGAGTCTGGGTCACAGCAGAGACATCGCCTTTCAGGGACGGGTACTTTTATATGCTTACAGGACTTATAGGGCAGTCACTTTTCTCGGCTAACTTCTTTAAGCTGCAGAGAGAATACACAAGACCGTTAGTGACAGCACCCCCTCTCACCTTAGGGTGGTACTGCCAAGAGTGGCGTTTGGGGGTGGCAAGTGGGGCAACCGCCTCAGGCCCTGCGTCTAAGGGGGCCCCGCTTTTGAGGTGCGCTTGTCCTGTTCGATCAGATTTGTCTAGTTATATTCTCCAGTATATATATATATATATATATATATTGTAATAAATAAAGAGTCCTTTCAAAATAGAAAAAGGTTTGGGGGTTGTCCCCATATATTATCGTCCAGACAGAAATGAAAAGAAGATGATTCAAGATGACTTTTCAGTACAAAGTGAATCATGTATTGCAACAAAATGGCGTTTATATAACAGATGGGATGATGGGAGAGGAAATGGTTGGCAGGAAATGACGATTGGAGGCGGGACCACGGAACCAACGTCATCATGAGTAGACCGGAGTAATCGATTGTGGAACCGGAAGTAACGTCATCAGATTGGAACCGGAAGTGACGTCATCGCGGCCATTTTGGAATTGAATCTGGAAGTGTTTATTTTTCTTCCGGTTTTCTGTAGATAGAAAGAGGTTCAGGTAAGCACCACGTGATAATCCCTTGTCTTGCGAGATTTCACTCACCTTTAGGCTGTTTGACTGCCTCCAACTCGCACATGTGTGACTATATATATATATATATATATATATATATATATATATATATATATATATATATATATGTGTATTGTAAAAGATACAGCAAGAGGCAACAAAAAGGTTTGGGGTTTTCCGGCCCCTTATATTGTCGACACTCCAGAATTCAAGAAAAAAAATGTTTGGTCAAACATAAACAATATACAATTCATGCGCGACGCCATACTAGGCGTTGCGGCCATTTTTATATGGGAGGAGCCGGAAGTGCAGGAATGCTGGGAAGGAGCCGTGATGGATGATGGGAGTAATGACGTCATTGAAGATGGCGGAGGGAGGGCGGAAGTAACCGTACTGCGGGCAAGCTTTATGGCGGAGCGTCTTTGGGTCTGGAAAACAAAGAAATAAGGTTAGTACCCCGCCATTCCCCGCCGGCGAACATCCTTCGACGTGTTTTAAGATCTGTCCGCGATCTCCTACTCACGCATGCGTGACAAGAACCCCCCCTCAGCCCGAAGCCGTCAGGACGGGCGGACCGAACCGAGAGGTCATGGATACGAGAGAGGGCATCGGCGTTGGCCTGAAGGCCGCCACGGCGATAAGTGACCGTGAACTTATAAGGTTGCAAGTCCAAGAACCACCTGGTGACCCGCGGGTTCGACTCCTTATGTAAGGACATCCACTGCAACGCGGCATGGTCAGTCACCAGAGTGAACTCGCGACCCAACAGGTAGTACCGGAGATAAGTCACGGCCCACTTTATGGCCAGGGCTTCCCTCTCCACCGCCGCATACTGGGTCTCCCGGTCCAGCAGTTTCCGGCTCAGGTACATTACGGGGTGTTCAACACCATCGATACTTTGGCTCAACACGGCACCTAAGCCTGTGTCCGAAGCATCGGTCTGGAGGATAAAGGGAGCTCCAAAATCCAGAGTCCGTAACACAGGTGCCGACGTTAGGGCCTTCTTTAAGTCACTGAATGCATGTTCCGCCACATCGTTCCATACCACGTGGAGGGGAGCACCTTTCTTTGTTAAATTAGTCAAGGGTGCTGCCCTTTCGGAGAAACGGGGTACAAACCGGCGGTAGTACCCGGCTAGCCCCAAGAAAGCCTGCACCTGTTTCTTGGTACTCAGACAGGGCCATTCCAGGATGTCTTTAACTTTGGAGCATTGTGGTCTCACCTGTCCTCGTCCCACTAGATAGCCTAAATACTTGGCCTCCTTTAAGCCAAAGAAACATTTGCGGGGATTGATACGGAGGCCGGCGTTAGCCAATGTCACGAGGACAGCTGAGAGCTGCAATAGATGTTCCTCCCAGGTGCCAGAATAGATGACTACGTCATCCAGGTAGGCGGCACTATAGGACTGGTGGGGTTTCAACACTCTATCCACCAGACGTTGAAAGGTTGCTGGGGCCCCGTGCAGCCCAAATGGGAGGACCTGGTATTGTCAATGACCACTAGGGGTGCTAAAGGTGTTTTTTCTTTCGCGGATGCCGTTAAAGGAATCTGCCAATACCCTTTTGTCATGTCAAGGGTAGTCAAGTATCGGGCAGCACCCAGCCGCTCAAGAAGGTCATCAATGCGGGGCATCGGGTAGGCATCGAACTTGGAGATCTGATTCAGATGTCTAAAGTCATTACAGAACCTCCAGGAGCCGTCAGGCTTGGAAACAAGGACAATAGGACTGGACCAGGGGCTATTACTTTCCTCAATTATGTCCATATCCAACATCCGTTGCACGTCCAGTTCCACTTCGGCGCGTTTTGCCTCCGGGAGTCGGTAGAGCCTCTCCCAAACGATCATCCCAGGTTCCGTGATTATGTCGTGCGCAATCAGTATGGTTCGGCCCGGTGTCTCGCTCACCACTTCAGGGATGGCGTGGACAGTTTGGGTTATCTCCCGCCATTGTAAGTGGGTGAGCTCTTCACCGAGGTTAAGGGCGTTCCCGCCAGCGAATAGGGAGAGGGACCTACTAGCATTGGGAGACTCTTCCCGGTCTTTCCAAGGCTTTAATAAGTTGACGTGATAGATCCTCTTGGTCGGTCGGCGATTAGGTTGGAGAACCAAATAGTCGACCAGCCCTTTTCTCTCCTTAACCTCGTATGGCCCTTGCCAGTGAGCTAGCAGTTTGGAATGGGAGGTAGGAACGAGTACCATCACTCGATCCCCCGGACGGAACTCTCGGAGGACCGAGTTACGGTTGTAGCACCGGACCTGTGCTGCTTGCGCACGAGTCACGTGATCCTTTAGTATCGGTTTGATTTTTTCGAGCTTGTCACGTAGTTGCGCAACATACTCAAGCACATTAGAGGAGGGCAGGGGCTCGGCCTCCCAGGCCTCTTTTAGGATGTCCAAAAGTCCCGGCGCTGACTACCTTACGAAGCATCTGTTTGAGCGTCTGATTAAAGCGCTCTACCAACCCATCTGTTTGGGGGTGGTAGACAAACGTCTTTAGGTGCTTTATCCTGAGTAATCTGGCAACTTCCTTGAACGTATCCGAAGTGAATGGCGTACCCTGGTCCGTGAGGACTACTTTGGGGATACCCACTCTTGAAAATAAATTGACCAATTCCCGTGCGATGTTTTTTGTAGTAGCAGAGCGCAGGGGAACCGCCTCTGGGTATCAGGTCGCATAATCAACCATGATTAATATATATTTGTAGCCACGGTTTGAGGGTTCCAGGGGTCCCACTAAATCGACCCCTATTCTGTCAAAAGGGACGTCTATTAACGGAATAGGGAGGAGAGGAGCGCGGTCCCTCCTAGGAATCTGGCGAATCTGACATTCCGGATAGGACTGACAGAAACGCCGGACCTCCTCATTGATCCCAGGCCAATAAAAGCGGAGTTTAACTCTCTCTAATGTTTTTTCAGCCCCGAGATGGGCGCCTAAGAGGTGGCGTCGCTAGTTCACACACCTCCCGCCGGAAGATACGTGGCACTAGCAGCAGTTTCCGCACCTCACCCTCGTGAGTTGCCACCCGATACAACAGATCATTTTCTAACACAAAGAAGGGCTTGCGTGGCATAGAACAGTCAGCATGTGTGCTACCAGGAAGAACAACCGCATTCCGGGCAAACCATAGGGAATCATCATTCCACTGTTCTCTTTTAAATGACGCAGACATGGACCGAAATTGATGATCCAGGTTGCTCAGTGGATCTTGAGAAGGGTTTGGCGGAAGTGTTCCCCGGGTTGTCCCTTCCCCGGTGGATACTTCCGGGTCAGAGGATGTCCCTCGAGAACCAACTCCCGACGTGCCTGCGCCATCTTGGCTTGCCCCTGGGCATGGCGTGGAGATCGCGGGAAGGGTACCTCGTCCCCTCATTGCTAGACCAAAGGAGGCTTTGGGAGTGGTGTTCATTCTACCGCTGCTAATTTTGGACCAGTCTTGCCCCAAGATTACCGGATAGGGGGGTTCAGGCAACACTGCGACCATCAAATTGGACACCTGCCCCTTCCAGGTAACGTAGCACTGGGCGGAACGATATGACCTGGTCTCCCCGTGCACACAGGTGACTTGTAAATGTTTTGTAAGCCATTGTCGCGGTAAGACAAAACGGCGAGCAACAATGGTAATGTTACTGCCGGAGTCGAACAAAGCCACCACCGAGTACCCATTTAACAACACCACTCCCGTGTTCGGACTTGCCAGCAGGTGAGACGGAGTACAGTACCTTTCTCTAGTAGCCCAGGTGCAGTCCATCGGCTCCATTGCTGTGTTGAGGGGACAGGTCGGCAGTAGGTGACCGGTCTCTCCACACTTGTAACAGCGCGGGGAGGCCGGCTTCTCTTTGAGTCTTTGCGGTGCTTCCGCAGCGCGTCGAGAGGGCTCGGGTTGGGCCACCCGTCCCTGTCGATTCCCACATGCTTGCCGTTCCGATCCCCCGGTTCAGTAGACCGCCAGTTGACGCTCCAGGACCTCCAGGAGACCTGACATTTCCTTATAGAGATGGGACCGGACCTGCTGGGCGAGAGAACTAGGCAGGGCATTAACCAGGCCCTCACAGGCCACCTGCTCGACCACTTTTCTGGCTTGGGGGCCTTCTGGCCGTAGCCACCTTCCGATCTTACCCCAGAACTCGAATGCCTGCGCTCGGGCTGCCAGGTTCTCCATTCCGCCGCCTGCTGGCCCGGCGTTATGCCGTAGCGTGCCAGTATCTCCTTTTTAGGACGTCGTATTTGACGGCCTCCTCCTCGGGGAGGTCATAGTAAGTGCGCTGCACGGGTCCCTTCAGGTAGGGCGCCAGGATGGACACCCACTCGGACCGCTGCCACTCGTTCCGGGTGCCCGTCCTTTCGAAGATGCCGAGGTATGACTCAACATCGTCGGCCTCTGTCATAGGTACCAGGGGTGGAGGCGTGAGGCGTGGAGGGTCTGCTCTTACTCTCCGGGCTTCGGCCAGCTGGGCCCTCGTTAACTCCAACTCCCGGTTGGTCGCGGCCTGTAATTGCTGCAGCGCCGCGATTTGGGCACTCATCCCCTGTAGTACTGAATTTAGGTCCTGTCCTTCAGACATTTTTCTCGGACAAGTATCCTGCCGGCTACGCCAATGTAAAAGATACAGCAAGAGGCAACAAAAAGGTTTGGGGTTTTCCGGCCCCTTATATTGTTGACACTCCAGAATTCAAGAAAAAAAACGTTTGGTCAAACATAAACAATATACAATTCATGCGCGACGCCATACTAGGCGTTGCGGCCATTTTTATATGGGAGGAGCCGGAAGTGCAGGAATGCTGGGAAGGAGCCGTGATGGATGATGGGAGTAATGACGTCATTGAAGATGGCGGAGGGAGGGCGGAAGTAACTGTACTGCGGGCAAGGTATTTATGGCGGAGCGTCTTTGGGTCTGGAAAACAAAGAAATGAGGTTAGTACCCCGCCATTCCCCGCCGATCATCCTTCAACGTGTTTTAAGATCTGTCCGCGATCTCCTACTCGCGCATGCATGACAATATATATATATATATATATATATATATATATATATATATATATATATATATATATATATATATATATATATATATATTTGAGATGCTTCTAAAAGGAACCCTTTTAAAATCCCTCTTCAAAGTCAAATTCCGTGCATGCATGTCTTTGAAAGCATTCCATAGTCCACCTTCATCGGTTACATCACCAATGTGATCACTGTGAAGCTGTATTTTTTATGATGAAAGCAAAAGTCTGTCTTGCCAAACTGGAGAAAAAGTTTGGCTTGCTCTGCATGAATCAATTTTATTTGAGGACTGGAGGTACACATGTTTGCTAGTTTTTTTATGATAGGCATGTATTTATTCAAAAATGTTAACTTTTAAATTATGTTCAAGACTTATGAAGTACTGCTTCCTTCATTTATGCAATTCCTACACCCAGGTTGACTCCCAAAGGCTCAGTTATATAAACCCTGCTAGTAGGAAATGCGACAAGACAAAATTATTTAATACCTGAATAATTTATATTGCTAAAACGCCTTTTTTCTAAAGATAGTCTCCATAAATGAATAAAAATTGCACATTGAATACCACTGGGGGCCAAAGGGTAGCCACCAACAGAGATATGAATTTTTGTGCTGGACCGGTGGGCTGGCATATTATGCAAATGATTATGTAAATTTGTAACAGCAGAAAAGAAGATTCCCAATCGTCGACTGTCATGTCCATTTGATAATGGAGTTTTAAATACCTGCTGGGCTTCAACCTACATAAAATGTTTAAAAAAAGAGACTTTTACCTGTCTGACATCAGTATAAAATTGAAAGTTGGTCTATCTGTCTGTCATGATGTTCTTTACAAGATCACAGATTTGCTAAAAAATTTTATTTGGATCCAAGGCATTTCAAGTCACTATGGACTTCTGTTAAAGGAACTGGGAAACCCTGCTGTGGATTATATTTACCACACTTAGAAATAGAAAATTTCTTTTTTTTTCCCCTTATGAAACCCCACCGGGTCCCTCCAGATGCACCAGGATGCCAGAGTCTTTCCTGGTTATAAATCTAAGCTCCGCATTTCAGAAAGTAGGCATTCATACTTCAGAAATTAAATTGTACAGCACTGGAACCATTCACTGATTGTGTTGTGTTCATCATTAAGTGCACTAATCAAATTAATAATTGTTTTTTGAGTTTGGAGAGAAAAAGCTGGGCTTTCAGAATAATCATCGTGAAAACATACGTTCATCTAGGGACTGTTTTAAATAAGTGTATCGGAATATCTTACAAAATCTGATCACCACAAATGAAGAGCTATAAAGCTAGCATAACAAAAAATGATCAATTAACAATATGAGAGATATCCACAGATCAAAACATTCATTAATAATTTGAGTGATATTTACAAAGCAGTATAGTTTTCAACTGCTTCTTAAACAAATTGAGGGAGCCATAACCAGACATTATTCACAGGCGGACCAGAGTGGGCTAGATGGAGCATAGCACTTCTTCATATACACAAATGCTGACCCACTGACTTCTTTGTAGCCAGTCATCAAGGATCTCAACTTAATGTGCACTGCTATAAGGCTCCAATGTAGTGGTTTGACAAGAGGATCTGATGTCCCTACTTGGTGAACAGGTAGGCTTGCAGTCTTTACATGGTAGGTCTTCACATAAGAAGGACTGACATTTCCACAGCCACTTGCACAGCAGCACCTTAAGTCTCTTTAAGAAAAGAGCAGACACTTGAGCCCAGCTGCAACTATTGAGCAATTATCAACACAAAGCAAGGGGGCAGCCTTCATTAAACAGATCGAAACTAGTCAGTAAGCAAGCAAAAACAAGTGCAAAAACAGTGCAAAAACGATATAGAGTAAAATAGCCTTACTACTATTACCTTATCACAAATATCTATAATAATGCACAAGTCACACATCACAAAAGAAACCAACCTGGAAACAGGTACTGCTCTCAAACAGACACCCAAAAACTCAGAAGTTACTCGCCTTTGGGATCTGGGTGAAAAGTCAAATGTGCAAGTTTAAAATAACAACAGAAATGAGACTTAAACCCAGAGCTCAGGAACTGCGAGGTAGCAATAATAATCCACTGCCCCACAAGATCAAGATCAAGAACTTTTATTGTCACTGTACAGTACAATGAATCACATTTGGAGCAAATCTATAGATGCCTTAGATAAAAGTACATAAGAGTAGACAATAAACTAAGTAAATATTAAACTATGAGAAGCACAGTTACTATTAACAGTTCCAAATATACACAAAAGAAAAATAAAGGTAAATTTGTAAGCATTAATAGATAAATAATAAATTAAGTCAAACAAGTAAATGCAGTCATAGTGAAGGTTACAGTCAGTGCCATGGTCATGAGTCCCACATGGGTAATGTACAGTATTAAAATTTGTGTGACTATGTTCAGCTGATGCAGAGGTTCAGTTCAACCAGTTGTGGTTTACTTTATAGGAAGGGGCAGTGATTGCTGTGCATTTACTAGGCTAATTACAGGCACGCAGGGCTCTGAAGTGCCTGCCAGAAGGCAGAGGAGTAAAAATGCTATGTCCAGGGTGGGTTGGATCTCTACAAATGTTCTTTGCTTTCCTGCTGCAGTGGGGAGTAAGCACATCTTCCAGTGATGATAGCTGAGCTCCAGTAATTCTCTGGGCCACTGTGATGATATGCTGGAGGGTCTTCCTATTCTCAAAAGTGCAGCCAAAGAAGCCACACTGTAATGCAGTACACGATGACAGACTCTATGGTGCACCTGTAGAAATTAACCAGCAGCAGTTGTGGGAGTTGAGCTTTCTTCAGGCTCCTCAGAAAATTGTCTCTGAAGACCTTTCTTGGCCATTGCTGTCATGTTTGTTGTCCATGACAGGTCCTGGCTGATTTGGACTCCCAAGAATCTGAAACTCAGGGCTGTCCTCACCCTCTTGCCGTTAAAGCTGATGGGATGGTATCCGTTGTAGCCCAGTCTCCTGGAGTCCAGAACCAGTTCCTTTGTTTTCTTGGAATTAATGTTACGTGTAAGCCTCTCATCATTAACTTCAATATCAGTGGTCATTTGAAATGAAAATTATGCTCATCACAGTTATTTTTGAGATCTTACATAGTAGTGGACTGCAATCACACTCTGAGTCCGTACCCAGAGAATACAAAAATACATTGACGTCACTGGACGTTCATTTGGAAGTTACTTTTTCAAATCTGTGTTGTATTCACTCTGGCACATTTAAATGTCTCCTAAAAGGTATGTGCAAATAAATAGGCCACACTTTTACGTTTAATCTTCAGTTTTTATATTACATACTGTATTCTGCATCAACTATTAATGCTTGAAACAGTCATTGAAAATAATAGATAATAAACATTCTGCAGCACTAGCAGGAATTAGATAAAACTGATCATAATGTAAATTTCAAAAAAATGGATATCCCACTTGAGCTCAAGATTGTCTTTTTTGTCTTTCAAAGACCCGGTCTTTCTTTCAGGAAACTTCAGCCTCATTTGCTTACAGAAGAAAGGCTTTGTTACATAAATCCTTTTTCCTTTTTACCACTGTGTCAAGTGACTCACAATTCTAATTACAGTTTGCTGTAATCTGATTAATTTAACACATTTCCGCTGAGATTAGGCCATCTATTAAGATGTCAAAAAAACACACTGTAGCTCCGGCCTTGTAATTTAGATTCTGTAGGAGAGCCTCTGTCTGTGACCCAAAGCGCACGTTACATATTCTGACTGTCACTTCACCAGAGGCTATCATTGCTGGCCTTTTGCAGAGGTCAACAGCAGGCTGAGGCCATTTCTACTGCACTAGCCCTTTACCTGACCAAAGCCATTCAGCTTTGAACTCTGTTTTTAGAGCGCAGTCATAGCAGGAATTTCGACAAAGACAGCTTGCAATGAGAGGAAGGCATGGAATGTGACAGGCCATTATTCATCTCGATCATCAGCCAGCTTTGTTTTTTCTTTTTGGACTCTAACCTCTATTCCTCCCCACGCAATTCAGGGGTACCTTTTTATCTATGAAACTGACATGTTTGCAACAACCTTCCACCCAAAGCAAATGAAAAGCAGAAGCTGCAGTACCCTCGGGTCACTTAGTATATTTCCGCTCTCCCTTTCCAACAGCAGGTAGTAGCAGCACCAACCAATGGCACTAAAAGATGACCAATTATTAAAGAGACCTGAGCACTCCCACAAACACAACTGTATATCTCTTTCTTGTTGTTCAGAGGTCCAAGGCTCCAGTTGCTCCAGAGCATCAAGTGGCAGGCACTGAAGAAAACTTTATTGCTGAATTCTGACTTCACATTTTTAACCAAAGAGATTTATAATTTAGGTGTGACTTGGATTAGTTCTACTCTTTCTTTTTTTTTGACACCAAAATACCCCTGTGGATAGGTAGAAATCCAATAATTCTACATAAAGTACAAAGAAATAAGGTGACGTCATGCTTCAAACCACAAGTTCAAGCTGGCCAAGTCCTTAGGGCACATTACCTGTGTTTATGGGATGGACTCTAATAAACTCCCCAGCCAAAGTGGTCACCTACTTTCACAAGAAACAACTGGAAAGTAAATTGAGATTAAACAGCAAAGTCAGCTTGGTCTGATTGCACACCCTTCAGGAAAATGTGTGAGCCTGGAAATGTCCTAAAAAGCAAAGGCCCACATTGTGAAAGATGACCATAGATGGAGGAAAAAAATAAGAGAGAAGAACATGGGCACAAGCCAACTATTACTGCAATGACCAGGCACAATCTTCAATGAGGAGACAGACTTTGTCTAAATTGTCACGTATTGGGTATGCAAGAGCAGCATGGTAAATACATCTGACTGAGCCACGTGGGTCACCTCGCCATGACACATTCACCAGGTTTGGCTCTAAGAGTAGATCCTAATATCCATGTTCCAGGCAAGGTTTTCTTTGATTTATTTGAAACTATTATGACACTCTTTCATTAATTGTTCTTTGTTTGGTCCTACTCTTTAGACATATTTGTCTTATGTAACCCTATCAGGAAATCAAAGCTCCAGGCAGCATACGTAGTTCTCAGAATCAGTGAGTCACACAAGTCCTCATAAGTTAGCCTCCCATCTAGTACACCTAAACCCCCCCATGAGGTCACAATCCAAGAAGGGTATTTTACTCCTATCTCAATTTATTTTTACTGTTATTAATAATTATATCTGAAGCATGGGGGTATACAATCTTTTGGTACCATGTACTGTTTTAAGAAAAGTGGACATTATATGAACAAAAGCTGTTGTTCCGGCGCAATGTAATCTTACTCCTAGAAGATTAGTATAATGACTGGAACAAGTCCTGCTTTCTCCCTCTGGAGCCATACTGTACATTCCTGTGAATGCAGCTCCAGTAATTGGGGGAAATTTTTACGGCTAGAAAGGAGTGCAAAAGCTTAGTGGGATAATGATTTAAGAGTATGCATGGTATGTTCTTTCTTTGCAGTATTTACACAGGTGAATAATCCTTTTGTTTCTCTGATGAATGTTTAAGGAGATTTAGATTCTGTTGGCATTTCAAGTTTGATTTGAATGAACCTTAATTTTGAGAGACTAGTTGCCAGAACTAAATTCTAGCTAATGAAAATTAAAACTGAATTCCCGACACAGACATTCTTCAGACAAGGATAAATTGTGAAGTTTTCTGATAAAACTAAAGGCGAAAAGTGAGGCTTAAAGCACTGGAGCAGGACTAGACATGATTGTTAGACACGAGGAAATGGTCCTCATTAAAGAAAAGGCTGGTCTGAGGAAATATAGAAATGACACTGAGATTTAATAAGGGTAAAGGACAAAGTTTAGAGCAGCTTCACTATTAATGATACAAAAGAATTCACTAACCTGACTTGTAAGAGCACATTGCTGAGTCAAGGCCAGCATCCTCCATCACCCACAGGTGCAAGTCCTAAGGGTCTTCACCATTATTAAATATAATGGATTCGGAAAGTATTCGGACCCTTTCACTTTTTTCACATATTGTTATGCTGCAGCCTTGTGCTAAAATTGTTTCAATTATTTTTTCCCCAAATCAAGCAACACTCAAAGAATGACAAACCGAAAAAACAAGATTTTAGAAATATTTTCCAATTTATTAAAAATAAAAAACTGAAATATGCCATTGACACAAGTATTCAGACCCACTGCCTAGTAGTTTGCTGAAGCCCCTTTGGCAGTGATTACAGCTTTCTGGGGTCTAATGCGATAAGCTTTGCACACCTTTGGGGATTTTCTACCTTTCTTCACTGATGATCCTCTCAAGTTCTGGCAAGTTGGGTGGAGAGTGTCAGTGAACAACTATTTTCAGGTCCCTCCAGAGATGTTCGATTGGGTTCAAGTTTAAGCTTTGGCTGAGCCACTTAAGGACTTTCACAGAGAGGTTCCTAAGCCACTCCTGTGTTGTGATTATTTTGTGCTTAGGGTCATTGTCGGTTAGAAGTCTGAGGTCCAGAGCATTTTGGAGCAGATTTTCATTCAGGATTTCTCACAGCTTTCCTTAAACACTCCCACAGGATGATGCTGCCACAGCCATGCAGGCGGTGACAACTGCCTGGTTTTCTCCAGACGTGATGTTGATCTTGGTTTCATCAAACCAGATACTTTTGTTTCTCCTAGTTCCAGAGACATTAAGGTGCTCATTTGAAAACTCCAAATGTGTGTGTGCCTTTCCTAATCATGTCCAGTCAATTGAATTGACCCCAGGGGAACTCCAAAAAAGGTGTTCAAACGTTGACCAATAGAATGGGATGCACCTTAGCCAAATGTCAATTGTCAGAGAAAAAGTTCACAACACTTTTTATTTTTAAAAAAATCAGCAAAATCATGTTTTCATTTTGTCATTTTGGGGTACTGAGTTCTACATGATGAGGGAAAAATGAATTTAAATAATTTTAACACAAGGCTGTGGCATAACAAAATGTGAAGAAGTGAACGGGTTTGAATACTTTCTGAATCTGCTGCACGTGTCCTTCTCAGGCCTTACCAAAGTCAACCCCATCCTGAGCTCACCTGCTCTTATCAAAGCTGATCACCCTATAGAACTTTTTGACAGACTTGTACACTTTTAAATTAGAATTCTAAAAAACAACAGTCATTGCAACCTGTGTATCAGTAATCAGCCCAATAATCCATAAAATGTGCAATAATTAACTTGTATTTGATAAAATTCTCATCCACCAGTTTTTAATTTTTTTTATTTATTAATTTTATTACAATCAATACATAGCAATCAAGTTTTTACAAAAAAAAGAATTAAGTTAAGAACAGATCGATCCCCACCCCTGAGAGAGAGAGCAAGCCAAATGGTGTAAAATTTAAGGCTTGTAAAACTACCTAAATTAATAAATTCTCTGTGCTTTATAAACTTATTTTAAAATATTACTTATTAGATCCTGCCATGTTTTGAAAAAAGTCTGTACAGATCCTCTAACTGAGTATTTGATTTTTCCAATTTTAAATAGTATAACACATCAGTTTCCCACTGACTTAAAAGAGGAGAGTTTGTGTTCTTCCAGTTTATCAGAATGAGTCTGCGTGCCAACAGTGTAGTGAATGCAATCACAATTTGTTTGTCCTTCTCCACTTTAAGCCCCTCTGGAAGAACCCCAAACACAGCTGTTAATGGGTTAGGAGGGATTGTGAGTCCAAGGCTGTCTGAGAGGTAATTAAAAATTTTTGTCCAGAATAATGCTAATTTGGTGAAGGCCCAGAACATGTGACCCAGTGAGGCTGGGGCTTGGTTGCAACGTTCGCAGGTTGGATCATGCCCTGGAAACATTTTGGAGAGTTTTAGTTGAGACAGATGTGCTCGATATATAATTTTGAGTTGTATAATTGTATGCTTTGCGCATATGGAGCTCGAGTGAATTCTCTGCATTGCTACTTTCCACTCCTTTTCTGATATATTAATTGAGAGGTCATTTTCCCATCCACCAGTTTTCTAACCTGCTTATCTATCCTGGTGCAACATAAGAACCACCACTGGGTGGATTAACTTTCTATCAAGACAGTAAATTCATGATCACGCTCGCTTCTACTACTATTGGAACAATTTAGACATGATAATCAATCTAACAAGTAAATCTTTGAGGATGTGGGAGGAAAGAAAAAAATCCCAAAGAAATATGAAATCAGGTTGGGCAGAATATGCCAACTACACATGGAGAAAAGCATGGCATAGAATTTGAAAGCAGGATGCTAGACTCGTGAGGCAGTAGTGCTAAATACTGCTACTCCATATGAACCACATTCTAAAAGGTGTTATATAAAATACATATTAATTAAATGATTTAGAGTCTGCTACTCTTATGAAATATACTTTGTGCTTCCTAACACTGCCAGTCACCTTGAGTCTAGGAGATTTTCTACTGAGCCACATTCCTCACAGCAATGTAGAACACGGCAAGCTAACTCCAGATACAGACAAAAAGCAATTCCATTTCAGTGTACTTTGTTTCAAATGACTGATTGTACTTATCAGTTTCAGCTGAGACCAATCTCAAAGAAATACCCAATCAGCAATAATTTTACATCATTCAACATCAATACATAACAGATGAATTATGTTCAGAACAGATTAAGCAATTCTGTTATCTTGCCGCCTAAAATGTTCTTATTCCCTCAGCTCAGAGGAAGGTCAGCCAAAGTTTTTTGTCTTCTAGCCATTAAAGAAATTAGACTAATTTTCAACAGCATATGAAACATATCAATGAGAAAACATCTTATCAAAGCAACATTTTTGAAAACTTCTGGAATCAACATTGTTTGAGGCAAGGTGCTTTTGTCAGTATTCTTCCTTCAATGTACAGTGTTGTTAATGTTGCTGTCGGCTCTCTGCTATAATTCTCAGTTAATATACTGTACACTGTAAAGCGCCATGCAAGTAGTGAAAGGCACTATATCAAACATATTAAGTAATTCTATTTGTCTTCTGACAGCTGAAACACAAATGACATCTACAAACACAGCTACTGTATATCTTCATAGTTCACTACCAGCAAAATTGTTAACGACAACATGTCATATCAACAATTTGCAGTGACAGAATTTCTTGCAAAAAATAATTCTCCAAAGCTGACATTCAAGTAGCAGTTTTATGTGCATACTGATTGGGATGAGCCAGCAATTTGCACAAACACAAAACAAAATGTGATTTCTGACCTGCAAAATTAAGGCCACTAATACATGAAGAAGGGTTGTCATGATGTGTGTTTTTCTTTAATATTCTGGGCAATTCATGAGGTGTTTTCAGAAATAAATATGCATAGAGTTAGGGTATTTTTTATCGATAAAAAGTTTAATTATATTACCATCTTTTCCTTGCCTCTGCTTTTCTTAAGTACAACCATTTTGTGGAGCAGTTGTTACTGCTTTGCTAGGAAAATGACCCAGAAGTGAGTGGCTGTGACATCATGGAGTCAGGGTATAAATGTCATATTGAACACTTCCTATTCATCTGAGTTTTCAGACAAACACAAGGAGATTAGTGAGTGTGTATTTTGTTAAGAGTTTTCGTGGTTAACAATTCTAGTGCAGCAATGTATGACTACACTTTAGGGTTCTGTCTTTGGGTTTGATGATTGTGTTACTAACTTCCTGGTTACAAATCTTCAAATCCTTCAAATCAGGTATGATCTCCTGGGTCCTCATGTATAAAATGTGCATAAGCACAAAAATGTTGTATACACCCATTTCCACACTCACATCATGATGTATAAAAACTAAACTTGCCATAAAACCACACACATTCTCATGCCAGGGCAAACCATTGCGTACACAGCTTGGTTTTGCAAACTGGTAGCAACCAGCATCAAAGCAGTGCTACTGTTCCTGTGTGGTTTCCCTTTATTTTTTAGATTCACATTCCTGACGTGGCTTTATCAAATACACTGAAATTAACCGCATAGTTTAAGGCATCTGATTGTAATCATCCTGTTACAATATAATGGTGCAATGAATGTCCAAACTATTCCAAATACTGTAGCTGCTTTAGCGTTATTACTCTCAGTGCACCGCTGAGTATTTTGGCCCACTGCATCTGACTGTAGAATCACAGCTCTACAGCAGCTGATCAGAAAGCTCTAGTGCAGATTGTGTCAAGAGCAGAGAGAATTATCAGGGTACAGCATCTAGCACACTCTGCCTCAGCCACGCACACAGTCTCTTTGAACTTCTCCCATTTGGCAAACGCTTCAGAGCCTTTCCTGAAGGACCTCACGGTGCAGAAATATTTTCAACCTAATAGATATAAACGCACTCAATCTGTCCATCAAGTGCTCCCAGTAGAACTGTTTGTACTTATAAGTACAATTACCTCACTGTAAACTTGCATTAGAGTTCTAATATTGCACAACCTGTAGCACGTATGCTTTCATATTGTACATTTTTCTTTGTTTAATCATATTATTATTATTATTATCATTATTATTATTATCATTGTTGTTGTTATTTTACCATTTTTAAGCTTATGGAGGATTTGCATATTGAATCTCATTGTCCCATACAAAAACAATAAGGGAATTCAATTCAATTCAACAGAAGAGAGTGCATATTTACAGATGATGATGACTGGTTTCTAAGTCGATTTAGATTTCCAGGCACCTTCTTGGAGCTCTTAAAATAATTTTTTTAAGATGAAATTCAGTAAAGTATGTATATTACATTATACAGATACGTTTTTAACTTCATTTAAATAATGTATACTGTTATTAATTAAACGGGTGGATGCAGTGGACAGTGGCAGCGATGAACTGGCTCCCCATTAAGGGATTGTTCCTACCTAGCTCTGTGTGCTTGTTGGGACTGGCGCGACCTGGATTAATAGATGGCTGGAATAATTAAACATGTACTGCTAAGACATTTCAATGTTCCTTAAACGTTTTGAAGAATCAGCATTCTAAGCTTATAGATGGCTTGACATTTATTACAGAGCTGATTGTGTGGTGAGTGGTTACTTGGAAAAAGAGAAGGAAGCACAGGAATTGGAGGTTAGTATGTTTGAAAGAGACAGTACTGCTGCAATAAATTATTTAATTGAGGGTTGAGCACGGCACAGAAAGCATCTTGCAGGAGGCAGGAACAATCCCTGAACGGGGCTCTAGCTCGTCACTACCACTGCGCCACCATGCCCCCATGTTTAATACATGCTTCAATTCCTATCATCATGAAAATGATATCAGGTATACATCTTAGTATTTAAAATGTTCAGAGAGCTGTAACATCATGAATGTAATGTATTCCATGTCCTGTTGGCATAAAAGAAAGCCCATTTAAGAAGCAAGTAATGATTTACACACATAGAGTACATAGAAGAACACATGGAATACAAGGCATTTAACATGCTACTTTAGTTACGATGGGATCTGAGAAACTCTAGTAAATGAAACATTGATTTTAAGATTAAGTTTACAACATTCTACTCTAATGACAAAATAAACTTTGAGATTGACGTGGAAATTTGTTTTTGTCACTGTGCCACTCTTTTTTTTTCTTTTCTCTAATATGTTTCCATATGACACTCAGATGGTGGGCAATGACTTGCCTTTATACGGCGACTTTGATATCTGACTACTTCTTTTTTTATTTCAGGCACTGTGTGACTTTCTGAACTTGAACTTTCGAGTTTCTCTGCACTTTGTATCACTCAAATCGACGCTCAATTTACACGCTGACCGGGATTTATGTAGCGGAAGTGTGTGGAAGTTGGCTTGCGCACGGTTTTGTGCATCTGGACTTTTGTGTGTGTATGCACATTTCCACTTTTGTCCGTACACCATGTTTGAATTCTATGCACGCCACTATGCATGAGGCCCCTGGTCTTTTTCTAAACTTTGTGCTGCCTTTCTAATTTAGGGCAATTCAAAAGGTGTGTAATCCTCATCTTTTAGCATTTTCCTGCACTAATGCTGCATGCATCTTTCTGGTAGTGAAAAAAAAATTACAAGAATCAATTCTTGTCACATGTGGACATTTTGAGATGCTTTGACCATTCTCTTCTTACATTTAGGTTCAAAATTTTGCCTAGATATTTCAGGATTAGTTTTTTTTTAGATTGAGAAGCAACTGTTTTCCATGTTTTATAGGTACAAACAATCTCACTAGTAAGTTTATGGATGAAATAAGGTCATATAAAATTTTTGGAAGAGAACAAGCCACTCCGACAAAAAATTGATTTATTCATCTATTTTCTAATAATATATCTAGCTTAAGATCATGGGATGCCAGTATGTTATTCCAGCAGAATCAACCCTCAGGTGGGAGCCAAACCTTAATATGGTGCATATCCATCAGAGACACACTTACAGTACATGCACACTCATTCGCAGTGAGCTACATTAGGGCTGCAGATTAGCTCAACACTCACATTCTGAGATGTGGAAGGAAATTTCGGAGTTGAAAGTAAACTCTCAGACACTGGGAGAACATAAACATTCAACACAAACAAATCTAATCAGTTTCAAACGACTTAATCTTTCCAAGAAAATGTCGATCTGGCATATGGAGATTCCCAAGGTGCTACTTTACACTACACTGCTTTTTAACTTTTTCCATATTATCCTCAGTTGTCTGTATGAATAAACAATTTCTAAAATCTGTGTGACATCTGACCAACTTTTTTGTTGTGCCCACATGCTCTATTTTTTTTGTAGATGGTCTCATTTTAAGCTAACAGCTGGCATCCACCTTCCTTCCTTCCTATTTTTAAACAGTGTCATTATTTATTCTCTTATTCTTCATTTGCTTTTAATGAAAATGTTAAGGTCTTTAAATCTTTCTTACCCCACAGCCCTGGAATCAAACTAGTAGCTCTTATATGGACTTTCTCTAAAGCTGCTATGTTTTTTTTGTAATGTGAAGAACAAAATGTGCTCAAGTGAATTATAGAGCACAAGCATACCTCTTCTGGGTATGAATTCTGCACAGTGTAACACATAACGAAGTATCATAGCCTTTCTGATTATTTCTGCAAACTGTCTAGTGGTGGACAGGAGGACAGGATTGAGTCCACTAAGACTCCCAAGTCACTCGTCAAATGCAAAAATTCAGTGCAAAATTAGAAAAAGTAGAAAAAATTCAAGGCTTAGGCCTCATGCTTAATCACCCTCTGGAATTGTTTGGCTTAGGCCAAACTGCAAGAACCGATTCTATGGCTGTCCTCACAAAAGATTATGCAGATGGTCATAAATAAATAAATACACTTTGGTCTGATACACCACACTGACGAATAAATGAGAAGAATTTGTAGCCAACTGCATTTGGGTTACATAGCGCATGGAAGTTAGCCCAGGACTGAGATGGATGATATCACAGGATGGATACAGTTACGCTTCAGAGAGAGGCTTACCACTCACTGTCAAAAGTATACATATTTTTATTTCACATGTCTATATACTTTATTCATTCATTCAGTTTCACAATCTGCATATTACATCACAGGGTCTTTAGGAGCTAGAGCCTCTTCCTGGGGCTTCAGTTGGAAGGCAAGAACTGACCCTGGATAGAGTGTCAATCACTCATAGATACAGTACCTAAGCTCACTTACTCACAATAAACAGAGATCATCAGGAATGCCATACTAAGAGGAAATGGAGAAAACATGTGAGGTGACAGGTCTGCCAAACCACCTTAACATCTGCATTAAGAAATAGCAATTAAAATTCATGAGCTCAGCACCTGGACACAAATGGTTGTCACTCATTCAACTAATATCACTACTTATATACCGGATCATTGTTTATATACAAAAAGTAATTCATCCCTGGTATTCTCTAAAAAGTCTGTGTTTGACTTGTACTAGTTAATGAAAACGCTGTATAAAGTGTCAACAGAAAACATGTAAAGGTAGGTTTCTTGACTTATGAATGAGGGGGAGAAATAGGTCTTCAATTCAAATGCACAGCATTGTGGGAATGACAGTATTTTCAGGAAGTAACTGTTAATAATATTTTAGTAAAAAATGCACACTTTTTGCACATTTTAACTACAGTGGAACCTCGGTTTGCGAGCATAATTCATTCCAGAAATGTGCTTGTAATCCAAAGCACTCGTATATCAAAGCGAATTTCCCCATAAGAAATAATGGAAACTCCGATAATTAGTTTCACAACCCACAAATATTTCTATAAAAATGATTAATACAAAATCTTCACTCTAACTAACGGAATCACTGCTATCTGTTGGCTCACTGGAATCTTTTTCTTTTTTTGTCGACTTTAACAAGGAAACTTATCCAATGACAGCTGCTTTTTCCTGAAGAGTCGCTACACTTGGACACAAAATTTAAAAAATGCTTTACGCACTGTAAGGTTTCTAAACTCTTTTGGGATTCCCCCCCAATGGGACAACACGAGGAAGAGCGTCCCGAAGCAACCGCAGGCTCCCAGCGCTGTAGCAGTTCACCATAAAAAGAGAATCAGAAAAGATCGCAGTCAAGGAAATATCTGCCATCGATGGGTGATGCAAGGAACATTATGAATGCAAGAGCACAGTATTACTTAGCCACTAACCTTGTCACAACCCTGCCTGATTGCTGTGTCTCTGTATATGAGAGTGGTAGATCCCGCTACAATAAATAACCGTTCTGTTCCTGTTTCACACTGAATAAAGCTGGTTTTGATAAAGTACTGAGACTCAGCCTCGTGTTTTGGGGTGCATGACAGGGACTCGCACGTTATAGCACACACACACGTGGTCACCATGCTATAGTAAACAGTATACTCTCATACGGATTTTGACTATATGAGTGAAGCATGCAGACTGAGACCGAGCATGGGAGACGATTACCCACAATCCCCACATGACGCTCGGCAGACAAAGCATATATGTACTACTCGTATTGCAAGACTTCGCTCTTTTATCAAGTTAAAATTTATTAAAAATCTTGCAAAACACTTGCAAACCAAGTTACTCACAATCCAAGGTTTCACTATATATCAATGCATATCAGAAATGTGGATTATGCGACTGTAGTAACATGACATTTTTTTTCTTTTTTCCATGGATGTTTTCACATCATTTGCTTTTGTCCAGAACTGATCACTGTTGAGTTTGAATATTCAATATGTAATTCCTCCATGAGGTAAAATGCACTTCTCGGTTACCATTCTAAACAACATGGACTAAATAACATTTTAAAAAAATATAATTTTTGAGTGTATTATTTCTTTAAAGGACACTTAATGAGGTACCCTGATATATAAATACTGGCTGTGATGGCTGAGGCAATTCAGGTCACAAACTCCTCTACACTCCAAGATACAGAATGTAAAGTACTGACCTTAACCACTGACCTCACCACGGTACAAGAAAGACATAGCAGCACTTGAAGCTGTGCAAGGAAGAGTAGCCAAGTGCACCCTAGGACTGTCATGTTGAGACAGACTTGGACAACTATACCTGTTTAATCTCGAGCAGAGGAGACTATGTGGAGACCTGATCCATGTCTTCAAACTTCTTAAAGGCATTGATAAAATAGATCCAGGAGCATTATTTCCACTTAAGAGTGAATCAAATAAGGGAGGTGCTTTTCTGAAAGCACTTCTTTACTCAAAGAGTTGTTTGAATATGGAACAAACTACTGAGATATGTTGACAGGCAGAGTGGTGAGGCACCTATTCATTTTATTTGAACTTTTTATTTGCTTTTCCTATGATTAAGAATTGGATTAGTGTAAAATTACCTTAATATGCTGTATATATTTTCTGCTGTGGAATTGAAAGTGTACTCACTACTGGGTAATTCTTCCAGATACTGGCATCATAAGGTCCTTAGTGTACATCATGTCATGTCTACACTGGGTTTACAATATTGTACACTGAGCATACAGCCTTACATGTCTGGAAACATCAGCCCTGCACTAAAATAATATCAACTGCAGTCATTTTTTTGTGCAGTAATTCGTTATTATAGTGAAAATGTGTTGGCAGTTTTCTATGGCAATGATAATAAACAGAGGCTGCCAAATAAAACATATGTGACCACACATATGCCATGCAGTATTAGAATACTCAACAAAAAAGGTAATACAGGCATTCTTTTACACTTAAATGGTTTTGGCATGAAAAGTTAAACAATCAGCCACAGTGATGACAGGGTGGGAAAAGTATCTTAACAGTAAGGAAACCACTCTAACTCCATTTTCACATCAGGAGAACCAAAAAAGATGTGTTCTATGAGATTATTTAAAGATTATTTGCCTTAAATATTAATTTGTAGTCCTCTAAAAAAGAACTAATGATTGTTGCTGAAGGCTTGGAAATGGCACTGTAAGAATACAGCAGGTAGTGACCCAAGCTTTATTCAACAGAGAGCACCTGGAAATGGACAACATCAAGTAAGTTGATCTGAGTTTTCTAATAAATAAACGTAATGCATTCTAATACATTCTGGTTCATTGTGGTTACCTACTATTACTGCTGCATTCATTATTACATCTATTTCCCTAAACCTCTTAACCCAATAGAGGATCTCAGGAATCAAACCATTTTGCATTCTTAAAATGACAGGCATTTACAAATAACAAAACATAAAATTCCTAAAATTGCAAATAAGCATTGTGGGGCACAGATAAATAAAATTGAAGACAAAACATGTAGTGCAGCTTCACAGCTAAAGATCTGCCTTGACCTTATTTTTTTAGCAAAAGTGCCTACTTAAGAATTGGTGGATTGGTTTGAGTTTTAAACTGTTTCAGGCAAAAGAGGAGGAAAAACTCAATAATGCATACAAATGTGTCCAGTTCTTGTTGAAAGATGTCTTCCTATGTATTTCATTCTCTTGTAATCTTGTAGTCAGTCAGGACTAAGTTTGATTTAACTGGTGATAAGATTGACTGAAATGTCTATAATAGAAACAGACTCTCACTGGAGACAGTCAGTCACCACACTGCACAAATATTAACATACCATTGTGTAAGATACCGAAACTCAACGACTGGTAGATAGATAGATAGATAGATAGATAGATAGATAGATAGATAGATAGATAGATAGATAGATAGATAGATAGATAGATAGATAGATAGATAGATAGATAGATAGATAGATAGTGTGGAAGTGAAAGGACATTAAATAACATAACAGTAATAAGAAGAAGCCTTCATGACTCTCAAGGGTTAACAGCTCAGTAGAGTGGGTCTCTCCAGAATGTCCATTCTGGTAGCAGTTTAGGTCAAGATTGTGGCATCTCTGTCTGGGGCATCTGGTCTTTTATAGTGCTCTGACCAGAAGGGGCAAAGTCAGTTGCCCTCAGTGGATGTCTTTTCACCATTGTTGGTGAAAAAAGTGTCAACACAGTTAGTGACAATGCCCCCTCTTGCACCGGGATAGTATCGCTTACTTCAGAGAAGCCTGGAAGGTGAGCCTCTGACTCGCATGTGTGACAATAGAAAGATTGATTGATTGATTATTAGACAGATGGCACTTTATTTGTCCCAATGAAATATCTGTTTTTTATGGAAGCTTAATAAATAAATACATACATACATAAATAATATTATATTATGAAAAATATAAAGCAGAATGTCTAAAAAGAAAGAAAAATTCTGACTTAGCTGAAGATAAAAAGAGCAGTCACAATTCCAGTAAGGCACGATGTATGTAGGTATATTGCTGTTGCTATTAAGGAGTCCCCATAGTGTTTCCTGACACACTTCTGCTCATTGAGTCATTTGCTGAAAGTCGTCAGTTTTAGTGTGCTAGAAAGAGGATGTGCAGCATTGCTCATAATGGCACTCAGTTTTGTATTAATTCTCCCCTTTGCTATGACCTCCAGTGGATGAGAAGAAGAGAAATGGAGACAGGACTGTTCCTTACGGTGCTGCAGTGTTGCACACATCTGTATTAGAGACACCGTCCTTAAGTCTCACAAACTGCAGTCTCCCCGACAGATAGTTCATTATCCAGGACGCCATAGGCTCTTCCACCCATATGTCTCTAAGCTTACCCCTTAACAGGGATAGCTGGGTAGTACTGACACTCTAAAAATCCAAAACACATCCCTCACAGTGCTGCCAGCTTTGTTTAGATGGGCATATGCCTTGTGGAGCAGATAGCTAATTACATCCTCCACTCCACTTGTTGTCCAACAGGCAAACTGCAGTGGGTCCAGGTCCTCTTTCTAAGTAAGATTCTCAAAGATCTTTATGGCATGGAGTGTAAGTGCAACTAGTCAGTAGACATTGAGATATGTAGCCAGAAGGGACACAATAAACAAGGTTAATCAAAAAAGACTCATCAAAATACCTAAGGAAGCATCATGATTAAACTGCACATTTAAAATGATTTATGAAAAAAATATTGTCCATCATTTTTTAAGTGAATATGTCTTCCTCCTACAGCATAACAGTAACCAGTTCTTCTTAGTTTGAGACTCTATATTTTCTATAGCCACCAGGTTCTTGCCCAACACACGATTGTGTTTCACTTCCACTTCTTCCCATAATCCTGTATTTATTATGCACATAGGTCAAAAGTTGCACTTCATCATAAATGAAGTGAAGCTGAACAGAGAAAGCAGGTATTGGCAACACACAGGCAGACAATTAAGCGAGAATCACATTTTAAGCATAGAACTCAAAGAAATGAGACATAGTGAATGTCCTGTTTTGATTTAGATTTTAGTACTAGAGATGTTGTACCATGTTAGCCATTATGGATGCAATGAGAAGTCAAGCAAAAGGACATTTTTTATTAGCTAACTAAAAAGATTACAATATGCAAGCTTTCAAGGCAACTCAGGCCTCTTCTCCTGCAAGATGTAATACAGAAACTGGAATTCCCTGTGTTTGTGTAGACACCAGGACAGATACAGCATTGGAAAGCCTTTAAATGGGTCGACTTAAATATAATTTTAGATTTTACAAAGAATGAGCAACATGGCCCTCAAGAGGACACTAAAGCAGTCAGGACGGCAGTATTGTCACACACTCTGAAGGGGCACTTACTCTTGGTAAACAGTGCCATAAGTAAAGTAAGTGTCAGGACTCTGGAAGCAGCCAGCACCTCTTGTTGGAGTGCAACAATATGTGCAGTAGAAAGCCTAATCTGGCATGCTCATTCTCTGTGATTTATTTAGGGAGATGAAGACGATGATGGCAACCACAGGGTAATAATAATAGCAGTTGGCAGGTTCAAAGTAAGAGGAAGAAGGCCTTTCTCAACATAAGCCTTCATCTTTAATGCTGGATTACTGTTCTCATCACAGCTTAACTCCGAAAGACAAACTGACAAAAGTATAGAAAGTAACCCTCACATCTCCCACTCCACACCTAGGTAGGATTCTACTGCAGTTAAAGCATTACATAAAAAGAAGGTCAAAACGTCAGAACATTTTATCAACAGAAATTACATACTGCCTATGATAGCATTTAGAATGTGTGTGTTTGGGAAAAAAAACAGTTTGAGTGCTGAACTTATAAATTAATATAAAACTGAAAAATGTGCTGAAAATGTTAGCTTTCTAATAAGCGATTCATCTTAAATAACTTGTGTCTTCAGTGGCTGAAAATACTCAATAAAAAGGGGCTGTAATTAGTAACAAAAAAAACCCCACAGAATTATAATGTTAATTTCTCAGATGGTTTCCTTATTTTGTACTCATTAGTTGCTGCATTTAAAGGTATGCTTTAGCCATTAAACACTTGAAACATGTTTCTTGTATCAGTTCTACACTTTACCATTTTAAATACCATGACATTTTACTTTGGATGTTTCCAATGTTCTCTCTCTCTTACATCTTGTGTTGCTGAATATTGTCTTTCAGGTTCAAAGTTTTACTGTAATAATGACTCTTTGTTTTCACAATATGGTACAGTTGATCACAGTCAATGACCTGGCTGACTATATTTCAATATAGGAACAGTAATTGAAATGTTAGATGGCATGGTGGTGCAGTGGTTAGTACCGCTACCATACAGGTTCAGTGATCTACAGCTAGTATTAATCCTGTACTTATCCTCTGCCAGTGTAATATTGCTATGTCTGTGTGGGATTAGTTTCTTATTTTCCAGTTTTCCGAATCACAAATTTGTACATCATATTTTAAGTGATGAATCTTAATTGACCCAGTGTGGGTGATGGACTATGATGGACTATGAATGAACGTGTACTATGGGTCTCCCATATCTTATGCATGTATTGATTAGACACATAATAAAACAGAGATAAAAGCATGCACTACAAAAACATAGGAAATCCTAGCAATCACTTTATTATAAGACTTGCTGAGCTGCTTGTCTTGCCACATGACAGACTTAATCTGGTGAAGGGAGGTATCGAGGTCAGCATTGGGTGAAGGTGTACAAGCATGAGGTATGATCTGTGAGACTGCTGTCATGGGTAAAATATCAATTATTGAAAGATTTGAGATGAAAAGTAGGACCTGGACAAGATTTGTCGAGGGGCCAGAACCTACCATGTGAAGGGTGTCAGCCCCTACTCTTCAACACCACATTGACCTTAAAATGCTGCAGGGAAGTATGAAAAAAGCATAAATACCAGGTCAAATTGAAGGTCTGGAGTCCATGCCAGGGTTTGCAGCCTGAGGCCCTGCTAGACAGACTGACCAGGTCACTAAATAATGCAAGAAGAACTTCCATCTAAGCATTGGGTATCTAGCCTTCAACAAATAGTTCTTCTATACATCCAGGTTGTATTGATTGATTGATTGATTGATTGATTGATTGATTGATTGATTTGGGTTAAATGCTACACCCATATTTAATTGCTTTGCTTCCGCTTTAGGTACTTTTTAGGAATTTAGGACAATTATGGTTCAGACTTATAATAGGTGAATAAACACTTGTACCTGCTCCCTTGCTTGATTTCTGTACACTTTGTTTCCTGACTCTGAGTAATCTAATGTTAAATGATCTGGGCAGTCAATACTAGTCTGGTTTATGTGATCGGCCTCAGTGACAGATACCGCACCTGACTAATAGATAAATAAATAGAGGCAAAATTGTGACTATTATAGGTGAGGTGGGGTCTCAAGTTGTATGCAGGCTATCGCTGTGACAGACGTGTGCTCTATCCAAGGTTTGATTCCTACATTGTATTTGACACTGCCATAATAGGCTCCAGCCCTTCTAATCCTAAATTGGATTAAGCAGGTTTGAGAATGATTTGACAAGCTCTTAGTATAGCTGAGATGCCTAAAGTTGTAAGCCAATTTTGAAACTCATTTTATTATTTTTGCACACTTCTAATGTATGGAGTACCATTTTTCACCAAAATAAAATAATCACATGCGAGCGTATAGCGATATATATAGATAGATAGATAGATAGATAGATAGATAGATAGATAGATAGAAATAGGCCAATAAATTGTGAAAATATTGCATAGTTAAATAAAAAGCTGGCTGTGTTTTGTCTCAGAGCAGCATCAAGTGTTAAATGATCTGTCTATTCAAACTAACCATTCCAGCTTTTAAGTGCCTCTGCATGTTCGCTAGTTGAAATGCAAGTAGCGCTAAAGGTCTTTGGCAGCCTACATCCTAGAATCAGGGAAAAGTAATCAACAGAAAAGCATTAGCCAATAGGAACGGGCTCAGCCGGGTGGTCTTTGTCTTGATTAACAAGTGACAAAGCCATCATGAAAAGAGGCATTTTAAAATAAATAGCACTAGCGTTAACCTCCTTAGCATTAAACCTGAGAGTGACTCATGCTCGGAATTCTGTGTTATTATGGTAAGGTTATGATCATCTGGACTATTTTGAACTGTTTGTTGAAATTAGCCTTGTGGTAAAAATAGTTTTCAAAACTAATCAATATGCTGAGAAGTGTCTGACTAATAAAAGCAAACAATTTCTCTGTCCCAGTCACTGGCAGCCTGTCATTGCAGACAACAAGTTGGCATTTTTCGGTCTCCTGATATAGCAGGGTATAGTTGATAAAACAAGCACAGATATGCTTCTGGTCCACAGACCACTTATTGCTTTTCACTCATTTTGAGTGCTAGGAATCTTCACTGGCAATCGGAAGGTTGCCGGTTCGAATCCCGTAAATGCCAAAAGGAGCTCTGCTCTGTTGGGCCCTTGAGCAAGGCCCTCAACTTGCATTTGCTGAGTGCTTTGTGTAGTGAGAAAAGCGCTATATAAATGCAAAAATTATTATTATTATTATTATTATTATTATTATTATTGTTATTATTATTATTATGAAATACCTGTACTTCACTGAAAATGAAGAGTATTGTGAACGAGCCCCGGACACAGACAGGCAGACATGTTGCAATTCCACCCCCACTCATTTATTTACAATATTTACAGTTCAAAAGTGCACACAAACCCCCACAAGTCCCCCAAAGTCCAGGCCTCTCACACTCTCTGCCTTTCTTCGGGCTGCCTCCACTCTCGCTTCTCCTGCTTTGTCCTCTCCTCACACGACTCCAGCCTCGAATGAAGGGAGGCGGCCCCTTTTATCCACACCCGGATGTGTTCCAGGTGCTCCCCAGCAATCACCTGCCGACACGCCCCAGTGTGGCGGAAGTGCCGGCTGTACTCCCGGAAGCACTTCAGGTGTCCCTGCTTATCTTCCCCCCAGCACTTCCTAGTGTGGCAGAAGTGCTGAGGTCTAGGGCTCCCAAGGCATTGGGGCGCCCCCTGGCGGTGACCACGGGCCCCTACAGGGTTGGGCTTCCAAGCCCTCTACCCGTGGCCCCCAACACAACCAGGGCGGTCGCCCCCTCATGGTCTGGAGGAGGCGCAAGCTCTCCTCCGGTCCTCCTGGGTGTCCGCCACAGTATGATAAACCCAATCAAACAGGGACGAAAACTGTGGCATCAGATGATCATCAAAAATATGCAGAAGTTGTATGTTCTTAATTGTGAAATAAGTACTGATGAAAATCCCATGAGTTACAGAGGACGGTTCTTGTGGATACAGTTCTGCATGCTGTGCAAAGGAAACTCTGGGTACATCTGGAACTCAGTACTTTACAGTAGTGAAGGGACCAAGTGGAAAGGCAAGTATAGACAATACGGTGTGCTACATCATCTGTGCTGTCACTGGCAAACCCTTTGCTTGATCAAGTTTACTGTATAACAATGGACAGTTTCTACACCTCACCTGAATTGCTTGAAATTTTCATTTTGGTGTTTTTCAGGCATAGTGAATAGTTGGGCTGACATTATGGTAATTGAACTAAACACTCTTCTTTTCATTCCAAAACTCTGGTCGCAACCCAAAGTCATTTCCCCCATAGGATTGTATGTAAATACAATTAGTCTGTTCCGGACCATACAAACTGTATGTAAATATATTTTTTTAAAGATTTTTAAGCACAAAAATAGTTAATTATACCATAGAATGCACAGTATAATAGTAAACTAAAAATAAAAACTAACATTGCAAGAGTTCACACTACAGCCATACAAACCGTTTGCTGTAAACACTTTTTTTAAAGAGTTTTAAGCACAGGGAAAAAAATGAACATTTGAGAAATCCGTAATTTATACAAAAAACTAACCGTAAACAACCAAGAAAACTAACCTTACATGAGTCGAGTTCTGGCATGAAGAAAGTGAGGAGAAACTGGGTGGAGAGGAGATTACATTTTGAGGTAAAGTTCCTCTGCACGATGCACGTCTGACCGAGAACAATGTACTATACAGGGAGAGACTGAACACGTGTGTAAATCACCGGCGTGTACAAACTGGAAGGGAAACGAAACTGAGCACAAAGAGTTCACAGCGAATGCACAGGGAGAGATTGAACATGTGCGGAAATCATCGGTGCGTACGAACCGGAAGGAAAACTGGCTTGTTCGTCACCCGAGTGTGTGGTCGTGAATAGATGCAAAAGTTTGGCGAACTTTTTGGTCGTAACCTGATTTGTATGTGTAACGAGACGTTCATGACCCGAGGTTCCACTGTATATATATATATATATATATATATATACTGTATATATTAAAAAGTATATTCAAAAACTCTTTCACAAAGAAACAAAGCTGTAATAGTCAGCAATTTGTGGGATTTTGATTGATCCTGGTGGTTGTGTCCCATATTAGAGTCTGGGTCTCTTACTGCCACTGACATCTGTTTCAGCTGTTTTGCATAAAGAGTGGAGTCAGTACAAATGAAAGAGTGAGCTACTGAATGTGGTTATTCACTGCTCAAACATTTCCTTGTGAAATGAACCAGGTTCTTCAGCAACCCCATTTTTCCATCTTACTTTCTTACTTGTCATTTTATGCTTTAATTATGAGCAACTTAGCAAAAAATCTTTTCCAATTATTTCAAAACCAGCTTTTTGATAAGAGTTTATTGATGTTAATTCCAGGACTTTATTTATTAATTAACAATCCCACAAATAAATTAGTTTTCTGTGTACTGTAGATTTTGAGTCCTGAGATTTTTTTCATTTTGATATAATGACAATGTTGTTAAATTGTAATACAGTATACTGTAAATATAGTTTTATTTGTTCAGTTTAGACTTTCTGCTTTGTTAACTTTGATCCAACACAATCCTCTGGATCCTGGTCAATGAGTTGTGTTTCAGGCCGAGCAGCAGCTACAGTATGTCTTGTGTTACTGTGCAGCCTGCCAAACTCCATCCTTGGTGACTGCATTCTCTTTTCTTGTCTTGTTTTTGCAGATAACCAACCATCAAACAATTGGATGTATTTCCATTCCTCTGTACATCTGGCAGATCCATCCTAGTTTGAACTCAGAACAGTAGCTCTTTGTTTAATGCAGGTTGCTTATTCAATCTTAAAGCAAGTTCTTTGTTTAGTAAAAGGTTTGGTAGGTTATAATCCAGGCAAGTACCCAGTTGTGTTCCTGTTTTTCATCCCAGCTTAGCCCCCAGTTATTAAAGTTCTGATGTTAGCCATGTATACCCCTCATATATCTTGCACTTGGTAATCTCCTTGAAGAACATATTTGTGTATAAAAGATTAGTGTTTATGACTAGTAGTTTTAAGCAGACGTTCTGTCAAGCAATCTGAAACAAAAATTACATATTTGCTCATTTTCATTCACACAAGCAGTCTGGGACAATAACTTGCTTGTAAAGTAAATGAGGGTCAGGATGGTCCAGAACTGTTTCCTATAGTCACCAGTATACAGTGGATTCAGAAAGTATTCAGGCCCCTTCATTTTATACACTTTATTGTGTTTTAGATTGAATTTTTATATTGATACATTTGCCATTTATGCTCATCCATAACCCATAATTGTACTCTCAATGACCCATAATGAGAAAGTGGAAACATGGTTTCAGAAAGGTTTGCAAATGTATTAAAAATCAAAAACAGAATCTCTCATTCAGACTCTTAATACAGAACTTTGTAGAAGCTTCTTTGGCAGCAATTGCAGCTTTTGTGTCTTATTGGGTAAGTCTCTGCAAGTCTGACACCCCTGGATTAGGCAGTTTATCCCATTCTCTCAATCTCTTTTGGGTGATTAGATTAATTGGATTGGATGGGAAGCATCTGTATATTGACAGGTCATCCAAAGATATTTTTATCCACAGACTTTTAAAGCACCTCTCAGCTCACAGTACATTGGAGTAAAGAGCTGCATTCCCGAAGAAATAATGTGGGACCAACAGGACCCATCATAAAATTTCATGCCAATCCTGAAATAATTAGCAGTTAAGTAATGGGCAGGCAGATATCTTGAGCTCCCTCAATTCCCAGGACTTCCACTGTAAGAAATAACAAGTCTGCTTTTCAAATGATCAATCGATGGTCTTTAATTGATCTTCTGATGGAGGTTATTTTTTATTAACTCCTTGTTCTTACAAGGTCCAGTGGTTAATAACCTGCAGAAAAGAGGTGAACAGGAAATTCTCAGACTGAGCGTGCAGCTGACAAATCTGCCAAAACTGTGTGATGCAATCATGTCAACATGGACCAGAATCTCAAAGGAAAGTTTTCAACATGTTGTAGAATCTATGCCGCAAAGAAATGAGACTGCTTAACTATAACCATATATTCTCCCTGTGTCTTTTTCAGTTTTCCTCCTATAACTCAAATATGTATTTCTTAGATTAAATGGCAAATTGCATGAGCATGTGTTTTTGTGCCTCATCCAGAACAGGTTCCTGTCTAGTACCGTTTCCTAATACTGCTAGGCTGAACTGAATTTTATCTTATGACCAAACTGGATTTTCTAAAGTGATTTCAAACCAGTACAGCCCAAAAAAAGGATGAGTATTTATTAAGTGAATAACTAACACAAGGGAGTATAATATTAAAGGATTAACATAACACAAAGAAGGAGAGAAAATAACAAACACTATACCCTTCTGGACCTTAATAAATATTTCCAGACTAATTACTAGTGCTGTGAACTCTTCCCAGACATGGTGACAATGGAAGTAAGGCTCCCAATATATACCCAAACAGAAGGCCTGGACCTTCACTGGCTAGTCCAGAAGAAGCTAACACCAATCCAGTTATTCTTCACTGCTAACTGCCAGCTTCTGGTCTAGCAGGCCTAAAACAAAGAGAGCAATATAACTAGAAAAATGCCTAAATAAACTAAAAAACCCTGAAGGGAGGAGGATGACTGTAAACCCCACCTACACAAAAAGGATAACTGAAGAATCTTTATAAATGGAAGGTTTATTTATCAAATAATATATAACAATAATGCATGAAAAGGAGTAGGACAATCCCAAGCAAACAAGTACGAAAGCACAATCTAAAAAGAGATCAAAAATATTTGTGAAAAACCAATAGCTTCACAAGTAAACAATACTTATAAATGACACCAAACAACTTCAATTGTCAACTGCTGGATCTCACTTCTGACTGAAAATGAACATCCAACAGGAGGAGCCCTCAGTCGAAACATCAGAATGGCCCCGCCTCCTTGGGCTCCACTCCCAAAACACGGAATGCAGGAACATTTAGGAGACAAAACACAAATACCAAATGATAAGTGAAACTAATAGAAATAACAAAAAAATAACAATAAAACAATAAAATATAGAATACAAATAGATTCAGACTAATACATAGCAATGATATGCTAAATATTACGTAATCCTTCTTACCTTACAGCCTTCTTTTTCTGTGATATGTAGGCCTCCTCTTCAGCCTCTGCCACCTCATTCTCGTCCACCTTCACCTTACTTTTGGTACCACTTGAGTTGGGCATGAATCACTTCTGGTCCAGTTTTTTTCCCATGGTGATAGCCTCTACAGGAACCTCTGGTAAGTGTAGCAGAATATCATTACCACATTTTACTTTACAGCTCCTGAGTTCAATGCCCAACATGGTCACTGTTTGTGTGCAGTCATTTTCGTCAGATACTCCAGTTACTTACTACATTGTGAAAACGTGTATTTTCTGCATTCAGTCTAAGAGACTCTTTGTGAGTGAGTGAGTGAGTGAGTGAGTGAGTGAGTGAGTGAGTGAGTGAGTGAGTGAGTGAGTGAGTGAGTGAGTGGGGGAATTTGTGTATCTTACAGTTCATTAACAGGGGTTGTTTCTGTTCTGCAGTCACTGTCGCCAACATTGGCTCCGGTCATCACAGTCCTTCATTAGAATAATTAAAGAATTGTTAAGTTGTGAGATTTGATACTGTTTACGATCCTGTGGTAGCCTTTCTATTGGGCTAGATGGGTGCCCAGGAATGAGTGGTATTATTAGTTTACCCTTCTTTCAGAGAGAAAATTTTAGTACTTGCCTCCATGGAAGGAGGGGGTACGATGTAGTGTGGGAATCCAATAAAAAAATGCCAGATGGTTGCAAGGGTGCGCAGCACATTGTTCCATCATGAATGGCTGGACAGCCGGGCAGTGAAAATTGTGCACAAGCATGTGTCAGTGCAAGACACATATTAGGCCATACATGCATCCATGGATTTTACCAACACCCACATGGTGCTCCATTGCCTGAGGAAGAAGAGCAGCATTTGACGTGCTGGTTAGAAAAAAACCATGTAAGGGCCCAGGGAGAGTTAAAACTTGACATCATGGAAGCCTATGTTTGAGATTGAAGAAATAACTGGCCAGGGTCGCCTCCTAAATCCTGCGCCCTTCTGCAAGCTCTGTAATAGGGGAAAGAGGTGTTGCAGTGTCTAAGGTTAAGTCCTCTGTTTTATTACTGACAAACAGGCAAGAACTTGGGTATGTCAAGGCACAGCAGGTGCTATGGAATAATTCAATCTGTTTGCTAATACTTTTTGTGAATCCATAATTGGAGAGAAGGTATGGCAGTGCCTGCAAAGGGAGTTTCTCTGACACCCCTGAGCAGAGGAGGCAGCGTCTTGAATTGGAGGAGTTAGTTAGTCATCCTCTTGTTACATTGCTCAGTAAAATCTCTTTGCCTTCAATAAATTGCGGAGATTATAAAAAGTGGAAGGAATTTGAGAACTTTTTTTTCATTCATTTTTGCACTTTGCTTTTTGATTGTGTCAGTTCACAAAGACTGATTTCTTTGGTAATTTATTTCTTGGTACAAGACATTGACTCAGCACACATATAACAACTTTGTATTTTTTCTTTTAATAAGTTTTGTGTCTGCGTATCCCTATCCTCCCACTCTGATCACTCAGGTAATCCAGGCTATGTGCAAATGTGCTGTTGCATGGGACATCACACATCCCTGGGCTGTCAATGTTAAAACACTATGTAGAATTAAATGGATTTGTTAAAAAAAATTGTAAGTAGAAAGTCAACCAGAAGTGGCTATAGGTCTGTCCCAGATGTGTATTTTAAATTTAGATTTCTTATTTATTTATTATTTTCAATTATTAATTACTTTTGCATTTCTTATTCTATTCCTGTTATATGAACAATTTTCAATTTAAATTTCTGCCACCTTGCTTGCTAAAAGCTTTGTGAACCAAACTGTAAGCAGTTAATCTTGCTACCGTCCCACAAGATTACTCAACTGTTACCCGCAGTTGCAAACCTGCATGTGTGATGCTCAATGCCCTCGAGTGATGAATTATCAAAGACATACATCACCGGCTACCAGGCAATCTATTTGGGAGTAAAACCATCCTTGTCACTCAGATGTTACATGCTCGTCAGTGCCTGTCATTATATCAAGGATTGTGATGTACCATGTTAGGAAATCGTTTGAAACAAAGTTAAATAAATAAATAAAAACATAAAATACTGGACAAGACACAGATAAACAGTAGTCTGTGGTGTATGGCCGGCCGTTTATCCTGGGGATTGGGAACACTTCCGGGTCAGGGGGTATAAAAGGACTTTGGGAGCTCCCAGACGGTGAGCTAAGCTGGGTGATAGGAGGGCAACGCGTCTGGGAGTGTGGAGGATTGTATTGTAGTTATTATTGTGTTTGTATATGAGTATAGTGGAGGAGAGGGTGCTTTGTGCACTGTGGCGATTTAATAAAGTCATCATTTGGACTTTTACCTGGTGTCTGGAGTCAGGGGTTCAAGGGAGCAATAGCGCCCCCTATCTGTCACAAGTCCTTATCAGATACTATGTCATTAACTGCTTCATGTTGGGTTATTTAAATATTGCCATTAGAAAATCGTGTTCTGTTGCTCATAGAAAGCGCATTGAGTTCTTGAGTGCTTATCAGTCCTCACGGAATGTTTCTTTTTCTATATAAAGGTACACACATTCACAAAAAATTTGAAATTGTTTTTTGTTTTCAATATTTGTATATTGACGATATATATAAACGATATAGATAGAAATAAAAGTAACAAGCTGGTTAAGTTTGCAGATGATACCAAGATAGGTGTTATAGCAGATAATTCAGAATCCGTTATATTATTGCAGAAGGACTTGGACATCATACAGGCTTAGGCAGATTTGTGGCAGATGAAATTTAATGTCAGTAAATGTAAAGTATTACACATAGGAAGTAAAAATATTAGGTTTGAATACACAATGGGCGGTCGGAAAATTGAGAGTACACCTTATGAGAAGGATTTAGGAGTCATAGTGGACTCCAAGCTATCGACTTCCCAACAGTGTTCAGAAGCCATTAAGAAGGCTAACAGAATGTTAGGTTATATAGCACGATCTGTGGAGTACAAGTCCAAGGAGGTTCTGCTCAACCTTTATAATGCACTGGCGAGGCCTCATCTTGAGTACTGTGTGCAGTTTTGGTCTCCAGGCTACAAAAAGGACATAGCAGCGCTAGAAAAGGTCCAGAGAAGAGCGACTAGGCTGATTCCAGAGCTACAGGGGTTGAATTATGAGGAAAGATTAAAAGAGCTGAACCTTTACATTTTAAGCAAAAGAAAATTAAGAGGTGACATGATTGAAGTGTTTAAAATTATGAAGGGAATTAGTAAAGTGGATCGAGACTTGTATTTTAAAATGAGTTTATCAAGAACACGGGGACACAGTTGGAAACTTGTTAAGGGTATATTTCGCACAAACATTAGGAAGTTTTTCTTGACACAAAGAACGATAGACACTTGGAATAAGCTACCAAGCAGTGTGGTAGACAGTAAGATGTTAGGGACTTTCAAAACTCGACTTGATGTTTTTTTGGAAGAAATAAGTGGATAGGACTGATGAGCTTTGTTGGGCTGAATGGCCTATTCTCATCTAGAGTGTTCTAATTTCTTCATATAAAATTCCCTTAAGCGGGGTCAGTGCCGATCCTAACGGTGCCCTTTCAAATTAGGGTCCAATTATCAAAAAACCCACATGGGGCCAATTTTGGAACTGACAGCTTATGTAGTCTACACATCTTACACGGAAAACATGCAAACGCCACAAAAAGGGAACGAAGAGGAAGAAGTATTCACTATATAATCAGACTAATTCTAAAGTAAATGGAACAATGGCAAAGAAATTTTCTTTTAAGTCAAATCACTTTTCTGAAATACTGCACTTGGCATAACCTGAATTTGTCAGATTTCACAAAAGTACATCAAGCAATTTCAGATAAACACCAATTAAATTTTTGTGCTCATGTAGTTTTATATGATTGCTTGGTGAAATAGAAATCAATATTCATTTTACAGCACTCCATTTATAGTGAACTTGATCGTAAAGCAAAGTATAAAAGGATCAAGAACAATATTCGTCTCTGAAGGACTACCGCTCAATATATTGACTATTTACACATAGGGAAGCTCTAGAGTGGCAATGTATGCTCTTTCATCTGGAGAATTATAATATCCATCTGTCGTTCAGCTTTCGATAGCTGCCCATTTCTTTTTGAAGAAGCTGTTTTCCTATAGCAAATGACTCTGATATTCAATGCCTTCTTTTGACTGGTTATAATTAAATTCTGATGAGTCAATATTACATTGCAGATATCTAAATTATACTTTTGTCTTATCAGAATTCAAGTTTCACATATCTATAATTTATGTCTGACTAGTCAAAATACAAGTAAGAGATGTCTGTAACTCAAGGCCTTCCATGGAGCATTCAATTACAGATATCTGTAAATATATTTTTACTAGTCAAAATTCTCAATTACAAATAGCTTTAATTCCATCCATCCATCCATTATCCAACCCGCTATATCCTATCTGCAGGGTCACGGGGGTCTGCTGGGGCCAATCCCAGCCAACACAGGGCACAAGGCAGGAAGCAAACCCAGGCAGGGCACCAGCCTACCACATGGCGCGCACACACACACCAAGCACACACTAGGGACAATTTAGAATCACCAATCCACCTAACCTGCATGTCTTTGGACTGTGGGAGGAAACCGGAGCACCCGGAGGAAACCCACGCAGACACGGGGAGAACATGCAAACTCCACACAGGGCGGACCCGGGAAGAGAACCCAGGTCTCCTAACTACGAGGCAGCAGCGCTACCCACTGCGTCACCGTGCCACCCCTAGCTATAATTCCATTTTAGTTATTTAAAATTGGCTATTTCATATGAAAAAATGATATTTTAGATGCTTTGAAACTTATTAAGAATAACTGTGACTCTAATTTCAACTAGTGTTGTTAGTGTTATAGGTATTGTAGCTCTAATTCTAATTTTGATTAGTGAAAATGTAATTTCAGATAACTGAATTCAATAGGGAAAGTCAATCAGTTTTCAATAAATTGGAATTACAGTATATATATCTGTAAATCTGTAAGTAACTTGTTATCTTCATTGATGATGGAGCAGAGTTGTCAGAATTATAAAACAGCTACCAATACCCATTGATGATTTAGCACAGCTCATGCAGATCTAAAGGATTCCACTATCTTGATCCAAGGCATAGCTATAATAATAGTAATAATAAGTATTAATTACATTTATATAGTGCTTTTCTAACTGCTCCAAGGGCTTTACACAAACAGTAGGGGAGTCACTTCAATCACCACTAGTGTACTAATGTACCTCATCCATTTGGATGATGTGACGGCAGCCATTTTAGCATCAGTACACCCACCGCACATCAGCCATTAGATGGTGAAGGGATGAGTGAGAGCCAATTCAAGACAGATTACGTTGGGCCCTTGAGCAATGCCCTGAAACTGAAAAATTATTCCAGGTGTGCTGTACAATGGCTGACCCTGCACTCTGACCCCCAAAAGGTCATACGAAAAGATTAACAAAAGTATATCAAATCAATCAAAAAAATCAAAATTATGGGGCCAGAAAGGGTGACATTGTGATGGTCAGTTTAGCCAGGAAATTGAGGGATACCTTACTTTTTGATAGAAGCCCAGGAATCTTTAAGACCACAGAGAATCAGGACTTCTGTTTTGCATTTTATCCAAAAAATAGCACCATTTTTAAAGCACAGTGCCCCCGTCACTGCACTGAGGCATTGGGATCCACACACAGACCACAGTGTAAGTGCTCCATGATGGCCTCAACGATCTAAGCTCTCCCTTATCAGTCTCCTATCCAAATACTGGTCACACCCAAACATGCTTAGCTTCAGGAGGCTTACCAGCTCTGAAGTACAGGTGGTGTAGCTCACACAAAACTAAAGAATTCTATCTCCATTGATGATTGGGGCACCACTGTCTAAAATCCAAACCCACCTTCCATCATGATTGACGATGCAGCAAAACTCAAAGCAGCAAAGTACCTTCATTAGTTACTGGGAAGTGGCTCCAAAAATTTAAAACAGTACACTATCTCCATCTATGATTCATGGACATTTTGCAGAAATCCAAAGCAACCAGAGTTTTATATCAATGATCAAAACATCAAATTTGAGTAATCCATAGCAACACACCATCTTCACTGATGCTGATTGAAATGTTTCTCTCCATTACATTTGTACTTTGTATCACAATAATAAATCTGTATACTTGCATTTAAAGTCTTCTAATGTCAGGACCGAACACAAGTCCATTAGTGAACAAGCACATAAAACCAAACACACTCCCCTGGCCTTTATATTCTCAGTTTGAAGTGATCAGGTGCACAGGGTTAGTGAGATCTGATTTGGTAAAATAAGTAGAGAAGAGCTAAGATTAAAAAATGAGAAAGAAAGAAAGAGAACGAACAGAACAGTACAGATCAAAGTTTCTTTTCATCTGCAGCAGATTTTAGTTCCGTTCCAAGAGCCATAATCCCAGAAATGTGTCCTACTGAAGGTCTGCCCCAGGATTTCTTATCATTTGATGCTGAAACCACCTGAACTGATTCTTTATAGTGTGCAGGATCAGCAGCCTTACCAACAGCTAAGCTCCTCAATCTGCCACATGAATAAAGGAAATACAAAAAATGTTACTAGTGTTCTTGAGGAACAATAGCAAATAAAGTAAAGATTGATTAACCGATAGTCTTTTAGTTAAGGAACAGTGTCAGCAATTTTATAATTTAAAATGAAATGAAACTATTGCACAAACTGCCTCACTGAAATGCACTAATTTTGATGCTTTTCCGTGCCTGTATCTTTTTATTTTCTTCATGCCTATCAATCATCATACACAGAATGTCACCACTGACTGACACTATCAGTTAATACTCACACCAGACAATTAACTTCCCTTCTGTTGGAGAAGCTTCAAGTAACAAGCTGTGTTCCTTCTACATAAAACTGCCCAGCAAGTCCCCCATCTCATTTCATATGATTGCACATATTGATTTAAAGCTCCTGCCACAGCTCACAGGTATCCAAGGTGCATTAATAAAATGGTCAGACACGGCAAACGTATTCAGTCTCTTTCCCAGTCTCTCTCTGTCTCTTACATATCCCAGGTGACTCACTACCTTCCTGACCTAAGAAATTAATTTGCCCTTTGTCATGTTACTTGCTATAACCTTTCTTTGCTATTTAGTTTCAACAGAGGAAGATGGGTTGAATCTCAGATTATACTAGAAATACATTCCTTTCAGAAAGAGAAGGAAGGTCAATTGGTGAAAGCGCATATGAAGGGCAAAGATGGGGAGCAATAGCTTTTGAATTGTTCAGCATTTCTGTGCTGCAATTTTGGAACCATTGGGCAGCTGTAAGATCAAAGCAATTATTCCTAAAGCAAACCTTGAGAGAAGCTCTAATTATAGAAAATAAGCCCCTGCATCAAAGATTTACTCAAATTCAAGCAAGCATTTTAGCATTATTTAAAGCAATTGTTTGTAGCAGGAAAAAAATAATAATGACATACAATACTGAACTGGATTAAACATAAAAGTAATAAAGTAAGATATTAAGATGAATGTGTGTTTGTAGGTTGTGACAAACAGACAAAAGATAATACTGTATATATATTTGGGGCACCATGAAGGCTAACCTCATATTTTCAAATAAAACGTGAGGTATAGTGAGTTGGAAAAGAAAAGAAACATTGTGAGACCATGAGCCTTCAGCAAGACTGCATAAGATGGCATTGCTTCTGAGACAAAAGTTCTTGTCAGTAAGAGGCAGGTCCAGGCAGACAGAAAACGGAAATGATTTCAGAGGAGTGATGGTTGTCAAGCTTCAGGTCTGCAGATAGAAGAAGAGAAAAGACATTAATTGACAGCTCCCTCTGACTTTCCAGAGGAAGATTACAATTATCCGAGCTCTTAAACTGTCCCCTATGCGCACGCCTGTTACAGTGTGCATGTTCCATTTTCTTTCCACCAAATCATGCACAGATTCCTAATTTGTACAAGCAAAAATCGTAGGCCATGTTTTGTTCCAAAACTGAGCTGGTTCCCACCCCCAAGCCTGCTCATGTTTGTCAAGTTTGTAATCAACTATTTATGCACATATTTCTCAGTTGAACAGGAAAAGACCATACGCTAGGTTTTGCTCTGAAATTTAGTGCCAGTTTCCCTTGTTAGCAAAATAATAGTAAAGGTGGCACAAGATTAGTACTGCCACCTCACTGGTCCACTAACTTGGGTTCAGTATCCCTGGTAAAATATTGATTCTGCTGTTGGTAAAATGTGAATGGGGCCTGCAACCACTGGATGCTGACCTGATAGGCTCCTGCCACCCTGAATTGGATTACGTAAGAATTAGAATGTTAGGATTTAAGAATAACAATGGCACTGATCTGTACCAAAATCATCCAATGCAAAAAAAATCAGTGTACTTCATAAATTTCAGTGTGCTGAATCCATTTCTGAAATTGGAATTTCTCTACCACAAACTGCAACGAGAGATACAAGATTCAGTTTAAAAATAAGTGATGTTCATTTAATGCTATACGTATTTTTCATGTGCAGAATACTGTTCTAGGTATGCCAGTCATTTTTAATCATTAGTTGAGATGGAAAAAACCCAGAATCAAGTATTTGCCACACATTTTTTTGCACTCAATTGGTATTTTTTTTCTCTCTTCTTATTCTTTCAAAATTTACAGGAACTTATGTTAAGAATTCTAGAAAGATGTCCTTTTATTTTACCAAGAAGAGAGAAATATTTTTTTAATGGTTTTCACACAAATATGCAATGTCTGGTTCATCCATTTTCTTGACCAGGTAACAGGTAACCAAACTGTAAAAGAACAAACAGCCTTTCTTTATTGAAGAAAAAAGCACATGCTACAAATTTCTTGGGAATACAAAGGTGGAAAACTATGAGGAACTAGTTGAGGAGCTTCTCATTAAACATGTCTTTAAAAACCTGTTTCCTACATTCTTGATTGGATTTTTTCCCCTGAGAACATGGGAGCTTCCTCTTATGAACACGAGGAGAGGTTCCTCCAGGACATCACTCACATGGAGAGAAATTAGTGTGGAAGGTGGGGTGAGTCGATGTTACCATGCATCAGTTGGTCATTCCACCATGAAACACCTTCAGAGGACTACAAGAGAAAAAAAAACTACCAGCCATCTTCATTGATGATTAAGAACAACTAAAGGATTCTGCCATCTTGATCGATGATTGGGGTATACCTCTCAAAAATCATTTTTTAAGTAATGCAAATATTTAGATTAGATTAATAACCTTTATTAATCCCAATGGTAAATTTAGATGCATACAGCAGCAGTAACATAAAAAAAACAAGGATACAGACTCACAGGGCAAATAATACAATCAACCCATCCATAAAAAAAATAATGTATATTGTGCAGAAATTGCTAAATGAACTTATGGAATATTAGCATTTAGTTTGGGGCATCGGGAAGAAGCATTGAATTGCCCGTAAGCAGCAGGCAGACAAGACCCCAGAGGCACCATGATGGAATGATCCTGTGGCTAAAAGTGCTCCAAGTGAGTGACTCCTGGATGGGATGGAGAGGATTTGTCACAGTGTCACCTAATTGTGCCATCATCCTATTTTCTAGAATAGCTTTCAGTGTGTCCTGGGTTAGTCCTATGATGGCGCAGGCTTTCCTGATAAAACAATTATATGTTTTTTCAATTCTAAATAATTAATTTTAGAAATATTTAAGCTTTTTCTCTAAAATATTTTTTTTTCCCAGTTTCAACCTTCATCTTTCAAAAACTGGATGTGATAGAGCAGTTCTTTTTCCATATTTTGATTCAGCACCTTCAACTCTATAAAATCTATAAAGGACACATACAATTTATGATCTGAGTGAAACATTTTTTGCTGACCAGTGTAATTATTATAACAGTCATCAAGGTAGTTTGGTAGTTAGAACTGCTCCCTATCAGTGCCATGGCATGTTATCCCTTGGTATAGCTGGGGTTTTCTCTTTGTGTTTCAGACTGATTTGCAATCCAAACAGGTTCAAAATGGGTGGTGGGTGCTAGAGTTTGCCCTGGCCGAGTACCCTATCCAGGAATTTTCCTCAAATTACACCTAAGGCTTCCAGGATATACTGGAGCAACCCTCTTGCATCTCTTGTGGTCTCCTATAAGCCCATTCTTTGGTTGCAATGGCTCATTCTTTACTTCTGCATTATATTAGACACCATCTATACAGGTACATGCTCCATAAAACCCTGCTTTGAAAATGATGGATTCAGAAAAATTTTGGATCCTATGGAGTACCTTACAAAACTAGAATTTTTAATATGGTAAAATTAATATAATTACATAAAAATATATCAATAAGAAAGTGATATTGTTCTTTTTTTTTTTTTTTTTTACAAAAACTCCAAGTCTGATTGATTTTCTCTTTCTTGATGAAGACAAATGACAAACAACAGGGCTACTGATGAGAGCAGTAAGTCAAAACTCAGGAAGTGCTTCATTTTAGTCTGATGGGCTCTTAGCCTTTCCCTCTTCACAACTGCCTTGATGATTTATTGGAGTCTTAAGCAGCAGCAAACTCAGTCATTGGGAAACAACTAAGTGTGCTATTATAATATATTTTGAGAAAATAGTTGGGAATGCAATTTCTATTTAGTAATATCTAATAAACACCTTCTTAATAATGGTAGCCTTTTTGACTATTAGAAAAGCTTATAAACATTATATCTGACATATATATCTACAAATATTTCACCTATAAAATAAATACAATTAATATCTGAAAATTCACTAACCATTCCTTTCCAAGTATTGATGTCCCACTGCCAACATACAATACAACAGCATCCCCATTCTGAGTAATGCATGGCTTCTAATGCTGCCATTTGTTAGCCATTATGATAGAATCAGTAAAGAAAGATGGGTTACAGGAAATCGTTCAGGAGAGAGCTGTATTAACAGCTGTTAGTAATCTACAAAGGCATTTTATCACACTATGGCTTTCAATCATTTCTTTGAAATAACAAAGAAAATTATTATTTTATCCAACAAGCCTAATAAAGCATTTTAAGTTGCATTATATTAATAGTTTGAGGATTGGTATTTTCTGCTAATGAAAATTTTCTAAACACCAATAGTATGTAAGATGTAAAGATTGCAAGCAAGCAACTAATTATTTCAAGTTTTTATTCTAAGTGAGTTGGCAAGTGACAAGGTGATGACTTGTAGTGCAACACTGGGGTAGAAGGGAATAAAGTGTGTAAGAAGAAAGAGAACAAAGTTTGCCAGAAAGGTGGTGATTATTTTACTTGTCAAAATGGGATGGTGAGAAAAAAGAAGAGGAACATGTTTGATTTATTTGAAATACTATACCAATATTAGCAGGAGTGGTCTAGGAATCAGAAAAGTATGCTACTTGTATTCTGAAGTGTTACATTATGTTAAAATTGCGTGGAAAGGTAATAAAATATGAAATGTTAAATTTCCTTTCACTGTACTTTTTCTTTATACTGAACACTAAAATAGAGTAGTGTTTAAATCCTTAATATATAAAGATGATTGAACTTATCCAAACATATTTTGAACTTTAAGTAGCTTAGTTTTAGTGTCACAGGAAGCTGAATTCTATCGTAGCAGCATCATGTAATGCATAAGAGCTAACACTACACAGGATGCCACACCATTCAGTGCAGGGCACACTTATTACACCAGACCAATTCACTGTGTCTGTTTCATTTTATGTAGTAATCCTTGAAGGAAAAGTTAAAGATCCAGAGGAATCAGAAGGAGACTACAAACTCCTACAGAATGTGATCAGACCTTTAAGTGAAACCATTCTCCTAGATTGTCATGGTTTGGGCTTGGTTTTGATTTTTTACTTATTTATCTATTTGTTTATGACCTTTCCTTAGATTCTAAAACTAATGGAGGTACAGTTTTTTTTGTTTTTTTGTTAGTGGCCAAGGAATTTATTAGACTGGTTTGTTTTTTTGATTTAGGACATTTTTTTGAAGACATTCATTTTGAGATATGTCTTCCCAAGGCACCGTTTTGCTGCACCACAATTGTTTGCTTTTTGTAATATGGGGTTCTTCAAAGGAGGAAGTCACAGAGTCCAGATGAGAATGTAGAACAATTCTTTATTTCCTCAGAGATATGCACAAATGTCTCAGTCCATGGAGTAATCCCAGGATTAAACAATTTCTACGTTTTTCTGAATACATTATGTTTTCTAGTACATCGCGTCATCTGATTTTTAATATGCAGAACTTTAAAACTTCCTCCAATCAACTAAAGCCACCAGTAATTTCTAACTCATGTCGATTCTCCCATTATTTTGAAGAGTGCTTCATTAACAGGAGTGTTTTGCAAATTGTCCTTTTGATCTTAGCATCACTTCATGGGAGGGGTGTATAGGCTTTCCCTTGGAGAGTAAATAAGCTTTCCCTTACCTCAGTCTAACCTTGAAAATAATGGCTGCTTGAGGCAAAGATTTCATGCGCTTAAGCTTTAAGTTACATTTAGTTCAGTTAGTTAACCCTTGAGTTACATTCAATCCTTCTCCTTATCCTATAAGGAAGTGCGAGGCTATAGCTAGAAGTTCGAAGAGCTGGAAAGGTGGCCCCAAGTTAACAAGTCGGAAGTAGAAAGACATACAAGGCTATAGCATGAAGCTGAAAGAAAGCAATTCTGTCGCCAAAGTGAAACCGCCAAGGAAAGACAAACTTAGCCTCTAATACACAAGTGAGGTGAGCACATCAGCAAAACTAAACCTCCAAGGAGAGAGAAACTTGCTAAGCCACTGATAGACAAGGGGTTGATCACGTTTGCAAAATGAAATCACCAACTCTGCATTCCAATTATTTTTCTGATGAGCTTACACAGCTAATGTTTAATAGTTCATTGTGTTATACTTTTATATATATATACTTGTAATAGATTATAAAATATTATTATACTGTATATTACCTACAAATTCCATAGTTGCCTAATTGTTGCTAGGCAAGACCCCCAGGAATGGGCAACACGTGGCAGAATTACAGCATTGATGTAAAGGTCTAGCATCATAAACTGAGAAAGGATAAAAGTGTACGACTAGTTCATTACATGAATCTTCTGCGTCATTGTTTTCATGGTCTCACTGGCTATGAATTGTTTTCTGTTCTTCAGCTTTGATTTACGTCTTTTGTTTTGGCGTAGACTATGTGAAATTTTCTGGTTGTTGACTCTTTTGCTACATCCCTCTACTTACAATTTTCTCTCATGTGCTGGCCATTATTTATTTGTATCGCATCCTCCCGGCTTTGACGTTGGCTCATTATTACTATCACACTCCGTCTTTTGATTCCATCATACTTAAAACTGCTGCCATCATATGTAATTATTCCATAGAGCTGTATTGGCTGCACTGGGTGATATCAGTACAGAATTTTTATTTTAGAACCAGGAGGTGGAGCAAAGTCCAAATATTAGCCAGGGCCACTGTAAAGAAAAAAAAAATCTTAGCAACAAAAAGAACTTAATGAAACTAAAATTGCAGTAAAGTTAACAAGAGAGAGGGGGTTAGAAGCCTAAAGAGTAACTAAAGCCAAAACAAAAGTAATTTTTGACAAAAGGAATTATAACTGGAACATTGAGAAATAGAGTGATAAACTAGTACTTGATCCCAAGAAGCCACAAACTTAGACAAACTGGGAGGTGTACAATGTTGACCTTCATGCAACTGATACAGTGATGTCACACTTCAGGTTGACCATACCTAGCCACTGCTTGGCAACCAGACCAAACAAAACCCATTTCATGGGTCACCCTTATTAAAAACAAAATGGCAACAAGCCATTTGTATTTTTTAACAATGTTATGCATGCGTCTTAAAGCTAAACATAACCATTGTGCACCATGACCTCTCAAAGACCCGGGCAAATTTATTGGAAGCATAAGTCATATCATGACAAGACTTGTTTCACACAACAGTGAGTGGGCCTTTATGTGAACCCAATGAGGCAGCCCCAGCCCATTGGGTTTGATATCTCAGCCCACTTAGGTGAATCCAGCTCATAGTTGCGGGGACCACAGGTGATCCTAAGAGCACAGGATGCAGCCCTGGACAGGATAGCTTACACATATGTAATGAAGCGCAGAATTCATTAGTCATACAAAATCTCCATCATCTTATTCAATTTTAAAGTTGAAAATTTCCACATTGCAAATTGCATCTTTTTAAATGATTGACATTGCTTACTGAAATAATGATTTTCTTATTTTGTTAAACACTTTTGGTAATTATTACATTTTAAAATGAATTATGACTGCAGGCATGAACTGTTAATCTGTCTTTCTAGGGAATTCTCTGCAGTGTATGTGCTGAATAGTAAGTCCTCTAAAAGCGCCTGACCTGCTCTAGTGAGATTTTTGTTTATAACTCTAGGTTTCAGCCTAATTAAAAAAATGTAAATCAGTCTATAAATTAAACTGCTTAGATCTTACCTTGTAAAAAATCTAATTACTTGCAAAGTTTCTAATTAATCTGTATTAATAAAACAATATCACAAAGGTGAGCAAGCTGTTTCAGACCTTTAGAAGTGGAACACTCAGCAATGACACAGTTTAGAACAAGAAAAATGAGCAGCTCAAGTACAAAATAAAATCCATTCATCCAGACAGAAACCTGGTGCTCACCGACATGACATGCTTCCAGTGGTCCTTATTAAATTAGCCACACTCTAATTCTGATGTAACGAAAACCACATACAGCACCGATAAAAAGTATTAACCTCCTTGAATGTTATTGCATTTTATTATTATGGAATATTGAATCACAGTATATTTACAGTAATATGGCTTTATTGACAATGATCAACGGAAAAAGACTCTTTAATGTCAAAGTGAAAACAGATCTCTGCAAAGTGGTCCAAATCAGTGTTTCCAAACCGCCAGTCCACGAACCAGCATAGGTCGGTAGAATTATTTTTGCCAGTCTATGTAAATCAGGCAGCTTATGTATTTTGCCCAGTCTTTGACAATTGCTTTTTCACAGTGTTCCCCGCTGATCAATGAACACTCGAAATTCCAAAGGTACCCCCCACCCGCTCTCTAATCTTATCTAAGTAGTAAATATTGATGCTCAAATTTCCAAGAGGGACTACACACTCGCTCTCTGATCCCATGTTAGTAGTAAACATGAACGCTCAAAACTCCAAGAGAAATGAAACGCTTTCCTATTTACACCAGCGAGGTCCACAAAATCATTCCCATACTTCACCCGGTCTGCAAGTCAAAAAGGTAAAAAAGTAACTTGTCTAAATTAATTAAAAATAAAAAAACATGAAGTAATTGATCAGATAAATATAACATGACACAACTAAATCATCAATGAAAACAAATCTTTGCAAAATGGTCTAAATTAATTACAAATATAAACCACAAAGTCTTTGATTGCATAAGTAGTAACTCCCTCTGATAGGACACAGCTAAATCATCACTGGTTCAGTCAATCAGTTTTAAAAGTTCCATAATTAGTTTGATAGAAATCACCTACCTGTGATTTCAATTGATTGTAGCAGAACTGCACCAGTGTCTGGAAGGTCCACCGTGCCACCCAAGAACTTTCTTGAACAATTTAATTGAACAGTAAATGTACCAAATTTCAACCAAATCAGTCCACTGAGAGTCAAATTGTTTTGTATTTACACTCAGACAGACATGGTGGAAGTAGGTGCTTTTTGCATTTTATCAGTATCTACATAGGTGTTGCATGTTGTCATTGTGTTCATAAGAGGTTTTCTGCTGGTATTCTTATTCCTCTGCCATCCAAGCCACAATGCATGATAATGCAGTAAAAATTAAATTGAATTTGGCATCAAAGAGTGGTGAAAAACGTTACAGCTTAAACATTTCTCACGTAGGAGACATTGGTGCTTTTAGGCTCAGAAGCACAGAAAGACAGCCGTTCCAGTGGGAACAAAAGAGGCAAGGATGAGATGAAAAGGCTCATATCTGCATGCTTCGGAGGAAAAAGCACATGAGTTCCAATCTGAAATTCCCCAGTGGCTCACCAAGCAGAGGTAGTACCTGAGGCAGACCAGGGAGTGCCATGCACTTGGACGTTTGTGATTTTTCCATCTTTTTCATCTTGAGCTTTCAAATCTTAGCTGAAATTCCCTTAGGGATGTTTATACTGATTTTGAACTCCAGATGGCAGGAAGATAAAAAGGATGTAACTTGCTGGATGGTGTCTTTCAAAATCTGGACTGCAAAGGCAAGGCTCAGTTACTACTAGAGAAATTTTTTAATATTTGTAGTCGGCAAATTGTTGGAAATATTTGTAGAAATATAGACCACCGCTGTCATACTGATGAAGACTTGAGCAAAAATAAATTGGCTTTGTTGACCCGACTAATTGTTTCAACTGCTGGGAGGAAAACTGGACAGAGTGAAATCTGATGTGCTGAGACAAGATGAGGGCATAAAGAGTGGAAGCTGAACGAGTGCCTGCTGAAAAAGTAGGTGGCCAAATAGAACCCAATAAAGACTTGATCCTCTCAGGTACAAATTAAATCTGATAGAAAGCAAAAAGGAACCATTCTTCTGCTACAACCATTCTTCTAGCGAATACGTCTTCTAGCGTTAAGGACATAGTAACAGTTTATACAATAGCAAGCCATTCATAGTTTCTTATTCATTGAATGTAACATAACATAACATTCTCAGAGTCACTTAATTCAATTCATTGTCATAGGGGCCGGAGCTAGAATTGGTCACTAGGCAGGAACCAACCCCAGACAGGGCGCCAGCCCATCCTAAGACCCATTCAAGTAATCATCCTAATATATACTTATTTGAGATGTGGGAGTAAAACCAGCACATACATGGAGAGAATACACAGGAAGTAACAAGGAGAGGGATTTAAACCCTGAATTCTGACTTTGTGAGGCAGTCGCAATACCCTTTGCAACTCTGTTTGCTTAATGTGACCGTGATAAACTTCAAAATTCTCAGGCTGTAATTTTACTCAGTGCTATGGACCTACTTTACTGGTCTCTGTATGAGGATTTTTTTTCCAATATTTGGTCTAAAGGTACACTTAATAGAAGTCCCTTTCATTGTATTGCTACTATTGACCGTGTATTTTGACACAATTCTGTAATAACCACATTTTAAGTAAAGAATAAAATTGGGAAAAGGTGAAAAAACACAAATTCTAGCCATGGTCAAAACCTGGAAAACAAGAATTCAGAAGAACAACTTCAGGGCATAAAACCAACAATCAAATTCAATGGGAATTAAAGAAAGTCAATAACTAGTCGGTGAATTCAAACTGAACCACATACACCAGCCGAAGGCCAAAGTCAAAAAAGGACATAAAAAGGTTATAACCAGTAATCAATTGTAGGTTTTATCCACAAATGTGCATGACTGTGTCCTTTCAAACCATCGAGGTAATAACACCACACATTACATACTCTTTGGCTGCTCTGCCTAACAACAGTGATGCCTGCAAGAAAAACAAAAGTGTCAAACTAAAAAATAATTTACTTTTAACAGTGTCAAAAATGCATCGAATTTGAAAACAAATGTAACCATTAGGTTTCTTGGTCTGTAAAACCGCAAAAACCAAGGATTTGGTGGAAACAATTTCAAAGCCAAGCACCAGATGATGACAAATATGGATATTGGGGTCACTCAGCTAACTAAATGAATGGATTCCCTAGTTGGTGTTTAAAACCAGGCATGCCATCTTCTTCATTCTCCAAGTACATGCGAGTTTCTGGTCCTGTTATCAATTTTTTCAGGACCATTCTCTTAACCATCAGAGCCTATCAAGTGGAATTCGACTCTCTTAAATGAAGAAACAGAAAATCACCTTTCTTTTATACATCTTGAAAGGGACATCTCCAGTAGCGCCCACAGCCTAGACCTCTTTAGGTTATATTAGGTTGCCTCATCTTCTTGCCATCCTTCCTGGCTTTTGCTGGTTCTAGCATTTCTGATGTCTAGGTGGAGAAAAAAGGATGAACCCTAAGCTGTCTGGAATTCTCAAACTCCATTATAGTGCTCCTACCTGAGTGGGCAGCACAAGCTGTGACAACAGCAGCACAGTACTCATGTAAAGGTGACATTAATTAGGTGAGTTTTGAAACTTTTTTAAACTTTTTTTTTCCTTGCAAGCTGGCATCTTCAACGGGAAACATTTGAACTGTCTCTTCGTATTTTGCCAGAGAAGCCTCATTGCTCATTACCAGTAACTGGATACCTGTATTTAATTTGCACAACAAGATCAATATTCTTAGTCTACAGTATCTCTGAGCATTGTTTATATCCTATGCACACAAAAGTTCAGTAAAGCTGTATTCCACAAGAAATAAAAGGACAAAATGACACCCATTTCATTGGGCAAAACTGCCATAATTTTTTGACCTTCTACATGTCATAGTCTGCACTTCAGGTTTTTCTTCTATTCATTCTGCGGGAAGTCCATCTTTTCAATTTTCCAAGGTCCAACACCAAAACAACAATTACATCAGTAGGAGAAACAGAAAAGCATGGAACAAAAAGGGTAGCATCCTCTAAAACAGTGTTTCTTAAAGTATAGGTCATGAACATGTCTGTGATGGGCCACCACATGATTGTGTAGTAAAACTACCCACTTCATACAAGTATGAATTCTGTGTTGAATGGTATGCCACCCTCTATTTAGTATACGATTTATTGTGACAGTATTTAAAACAATGTTATTGATGCACCATTGAGAGCTTTTGTTTTTTGTGGCACGAAAATGTAATAAGAATTCCCCAACTCCCATCTAATAACTTATTAAACAATCAGTCTGATTTGACTGACAGCAAAGACAGACAAGAATAATAGACAAGCTTTTGGGGTGAAGAGACTCTGAGATTAAAATGGCAAAATGAAAATAGAAAGTATGTTACACAAATGTGGCGATTTTCAGGGTGTTACACAGAGCAAGAGAATGTGGCAGAAGGTGTGTATATACAGTGCGTTCTGGAAGTCTTCTTCTTCTTCCTCTTCATCTTTTCTCACTTCTGTGTCGGGTCGATGCACCTGATCAACCTTCTCCATATAGCTCGGTCCTGCACCTCATTTCTTTCAAATCTTCCTTTACTCTATCCACCCACCTCCGCCTCCACTCCAACTATCTTACTTTTTCTTCTCCTGAACTTCCATTTCCATCAATCTTTTCCCCACATATTAATTTTCTCTCTTCTTTTCATGTTCATAAACCTCCAACCAACTGCCTAGAACTTACTTAGATACCGCTCTTTGCTTCTACTTTTGCTATACCTCCAATGATTTCATTCTTTATGCTGTCCTTTTTTGTAACTCCACACATAAACCTCAACATTCTTATTTCTGACACTTCTAAATTTTTCTTCTGCGCTTTCTTTACAGCCCATGTCTTAGCTCCATACATCATTGCTGGTCTTACCACTTTCTTAAGAACCTCACCTATAACCTTTGCCTTAATTCTTCAATCATACAATACTTCTGATACCTTCTTCTAATTGCCACCAAGCGGCCAAAATGGCCCAACTCATTGCTGGTCCCAAGTCTGGATAAATACAGAGGGTTAGTGTCAGGAAATGCATCCAGCTATAAAACTTTAGCTAAAACTTTTAATGATGGAATCAGCCCAATCAGTGTTTTGCGGCAGTGTTGTACACTAAATGCAGTTTCATTCGCCATGAACAACTGATTGGTTCCTCTTGTTGTGTTCGCCGTTAAGCTGTACATTGAATCCAAATCTGTAACTGAGGTGCACAGAATATTTTGTATTATGTTTAGTGTACAAGGAAGAATTCTCCTTTTCGCCACATTACGCTTCAAAGAAAACAAAAACATTCATTTCTCATTATATGGCTACTGTTATTTGTCTGTTTATGACAAAACTGGCTGCTGATAATAATAGTATTTTGGGTTCCGGTATAGCACCAATTTTATAATTTGGGTCCTTAGATTAAAAGTTTAACAATATCTGCTGTAAAACAGCAATTTTGTCATTCAATAAACCAATTAAATATGATTAACTGGAAAAAATAGTGTAGCTCCCATGGACATGGCAGGTTCAGGCCAATCAAATTCTATGTTTGTAAAAAAGGGCAACATCATGGTGGAAATTTCAAGGGCACAATTAGGGCACTGCACACACTAGAAACTGTGGCCTGAACCAATCATACCATCAAGAAACCTTGATGCTAAGCATTTCACTTAAAATAATGCAGTAATAATAATAATAATTATATAATGTAATAACATACTGGAATCAATAACAGGAGCACCCAGTTCCTCTACTTCTTTTAGATCCACTCAGTTTGTGCGTTCAAAGTGTACTTCTATAAATTCTGAATGTTTTCATCTGTAACCCTCAAGTTTTACAGTCATATGAGAGTTATAGTTTTTTATAAATGTGAAGAAAACAGCTGTTTCAAATCTTAACGTAAACCGGAATGCAATCAACCCAAAAACAAACTGAGATGTGGACAAAAAACAAGGAATAAAGCTAAGGAATTATAAGTAGTCAGCAAACTGAAAAAAAACTACAAGGCACCAAAAGAAATCTCTACATAGGAGTACAAGCGGAAAAGAGCACTGTTATCCTGCGTTTCACTCCTTCTTTGTTCCTTTCTTGCTTCAGACATCATGACTATAGTGGAATGAGCAGAAGATATGTCATTTGCAGTAGAACTCCAAAAACCAAACTTATTCACATTATTAATAAGAAGCCCTGTTTTATTCCAGATTGAAGTACGAGTAATAATGGCAGAGACCTGGCATTTAAAAAGCTTAAGAGCCAATAATTTGCTGGGCCTACAAACTGTTATGTTTCAACTGAAGTTCAAATATCTCTTTTGTTTATGTCTGTTTTGTTAATGTGTTATGTTAACATTGTTGATTATTTAGTTTCTATATGTTGATGTATCTTTTCTCTATGTGCCATGTGTTTTGCGGGTGGTTCCTAAATAGGGAGGCCCACCTGCTCATCACTGACAAGGAACTGCCCTCAGCACTATAAAGACTGAGGAAAACCCACAGTTCCTTGTGGTTCATTGAATGCACTGCCATTTGTGATCTTTACTTTTCCCCTTTATGGGTGTGTGCAGGCTTAAGGGTTTTGGGGTTAAGGCTTATTTTTCATTTTTAGGCCTTATTTAAAACCCTAGGGTAGATTTTTAAGATCACAAGCCAGGCAGAATCGTAACAGCAGTGAGTTTAGATCATATAACTTCTATTTGCTAGTCTGGAAGAATAATTGATACAAAAGTTACAAAAAGCCCAATAGACAAATGTAACATCCTCCACTAAATCAGAGTTGATGTCAATCAACTCCACAAGAGCAATTTCTGACAATACAGTGGGTCACTGAGCAACAATGAATTAAACCTATTTTAGGCTGCATGACATGATTCTGAGGAGAAACAGAATTGGCCAAGGATACATTCATGGACAGAAAGAGATATTGAGGCCAGCCAGGCATTTAGCAGTGATGGAGTAAACAAGATACAAAAATATAATTTAATTTAGAATAGGATTGATGTTAGGCAACCAAAAGTCAACCACATTTAGGTCAGACAAATTTATAAAGTTAGTGTAAAGATGGGAAGTGCACTGAATAAAAGGGGGAACTGTTTGTCAAAAATGTGCTTTATACAGTATATGAATGCGCATGGATACCAAGAATTATTTCATAGCCACCACAAGTGATTTGTTAGCAATGAAAAGAAGGAGAGTAAGTAGTGCAAAGTGCAAGTTTCCTGCCACCAAGTGGGTGAAATATAGCAGAACCTGCCTAAATCATCAAAGCCCAAGCTAAAAACTTTTATCAGGAAATCGTGTCATAAAAGAATGGCCATTCCATGCTTTTTAGATTGGGCAGAAGATGAAGCTGGCACTAAATAACACCTTTTGCAAAGAAGGGGCACATCTATGGAGGAATATTTCGGACAAAATTAAATAAATAAATAAATGCGTAAATAAATAAAAGTACTGTGAAATGTGAGCATAAATAAATAAATGTGTCACGAAATATGTTTTTCGTTGCTTATTTATTTATTTCATTTTGTCCGTAACATTCCTGCAAACCGTCATGAAATACAACTTGAAATAAAACTGTCACTTTCACTCATCAAAGTTGAGAGGGTGGGCTCTAACACGCCCTCTAGTTTCTGATTGGTGAATCGATAGCACAAGAATTAATTAGAAAAATGCTTACTACTGCCAATGAAATGGATTCTGCCGAAGATATTACGTATATCAGAGAGAGAACTGAAGATTTATCAGAAGAAATTACAATGTTGGCGGCCCTTTTAGACTCCGATATAGTTGAAACTATTTTTGAAATTATCGAAGAACAGGTGGAAGGGACTCGACTACACTCCAGTTCAGGTGACACAGTTCCCTACTCTGGACGTCCATCCTTTGACATTCCAGCTGAGTCAATAGAACACCTTCTGTTATGTGGTTTAAAAGTACGACATATTGCAAATCTATATGGTGTATCGGAGAAGACGATCACAAGGTTGAATGAAACAGTTTGATATACGGTAAGCTGCAACGGCTGTATTAGTTTAGGTACTTTGACATGGAATGTCCAAAGCAGCTCCAACTAATATTTTGAACTGAGTATTTGACCCTTGTTTTACGAGTATAAAGTCAGGTGCATATTAGCAGCTACTTTTTCAAACAACTTTACAGCTCTGATCAGTGGCAAAGTTGTTTGAAAAAGTAGCTCCGAATATGCACCTCTGAGCAAACAAATGTTAAACAGAGAAAGAATATGAAAACTATACGTCAAGCGTATTCAGAAGTGTCCAGTATTCGTGCAGTGTGCCGTTACTGGTATATAAATATATATATATATATATATATATATATATATATATATATATATATATAGTGATACCTTGAGATACGAATATAATTCATTCTGTGACAGGGCTCATAAGTCAAAATGCTCGTATCTTAAATCAATTTTCCCCATTGAAATTAATTGAAATGAGATTAAATCGTGCCAGCCCCCAAAAAACCAACCCAATTTTTTGTTAAATGTTTTCAACATAAGAAAAATGTATTTATAATGAACAAATATTGTATACAAACAAAATAAAACCATCCATCCATCCATTATCCAACCTGCTATATCCTAACTACAGGGTCACGGGGGGTCTGCTGGTGCCAGTCGCAGCCAACACAGGGCGCAAGGCAGGAAACAAAACATAAAAGAGAAACTAAAGAAATAAACAGATGTTGGTGAAGCCGATTAACGTATTGTAATGTTTTTTTCTTTCACTTCACTTTTGCTTAACTTAATTTTCTTCTTCACTAGTTTTTTTTCTTTTTTGCCACACTTCTATCACTTTCATTCGCAGGGCGTTTCAATAGAAACCTGTCCAAGGAGCTTTGTTCAGTTCTCCCCTTTAGAATGTTTCTGAAATGAGTTAGGCAAGTGTAATTAAATAGCGCCGCTGCACGATCAGTTGCAACTTTTTCAGGGTGTTTCTTTTCTTTAAAGTTCAAAACTTTTTTCCACATTACAAACACTTCCTTTATCTCACTTTAAGAGATAACTTCCTCCGTGATACTGATCTCCTGCAGAACCTCCGTATGTTGCTGCGTCTGTAGTTCCGTCAACTCCTCTGTCGTCAGCTCCTCGGAATGTGCGGCGACAAGCTCTTTGATGGCTCATATTTCGAATTTTGGCTCGCAACTCAAGGCAAAAAATCGACCAAGTGATGGCTCGTATCTCAAAAAGCTCGTACGTTGGGGCAGCCATATCTCAAGGTGCCACTGTATATACTGTATTATTTGTCTGTCACTAAAATTAGCCTGTGGAAACAATAGCTTACAAATGAATCATTCATCCAGAATGAAAATTTTTAGTTATTAACTTTGTAAATGCTACACATTTAGAATTTTGAACAAAACTGCTGCAATAGATTTTGTTCGACAGAGATGACTATTTTTGCTTGTTTTCCAGTGAGAATATTTTCTCAATTTTCTTAGAATCATGCAATTTTTTTTAAAAAGTCATACTTATTTATTTGATTTTTTGAGTTGTGAGTTTTTGAGGTTTTTTTCTTTAACTGTTAGGTAAAGTTCAAAAAAGACACATCCATTGGTGTATGTTCAGTTGTGCATTAGCAAAGTGAAACAATCCATAGCTGAAAGTGGGAAACAGCACATTGACATCATCATCAAGTTAACACAAAGAAACACAAGCGATAAAAAAAAAAGCAAAAAACTAAATGAAGTAAAAAATTCTTCAAAATCCAAGATCCTAATCCAAAATTATTACACTTACATGGCACAATATTTTATCACAAAAATATCTCCATTAAATATGAAAAGGCATGTATGGGACAAATCGCAGTTTTTCCTTATGTTTCCTGTTGTTTTTCCCTTATGCTGCGTTCTGCACTCAGTCAGAAGCTGCAGTGTTGACATCCCATGACAGTTGGCTTGTCTTGATTGCACTGCACATATAAAAATGTTTATGTAGTTCAGTGTTGGTGACTGGAAAAAATACATTTCCATACTTTGTGTATAATCTGTACCAAAAGTATGCTATCTCAAATAACTAAAGCTAATCAGGAATTAGTTTCACATCAGAAACAAGATATGCTGCCAATACAGTTCATCTCAACATTCTTTTCTCATTGCCTCAACATCTCTTCCTGGAACTGGGCCAAAAAGAATGTGAAGACCCTCCAGTCACTGTAGCCATTCACGTGTACACAAACATGAAATCATACTGTTTTAATTACTTTTAGGAGAAGCTGCACCACACTCCTGCCATGACGTTGATTCTGCTGTCTTAAATTTTAACTAAAAATCTTATATTTTTTTGTTGATTTCTATACCTCGTATCATATTCCAGAAAGAAAAGACTGAAGTACTTTTAACTTTGTACTCTTTGGAGTTTTCCCATAATTTTATTGGTTTGTGTTTCCTGTATCTCTCCATTCCTCCTCATTAATGTCTCTGAGCAGACCGATGGGCACCTGATGAAGTTCACATACTATTGACCATCAGCGAGCCTGCCAGTTGTCTACTTAATTAATTTAATGTTCCATGTAATGTTCTTGAAGGTGATACAGATTTTCTATATTTTGCATTTGCTTAGTTTGCATAGTGCTTAGGCGGAGGTTGCCAGTTTGAAACCCATAAATGCCACAAGTAATTCCACTCCATTGGGCCCTTGAGCAAGGCCCTTAACCTGCAATTACTCTGTCCTGGATATAATGTAAACCTGCAAGCAAGTCCTCCAACTTGCAGGGAAAACTCAGGGGTTGGTGGCAGGATTGGCACTCCAGCACTGTAAAAACAAAAAAAACTCACACTTTCCATTCCATTGGAGCTAGTTTCCTAATTTGGGATTCTGAGGTGGTCCGTTGGGTGGTTGGTGTATCAGTGTATGCTCCCTACCTCTCCTCTCTCTCTTATTTTGTGATTTCTTAAAAAATTAAATAAATTCTGTATACCTGTTCAGAAAAATCTGGTATAATTTTATGATTATCTTTTTAGAGCAGACTGGTATATCTATATATATATAAAAGTCAATGTGTGTATTGTGGAACCTGGCCTGGACACAGACAGATGGACATTGTTTTTAGTAACCCAACACACGTTTATTTACACTATTTACAGTAATGAACCACACAACCCAGTGCCTCAGCACCAATCACCCCAAAGTCCAGGCCTCTTCCAAATACCTTGTCCTTTCTTCAGGCCCGCCTCCTGCCTCTCCTCCCGAGCTCTGTCCACTTCCACCCGACTCCAGCCAAAGAATGGAGGGAGGCGGCCCCTTTTATATCCACCCGGATGTGCTCCAGGTGTCCTCCAGTAATCTTCCACTGGCACTCCCCTGTGTGGCGGAAATACCGGCTGTGTACCCGGAAGCACTCCGGGTGTCCCCGATACTCTTCCCCCCAGCACTTCCATGTGTGGCGGAAGTGCTGAGGTCCAGGGCTCTCCAGGCATTGGGGTGCCCCCTGGTCCCCAACATAACCAGGGCAGTTGCCCCCTCATGGTCTGGAGGAGGCGTAAGCTCTCCTCCGGTCCTCTTGGGCATCTCGGCTGGGTACCACCCCCAGCCACGTGCCACAGTATGTATGTATGTTCCAGCGTCACGTTCAAACTGCTATTTTCATGAAACTTGGTACACATGTTCCTCATTGGTCGACTAAAAATACTGTAGGGTGAAATCAGCCATAACCCACCGCCTTCTGGGTGAACTGGAGGCGAATACCAGCATTCTTTATTTTTGAGCACCACCGCGCCCCTGATGCTTTTCAAATTAAATACAGTTGGCCGGTTCGAAGCGTCAACTGAATGATAACATACATACAACACCAGAAGTCAAGCACATTAGTGAGTGTTTATTCATCCATCCATTATCCAACCTGCTATATCCTAACTACAGGGTCACGGGGGTCTGCTGGAGCCAATCCCAGCCAAAACAGGGTGCAAAGCAGGGAACAAACCCCGGGCAGGGCGCCAGCACACCGCAGAAAACCCACGCAGACATGGGGAGAACATGCAAACTCCATGCAGGGAGAACCTGGGAAGCGAACACAAGTTTATTGTTTGTTAATTTATTTTTATTTTTAAAGTTTTGTTTTTTTTAATTATGCTTTTCTCAAACAATTAAAAAAAACTTTATTTTCCTCTCAGGCAACGCTGGGTATTTGTTAGTTCCTTATATATTTTGAGCTATTCTGGTTTAAAGAACATGAAATTGTTGGCAACTCTGGCTACTGATCATCAACCATGCCCCAATATCCTTCTAGACAGTAGTTTCACATTTGATCAATATCACAAGCTGCTTCTGCTACCACATGATGGCTCAATATCTTCTGAATTCATTTCAACAGTTTATTACAGTTTCTTCAGTCTTACATGTATTTATGTTCAAGCAAAATGAATGACTGAGCAAATGTTACTTTCAGAATTTTTAGCTGGTGACATTGCTGAAACACTGCCATTCAGTCTGTGACTGTCATTTGCCAGTCCTCACAATGATTCACTATGTTGCATCATGTTACAAATTTTTCTTAATCCTTCCAGAAGATTTAATTATGGTTGTAGCCATTCCCAAGGTATGTATTGGTCCTATCACACAACCATTTTGTTTATCGTGTTCACCACAATTTTGATCATTTTGTTTGGTCTGTGAACATATTCTTGTTATGACAAGCAGATTTTGCATTGATGTCATCACATGAAGACCATTTAAAATGACAGCAAGATTTACAATTTTGTCCAAAATTCTGGATTTGTGTGTGTTGTTGTCAGTGTGTTTAGTCATTATTTTAGTGTTATCCCCCTCTTTTACTTTTGGTTTTGATTATTCTTTCTGGCTTCTGCCCTTGACCATTTTGTTCATTTCCTGGTCTTCCTTTTTCTAATATTTGTTTATCTTAGCATTACTGATTTTTATATGTTTATCACAATCTAAGGATATATTTTTACGTTGATTAAAAATAATCCAGACTGACCTGTTGTGTGTTGTGATATGGAATTTCTGTAATGGAAAAAAGGGTGTGAGGCTTCCAAAAACAACCAAGGTATTAGGCCTGAATCCTAACTGGTTTGCCTAGCAATGGATCACTTGAAGTCAGCCAGCCCCTTAAAACTATCTCCTTGCTTCAGCTGAAGCAGTTCCTAAAATGGGGAGCTGGTTAAATAACTAGAAATACAGCAAAATATAACAAACGTCCCACATGAGAAGGGGTGACCATAAACCCTATTTTGAATTAGAAGAGCAAAAAGAAAATCTTTATAAATCACAGAAAAGTAGATAATGCAAAGGAAAAGCTCAAACCGAGGAACACCATAAGTACTACAGACAGTATTAAACCAATGATTACCAAAACATAATCCAAAAATCACAATCTTAAAACAGAGCACAATAAATCCATAGATCCAGAAAATCCAAAACAGAAAACACATTCCTAACTTATCTCTACAGTAAATGAAAGACCTCCTACTACTAGACCTTCTCAGCTCACTTGCATAGCCAGAGTCCGAGCTCAGGAACAGGGATGTCAGGGTGGCCCCACCCCATGGGGCTCCACCTACAAAGAACAAGGAACAGCAGAACATTTAATGAGATAAAACATAATTATATACATAATAGAAAATATGTAAAGGCATGCACATAATAGCTCAAAAATAACAAATATAACACAAAAGTACATAAACACAGGTAACTCCATAAAATTGTCAGGTGATGTGCAGCAATTCACCCCATGATAGATTTGGGTGCTCCTTTATTGCTGTCAATATTGAGTTGATGATATTAGATGCAAAGAGCTGAGTTCACACAGTAATGGTAGCTAAAATTTTAGGGATTAAGTCTTAAAGCTCTTATAGATACTTCTTAATATTTGGTTGATAAAGGCAAAAAATACACTTCTCTTGCAGATCTTGCATTTCAAGTGAATATAGATCTAAATATGGACCTAAATTGTAACTCAAGGATTCCATATGTCTATTTGCTGTTTGGAGAACAAGAAGGAAATTGAATCTGTACAAGATTCTGAACTGGTTCTGATGAAACTGTCAAGATAAATACAGCCTAATTGAATTGCTCAAGTAGGGTTAATGTTTTTAACTCTTGCATTTCTTGTGCCCCTCATACCTCTTTGATTTCTAAGACTGCTCTTATAGAAGAGAACATACTGAGGCTGACAGCACCAAGCATAGGCAATTATTTCCACAGGAGATTTTTCTGATGTCTGTCAGTGCAGGTGCCATTCCTATTTAATTTTTAATAGAGAGACAATGCAATTAGTTTTACCCTGTGTCCAGTGCCATATGATGTTAGAGAGTGTCAGAAATACAATAAACTTTAATTGCATAGCTATCAATAAAAGCACAGGCACAACCTTCATGCCTTGTAGGTATTGCTTCAAAATGTGGATTCAAGTCAAAAATGTAGCCAGCAAATTGACTATTACATCATTGACAGTGATCATTTAGTTTTAATGATGTCTAAACTTGACATGTTTCCTTTAGGAAAAGCACGACAATTCCAATCAAAGTCTCAAGAATGCCCACTTGGTTAGTGGAATTACCATCAAATTCCAAATCTTATTATTCTCACAAAAAAAGAGTTTGGAACAAAAATAAGCTCCATAGGGCACAAAAAGACAAAAGGCATGTTGTCTGAAGCAATAAAGGCAATCCAAGGCAAAACTCAAACCCAATACAAAAATACAAAATCCAAGGTGAAGCCAAAGCACAAGGTCACAAAATCCAGTAAATCACAAAAAAGCCCAGTAATCAACAAAACCCACCAAGTCCAAAGTGCATTCACAGTGAACTTCAATGGACTGTGGGCTACCCCCTCCTTTACAGGGCTGTGTGCAGTGCCTTGATAGTGATGGGCTGGAGGTCCCGCCTCCTGAGGAACCACCCTCAAATCACATTTGTAGCAGTTTGTACAAGACCTCCAAGGACACATACCCAGATATATTGAAATTGAATGACCAACAAATGTGACGTAAGCAAACAAATGAAAAATGTAGAAAACAGACTTAAAAACAGCATTTCAGCCGCATGGCTGAAGCATAACAAAAAACAGAAAAGGTAGAAATCATATAATGTTAGCTATAAATATTAAATTATTTTAATTTTATTATTTTATTAAAAATGACTTTTCTGTGCCATTAGTGTTACTTCATCACAGCACCAGAACACTGGGTTTGAATCCTAACCCGGCTGTATTTGTTGAGTTTGTAGGTTCTGCCAGTTTCACTTTCTCACAAGGAACTGTGGCATTCCTCCTAAAGATATATTCGTTAGATTGACTAGTGACACTATATCAGCCTACTAACTGTTATCCCAATCCACGCTTTATTCTTGCTTTGTATTTCATGCTACCAAAATAAGTATTGTCTTCCTGCAACCCTATATCTAGATTATGTGGATTCACATAGTGAATTAATGGATGCATGGCATTCACAACTGCAGCATCATCTACCTTACAGAAGAACTTTAATAGCTTGTCTTGAAACACCATTTCAGCATTTTTCAAGATGCTATACTATGTAACAGGTTGGTAAAGGATTGCCAAGACAGGAGGGTCATGGAACTGGCACTCAACAGATACCAGATTTGGCTTCTTTGTACTTTTAAAGAGAAACCTATACTTGTGATTGGAAGCCAGAATGTTTTTTTTGTAAAGAGCCCAGCATGCCCTGGGTGCAATGGAAGAATGGCAGAAAGCCAAGTGTGTCTTGATCTTTAATTAAAAAAGTACTTCAGGAGAGGAGGGATGCCTAGTGCTTCTGGGATGCAATCAGCTGGAACAACTCCAGGACTCCAAGAATATTTCTGGCCTTGAAGCAACATATTGGTCGGAAGTCGATCAAGAATGGCAGGTAAGTGAGATAGAATGTTGGTGTTTGAAGGACAGTGGCTTTGAAAGATTGGCAAGTGGGTGAGCCACCTCTTTGACTGGTTATGGTCCAGAAACTGAATAGTCAGAGTCAGAGAGGTGGTTTGGCCCTTTTTTATTGTTATTTTGCTTAAGCTTTATACTGAAATGCCCTAGTCAGGCCTCTTCTGGAGTAGTGTGTACAATTTTGGTCTTTATACTACAAAAAAAGACATAGCAATGCTAGAGAAGGATGTGAAATTAAAATCTTAGTCAGAGGGGAGAAACTAAGACGATTCCTGGACTATAAGGTATGAGCTATGAGGAGAGATTGAAGGAGCTGAACCTTTAAGGTTTAAGCCAAGAGTGATTAAGAGGTGACATGATTGAAGTGTTTAAGTGAAAGGAATAAGTACAGTGGATTCCAGAAATGACTTTATAATACGTTCTTCAAAAAAATACAGGGACATATTTTGAATCTTGTTAAGGGCAAATTTAAACATTAGCTGTATTTCTTCACAAAAAGAATCATAGGCACATGGTGACATGATCTGGCTTGAAATTATATATTTTTTACAGTTCCTTTGTCTCCTATTTTTATTTTTCTTTGTTTCTGGGGTTTGCAGACCAAGGAATCCATTGGTCTTATGTATTATGAATCATTTTTAAGGATTTTGAAAATACATAACACAGTAGAAAGATCAGCATTGTGCACTTCCTAATAGGCAAAGACTGTGGATTCTAATCCAAAAGTCAAGCGCTCTTTTTAGGTAAAGAGTTTTGCATTCCTGGTTACAAAATCTTTTCTGTTCAGATGAATATAATTTTGACTTGGTTGTGGGTCTGGTTACATGCTACTTCCTGACTTTTGATCTTCCTGGAATGTTTCCTGACTAAGATTTTAGTTTCACATCCTGAACTTACATTTTAGTTTCTTGTCTTCCCAGTAATGACCTTGGCTTGTTTTGTTTATTCCAATTTATTTTCTGACTCCATCTTTATTATAGACACTTCTGCCATCCTCTGTAGTAAACAGACGTGGAATAAATTACCATGCAGTGTGGTAGAGAATAGAACTTAAGGGACCTTAAGCTCACAAAACTATGTTTGTTATAATCAAGTGAACAACAAATATAAAAAGAAGTGATGGCATCCAAAAAGACCCACAAAGCAGGCAAAAATCTTCATTGGGCTGTCTAGAAACAGGTCTAACCTCAGGAAGCATCTGCCTGCATAGGATCAAAAATGGGGAGCAGGCATTTAAATGTCCCAAAATATACAAAAAAAGGGAAAGAAACTGTGAAATCGCTAGCTTGTTGGAAAAAAATCCAACAACAAATCTTATTTTTGTAATTTTATGTAATGTTATTTCAAAAAATTAACATATATAGCATACAATGAAGCAAATAAAATTTGCATGACATACAAAAAATAACTTCAACAACCTAAAAACAAGAAGTCACCCCCAAGTGAATCTTTATAAAGAAATTAATTTATTTGCAATGAACAAAAGATAAATGAAAATAGCAAAAGCAAAGCAAATTACAAAAAGGTTTGCCTAAAAAGACCACAATCCAATAATCAAAATCCAAAGACTGATGCAAAAAATCCAGACAATGGAAGATTCAGTATGCACAGCTGATGTACTCAATGATAGTAAATGAACCACTGAGGGACTCACTCCCAGTTTGAAATATAAGGCTGATGATGGTCCTTCAGCAGTTCCATGGTGGTATTTTCACCTCTATGGGGTTCCACAAATGGAAAACAAGGAACACAAGAGATCACACTGTACATAAATATTAAATAACAAATAAACAGTTCAATATTAACACAAATTAAATAACCACATAATAAACAAATGAAAATAGTGTTTTGTCACAATGAAAATGACAAAAAATGGAGAATGAACATACCCTACCCCTAACCCTACCCTTAACCCTAACCTCGGAACAAACCATGACAGTAACATAACAATGAATGTTGTTTTGGAGAAATAACATAAAATTGGCAAACTCACCAGGCTGAATGACCTGTTCTCATCAGAATTTTCCCTAATGTTTGGAAAAATATCTTCATTCCTTCTGCAGACACTCCAGTTCACCCCAGATCTTCAGGCACCTCCCTTCATCCATCAGTAATTATATTTACTTTCAAACAATTATATTTTATGGGCATGTTAATTCTATATATGCTCCAAATTGTTTTGTGTAATTATTTTGTTTTTTTCCACTATAGCAGCGTTTCTTAACTACTGAATCATGACAGGCTGTCGACAGTGGCTCACGAGTTGTTTATTGTTGTGCTGGGCCACTAAGTGTGTCAAACAAGGGAATCATGGTGGGTCACCAGCCCAACAATTGTGCTCAGTTTCCCCACAGCTGTGATGAGTTTGCTTGATTCACCAAGATGGAATGCTGTGCAGAGTTGCCCCCCAACCTTTCAATGGTGCACTATTCAAAGACACTTGCATGGTAAAAAGAGGGCTGCCATTCCAATGACAGTGCTCAGTCTACCCACCTCTCTGATGATTAAGCTCAATTCACCAAGGTGGAATACTCTGACACATGGAACCCCACCCCTCATCTAATGATTGCACTCAATTCACCAAGGGGTTGGTGGTTTGCAAACACATTTTCATAGGATAAAGTGGGTTACAACACTAAAGAGGTTGAGAAACACTGCACTTTAGTATGTTTGCTGCTGTAGGCATATATTTAACAATAAATGGCATTGTTTGCGATTTTCTTTTGGCCATTATTTGAGGACCTTAAGTTCAGCTTTCACAGTGTAAATAGATGCTCAGCTGTAAAGACATAAATGGCGCAAAGACACCCTCAAGGTTGCACAGAGCACGATAACACATCCCACAGGAAATAAAGCAAGTAACACAATGAAGAACAGGAGGTTTTGCATAGTGTAGTGTGAAAAGCCAAAAGTCTCATGGGATAGATGATATCTTGAATTGTGCATTGGAAGAATAATTTCCAAGGGTACCATTGCAGAAGTGAGAGAATAGCAGTTTGTTTAAGACCTCCTAGCCAACAGGGGGCAGCATAGACTCGTTGAAGAGTAATGAGAGGGAACTGGCAGTAGGCCTGCATTTCTCAAAAGAAATATTCAGCTGATTGGCCCTCTTTGAGACTGTGCCTTTAAGAGCTAACGAAGACTCGAGTTAAAGGACAAGAGGAACATTTAAAAGGTTTTCTGCTTCTAACCATAGAAGTGATCCTGAAGCATGGCTGTAAGTAGTCATAGTAAGAGGCTACAGAAGGCAAATCTAAGATATTTCAGTGTCGTAAAAGAACAAGATTGGTGGTGAAAGGAGGGTCCTTTGTAGCACTTAAATAATGAGTAGATGGGTGAGCAATTCCATGGGGAAGACAAGGGTTCAACAGGTTCAACACCTTTGTAGGAAGGCCCATAGTAGCAGAAGGAACTTGTTTGCTGTTGGTTTACTTTGCTCAATCATTTGTCTCTTTCTTGTCAGTCTTATTTTTAACAAACATGGCGTTTTTATTATCTGTGGTCTCCTTGACATCATTACGATTCCTTTCACACCATTTTTGTGAGTCTGGTAGTGAAATGTCGTCATTCTTCATTCTCCATGACAGTTACAATTGACAGTTTGCTGCTGCCTTTCTTTAAAAACTCATTCCACAGATGGTTTCAAGACACTTACTAAGGGACCAACAAACAAATCAATAGGTTCACATATATTTTAAGACAAAGAATCAAACAGAAAAAGATAAAAATGCTCAAAGACAAATATTTGAAAAGGGATATTATGTTCCAGAGTTCATGCAAGGGTCGTCAGGACAGCTCTAACTCAAAAGTGTCAAAATGGAGTGGAGGAGCAAAGCAAACTTCTAAGGGGTGATGGACTTCAGAAGGAGCAGGTGTGGGAGCTTGCTGGTTTGTGCTCTTTTTGTTCCTCACTCAGATATGTGATGTGTTTCCCATGAACCCATAACAGTTCCCTTTTCACTTCACTTGCTGTAACCAAGGCTGCTTTATTAATCCTGCGTCCAGTTTCAGTTGCACCCTGCTGCCAAAAAAATTTTGCTCACAGCCTTCAGATGAAAAGATTAAGGCAATGATAGTTTCAGGATTAAGTGGAACTTAATCTTGTTAGCCAAGTGTCAAATAAACCTGCTGTCTGTGGAGCAGCTCATCCTGGAACGCTGTGCAAATAGAAAGAAATCCGTTTTTTAACTGCCTCAGCAGACAGATGACTCCCTGCAGATAGGCTATAATACACACTGTAAGTCACTTTTTTAGGCAGCATTGTGCAACATTACCTTTATTAAACTTTCATAAGTCTGGAGTGCTAATTGCACTTTCTGTAGAACTGCCTGTGAGGTTCTATCATTTGTAACATCCAATAAACCTTTTCGTCTTGTATTTCAGATCTGCTCCCTAGATTTTATTCTTTTTAATCCCAGGCCCCTCCAATGATGCTGATTCTGCAGTTCTGCCTATCAGTTAATTAAGTCAATTACCTTACAGTATGAGTTAATGCCAGACCCCTTTGGCAGGCTCTTCCTAACTTCTTCTATATTTTCCTGTTGTTTATTTGTATTTGAATTATCTTGTAATGCATGTTGATCAATTGTAGCTTTGTAAAGTGCATTGTGATGGTCATACCTCTGTGGAAGTCACTATATAAAATAAATTGTTACACTGTAAAGACAGTAAAGACAGACAGCATCCAATTGACGTTTGCACATAGAAAATGTGAGGACTTACAAACCACCATCATCCGCACACCTTTCTGTGTTCTGACCTTGTAATCTGTTATTAATTTATTTGGATTATGGACATCAATAAAAACTTTTTATATCTTATACCAAGGCTCCTTTAAGAACTTTTGTTAATCTAACTCTACACCTATGGCTGAGACTGATAGAGCATAGTTTTACTGTCCAACTTTGTGTTTTTATTCATTTATTGCAGAACCAACATTAGAAGGTGATGTTGAGTGGACAACTGAATCAGTCATTGGCAGCCCTCCTGTGAATCTGAATCACTGGAAATCAGCTGTGATTTATAGCAATATAGAGTTCACTCTGATTAGTATTATTTAATTTAAGTTTATCTTCATTAGGGATTCCCTTGTTCTTTAATTGTATTTTCAATTTTACAATTCCTAAAACAATTTGAGTTAGACTAGAAATATATGCTTCTGTTGATGTTAATTTTTCATGTGATTTGCTTGTTTATTTTGTTGTTTAATTTTTTTTTTTTTTGCATATTGGGTATTGCACCAATAACATCATCAGCTGTCATGCTGATTGTCAGCCACATTCAATGAGTGGGCATAATTGTAGTTCAGTCTGTGAGGCCAGGCCACTGCTCAGCTTTCTAAGATTGGGGCCTGCTTTGGTTACTCATCTAAAGTTTTAATAAGGACAGATGTTTTTAAGAAATCAAATCTTTAAAAAGTTAGCAGTTCAGGAGCTTGACCTTGGCTTGCCCTCAACTTTGTTATTTCTCTTGCCCCTTTCTTCTAGATAGTATAGCTGTCAGATTGATTTTCCTTTACGAACTTTGCTGACTATGATATCATCGTTCTGTTATTTTGCCTCTCCCACCTGGTAAAATGTTCACTCTGGAGTAATATGTACTTTATTCATTAAGACAGATATATATGCACCTTGAGGTTATTAATATCATGAAGACTGTAGACAAGATAAGGTTGCACATTTTTATACTTCTTTCTCTTCCAATTATAGTATACAGACAGGCTGGTAAAGTTCAACATCATGTTTATTGTAATGTGTACAAAGAGCAATGAAAATTTAACTTGCATGTCTCCTCGAAATAGTCCCAAAAAGGTCACACACATACATACAATCAAAAATTTACTGCAAACAAATATATACCATATATGTTTTATATATGCTATATATATATTAGGGGGCTCTGCCCCCTGCTCGCTTCGCTCACCCACCCCGGGATTTGGTTTACCGGATATACAATTTAAAGAGATTGTTATTTTCATGGGAATTGTTACATATGCATTATTTTCACTTTTACTTTAAAACTTTTGTAAAAACAATACTTGTCCTTCATTTCCGGCCCCGGGCATGGTTACATCTCTTTCTCGCATGATGTATAACGCTGCTCATGTTGTGAAAGGGGGGGTGGGCAGCTGAACACACGCTAAGGAGATGCCGTCAGATCATCTGCTGTCTTTCTGCTGCTGCTGCTGAGCTGCCTGTTCTGTTTGTCGCGCTTTGCGTCGATCATTTCAAAGCCTGTGCAGCAGCTGTCCTTTTGCCACTTCATGTCTCTGCCACTCGCATTGTGAAAGGGGGTGGGGGCTGAATGCATGCCAAGGAGAAGCAGTCGGATCATCTGCTGGCTTCCTGCTGCTGCTGCTGGCAAGCAGCGTGTTTTGCTTGTCACTTGTCGTTGTTTTAAGAGCTGGGAGCACATGATGTCTGTTTGCCAAACGCATTCCATCATCTGCTTGGTTAGATGTCTGTGAACTTGTTTTAAATGTTGTCTCACTGTCTTGTCTCGGGGGACATCAAATTGTCTTTGCGTGACGTTAAAGTGTCTCTCTCAGGATGTTAAATTTTCTTTCAAGAAGATCACGTCTCATCTCCCTAGTCTCCCTCCCAGGATTTTATTTATAATAAATTTATATATGTGTGTGTGTGCGTGTTGATAAGTTGTGATGGCTGGGGGGCACCAGGAAGCCCCAAACCCCTAACACAACAATACAAACAGGCCTGAGTTCAAAATAAAGGGGTGTTTATTACACAAAATATGTTTTTACAAAGAATGCATATGATATCTCTCTCTCTCTTTCTCTCCACACTCCTCGCCAATCCTCCAGTCAAGTGTTGCCTTCCCTCCTCCCAGCTCCGACTCACCTGAATAAGGCAGTGTGGCCTCTTTTATTGAGCACCTGGGAGTACTTCCAGTGCCAGGGCTTCACCCATTGGAAGAACTTCTGGTGCATATGGAAGTCCTAAATAGTAGGGAGTGTAACTCCCTTTAGCAACCTCTTGAAGCACCCACAGACCCCAGCAGGGCTGCACTACTGGACTACAATTCCCAGCATTCCCATCTGGTGTCCAGAAAAGTATCAATATTTAGGAATGCTGCTATCTATTGTCTTGGGATATAAACAACCCCTAGAATCCTTCACTGTCCCTCTCTTGGCCGGGATATCTATCCATCTACCTAGAGCCTCCCATTTGGCCAAGGTACCTTTCGCTCAATTACAAATGATTGTAATGAGCTATCTTTTAGAATGACAAATGCAAGACATGTTATTACAATGTGCATATAAAAAAGACATTCCATTAAATGGTGCACTGCAAACGTTAACACTGAGGTCTACTTGTCATGGGTGAATGCTTAGATGGATAGCACAGCTAGTATATATGTGTGTATGTGTGCATATATATATATACATTTATCTTTTTGTAAAAGAGAACACAATGACAAGAAGAAGGCTTGGGGATTCACACCCATATATTGTCTGAAGTTTTTCTCCGTAGAGCAATCACAAAAGACTGAGTCCAGAATGGAACTGACAGGGAAGGGCAAGGAAAAGAAAGGTGGTGGAAAGGGCAGGAAGTGAGATCAGCAGGAGGGTGTGGCCTGGAGAAGGAAGTGGAAATGAGTTAGGCTGTAGTCAGTCTTATCTTCTGTGGTTCTGCAGAGATACCCATTGCTAAGCCCATAGACTGCCTCCCATGCGTACGTGTGTGACAATATGTATATATAGCCATGTACTGTTTGCCAGAACGGAGGAGTCAGAAAAGGGACTGCATGGGATGGCTGAGATCTTTAATAATCTTGTTTGTCTTTCTAAGGCAGCAAGTGTTGCATATGTCATAAAAAGAAGGCAGCTGGGTGCTGGCAATATTCTCTGCCGCCTTTACTACCCGCTGCAGGGATTCCTAAGATGTCAGCCATTTGGAAAACTTCCTGTGTTATGCCCTCTTCACTTAATCAATAATAGTCACTTCAAGAAATTTACAGTGCCTACAAAAAGTATTCATCCCTTGGAAGCTTTCACATTCTATACGCAACAATGAATCACTGAATTTAAATTAGTTTTTTTGACATTGATCAGCAGAAAATGACTCTTTAATGTCCAGGAATCTCAAAGAAAAGGGAATTGAAAAGCAAAAGTCATGGGGTGGAGACAAGAACATATCCAAGTCACAGAATATCTGTTGGAGTCCAGTTAAATCAGTCATTAAGAAATGGATAGAGAATGACACAGTTGTAACTCTGCCTTCAGCAGGCTATCCAGAACAACTCAGTGATCATGCAATAAAAAAACTAGTGAGAGAGGCCACCAAGATACCTATGATAACTCTGGAGGAGTTAAAAGTTACAATGACCGAGACTTGAGGTGCATACAACAGTTGTAGCCCTGGTGCTTTGCCAGTCACAGCTGTAAGAGAGAGTGGCAAAGAGAAAGCCACTGTTCAAAAATGCACAGGACATCTCGGCTAGAGTCTATCAGAAGGCATATGGCAGATTCTGAGGTCAGCTGGAATAAAGTTGTATGGTCTAATAAGACTAAAATTAAGCCTTCTGACTGTCAGACTAAACACCATGTTTGACATAAGGCAAACACTGAACATTATCAAAAACACACCATCCCTACTGTGAAACATGGTGGTGGCAGCATCACGCTGTGGGCATACATCTCTGCAGCAGGCACTGAAAAACATGTGAGGGTAAAATGGAGTAAAATACAGGGAGATCCTGAAGGAAAACCTGACGGAGTCTACAAGGAGCTTGTACCTTGGGAATTAAAGGTTTGTTACTTGACTTCATAAAGGTTGTTCACTCCTTGTGCAGCCTGAGACAGCTTGAACAGTTTTGCAAAGAAGAATGGGGAAACATTGCAGTGTTAAATGTGAGATGTTGATGGAGAAACCTGTGCACAAAAACTCAAGGCTGTAATGGCTGCCAAAGGTGCATCTACTAAATACTGACTTGAAGGGGGTGAATGATTATGCAGTCAGTTATTTTGTGTTTTTTATTTGTAATTAATTTAGATCACTTTGCAGAGATCTGTTTTCAAGTCTTATTTCTGTTGATCTATCAAGAAAACCAAATTATATTCACTCTGATGCAATTTTATATCACAATTAGTATTACCATCAAAATATACAAACCAGAGATGCACTGAAACATTTTTTTTATTTTTTATTTTTATTTTATAGCTACTGCACAGAATGCTAGTTTTTCAGCTCCAGTATTTTGTACAAATCCCTGTACCTCATGCATAACCTTTAATTTCTCTTTAAAATATTAAAAAAAATCACCACATAGTTAATTTGAAATGCAGTGGTGTGAAACACTTGATTAACTGAGCAGTCAACAGTATGAAAAAGAAGAAAAGAAAATCATTTAGCAATCCATATTTCATCCACGTCCGCAGCAGAGACATCTTTATATGTGTGTAATAAAACAAATAGTAGGTTCACATCACAATTCTTTTTTGTCATGTCATAAAGAGGCTGGTTTCTGCTCTTTGGCATAATGCTCCATTAATATATGAATTCTGAATAAAATGCACATAAATGGTTTCATGCAATATGCTTGAGAGCACTCTAATCCCTGTCTTAGGAGAACATCTTTGATCTGTTTTTTTGTTCACATCTATCTATCTATCTATCTATCTATCTATCTATCTATCTATCTATCTATCTATCTATCTATCTATCTATCTGCCCGACGTATTCAGTATCATTATCAACTTTTGTGCTACAGAAAAATACTAAAGCCATATAGATTAACATCAGGTTTTATAAGGATATTAGTTCTAAACTTCTGAACTATTTTTCATCTTTACTCTGACACACACACACACGTACACATACAGGGAAACTAATTCATCTGCCATCTTTCAAGCAGTAAAATCAAGGAAACGATGCTAACATTTATCAAATGCTTCGAAAAGAGTAACGGGAATGTCATCATTTGGAATAAATAACAGCGCACATGATGAGGAAAGCTTTGATAAGCATCAGGGTAATGCAAGCGACTGCAGTGTGGTAAATCTCACCCATAACAGGGCACAATTACTCATTCATTAAGTCATTTGCTATGCATCAAATGTCCTGCAAATTAACTGACCATGTATATATAAATCATCTGTTTGACAGCAGAATGGAGTCTCTAAGGCAGCAGGAAGGAGGGCGCATTTTAGCATTACCCTGACCTGATATAGTTGGATTAGAAGCAGTTTGCCAAAAACCAACATGAAAAACTAATTAGAGCTGCTTAGTGACCATGCTTTTGACAACATTTCCATTTCTAGAAATATCTATCTACTTAAATACAAAGCAAATGGAAGTGATCTGTTGGGGGGGAAATTAAGATGAACACAAGGTGTGTGTCTGTCAGCGCAACATAATATTTTTAAGAATACAATTAAACAGGAGAGCCCCAAAATTTGATTTACTTTATTTCCAACACAGGTGGATTGGAATTTAATTTGGTGAGGTTCACGCAAACGAAATATCCATTTGCAAAATAAAGTTAACAGTAAATGTTATCCCCAGCAGCACTCAAGACTTAATAAAAATGTTAGACTGTTCAGCCAATTTTATACAAAATGTGTTTTTAAAGAATATCACAATATTCTTCCACTGTTTATGCAGTATTTTTCTGCTATACTGGCTTAGGCACTGGAGTTTAATTCCAAAACGTGCTGGTTTAGTTCCCACCTTTCACTCAATGTGTGACACTGAGCAAGTCATTTAACATGCCAGTTCTCAAATTGTACAAAATATCTGTAAACAACTGAAATATTTTCTAATAATTCAAGTCACCTTGCATAAAGGCATCAGCTAAACATAAAATAATAATAACAATAATGATAATATTAAGACTATGAGCCATTTCAAACCAAAAGCATATACTGAACCTTCACTTGCTTGTATTTTCCTAATCCACATATTCTGTTACAGTGGCCAAGGGATCTGTAGTCTGTTCAGCAGTATCAGCTACATTCTGTTCAGGGCTGGTGTCTGCCTCATGCTGGATAATTTGGAACAGCTGCCTCCTCACTGTGACCCAGAACTGAAAAAGCAGGTAGTAAAATGGATGGCTCAGTGAATGAATGGATGGTTCTTGGTTCACAACCTGACAGCACAAAGTGAAAAGATTTACAGCAGAGTCCAATTCCAAACAAGAATTAGCCTTTGATTAAGAAACAGGTTATAATGAAAGCCAGTGGCTATCCAGACACTGAACTGAGTAGACCTGGTGTCATTTATCTTTCAAATAATTAAAAACATCGGGTTACGAATTTTTATTTATCTATATATACCAGAGGTGTGTACTGTATAGGGAAGGGCCCACTTTTAGCTTTTAGCAGTATCCCTGAATAGGACAACCATTTTTAATGTGAAGTCTATATATATACACAGTATGTGTTGTGAGTGTTTCGATGTGATCTTTGGCCATGATAACTCACTCCAAATCAAAGCTAATTCAGTTATTTGTATCATACACTATATGATCAAAAGTCAGTGGACATCTGGCCATCACACCTGTAATGAGCTCAATGGAGATGCCATTCCAAAACCATGGGTAAATAATGCAGCTAAAGCTGCTTCCACTGTTCTGGGAAGGCTTTCCACAAGATTTTGGAATGTGCCTGTTGGAATTTGTGCCCAATCAGGCAAAAAAGCATTTGTGAGGATTGGATGAGAAGTCCTGGTAGGCAATCAGCGTTCCAACAATCATGTGAAAGGCATATAAGAGGGCTCTGTGCAGACTACTTAAGTTCCTCCCCACCAAACTCATCAAACCAAGTCTTTATGGACTTGGCTTGGTGCACAGGGACACAGTCATGGCTGAATAGAAAAGGGCCTTCCTGAAATTGTTGCCACTACGTTAGAAGCGCACAATCATCTATGTGTCTTTATATGCTGTAGCATTAACAGTACCCTTCACTGGAATCAAGGGGCCTATAGTCTAAATCATGAAAAAACCCAGACCATTATCCCTCCACCACCATACTTTACACTATGCAGTCTGGAAGGTAGCATTCTCCTGGCATCTGTGAAACCCAAGTTTGTCTATCAGACCACCAGATAGTGAAGTCAGAGAACACTTTTCCACCACTCCAGAGTCCAGTGGCAGTGGTTCACCACTCCAGTTGACACTTGGCATTGCACATACTTATCTTAGGCTTGTGTGCAGCTGTTCAGCCATGGAAATCTAATTCATGAAGTTCCCAATGCACAATATTTGTGCTGATGTTACTTCCAGGGCAGTTTGGACCTCTGCTGTGTTGATGCATCAGAGGATCAGAAATCAGCAGCCCTGCTCTATGAGTTTACATGGTCTGTCACTTCATGGAGCTGTTGTTGCTCCTACTTCACAATAATTAAACAACAACAGCGACAACATTGTATTTCTTGTGGACTCAAAATCACATAAGGAATGCCTTGGTAGGCTTTAACAAGTCCTGTTTTGGACAGCCTCCAACCTTGATTCCCCAAGAAGACAAGAAAAAACTCCCAAAAAAACTTTCTAGGAAAAAAATATAGAATAAATTATGGGAAAGACAATTCAGAGAGAGACTCCCTTCCAGGTTTGTTGGGTGTGCAATGAATGTCAAAGAAATGGGTTAAACACAATACCCAAAACAGAATACAAGTAATCTTCTACACAGAAAATCTATGCCACCTCAGAAATACAATACAAAAGTACAAACTACTTTGTTCTTGCACAGTGCTCCTCACCAAGTACTGCGACAACTCTCCAGGTAAATAACATTTATTTATATAGCACGTTTTCATACAAATTATGTAGCTCAAAGTGCTTTACAAGATGAAGAAATAAAGAAAAATATAAAAATAAGATTAGGCAATGCTAAGTAGGTAGAATATCTAAATCAGTCCTATTGGTTCTCAGGCTTCACGTGGAAGAATTAGATGATGATGGCCATGTGGACATCTGGCCTTCAACCCATCAAAGTAGGGACTGCATGGTGCCTTGATCAGGTGATGGTGGCGCAGATCACCACCACAGAAAACCGGAAAAAGAACAGCAGAGAAAGTAGGGGTTAATAAGGATCGCGGAGCCTTGATAAAAATGATAATTAAATGCATATACAGAATGCAAAACAACATCCGTCCATCAGTCAGTTGTAGAACCACTGCTAGATTGTAGAAAAGGAGTCAGACAAGCCAGACACAGTCAGAGTCCTGGAGACCTCGGCCAACAAGCTGCTTCCCCCCCTACTGGCCTTTCTGCACTGCTGGGGAGGCCAATCTGTTGAAAGGAGCCTTTTGCCTGATGATTCCGGTGCTCATTTATCTGAGATGACTTTTCCATGGCAGGGAAACAACTTGGCAGTAGAGCAGTGGCACCACGTGCCACATGAGAATACCGAGAAGCGAAACAGGAAACGGAAGGGTTAGAAACAGTTTATAAATATTGTGTTGCTTTTATTTTAGTACTAATGACTAAAACAGAGATGCAGTGTGCATAGTTAATCAGCAGCTCTACTCAGGGTATGCTAAACTGAAGTAGTGAGTCTTCAGCCTGAATTTAAAAGCTGAGACTGAAGGGATATCTGTAGCAGGCAGACCAGCATTTGGGCCCTGTAACTCACACTCACAGTTGACCAGGGCAGATCTAGCAGACCAGAAATTACATTTACTGACTTGTGGCCAAGGTGGCATCCTATGACAGTATCGTGTTTAAAGTCATTGAGCTCTTTGCTTCAAACCACTCTACTATCAGTGTTTGTCAATAGAGATTGCATGACTATGTTCTTGATTTCATGTGCCTGTTAACAATGAAACACCTGAACTCAGTAATTTGGTGGGGTGTCTGCATACTTTTTTGGCCATACAGTGTAAGTTGCTAAAAGCGTATTTATCTTGAGAGAAACTGCTTCTGTAGATTTTAAATTACCGTATATACTTGAGTATAAGCCGACACGAATATAAGCCGAGATACCTAATTTCACCTACAAAAACTGGAAAAACTTATTGACTCGAGTATAAGGCTAGGGTGAGAAATGCAGCAGCTACTGGTAGTTTCAATAGTCAAAATAAATATCAGTAAAATTACCTAACATTAATTGAGGCATCAGCTAATTAATTGAACACACAGCCTGGAATGAGTCTCACAGAGACTGCACAGCACCACACAGAGTCCACAGCAGTTCTTCTACCGCCCGCAGACCAAACCAGATACAGTGGAACCTCGGGTCACGACCATAATTCATTCCAAAACTCTGGTCGTAACCCGATTTGGTTGTGACCTGAAGTAATTTCTCCCATAGGATTGTATGTAAATACAATTAATCCGTTCCAGACCGTACGAACTGTATGTACATATATTTTTTTAAAGATTTTTAAGCACAAATATAGTTAATTATACCATAGAATGCACAGCGTAATAGTAAACTAAATGCTTTCTGTCGGGTTGGCGGAGGCAGCAGGACCTGACTTGAATATAAGCAGAGGGTAACGTTTTTCAGCACATTTTGGATGCTGAAAAACTTGGCTTATATTCAAGTATACGAGTACACAGATAATAATTGTGCATTTCTAACACACATTGGCCTGCAGTACTTTATTGCTGGAATCATTGATTTGTGTAAGAAAAGCCATGTTCTGGTCATATTAAATATATATTGTTATTATGATTATTATTATTATTATTATTAAAATTAAGATGAACTAATTTACGACCTACTGATCTGTTATGCATGCACTGTAATGAAATATTAAAAAAAAAAACTGAAGTCATTTATTATTTAAATGTGCTGCATACCACAGAGGACTCAAAATTGTTTTGGAGTGCCTGAATGTTGGAACAGAAGGTAACAATTAAAATCCTAAACAGTTTTGCCTTAAGCGTATTACTAAGGGACACATATTACATCAGAAGGGCTCGGATGAAAACACAATTGTTTAAAAATTGAGGTAATTACTTTGTGCAAAGGGAACAAAAAGAAATCAAACAACTGGTGAATATGATTTTTTTTGCTTTCAAAAAAAGGTGTTTATTTTTTTCCAAATTAGCTTCATGCTGAGTACATTACTAGACAGATTCATTTGGTGTTGTCTTTCACTGCTACTTTAAATTCATGAATGACTCACAGTACTATTACTTGCAGTCTCTAGCGAAGCGTATTCTTGTATTCTTTACTTCGGAGAAAAAGCATTGGAGGCTTTAGTGCACACACCACTGGTTCTGTGGTCACTTACTAAGCTCCGGGAGAATAAGCATTGCAATTCAGACAGCAAGCAACATGTGGGGAAAAAGAATTAAATTTATGAAGTGCTTAGTAGCTTGTCTACAAAGAATATGGCTGAGTACTTACAGTGAATAATAATCAGGACACATTGGCCACGGGAGAGTGCCCGCATGCTCCAAAACATTTTTAAATGAGAACCTCTCAAAAAAATCATCACATGGCCATGTATGGCATACTGAGGGTAATTTACCTCTTGCATTTTCAAAAGTTAACATTATATCAGTCTTTATCTCAATAATTAATAAAAATAACCACATGAGCATCGCTAATTAGACTGAAGCCACAACTGTTAACTTTTTAAGGATTAATCTCACTGATCTGCAACCCAGCCTTTTAAAAATTGTATTACCTGGCGGCTTTTACTGATGGATGACACAATAATTTTTTAACTTCATTTTGCAAGAAGGGCCTTCATCCTATTCACCCAAACAGCAAACCCATAAAACCCTTCCATCAGTCTGGCTCATTACCTTATTAGATTAATGACATAAAACCTCATTCACCCTCTCTGTTAAATCTCTGAAGAGCAACCAAAAATAACATATTGTATTTATGATCCCACTAGCTTTATAAGTCAACTTTATTTTTCAGTTCACTTCTCAAAGTATGACTACAGTCAGTGTGATTTGCTCCTGTGATTAGTGTGAATAGGCAGCTCAGTGCTTAGTGCAAGGATTCTGCCAAACTAATGAGTGCGAAAAGCAGGATAATTACTTGAGAAACAGGCCAAGATATAACACAAAGACATGGTCTAGAGCCAAGCCAAGGGTTGCAATATCAGAAAAGAACTGAAGAACAGAGTGCCAATTCAAAAAATGTGTCACGAAAATGGAAGTCAAGTGACTGATATATTTTATTAATCCACAACATTAAATCACAGTGGATTTAATCTGGCTTTCTTTAAACTGATCAACAGAAGTTGAAGAGTCAAAATTAAAGTAAAACTGATCTTTGCAAATTGGTCTAAATTAATTACAAATATAAAACACAAAATAATTGGTCACATAAGTAATAACTCCATTCAGATCAGTATTTAGTAGATGGCGGCTCTGACCTTCACCCTGTGTCCATAGGTTTCTCTCTTTTTTTGCACATCTGGACACTGCCATATATCTCTGTTCTTCTTTGCAAAACTGTCAGGCTGTCTGGGGGTCATAAGAGTCCAGCCACAAACTCTCAATAAGATTGCAATCTGGACTTTGACTCAGCCACTCCAGGATATTAATATTGTTGTGTTTAATCTGTTTCTGAACAGCTTTCACTTTTGGCTTTAGGTTGTTGTTTTGTTGGAAAACAAATCTTCTACATCAGACTTTCAGCCAGGATTCAATGTATTACCCTCACAGGCTTCCCAGGGTCTACTGCAGAGAAGGATCCACACAGTATGATTCTGCCACCACCGTGCTTCACGATTAGAATGTGCATTTTTGATAATGCAGTGTTCTGCTTACCCCAAACATGTTGTTTAGTCTTATGGGCAAAATGCTCAATTTTCGTTACATCAGACCAAAGAACCTTCTTTCAGCTGACTTCTCTGAGTCTTCCAGGTATCTTCTGGCAAACTCTAGCTGAGATGTCACATGTGTGTTTTTTTTTTTAATAGTGGCTTTCCCTCTGCCACTCTCCTCTAAAGCTGTGACTGGTGAAGCACACAGGGAACAGTTGTTGTCTGCACAGACTCTCTAATTTCTTCCACTGTACCTTGTCCTTTAGAGTTATCTTAGGTCTTTTGCTGGACTCCTTCACAATTGTTCCTCACGCACAATCACTCAGTTTTTGTGGACAGCCAGCTTAATACAGAGTCACAGTTGTGCCATACTCTTTCCATTTTATAAATGATTGATTTAGCAGGACTCCAAGGGATATTTGGCGACTTGGATATTTTCATGTTTCCATCCCCTGACTTGTGCTTTTCAATCACCTTTTCATGGAGTTGCTTGAGTCTTCATTGTGTAGAGTAGGCCACTATACTGACTCACCACAAGCTGGACCTGCTAGATTAGGTGCATTTATATTATAATCAATTAAATCCTCTTGACTACAGGCTGATGATCTCTATTGAACTACCTGTGGGACTTCTAAAACTAATGGCAAGTGCCAGTGATGATGTTTATTTTGGTGTGTCATGTTAAAGGGAATAAATACTTATCTGGACAATTCCCAGACAGGGTGCCAGTGAATACACTTACACATCAGGCCCGAATTAGCAACTCTGACCCTCCTAATTGGTATGTCTTTGGACTGAGGGAGGAACCCCATGTGGGGTAAACATATAAACTCCATGCAGGGACTACTGGAGATACAAACCCCAGTCAGTCTCCTGGTGGCAAGTCAGCAATGTTACCACTGTGCCTCCATGCCGCCTGGTAGGTGAAATCCATGTCGTCTAATCCCTATACCTCATTTACAGTCTCAGTAATAATGAGTGATATAAAAATGTGTGTACTTAGAATTAGTGAGTTACAACCAGGCCCTTAAAGTTCAACAAATTGCTCCTTTTAGAGTTGTTTATTGTAATAAGCAGGTGTTACATTTTACACTAGAATGTTGTGTGTGAATTCTAACACACACAATGCATGTTCACAGCGTGAGACCATTCTTAGTTGTGTTGTCATTGAATTCTTAGCTTGTAAGCATGAAGTATCAATGGCCGGGAAGTAAACAAATTAAAAGAAAAAGACATCTTGCAGTTAAACTAGTGAATGTTACTGTTAAAACTTCAAAGAAGTAAACATTGTAAATAGCATTTAACTAATACGACACCAATACAAGAAAAGTACATTAGGGAATGCAAACTGTACATCCTTTATGGTTTCAGATCCAGCTTCTAAACTGTTAGACCAAACTGCCTACCAGAGCTATGTAATGCTGGGAAGAATCGCCAATCCACCAAAGAAGTGATAGTCAAGATATAGGTGGTGTCAAATAAAATAAATGGGAACAAGAGAAGGGGATTATTTATGGATATATACAGTATACAATCATAGACCAAGAAGGTATAACACAAGTATCAAATAATAATAACAAAATGATATCAAAATTTTGTAAAACAAAACATAAAACTCTAAAGTCCTTGATTTAATAGAATATAAAATCCCTTTCCTTTAAATTGCATAATCATGGAGAACCAGAGTCAATTCTAGCAGTGATACTAGATGATGATGCCAGTTCAGCACCGGCCACACGCACACACCCACTTTGAATCACTCATACAATAGCATTTTAGAGTCAACAATTAACCTAACATGTCACTGGCATCTGCAATTAAGCAGGAGTACCTGGAAAAAAAACACCTGGATGTTGCATAGTGGATAATACTGCTACCTTGGAGTTTCTCTTTGTAGTATTTAACATTTTTTTCATGTCCCCATTGGTAATCTGCAAGCAATCCTGTCTCTCCCATATCTCAAAGTCAGGCTGATAGGTGACTCTGTGTTGCTTTGCTATTAATGAGTGTGTTTCGTTGGAGGAAAGGACAAGGAACTCCGGATGCCTCAAATCATGTTCCTTTCTCTTTTTTCGGTACAGGATCAGAAATTTTCTAAGAAGGACATAAGATCAAAGATCGTTCCCAGAAGTGAGTGGAAGTTTACCATGACCCTGAAAGCATGCAACAATACTGACACCATTTCCACTCATATATTCCCTGGACAAGGCAGAACTTAGATCAGACTTAGAAAAGGCAGTTCACTTCCAGTTTCTGTGTGAGAAGCACAGCAGAATTTCAAAGGATCCCTAACTCTACAACTTAAGGAAGTAATGAATCTGGCACAGGATTCTGAACTTAGTCATTTATTATTTAAAGAGAAACTATTGGACTTTTTATTTGAAAGAAAGCCAGCTTCATTAGCTAGATGTGGATTTGCCTGACTAAGGTCATTTTCCCTAAATCTTTTGAAATTACAACTTGTTAGTGAACACATCTCAATACCCAAGGTTAGAGCCTGAAGTAAAAATGTGGTTGTCTTGGCATACTGATCAGCTCCCTGTTGACAATATGCATCTATATTTGTATTCTATTATATCTAATGCATCTCTTATAATCTGTTACCATCATACATTATTATAGTTTATCTTAATTTAAAAGAAAAAGACATCACAAAACATATTTTGTTCTTTTTCAAAAATTTTTTTTGACTTCTACAAAATATATAATAAAAAAACAAAAATATAAATGTAAATATAGATATTATTCTTGGCCCAGGGGTCCTCAATCACTGTCCTGGAGTGCCGCAGTGGCTTCAGGTTTTTGCTCCAACCCAGTTGTTTAATAAGAAGCACTTATTGCTCAAGTGACACTTCTGGTTCACTTTAGTTGCCTCCCTCGTTAAGATTTTAACCCTTATTGCTTATTTTTGTCTTAAACAGCTGTATTCTTGGTTTTTAATTGCTCCTAATTAGCAACAACATGCAAATGACAAAAGATACTCTCATTTCTCCATTTAGCTTGTTACCATTTACACCTGTGTGTATTTATTATGCACTACTGGGTTTAATTAAATACTTGGAAGGAAACTGAAGAGAAAAAAGTGAAGGACTGAGAATTACTCATCCATTTTAGCCTTCAAATCATTTGGATAATATCCTTAGAAAGGGGAAGAAAATCTAGGATATGAGAATTACCTGACATAGCAGAGTTAAAGTACTAACAAGCCATGAAATTAAATTATTGGCAAGAATTGCTTTCTAATTAAAAAACAGGGCTAGAACAAAAACCTGCAGCCACTGCGGCCTTCCAGGACTGTGATTGAAAACCCCTGCTATAGCCCAAGTCATTGGTTGCAAAGGTAAACCTACCAATGTGTCAAAATAGGCCTTCCACACATTGTCAATGTTGTACCATTGAAGGTGTCCACTATCATTAGCCTGACACTTTTCTTTTCCCGCCAATTGTTTAGGTCCAGTTATGAGAGTCTCTGTTTTAATTTCTAGCCAAATTAGAAAAAAAATGTTCTCCTTGATAAGCAATCCATGCTCCCCTAAGAGAGTGCTCCATGGACACAACCACACCAATCTGACCCTATTAAATTACATATTGAAATATGGAACTTGTCATCTCTGCAGTTTCCAATAAATATTTTATATAATAATAGGTGAAACTTGTAAAAATAAGTTCAGTAGAATAAAGCTGAAAAAATAAATAACTGAATAATTACAGCAGAGAACGCAAGACAATGTGTCCCTCAAGGAGCTTGGCTGTAATGTTTGACTTGAAGGGATAACTGCATACAAAATTCTTGTCATTGCATCTTGCTAATATCTTTGCAAATCAACCCCAGACAATCTCACTCAATAGAACAATCATGGAGTTATTACCAATACATTAAATATTCAAGTCCTTAGGCAAAGAGTTTTTAAGACGCTGTAATCATAAGCAGGACTGTCTCCTTGGAGACTTTTACCATGTCAGCTCAATATTAAAATGCTACAAAAAGCAGAAGACGCTGGCCTACAGAGATTTGCACAGATGGCAATATCCTTAGATTTTCAGCGGCACTTTATTTATGTGTATTTTTTGTAGGAGTTCTAAAACATGAATTGAAGTGCTGAAGCTCAGGATTGAAGGTGGGGTTCTTTCCTGAGAGTAAACACTTCTTGAAAGGTTTCAAAATTCATCTTTGAAAAGCAAAGCAGGGATAAGAGTTCACTGTGAGTGATTAATACAGTGTGTTGGCTGAGAAGCTAAGAAGTTACAATTAGAGGAAACTTTAATAACCCATCTACCTATTTTACAAAGCCACGTCTTCCAATAGAGGGTTGTTGTTAGCCAGTTCCTATCCCAGCAGCATTGGGTACAATCCTCACTGGCTTTTCAGGTTATCAGGAGTGCACCTTCATACACCCACACAGACATATACTATACTAATTAGTCTTACATTCATACTGTATCTTTGGAATATGCAAAGAAACTGTTACAGCGATTAAAATATGTTAAGAAATAAAAATATGCAAAAGAAAATTTAACTGAGAGTGAAGTACTAAACAAGTGCCTTTTTTTCTGAAACATCGATTTGTTATAGTCTTTTGCTGTTGTTTAATTTACTGTCCATTTGTAATATCTAGCATAGTAATAATTGAATGATATAACTGCTAATTGAGCGAAATAATGTCATGCACATTTTTAACTTAAAGAAAGGAACAGCTTTCTGGAAATAAGTCATTGTAACTCACTAACGTTTAAGCTTTGTAATCTTTAATAATAATTTCTGTTAAGTTCTCCTGGACATCTGTAAGGGGGATGTGACCAGAGTGGACGTAATTTTATGTGGACATGTCAATAGCAATGTTTTAGTTTGTATGAGCTCCAGATATCAAAGACAGGGACATATTATATTATATTATATTATATTATATTATATTATATTATATTATATTATATTATATTATATTATATTATATTATATGAGCACATCTTTCAAGGAAGAAACCCTGGCAGTTTACAACTTACCTGTGTATCCTTTTCTTTCTTGTTTCTCTAAAATTGGAGAGGATACTTACATGCAGGAGCAAAACAACTGAACTAGGTAGTGGATTATTCCTGAGCTGCTTCATTGGTGAATACTGTACCCAGCTGGTCCGGGGGTATGCCAGGGGCTACAGAGCTGCAATACGTAGAGGCTTCCATACTGCAGACTCTCTCTCTGCCCTTTTTCTTCCTGAGGAGAGGCCATCACTCTCTGATTCTCTCATGGTCTCCCTTTGTAGATGGCACGCTGAATCAAAGGATATGCCAAATCAATGTCAGAAAGGATAGAGAGCCAGCCTAGCAGCCTTTTGTTGAGACGGTTTTATTAACACTCACTGCTTACATTTTGGTCACATTATCTATACTAATAAAAGGCAAAGCCCTTACTGACTGACTGACTGACTCATCACTAATTCTCCAACTTCCCGTGTAGGTAGAAGGCTGAAATTTGGCAGGCTTCATTCCATACAACTTACTTACAAAAGTTAAGCAGGTTTCATTTTGAAATTCTATGCGTAACGGTCATAGCTGAATCCTACTTACGTACATATATACGGCCATAGCCTGCAGCTTGGTCGCCGTGTGAGGCGGAGTTGCGTCCCCATCACCATACCTCCCACGTAGTTGGCTGCCTGCCTATACTGCGTTAACCATACCCACGTCAGCAGCAATCCAATAGACACGCTGCCACTGAGAGTGAGAAATGCAGCTACCTGCTCCTGTGGACTAGGGAAAAAGGAAGAGACATTTTTAACACATGGACTCTCACCCAGGAGGAAGCCAATGTACTGAAAACTTATTATGACTGTTTTGAGGTGTTTGTCATGCCTAAGATAAATACAATATTCGCGAGATACAAGTTTAATGAGAAGACGCAGGGTATAAACGAGACTTTTGATCACTTTGTAACGGAGTTAAAATTGCTGGTGTAGGACTGTGCTAATGCAAATGAAGATGAGATGGTCAGGGATATACTGTACTAGTGTTTTGCACAAACTCAGCGAAAGTGCAAGAGAAACTTTTAAGAGCCAGGTCTGAGCTAACATTAAATAAAGCCGTGGACATCGCAAGATCGCATGAGATAGCACAAGCACAGCTGAGAACTATCGATGCATGTACTCCGAGCGGCTCATGTGAACTGAATGTGAACGCAGTACACACACAACAAGCAAGAGCTCCAAAGAGCGCTGAACAAAAAACGCATTACACAATTGACAAGGCAGCAAAAGAATATGAAGCGCAGCTACTGTGGAAACAAAGCACACGGTGGAAAAAGTCAATGTTCAGCTAAAGGAAGACAGTGTAAAAAATGTGGTAAATTGAACCACTTTGCTAAAGTTTGCAGGACTGGGAAAGGTAAATCCGTGCATGCAGTGTGTGATGTCTCAGATAAAGAGGAAGACGAGCTGTTTATTGATGCAGTAAGAAAGGAACAACCCTCTGAAGCTGAACAAGTCTTTGTAGACATATCAATAGGAAAGCAAGGTGTAAGGCTTAAGTTTAAATTAAGTTCATAGACATGCTGCCGCTAAATATTCGCAGGCAAATCCACAACTTAATACCGGGAATGCCTGTTAAACATATTAGATTCACGAGTACCAATTTGGGTATTGAACACTTCGATGAATGAAACCTGTTATCTTTACAACGGTTGACAAACACGGAATGTAACTTGAACACAACACATCCTTCAAATACGAACCTGATTGAAAGAAATAATGATAATCAAATCCTTGAGTACAGCAACACTCATAACAGTCACAAAACAATTACATTGACAATCATATTACGTTATTTTTAAAATGTTTCCTTTTCTTTTTCATAACTTCTATAACACACTACTTCTCTGCTGCGAAGCGCGGGTATTTTGCTAGTCTATAATATATGAATAAATGTGCAGAGAACAGCGACTAGGCTGATTCCAGGGTCACAGGGGTTTAATTATGAGGAAAGGTTAAAAGAGCTGAGCCTTTACAGTTTAAGGAAAAGAAGATTAAGAGGTGACTTGATTGAAGTGTTTATATCATTCTTTGTGTAAAGAAAATCTTCCTAACGTTTGTGTGAAATTTACCCTTAACAAGTTTCCAACTGTGTCCACGTGTTCTTGATGAACTCATTTTAAAATAACAGTCTCCATCTACTGTAGTAATTCCCTTCATAATTTAAACACTTCAATCAAGTCACCTCTTAATCTTCTTTTCCTTAAACTGTAAAGGCTCAGCTCTTTTAACCTTTCCTCATAATTAAACCCCTGTGACCCTGGAATCAGCCTAGTCGCTGTTCTCTGGACCTTTTCTAGTGCTGCTATGTCCTTTTTGTAGCCTTGACACCAAAACTTCACACAGTACTCCAGATGCGGCCTCACGAGTGCATTATAAAGCTTGAACCTCTTTGGACTTGTACTCCACACATCAGGACGCTATATAACCTAACATTCTGTTTGCCTTATTAATGGCTTCTGAACACCGTTGGGATGTTGATAGCATAAAGTCCACTGAAACTCCTAAATCCTTCTCATAAGGTGTACTCGTGATTTTCAGACTGCCCATTGTGTATTCAAACCTAACATTTTCATGAATAACACCTAAACAGAAAATAGGGATAATATGAATACGTCACACAGATAATGACCGAGCCAGGAAAATTGTGAAATTTCCATCTAATGCACCCCTGAACATACTTTTCAAAATTGTTTAAACCCATGCCATTATTTTAAAGTTCAGTAAAACTTTTTTGTGTGATTTCAGATTACGTACAATAAGCAGCTCCCGTGAAGTTCCAGAGTTGGAAATAGCACTCATAGTTAGGATTACATCCTGAAGACTAAGGAATAAAGTTATGAGATCAAACACATGAGAGTAAACTATTAAGAGCCTGGAAATATCACTGAAGATTATTTTGTGCAATTCAGCCTGTCTTGACCTCCTCTTGTGTATTCAGCAGTTAGCTGTCTGTAGACATGAGGCCTTGGTAACAACATTAAAAGCACTGATTAATAGGACAGCTTAATCATTTTAGTCAATTTTCTGAAGAGCGTGAGAATATGACTGGGCATAACATGTCAATAGCTGAGTACATCAAGACAGAAATGTTGGTGTAGACAAAAAACAGCATGAAATTAAAAAAAAAAATTAAGAAGAAGAACAAAGGAGCAAATCCAAAACAGGCTATCTGACTTTGCTCCATAATTAAATGTACAACACAGTCCATGTGTGCATGTATTATTCAAAAAAATTACCACCCATGCAATAGCATTGTCAGGATTGGGCATCTGTTAATTTGTACTTTTTTCATGTAGATTATCATAACCAGGAACAGGTTGAATTAAACAATTTTGATAGCACTAAAGATTTCAGGCAATAGTATATTAAATTGCTAATTTGTTTGTAAATGAGAAAGCATCACTATAAAATAAATAAAAAGTAATCTGCAAATTAGAGACAACCCTCAACAACCCATTTTAATGACAGGGAAAATTAATATTAAGAGATATTTCAAAATGTAGTTTAAGATATCTTAAAATGAATTTAAGTTATCTTATAAATTTAGCAAATCCAGAATTTTATGCACCAACCTTAAAACACAAAAACATGTAAGACGTGCACCCTGGAAATAAGCCTCCAGATAATACATCATGGTCCAAAAAGTCCTCTGTAAATAATTTTGTGAATCCCAATGTATAACAAACAGATTCTTTGCTGTTAATGATACAAAGAATTTCAAAATAACTTCCTGCTCATTTTCAGATATCTCAAATGACTTTCAAGATATCTCAAAATAACTTCCTGCTCATTTCAAGGTATCTCTATTGCATTTCAAGATATCTGCAAATAGACAGGAAGTCCCATTAATACATACACAATTTTACAGGAAGTGATTTTGAGATATCTTAAAATGAATTTCAGATATCTTAAAATGTAGGCAAAGTCAATTTGACATATCTGAAAATGAGCAGGAAGTTATTCTGAGATATCTGAAAATGCATTTGCCTGAAATCCATATGAGATATCGCAAAACATATTGTACATATCTTTGTAAAATGTAAAGGAATATATTTAGAGACTTTTGGAGACCATTTTCAGGTATCTTATAAGGTAAACTGCATTTTAAGGAATATGAAGTTCATGATGAAATATCTGTAAATGGTAATTTAGCATGCCACACACTTCCCACCCACATCTAGAGCTTCATCAGTTTTCTCCCTAAATTTCAATAACAGCAGGCTAGAAGATGCAATATATAGTATTTTGCAGGGTAAGTTGTACAAAAATGATCAAAAGCCAAATCACATAGAAAATAAACATTAATATTCACTGAAAATAAAACTTTTGAAGTCCAACAGCCAAACATTCAATCTCAACAATCACACTGTCCTAGAAAGTGGCACAGAACCCATAACAACCCCCATCACTGCCTATGGGAGTGCTGCACGCCCTCAGTACTCCACGTTCCAAACCTGTGTTCAAAGGCTGAATAAGGAAAGATTTGTGCCATTGCATGATGAATATATGGTACCCCAGAAAAGCAACAGAATTTAAAACCTATCAATACTATGCCTCAAAGAAAGGATTCGGGATCTGACTTTTAGCCTGTTAAATGATGAGCTGTTGTCATCACTTACTGTTTATGCAACCAACACAACTGCCATGACTCAACTAGGAATTATGGGATGAACACAGATAGAAATGGTGACCTAGTCTAATCTAATCTAATAAAGTGGAGGCATCCAGATGAGAGCAAAACAACTTTTTAGCCAATGTGCAATTATTTGAAAAAATACAAGACAATATTTAGGCTCCACAAAGGAATGGATGCTTTTTGTTTCTTTTAAACCAGTCTAACTGCTGAGACACCACCCACCACAGTACTCCCATATGATTTTTCTGTCTTTTATATGTATCAGACTGAACTATCAATTTCTAACTTTTTATAAGGTCGCAGTTTAGATTCCACGTCAGCACCAACAAAGCACTGAATAATCTTTGCATTATTAATTTACTGATAAACGTAAGTAGGCAAATTTCTGCTTTTGTCATAAAGGCTCAACCACTTCCTCAACTTTCACAGATATCTGATGAAAGCTGTTGTTCTTGAACTTCTGTAGGTGCACAATAGAGTCTGTCCTCACTGCCTGCATCACATACTGCTACTGCACCTGCTTGGCTGCAGATAGTAAAACACTGCAGAGAATGGTGAAGGCATCATAAACTATTACTGTCACCCAGCTGCCTTCTATTTAGGAGGTATAGAATATGTGCGGCCATAGAAATGAAAACAGGACTATTAAAGTCCTCAGCCATCCTGCTCAGTCTCCCCTTCTGGCAGTGAGTACAGGGCATTTGACACTCACATCAGCAGATTCCAAGAGTTTTTATCCACAAGTTGTAAAATTCATAATAGCAATAAGTCATAATAACAATAATGTATTTCGTTTTGTATATATATTGCACATATATATATGTGTGACTATAGACTTAACTGAGAGTATGATGCAGAGCCAGGGGTTTATGAAAGGTACAATGCCTTTTCTGACTCTTTCACAAACCACCAGAAGGAAAGCCCTAATAGAGCTTCCCTGTCAAACCACGCCCTGCAGACCTCACTTCCGGTTAAGAACCTGCCTCTTCCTGTCCTGCAAATATAAGTTCCGAGCACTCTAATCTCCTCCTCAGTCACAGTTCTGACACAGTCAAGCTACTACTGCTGGTTGTGTTCCAGACAATATACAGGGTATCTTTATATATGATATATGCTACCTTGGCTGTCTGTCCAGGATTTTAAATCACCTGAAGCTCGCAAACCGTTTGACTTATTGACCTAAAATTTGATACACATATACTATCTGATGTCTATTATCTGATTTTGGGGTGATGATTGACCTCCTAGGTTATTCGTCTTTTTATTTTTATTTTATTTTATTGTAGAATCAACTCTTGGCAGTGGCCAGCAGGGTGGCCATGCAGTGCATGCATGCAGACACCGTTCTCATTCCTACCACCTTTGCCATCACTTCACCTACCTCTTCATATCTTAATTCATTCTTGAGGCAGACTGAAAACTTAAGTGCTGGCCTAAGTGAAAAATTAAAGAAAACGCACTAAGTAATTGCAACACAAACACTGACTTAATCAATTTTAACGTGAAAAGATGCAGACGAAAGAAGAGAAGAAGCTGGCCGCTAGGGTGGAGAAAAGAAGAGCTGCTCAGGAAGCAGCAAGCGCATCAACCTCTGAGCAAACGAATGCTAAACGTACAGAGAAAGAGGATGAAAACTATGAATGCTCAAGTCAAGTGTATTCACTATATATATATATATATATATATATATATACAGTGGAACCTCGGTTTCCGAGTAACTTGGTTACGAGTGTTTTGCAAGACGAGCAAAATGTATTAATAAATTTTGACTTGATAAACGAGCGATGTCTTGCAATACGAGCAGTATGGATACACTTTGTCTGCTGAGTGTCATGTGATCACAACTGAGCTGATGGTTCTTCTCTCTCTCTCTCTCTCCTTATCTCTCTTGCTCGCAAAGCGTCTTTTTCTCCTTATCTCGCTTGCTCACAGTGCAGTCTCTCTCTCTCTCTTGAGGGTAATTGTCTCCTATTCTCCGTCTGAGTCTGTTTGCCTCACTCATATAGTCATCATCTGTACGAGCGTATACTGTTTACTACAGCATTGTGACTGTGTGTGTGTGTGCGCGCTGTGAAGTGCGAGTCCCCATCTTGCCCCAAAACACGAAGCTGAGTCTCATTACTTTAACAACACCAGCCGCCTGCAGCTTGAAACAGCAACAGCGCTGTTATTTATTGCAGCAGGATGTTTATAATGTTTCTTGTATCACCCATTGACGGCAGGCGCTTATAGCATGTCTGTGATCTTTTTGAATGTGCTTATACGGCGAACTGCTACAGCGCTGGGAGACTGCGATTGCTTTGGGACGCTCTTCCGCGTGTCGTCCAGTTGGGTGGAATCCCACATGAGTTTAGAAACTCACTCACACCAGCCATGATTCTTTTTAAAGGTAAAGTGCAGGTTAATTTGTTTTATGTATTTTTACTTTATATTTTGTATTAATCATTTTTATATGAATAGTTTTGGGTTGTGGAACGAATCATCTGAGTTTCCATTATTTCTTATGGGGAAATTCGCTTTGATATACGAGTGCTTTGGATTGCGAGCACGTTTCCGGAACGAATTATGCTCGCAAACCGAGGTTCCACTGTATATATATATACACACACAGTGGAACTTTAGTTTGCGAGTAATTTAGTTTACAAGTGTTTTGCAAGACGAGCTAAAATTTTTAATAATTTTAGACTTGATAAACGAGCAAGGTCTTGCAATATTAGTATGGATACGCTTTGTCTGCTGAGCGTCATGTGATCACAACTGAGCTGATGGTTCTTCTCTCTCGCATGCGCACATGCGCGTGTCTCTCTCTCTCACGCGTGTGTGTGTGTGTCTCTCTCTCTCTCGCGCGCGTATGTGTGTGTCTCTCTTTCTCTCTCTCTCGCGCGTATGTGTGTGTCTCTCTCTCTTGCGCGCGCACGTGTGTGTCTCTCTCTCTCTCTCTCTCTCTCTCGTATTCTCTCTCTCTCTCTCTCTCTCGTATGTGTGTGTCTCTCTCTCTTGCGCGCGCACGTGTGTGTCTCACTCTCCCTTTCTCGCGCGTGTGTGTCTCTCTCTCTCTCTCGTGTGGGTGTGCGTGGGTGTGTGTGTGAGTGTGTCCCTGACTCTGTCTCTCTCTCTCGTAGGCAATCATCTCCTATTCTCCATCTGAGTCTGCGTGCCTCACTCATATAGTCAACATCCGTATGAGCGTATACTGTTTACTACAGCATTATGACTGTGTGTGTGTGTGTGTGTGTGTGTATTCTGTGTATTTGGTTTGCAAACACTTTAAACAAATAAGGTGCTTCTTAATAGCAGTATTCCCTTAATATGGTGGCAGAAAAAAAATATTTCTTGTAAATCTCAACTTAAACATTAATGTGATTAAATCAAATATAAAAGCAAAGCTATTTGCCACTGCCAGGGCATTAACATTTTATCTAGTTTGTTATAGAAGGGGCCCGTGGTCACCGCCAGGCGGCACCCCACTTCCAGACCATCATCTGCCACATCCAGCCGAGGCAGGAGCCCGGCCAGGACGCCCAGGAGGACCGGAGGAGGGCCTGTACCTCCGCCAGACCACGAGGGGGTGTCCACCCTGGTTATGTTGGTGGCCTCGGGTAAGGGGCATAGAAGTCCAGCCCTGTAGGGGCCCGTGGCCACCGTCAGGCGGCGCACCGCTGCCTAAATATCCCGAGAGCCCAGCACTTCCGCCACCCCAGGAAGTGCTGGGGGGAAGACTTTGGGAGACACCCGGAGAGCTGCCGGGAGGACAGCCGGCACTTCCGCCACGCTGGGGCGTGGCCAAGGGAGGAATGCCCGGGAACACCTGGTGCTCATCCGGGAGCTGTATATAAGGGGCCGCCTCCCTCTAGTCAAGGGTGGATGTCGGGTGGAAGTGGACAGAGCAGGAGAGAGGACTGGAGGCGGCCAGGAAAGAAAGGCACAGGAACTGTGAGCTTGGACTTTGGGGAATCGGTGCAGAAGGCACTGGAGTTTTGTGCACGTGTGTAAATAATTATTGTAAATAAATAGTGTGTGGTGATGAACAATATGATGTCCGTCTGTGTGAGTCCGGGCCAGCATTCACAATATATATATATATACACACTGTATATACATACATTACATTCAGAAAGTATTTAGGTCCAGTATTCACTTTTTCATGTTTTGTTATGATGCAATTTTGCAGTAAAATCAATTAAATGCACTTTGTTTTACTTAGTAAACATTACTTTAAACTTCAAAATGACAAAGCAAAAACACAATTTTAGATTTTTTTTCAAATGTACTTAAAATAAAAATAGAAATTTCACTTTGACACAAGTATTCAGACCATTTGCTATGACACTTCACATTTGGCTCAGGTGCATTCCATTCTATTGAACATCTTTAAGATGTTACTACACTTTGTTTGGAGTCCATCTCTGATCAATTTGTTTCACTGACAGTGATTAGAAAAGGCATTCACCCATTTGTAGAAGGTCCCACAGTTTACAATGTGTATCAGAGAAACATCCAAGCCATTAGGTCAAAGGAGTTTCCAGCAGAGCTTAGAGGCAGGATTACATCAAGGCATTGACCTGGGCAAGGCTACAAGAATTTTCTGAAAGTTCCCCTGAGCACAGTGACCACTATAATTCATAAACTGAAGATGTTTGGAACAGCAGGGACTGGGGGACTAGACAGGGTTGAAGGAAAGTTGAACACAGCAATGTACAGAGATATCCTTAATGCAAACCTGCCCCAGAGTGCTTTGGACCACAGACTTGGGGTGAAGGTTCACTTTCCAACAGGACAATGACCCTAAGCACAATGCAAAGACAACATACGATCAGCTTAAGGACAACTCTGTGAATGTCCTTTAGTGGCCCAGCCAAAGCTTGGACATGACCCCAATTGAACATTTCTGGAGAGACCTGAAAATATTTTTCCATTGATGGTCTCCATCCAATATGACAGAGCTTGAGAGGATAGGCAGAGAAGAACAGCAGAAAATTCCTAAATCCAGGAGTGTGATGCTTGCCGTGTCAATCCTAAGAAGACTCCAACCTGGAATCGCTACCAAAGGTGCTTCAACACAGTACTGAGTAAAGGGTCTGGATACTTATCTCAGTGTGATATTTAAGGTTTTTTCTTAATATATTTTGCAAAAAAATGTCTAAAATCCTACTATCCAACTCTGTGGTGCTGAGTGTTGCTTGATGTGGGGAAAAATTCATTTAAATGATTTAATGTTATGCTACAGCATAACAACATGTGAAAAAAGAGAAGGGGTTTGAATACTTTGTGAATGCACTGCTTGTTTCATTCTATATGTGTATGCTGTGTGTGTGTCATTTGCTGGTATTGTATCACTGTGACAAATAAGAGGAGACATGCAAGTAAGAATTTCGTTGCACTATGTACACAGGAAAAAAATTTTAAATTTAACATGGCAATTATTTTAATTTTTATTAGGTGCTATAACAAAAAACTACGATTCATTTGGAGCATTTCATGTTACCTTTTCATTTATATTTCTATGGGTTAGAAATTATATAAAAAAACAGACTTTCCACTACTACAGTGTATACTAAATATGTTTTCATTCCATGAAATGAATGCTACCTGGTAAGTCTGTTACTACAGTTCTTTTTTTGCTCCAAGGTATTCTTTGCATTTTTCTACTTTAGTGTATTGTACATGTGTTTTTTATTGCTTTTTCACTTGTATTGAAAATAATTTCAGTTTTAAATTGTCAAGCTCAGTTCACAAAAAATGGTGAAGGATTTAGATATTGCAAATTTAAATTTGTTATTGGTGTTAAAAAACTGCACCCAGTCCCCCAAAAAGGTGTAAGACATCCCCGGCAAATCTAATAGAAGTATTGGTTTTATGCTTTCTACATGAAGCTCGACCTTGTGCGCTCTATGCATACTGTATGACACTCTGTTTAGTCTGCCGAAGAAAATGAATAATGAGATCTTTTAATAGTGGCAGAGGGCCAAGAAGTCTTATTTCCATGTAATAGCCCCATTCATAATTAATTATTCATAGTTTTTATTTGTACAGATCTTTCATAGATAGAACCAGCAAAAATATGTCAGCTCTGCAATTCAGTGCCAATGCCACGGTAGCAATTGTCAACTAAATCTGTCATATTATTACAGGTTGTAGCCTGTAACTAGATCTTCTAAAATTCTGTCATTTTCACACTTCTAAACTAATCTTTTTTGCAAATATGTTTTACTAGACTGACACACAGGAAGTTTTTCTTTCTGACATGTACATTATTTGTAAATGTTGAGGGAGTTCCCATAGCATCCCTCAACCCAGAATAATGCAAAGGAAATCAAAGTATTAGTCATAAAAGGTGCATTTATTAACTCAAAAGGAAAACAAAGGAGGAATGAAAAAAGTGGGCACAACAAAGTAATAAAATGAACAATGGAGCACAACACACCTACTGCCTATCTGAGCCTGCCTATACAGGTATCAGGACCGACCACAAAGCGTCACACTAAAAAAGTTGCCTACTCCACTGTGGTGTAGCAGGTCCGCGGCTACTAAATAATCCATTTGGCTATGTCAGTCTCCTTGGGCTCGATCTTGCATCCGCGGGGAGTTGATGGAGTAATTGGGGCAAGTCGCACCTAAACTTGAGGGTGTGATCATTCTCAATTGCTTAATCAGCTTCCTGCAGTGCGTGATTGAGGCGCTGTGCCCACAGAGCTGTATAAGAATGGGCCGGCACAAAGAGGAGAGGGAAAGGACAAATAAGATGGAATAGGAAGAAAGGCTTCGAGAGCAAGAGCAGCATAGGGCAGTGAAAGAGTGGACGAGCCGGGCAGTGAAAGAATAAGGTCAACGCAGTCAGGGGTCCTGGATGGAGTGAAGGATTGGCACTTAAGGGACAGATTGTGCCCAGTGAATGGGAGAGTGGGTACGATCATGGAGGAGTCCGCCCTAGGGATCCGAGGGACAACAACAAGTGACTTACGGCAGTTTAAGTCTCTCCTACTGAGCATGCCTTGGGTGAGCTGGAGAGACTGGGAAAGAGCTGTGCTAGTCTGGTGTGACCCTAAATGTCTGCTGTAGGTTTTAATCTCATTTTAGCCTTGATTTAAACATTTTGGATTTTACGGATTATTTATTTATGAAGATTTTGGAAAAACTGCACTATTTATTTGGCCACTTTGTTTTAATAAAAGCACTTTATGCACTTTGTACCTTCCTCTTGCATCGTTTGGTGTCCTCATTGTCCAGTTCAACTGGTTACATTATTAACGGTGTTGGGTTCGAGAGGGCCCCTGAAGAGAACTGGGAGCATTGAGTAGAACCCACATCATCACATTCACTTTCCAACTTCTTCAATCTCTCTCCCTCTCTGAGTTTTTTTTTTCAGTCAACTGCTTCCCCTCACTTTGCTTCCAATTCTACACTCTACAGAAAGGTGGGATTGAGAGAATTAACACATCAGCCCCGTGTCAAGCTTTGAATTACCTCCAGCGGTAGGAATAGCCTTTGAATGTCCTGTGACTGGCTCCTAAGAGCTCCCTCCTAGTGTACAAGTACATGAAGTTTATTGTTTGTGGGTATATACCACAGCTTGTGGCAGCATAACTATTTAATATTTATTGTGAGATTTAAGAGGATACAGAGATAAACAGACCAATTCCCAGAGCAAATTCAGGATATCAAGGGCAAAACACAGAAGACAAAAATAAACCGAGTACCAAATTGAAGGGGAGTAGCAGGGGTGGATTAATGAATTGGCTCCCTGACTGAATGTGCGGCCTTGTCTGTTGGGGACAAGGTGAGTCATTTGATCAATTCCTTTAACTAAATTTCCATAACTTCCTACGAAAATTACATTTTCTTAATTTACCGATGTGCTTTACATTACCTGCAAAGAACTAAATATTATGAACTTTTGTGCTCTCTCGCTCTCTATCTATTAGTGATGTGCCATGAATAAACAAACTAGTTCTTTTATGCTTGTCTTGGTCTCTGAATGAGTGTACTGGGTCAGTGATGTTAAAGAACAAATCTTTTTGAGGCATGCGCAGAGTGTGCTACGTTTTATATAGAATTCTGCAACAGTCTGGAGCTATCATCATAACTTCACTTAATATGGCTGCTGTCTTCAGGAAATAGCCTATCAGTAAACTGTTTTGAGCAAAACGGTCATGATGAGAACTAGCCAATGACTGACTTGGTAGATGACACCAAGCACCTCCTATTGATCAGTTCATTCCTACTGAGGGACTATGACCATCTCAGTACACTGACTGATTGAATAAACCAGTATGTCCCACTACTGATCTGGAAAAGTTCATTCATGAACTGCAGACAAGAGATTTGCAGTACAGTACACTCGACTAGGTCATCAAAAGAATCGGCTTGTGTACTGGACTGCAGAAAAGAGACTCAATACATTGAATTGCAGTTCACTTCACTGATGATCTATGCACAGGAGATTGCATCAGAAAGGACATGATATAAAAGAGGGAAATCGCAGGAGATTAATCCAAAACTGAAACTAATTTTATTTAGTTATATTTCAATGTTCACACGCTGTTCTTCTATAGTGATGTGTGCACTATTCTAAGGTTCTATTTGTACAATTTTTTATTTTTCAAAATTCAATAGATTATTATTAGTATTATTGTGCGTGAATTACTTATTGTGTTGCTTGCTTTTTATATTGTTTGTATTGTTTGGTGGTCAAAGTTGTTACATTGTTAGAATACTATTCTAGATTTTAAACTAATCAGTGATTCAAAGATTCAAATCGTTTTGGTGAACTGAAAAGAATGAAATTACTAAAAAGAATCATTTTGGCGTGTTGTCGAGCTACAAGCTGAGTGAGCGAGAGGGCAAGTGCAGTACCGCAGGCGCGAGAAAGGCACAACAACCCCACACCACCTAACCAACATATACAAAAAGTGCATTAAGAGCAGTGGCGAGACAGAGAATATAGGTTTAAATTTAACAAATTAGTGATTTATGCGCAAGGAACTGCAGCAGAGTCAGTATGTAAAAGTGGTCATATAATGAAATTCATACTTGCATTTCTCCTCAGAACAACTGGAGAAAAATATTGACAGATTCTTAATCTATATATGGAACAATATTCTGACACTATTTGTTATGTTACACTATTTGTAAAATAATAGAAAATTTTAAATTGTTTTAATCAACAACTGCAGTGGTTAATGTTCTGTTGGGTGATTAGGTACATCCAGTGTTAACAGCGTAATGTCAGGACTTCTCTTTTTTATCTTATATCCTCCCTTGTATCTAAATTATTTTATGTTTCATTTCACAAAAAAGCCAATTTTCAAACAAAGGGAGTGCAGATACTATTAGCTGGCAAGTCATGAACAGACATTTAGTTGGTTCTAAAACCTCATTTTGTCCATGTTACACTCTTACACATTCATGTTTAAAAGGGTTTGGCCAAGTGAAGCATCGAAAATGATGCTGCAGAGCAGGTGAGAGGCAGAAGGACAATGCAGCTGCAGGAGTATCTGAGGGGCAGGAAGACAGGGTGGAATCTGAACAGCCCGTGCCTTCATGGCAACAAGTCCTAATACCCCAAATTTGCTGTGGCTACAGGATTTCCTCCAAACCAGCTTCCTTTAATTGGGCGGCTACTGCTAAGGTTGGTTGCTGCATTCATCACATAACGAACCACCCGGATTGCAACGGGTGACACCTCAGCACCACACTGGCTGGAGTGCTACTAAGAAAGTGGTTATATCCAAATTTCAATCTTTTTTTTGCTATCAATCCAGAAATTACAAGCTGACTGTACTCATTTTTTGTTGAATGGAGCTTGAGTTTTTGTGTTAGACAGTTTCTAGATTTATAATGATTTGTTATTTTTAATGTTCTGGATATTGAAGCCACTGTTTGCAAATAAGGACATGTGGATATCACTGAAATAGTTATTCTTTGCAATTGTTGTTCACCTTGGGGTCTGCTGTGCTTATCATCAGTTCTCAGTATATTGATACAGTTAAGAGTTAAAAAGAAATTGACTAAACAAAGCATTTCAAGATACGGTAAAAACACAGATCTTTCTTACATGCGCATACATGTAGCTATGAAATTAATGCACTTTTCTTATTTCAAAACAAGAGAAGAAAAAAAATGTCAGATAATTAAACAATAAGATCAATAAAAGGTAGAATTCCTGCACAGGCTGTAAAACTGGTTGAAACAGAAACCTGCAGGGCGTGGGGAGGGGGATTTAGGACTGAACCTGAGAACCAGTACACTTCACTACTTATAAATCAGTAGGGAATATTATATGCATGTGCATTGGACAGGGTGCAAAAATAGGTTGTGCCTGGCCAACTGATGTGTATTGGTCTGGACAAAAGCTCTTGGACAATTTTAAATCCAAATCTATCCCAATGACAAGCTCTTTGTCAATGTGGTCTTTGGCGTAAAATAGTCTAAAAGTCTGTAGTGCAACAAGAAATAGTCAACTGTATGGACACTGTTGCTCATTGAAGCTGAGATACAATATATATTTATATTTATTTGCTTGGCAGATGCTTTTATTCAAAATGACATAATCGAGTAACATTAGGCTAGGGATATACTACAACAACTGAAGTAAACAGGAATCATAAAGGAGTTTGCAGCAAAGAGCACCAGAATGAAAAAGCTTGCAAAGGTAGGCCTATAGCTTTTGCTATCGCACTGTTTTGTGTTGTGAGTAATGGTAATGGACAGGTTGACAGACGAGATTAGACAGGAGTCCCCATGGACTGTGATGTTTGCTGATGACTTTGTGATCTGTAGCGAGAGTAGGGAGCAGGTTGAGGAGACCCTGGAGAGGTGGAGATATGCTCTAGACAGGAGAGGAATAAAGGTCAGTAGGAACAAGACAGAATACATGTGCGTAAATGAGATGAAGGTCAGTGGAATGGTGAGGATGCAGGGAGTAGAGTTAGCGAAGGTGGATGAGTTTAAATACTTGGGATCAACAGTACAGAGTAATGGGGATTGTAGAAGAGAGGTGAAAAAGAGAGTGCAGGCAGGGTGGAAGAGGTGGAGAAGAGTGTCAGGAGTGATCTGTGACAGACGGGTATCAGCAAGAGTGAAAGGGAAGGTCTACAGGACATTAGTGAGACCAGCTATGTTATATGGGTTGGAGATGGTGGCACTGACCAAAAAGCAGGAGACAGAGCTGGAGGTGACAGAGTTAAAGATGCTAAGAATTCCATTGGGTGTGACAAGAATGGATAGGATTAGAAATGAGTACATTAGAGCGTCAGCTCAAGTTGGAAGACGACTCAGTTAGTAGGAAGACAAGGTCAGAGAAACAAGATTGCATTGGTTTGGACATATGCAGAGGAGAGATGCTGAGTATATTTGGAAAAGGATGTTAAGGATAGAGCTGCCAGGCATAAGGAAATAAGGAAGGCCTAAGAGGAGGTTTATGGATGTGCTGGGAGAGGACATGCAGGTGATGAGTGCAGAAGATGCAGAAGACAGGATGATATGAAAGATTATGATCCGCTGTGGCAACCACTAACAGGAGCAGCCGAAAGAGAGAAGAAGAAGAAGAAGAAGCTGTTTTGTGTTGTATGTTCACCTATGATTTTGTGGATGTTGTTGGTTGACTGGCTAGGTGGCAGTAGGCCACTATGTGGACTCATGGAAAATACCTTTTTTGCTGATATTTTGTTTTTTGTAAGTGATTGACATTGCTTGGTCTTTCATTTATTATTGGTGATGGTTAGCTTTAAAGCCATATTGGAAATTCATATTGCACATTTTTGTTGCCCATTATGTATTGTTACATTCATGCATATAAAAGTAATGTGTGCATCAAGTGCCACACAGTGATTTGCATCTTGTGGGTCACTTCCTGAACATGTAAGGTGCAGAGAGGTGGGGCATTTATATAAACGGGAAGGTCATGAGGGGCCAATGCTGGCCTCAGCCTGGGGCCTCCAAATTAGTGAATCCATCTCTGGGGAGTAGTCTTGAAATCGAAGCCGGAATGAAAGTCAAAAAAACTTAACAAACCTCTTTACCCGTTTTATACACTATACAGAGAATCGCAAAAAAAGGGTTTTGTTTATCCACCGAGGGATAACTTCATGTTTTGATCCCGCCAAATGTATACTCATTGACCGTTACATCACCAGCACAACAGGATGAGTAATGTGACATCTAAATGGTGTTGCGCAAATTCATAATAACATAAATATTAACGTTTCTTAATCGTAACACAGAAAACCAAATAAACTGCAAAATCAAATTGCTTATAAACAAACAATAAAAAAAGAAATAAAACATGTACAGTATTTAATGACCAATAATAAATAAAATAAACCATAATTATAACAGAGTGCGGCACCGTACTCTCTGCCATTGTCAATTACTTGATGCTGTCCAGATTGCCTTCGCCTCTCCACTCCAATGAGCTATAGGGAATTGTTTGGGGCAAAAGATTACTAGTTTAAGAAAAAGGCTAAGGTTGGGGATGCATTGGTGTGGCATGTACAACGTTCCAGGTAGACAAGCCACCTCACTGGATGAATGTTTATTGTCATTTCCTTTGTATTTTGCTCTTTTTGTCTTGATCCCCATTTTGTGTTAGCTACGCACCATTTTTGATATAATCCATGTTTTATGGTGTATTTTAGGTATGTACTGGAGAATGACGAGTGATGGTATTGCATGTTAGTTGGACGTGCAAGTGAATATTTCACTGTACCCAGAACATATCACAATACTACTTTTACACGATTTTGTCAGGTGAAAATTTAATCTAAAATTAAATAACTTTAGAACTGCAATACATTCCAATTTCTGTTTGACTGTCCGGTCCATGAATAAAGAACAAAGGCAATTATTTTTACAACTGGAGCATTATGGGCAATCTTTCCTATGAACAATGCAGTGTAGTGAATGGCCAGTGCCCTTGCCCGGCTGGGATGCCTATATAATGGAAGGACCTGGGGAGAGTGTGCTCAGGCTTTATCTCCCCTAGGACACTAGATGGCAGTCCCTCTGGGTTGCAGTGATGCCTCAGATTCCCACAAGGCTCCAGGGAAGTTGGCACAGCCCAGTTGGGTTCTGTGGGTAATGCCAGGGGGTATTGTAGGAAGGGTTGAGCCCTTTGGTGCAGCACTTCCACTACATCCAGAAGTGCTGCTGGAAGTAGATCACAGGACATCTGGGAAACAGAGTCTGGAGGAGGTGAACAAAGCTTGCTGGAGGAGGAGTGGAGGTGAAGAGAGAGAAACAGAGAGAAGTGAAAGATTAAAAAAGAAGAGAAGTGTGTATTGTGCCATGTTTATGATTTAACTGTCCTGTGCAGATGGGAAACAAGGCAAGGCATTTCCCATGGTAAAAAAAAAATAAAACATGTGTGCTGAACTTGTGTCCTCCATCTGTCTGTGTCAGGTTTGGGTAGCAGAAGCGCCCTCTGAAGGCCACAGTACCTAATTAGCTAACCTTGATGGACTGAATTGTCCTGCCTTTGTTAAACTTCTCAAGTAATTATATATTTTATAAAAACATATTCTTTAAAATATTGCTGTTCTTAAATGAAAGGCCACAAATGTAGTCAAATTTATGTTATTTTATGATTTGAATACTTTTGTTATCGTACTTTCATGCAACTGAAAATACCAAGCCTTGGGTACAAAAATGACCTTTGATTTTTAAATTGCTCCACACCACAGACATTAATTACTGTGAGACCTCTCACTCCTCTCTACTCCAGTTCCGCATTTGTTCCTTCTTATTTCTCAACTCCATATTCACTGGCTCCCTTAAAGCCAGACCAAGGAGTACTTCGAGCATGTCAATATCAATCCTCACTAGCACTTCCATGTCAGAAGGACTCTGATTGGGTCAGTCTAGTCACCCCTCAGGAGCTCCCTTCAGTATCTCAAGATGCCCCTAACAAGGATAACTGTTCAAACTATAATTCCCATATACCAAGGGTGCCCACACTTTTTTGGCTTGTGAGCTACTTTTAAAATGACCAGGTCAAAATGATCTACCTACTTTAAAAATTATATATATATATATATATATATATATAGAGTATAATTTATACATAAATTATATGTTGTCATACCTTGCATAACTGAATAACCTTTATGGCACAGTAACAATTCAATACATTTATGGTCACTATAGTATTTGGATTTAATAATCTTCATGTGGGGAAAAGGCTGACTGGCATAAATAAGTACAGCCGGATAATGCATTTAAGGAGGTAGCACACTTCTTATGCTTAATGATCGAGTGACTCACCCGGAACAATGCTTCAGTGCGTCTGCCTTTGCTTTTGAATTCAGCCAAGTGTCCGATTAACTGCGATTTTAGTTCCTTCTCCTTTCTCTTTCTCAGATCGCTTTTCGGATGGAAGTCACTCCCCCAGTGGTTTGCACTCACACTGGGCTTAACGTTCTGGGCCCAGGCATAATTTCATCATGACCACGTGACTTTTTGTAAAGCCAAAACAAGATCCGAACATAGAGTGACAGCATTCATGTCAAAATGATTTTACTTATTTTGTGCTTTTTTTTTAATGGAGTCGTGTAGGGCAGGATAACGGGTTTATCCCCTTACAGTTTTATTGAGTGTGCAGCACAGCGTTTTGCTGTTAATCAGACTGCATGTACGAGAAGATTTTTACGTGACAAATCAAGTTAAAATGAGGAATTTGCAGCTTTTCTTGCCAACTACAATTCACATTCATGTGTAAGGTGAGAATAAAAACTTGTTTTTAACTCAAAAGATGTTGAATGAAATGAGACTTGTCACATAACTGACGTCATGTGCTCAGGTACGCTTAGTGATCACACTGTTCCCGAATGCTACTGAATTGTGCTTCCAAGTTGGCCAGGGCACAGAGCGATAACATTAGTCAAGTGAACTAAACTTCACAGGGTTACATGTGGACAAACATGCTCAGGTACGGAAGAAATTTCCAGTGTGAATCCACCCTCAGACAGGTCCGTGGTTTAACGCAGTTCAGTCCACAATCATCACAAGCGCACATGGAAAGTAGTCAAAACAAGGCGAGATGTATTTTGTTGTGGAGCATATCTGCTGTTTTAGAGACATTACCTGAGGGCCTCTAACAGCAGGGAAGTTAACAAGGTGTACTAGGGTCAGTAACTTGTGTGTTCTGTTGTGAATCACAATAACACATTTACCCAGCTGTCTGAGGGCTCAACCTTCTCATTCCTGTGTGGTTTCAGTGTGGATGTGTCTCTCCCATGTCAATGTTATTTACAATATGCTCTATTTAAATATAAAAGAATTGCACATGCACTTATCTTACAGCCTGGTGCCCCACCCAAGACAGACTCTTTGTACCTGACCCTGTATTGGGCACAGCAGGTAGGCAGATTACCTTACACTGAACAATTTTAGGTTTATATCTTTATAGAATATATTACAAATGCTTTATGTGCCTTCAAGACAGCAGAATTCCAGTCTTAAAAGGCACTTTACTGTAATTATGATATCTGCGATAAAAATTTTAGAAAGCGGCCTCAGGCTTTTTTTTTTGGTTTGTTTTAAGTGGTGAGGTCATTATTTTTCATAACAGCTGAAAAACCATATGCATTGCATTAGTGCCTGCTTACATTTGATGCTAGAGTTACATAAGATAATCATTTCATTCACAGCCTACACACCCAGGCACTAAGATGACCTCGGGGGCTACAGGCTTTGCATGTCCTAACATGCTGTAAGATGCCAGCGGAGGAACTTCAGGACATAAAATGTCTGTGCACAATACATTTCTTTGAATTACAATTTGCTTATCCAGGATTACTTTCTATCTTGCACCTAAGACTACCAGTACAGGGAGTCCTGGAATCCTGAACTAGATTGACTGAGCTTTCTGTGCAGTGAGCCTGCCTAAATATTTTTATGCTAGCGTTATGAACTTTTCTGATGCTTACCCTGACTTGCACCACCTGTCAACAAAGGAACCCACCTGAATAAAACAGCCAGATACTTTCATTCAGACTTTATATCAAGAGAATTAAAGCAGCTAAACCCTTGATATCTATTATGAAAATAGTTCATACAGAAAGTTAAAGAGCCTGCTATGATTAATGTATTATTATCCCATTCTTACAAGAGTCCATACATTTTCTGGTAGGTATTGAAGTGATCCAGTGCTTCTCTCAGCCCCAGTGGTCACCCCATACCCTATTATATTCATTATTTTAAAATTTTCATACATGGCTCAAGATAAGAAAACAGTGAATCCAATGATTAAATTCATCTTTTCTGCAAGATGGAACTCCTCCTTGCCTGTCCCCCATAGACTGTACTAAATTTATTTTTCTACTGATTATGCACAGCCAGAGCAGGCTTTCCACAGCTCTGAATAATGGAATTTACTCACCACTGAAAAAGCAGACCTGCAATGCATGCATGTCTTCACTTTTGCCCTGTTAGGTAATCCACAGCATTCCAACATCTCTTTAGGATTTAGCCTACTGTGACTGGTTGCAGTTCCTGGCCTGTTTCTGTCACCGTTAAGTTTTCATGTTGTCCCAGTGCTTGTGTTGGTTTACTCTAACACCTTTGTTTGTTAATCTGTGACTGTAAACTGGTCTCATATGAGTGGATCCTGGTAAGTGCAGGAGTGTGGCCATTGACAAAGTGGAGAGCTATCCAGAAAACCTCCAACCCTCCTGTTCCCTTGTTGTTCCCAATGCCATGTGGCCTAAGGGGGCTTGGGCCAAGTTAGTTAAAATTAAGGCAAAAGAAGTTAATTAGCAGCAAAAACTGGTCACTAATTAAGAAGATGGTTAGAATGAAAACCTGCAGCCACTGTGGCCCTCCAGGACCAGAGTTCAATACTCCTCATATAAACAGTCATTTTCTATTATCCTTTCACACCCAGGATGCAATCATAAGTGATCTTTTGAGCAGAGATAGGTGAATATACAGGGTGAGTCAAAATTATGTTAACACTAATGGATTATTTTTATCTCAACCACACCTTTCCAGGTGGACGGTTAGGTCATGGTGGAAGAACAGTATGGCCTTCACACTCCCCTAATTTGACACCCTATGATTTCTGGTTATGGGTTATGATGCAGGAGAGCGTGTATAGCAGGAAGGTTTATGATATCAATGACCTGAAGGACAGAATACGAACTGTGGTATCATCTATTCCCAATGAAATGTGTGTCATCCAGCCACTCACCATTGGCGGGGTCTGTGTTGAGAGGGTCCCGGTGTTCAGGTTTCTGGGCATTAAGCTGGAGGATGACCTGACCTGGAGCGCCAACACCAAGGAGCTGCTGAAGAAGGTGCAGCAGAGACTGTATTTTTTGAGAATCCTCAGAAAGAACCATCTCCCCAAAAAGCTGCTCCTTGCCTTTTATCACTGTTCCATCGAGAGTGTACTCACGTATGGACTGTGTGTGTGATACGGCAGCTGCACTTCCTCAGAAAGGAAAGCTCTCCACAGGGTCGTCGGGACAGTGGAGAGAACAATTGGTTGTACCCTGCCCACTCTGGAACAAATCTACACCTCCTGATGCCGCAAAAAAGCAATAGACATTTCAAAGGATTCATCACATCCCGGTCATTGCCTCTTCTAGCTTTTGCCATCGGGCAAGAGATACAGAGCAATGAAAACCAGGACAAACCACCTTAAAAACAGCTTTTATCCAAAAGCAATTATGGCACTGAGCTCAGAATAAAACTGCTCCATATTATTCTCCCAATGTGCAATATAGACTTTAAGTCAACAAGTGCAATTTGTATATTTTGTGAAGTACTATTATTACTATTCGGTCTGTTACTATTTTCTCTCTTCTTGTCTTTTTAACTCTTATGCCTCACACTGAGTCGACTGCACCTTCAATTTCATTGTTCCTTTGTAAAAGTGACAATGACAATAAAGATCTATCTATCTATCTATCTATCTATCTATCTATCTATCTATCTATCTATCTATCTAAATGGTACTGTTGCCTGTTGGTTTTTGTGTGTTAAACATGATGGCGACCAGGTTGAGACATTCCTGTAAATCATCTTGCACATATGAAGTATGTTTTGTGACTAAATTGTTTCCACCATTCAAATGTTAACATCATTTTGACTCACCCTGTACTTCAAATATACCCAATTTAGTGGTACAGTGTTCTAAAGGATTCTCCGCCTTTCACACCATTGGAGCTGTTAAACTGGGTGGCACATTAGGAGTCTTGCATACTGAATTTGTTGAGCTAATGTTTGATGCAGTTAAACAAATGAATGAAGCAGCAAACAGATGTAAAAACTGTAAGCTTTATTATAGAAATAATTCCCGTCAGCCTACTATTGATGCACATTGCACCATCACTGATATAATAAAGAGAGGTGACTCTTTTGAACTGAATAAAAGACCTTTGCTCACTTTGTATGGAATATGTTGTTGCTATTATCCTCATCTGAATCTTAATCACCCTCATTACAAACTTTTGGGCTGAGAGGTCACACATATTTACTTCTGGGCAGTAAAACTTCACTCCCTCCAAAGCTGATTACTTACTTGTGCCCATCGCTGTCCTTGCTAATGTATAATGAAAAAAGTTAGTACAAAACAAGATTGATGAAAAGCTTAGCCAGGAATCAAAGTCAAGGAACAAAAGCAATATTTGGAGCACATAGCTCTGATTTAGGATCATCATGAAAAGGGCTCAAGATAAAATTGTGATTGCTGCCAATACCCTTCAGTTTGTACTAATGATGATAAGGAATTGGAAGCACTATGGAGAGCTGGTTCTTGGCAATCAATGAAGTACATGGCAGAGTGAGACTGTAGAGGCCAGAGTCTTCTACTGGAAAAGAATCTGGCTAAGAAGGGCTGTTTTCTCATTTTTCACTTTCTTTGGCACACATGTGATGACAAGAGAGTCAATTGACCTTTTGAATTCAACAGCATCTGACAGAAGATAGAGAAAAAATCCCAGGGACGATGCCAAGCAGTGATACACACACACACTTAATTAAGAATGGCAAATAACCTAACACACATGTGTTTAGGAGGTGGGAGAAAAAAAGAGAACATGCTATCAACAATCACTAGGCCTCAGAATTGAAAACAATTTCTTGAAGCTGTGAAAATCTTCAAAGGTTGTGCCAAACTGATCACATACAGTGCATTCAGAAATTATTCAGACCTTTGCTTTTTACACATGTTGTTATGTTGCAGCCTTAGGCTAAAATCGTTTAAATTAATTTTTTCCTCATCAAGCAACATTTAATTATCAGCAATGGCAATGCTAAAACAAAGTTTTAGAAATTTTTGCTAATTTATTTAAAACTAGCAAAATACCTGCACTTCGCAGCAGCAAAGTACTGCCTTAAAAATTTTATTAAGAATATAATTAAACCTTTTTAAACTGAGGGAAAATATACCAACAATTATTTGTTAAGGATCTCTTTGTATGCCACGTTGTCAGTTCAGCCCTCCGGTTGTAATATGACCAAGCTGTGCGCTGAGGTTACTCTTGAGTATGCAACTTACAGTTGGCCATGTGAACAGTAATCTTGTTTCAAATCTCACAGCTTGGATTGCTGCTGTCATAATCGGTTTGAGTTTCATGGTTTGTTTCAATTACGACAGTATTTGTAGGACTTGTGTTGAAGAGACATTCGGCATCTGTCAAGCGTTGTAAGTATACAACCAGTTTCATTGATAACTTCACATCCAGCTTTTGAGAGTTTAAACATTCATAAACATCAAAGTGTCCACTATTGAAATCGTCACCTGTGAATCTAAGATGTTTAAAGCCAGAGTTATACTTCAAGCGACGCGTCGCATGCTGCAGTGGACGCTCCTGCTCCGCAAGCGTTGTAGTGCCTATATTTGCGCTGTCAGGGATGCCAGGGGCCATGACCCGGCCGGGACGCCAGGAGGGACCGGAAGAGGGTCAGAGCCCTGCCTGGACCACGTGGGGTTTGCCTTCCGGGTTGCTTTGGGGGCCACGGGTCAAGGGCATGGAAGCCCTTCCCTGTAGGGGCCCGTGGTCACCGCCAGGAGGCGCCCCAATGCCTGTGGGGACTTGTTTCCCCCAGCACTCCTGCCACACCAGGAAGTGCTGGGGGGAAGATTTAGGACGGCGCCCGGAGAGCAGCCGGGAGGACAGCCGGCACTTCCGCCACGCTGGGGCGCAACTAAGGTATGCCGGGAACACCAGGTGCTCATCCGGGTCAGCTATAAAAGGGGCCGCCTCCCTTCATTCAGAGCTGGAGTCGGGTGGAAGGAGGACGAAGCAGTGGAGAGTGGAGGCGGCCCGAAGAAAGGCATTGTGGACAGGACTTTGGGTGATTTGGGGTTTGTGCACTGAACTGGGTCTTTGTGACCGTTATTTGGGGGTCTTTGTGACCATAATTATTGTAAATATTCTCTGTAATAAACGTGTGGTGGTTTAAAAAACAACATGTCCGCCTGTCTGTGCCCGGGTGACGTTCACATCTGGCGTAGTCGGCAGGATGCTCCGCCTGTTTCAAGGCGGAGACCTGTTCAAAAAAATATTGTTGTGGACGGCCCGGTGCAGCAGGGACCCCACCACGCATACGCTGGTGCTGCGTGCACACAGCCCGCGGGTAAGGAACCCACGGACCGCCAGGGGTCCGCAGGAGGGCCGTTATTCCCTGAAGCGGGCGGGCGGCGTGCATTGGAGGAGTGCAGCGGGCTCCCGATCGCGCGCCGTTGCTGGAGGCGCCCGGGACGGCATGGCGTCCAGAGAGGCCGCGCCGAGGACGTTTCCTCGGTTAGACGGGACCTGGGAGGTGAGTCTCCTGCCTATCGGCAGCCGGCCCTTGGGGGCCGGGCGTGTGTTTTGTTTTCCAGGCAGGGACCTCCCGGATCCGCGTCAGTGGCGGGCGATGTTGGTTTGCGGGGCTCGGTAGGCGGCGGCAGCCGCGAGGGCTGCGGAGGAAGAGACGCTGCAGCTCGAAAGGTGCTGGCAACGACAAGGCTGCCGGCAAAGCGTCGCCGCCGCAGAAGGGGAGCCAAGATGGCGCGGACCAGAAGTCCCTCCCCTGACAGGCACGATTGGGCGGTGTGTCTTGTGTGCCCGCCGATGACTGCAGAGAGCGGGACCGAGGAATGTCCATCACGGGCAGGGGAGACCCGATTGGGCGGAGGAAAGGCCCACAGGAAGTGGCGGCGCCGGAGGCTGACAGACAGGTAGGCTCGCGCCGGTTAACTTCCTGTCTTTGCCGGCTGCTCTGGCGGAGCTGGAGGCGCCCCTTCAGCCCGTGGAGCAGCGTGTTTACAGATGCTACGTGCCCTCCGGGCTGAGGTGCTGGAACTGGAGAGGAAGGCGCCGCGCGCTGCAAACGTTCGATCGACAGCGGACGGGCGCGACGCTGGAATCTCCAGCCGGAGAGGTACGGCGGAGGCGGTGAGTACAGCCGACTCCGTACAGCATGCGGGAGGGTCTGTTGAAAAGGCTGTGATGATAACGACCAGTTCCGAGTAAGCAGCCCTCCGACAGGAGGTGCGGCGCCGCGGGCTGTATCGCGGCGAGGGGAGTCCGAGGACGCTGAATGGACACGGGCTGCTAAGTGCCCCGGGTCCTAGCGCCCTCCGCCCCGAGTCGGCTGCGGTCTTGCGCCGCACTATAGGGACGCAGAGCGGGACAGAGCGCCTTTTATTCCATAAGGAGTCTCAAACCGTCATGGCGTCCCAGAGTGAACGGAGGAATAAAGGGCTGGGTGCCGATTCCTCCGATATGTTGCGGACGCAGATGGGAAAGGGGCTCGTGTTGGTTAATACGGAGTCGCATATCGTCAAGGCGTCCGAAAGTGAAGGGAGGATTAAGCGGCTGGGTGCCGCCTCCTCCAATACAGTGAGCCAGCGTTGCTGGGTGCACGCCAGCGGCTGGCCGCCCTCTGAGGGAGCAGAGGGAATCCCTGAGGCCGGCGGTGAGAGAGCAGGCGGGGCCGACAGGTCCACTATCGAGAGGACACGGAAGCGCGGAGAGGGTGCCGATCAGGCAAGTGCCGGGTGCGGTTGAGGGGGAACGCTGCCCGTGCGTGGCACGAGCTGGGTGCTTTGGCAGCGGTTCTGCCCCTGTGTTCTCTTTTGTAGGGACGGACCCCGGGCGAGCTGAAGGAGCCCCTTCGTGGCGGAGCAGCCCTCTGATGTCGGGCCGTCTGCGGAATAATCTCTCTGCCGGTGCGCAGCTGCGCTCACAGCTGGAGGAGCCTACGGGGGAACGAGTGGCTCGGAACAAAGGGGCGCGGAGGTCTCGGAGGGGGTGCCTACCGAGGAGGCCCCGGGGTGCCGGTAAAAGGGGGGAGCACAACCTGTGCGAGGCGCAGGGATGCACCATGGGTTGGTGCTCAGATTGTGTCTCCGCCCCTGTCCCTGCTAGGAGTGCGGGGCCGGACCCCGGCTATCCTCGAGTGGGACCCGTTTCGGGGCTCTGCTGCCCTCGCGGGACGGGTCGCTCTTTCCCACGAGTGGTCTTCGCTGGCTGTGGGGCACTGTCAGGGATGCCAGGGGCCATGACCCGGCCGGGACGCCAGGAGGGACCGGAAGAGGGTCAGAGCCCTGCCTGGACCGTGGGGTTTGCCTTCCGGGTTGCTTTGGGGCCACGGGTCAAGGGCATGGAAGCCCTTCCCTGTAGGGGCCCGTGGTCACCGCCAGGAGGCGCCCCAATGCCTTGGGGACTTGTTTCCCCAGCACTCCTGCCACACCAGGAAGTGCTGGGGGGAAGATTTATGACGGCGCCCGGAGAGCAGCCGGGAGGACAGCCGGCACTTCCGCCACGCTGGGCGTGGCTAAGAAGGTATGCCGGGAACACCAGGTGCTCATCCGGGTCAGCTATAAAAGGGGCCGCCTCCCTTCATTCAGAGCTGGAGTCGGGTGGAAGGAGGACGAAGCAGTGGAGAGTGGAGGCGGCCCGAAGAAAGGCATTGTGGACAGGACTTTGGGTGATTTGGGGTTTGTGCACTGAACTGGGTCTTTGTGACCGTTATTTGGGGGTCTTTGTGACCATAATTATTGTAAATATTCTCTGTAATAAACGTGTGGTGGTTTAAAAAACAACATGTCCGCCTGTCTGTGCCCGGGTGACGTTCACAGCGCGCATACTTTACGTAAATCTGGAGGAATCCACCAGGTAGCAGTGCGAGATATTATCACGGTGAGAACAGGTACGGCTTCTCTGAGTTGTGAATTGCCTAGAACAGCTATTAAATTTCAATGACACCTTATCGCAATATCTCTAAAAAGGATGTTTATTGATTAAATCCATCAATCCAGGGATGTGTCCATTCCAGCAAGCATTGGGCACGAGTGAGAAACAATCCCTGGACAAGGCCTCAGCTCATCGCAAGGTGAATACAAGCACGCACATACACTAGCGTTATTTTAGCGGCACCAAATCACAGTGTGGAATACAAGCAGGAAATACCAGCAACATAACTCCCTGCGAGACAGCAGTGCTACCACTCTGCCACCGTGTCACCCCCATGTGTGTAATTATTAACAGTATTCATTATTTAAACAAAATTATATGTAAAATGTAACATACACACTTTAATGCATTTCATCATGAAAGTAATATAAAGTATAAATCGAAGGATTCTAAATGTGCAGAGAGTTGGAATATCGTACATTTAATTTGTTCTATGTGGTGATCTATTGCTGCTTGCCGCTGCTGTCAGCTCCAAGAAGCTCGTAGCGATTAAAAACTGGGATGACGTTTACGATGGTCTGCTTTAATAATAAAGTAAACTACGAGGTTAAAATGGACATTTCGAGATTAAAGCAGAAATTTCCACTTTAATCATGAAATACATGTTTTCACCGTGTACTTTATTTTTTTCTGAGTGGCTCAAATACAGCGCTATACATTATGCTGCTGTTATGAAGTTGCAGAAAAAAAAGACGGCACAAAAGATGGTATGTGAGACTTTTAAAATGTATCGTGTCATTACGATCGGGAATATGCAACGCTTGAATATAAAAGCACAAGCGCCACGAATGCATCTGTATGTCGGCATTTTGCCTCACCACATCAAACCATTCATCAAACAGCGAAGCACGCACTGCATAGAGGCTTTCTGTCACATGTAGATAGTAAACAGAGACTCTGACGTCACGTTCCGACTTTTAGCACACTGCGCCCCAACTTTTGCTGGAACTGCAACTCGCACACGCGTCGCGTTAATTTCTGAGGACCTGCTCAGAGGACGCGTGAAATGAACGCTGGGAACACGTGGCAGCCATGATGCGGGCGCATACGCGTTCTGAGCGTGAAGTATAAATGAGCCCTAAGAGGTATTGGCGGTGGTCGTAAGGTGTAAAATATTTGGCCATTTTGGTACACTTGAAAGTGACAACCGAATAATTCAGTGGCAGCCATCAACTCACATGCAGAACCATAGGTGAAGGGCTTTTAGCATTTCACTCTTATAGTGCTTCTGTGTAGTATAATTATCTCCTGTACTGTCATCAGTCCACACCTTGAACCTGTCCCAGTCATTCAATACATAAGACACAATGTTCTTCCGGATATCAAGAGTGAGTCTGATATGGCCATGCAATATGTAACAAAGAGAATGGAAAAGGCAGGTGCCATCTCCGGGCATGGAAACCACTCGGTAAGAGACAGTTCTTTGATCGATGGTGATCACCTCAATAGACATGTTAATAGGGGTATGGTTGGAACGATAAAGGAAATGGGTACCTGAACAATGTAAAGTAAGTCTAAAGTACCTACACAATTACTATAATCGTAATAAACGAACAATAAAACAGTGGAGAAGCCGTGGATTAAAAAAAAGGCTGTAGTTATCAGCAGGGAGACGTGACTCCCGTGGCGAAGCAAGTAAGGGAATGTAGAGACCGGAGAGACGGATGGCCTTATATAAGCAGGCAGCCAACAACGTGGGAGGCATTGGGATGGGGGACCCAACGCTGCCTCACATGGTGACCGAGCTGCAGAGTATGGACGTAAATATGTACGTAAGTAGGTTTCAGTTAGCGTTGGGAACCCGCGTACCAAATTTCTTGAAGATGGGCCCATAAGTAACAAAGACCATTGAAAAGTTCAATATGGCGGCCGACAGTGGCATCATACCACCAAAATAAGTACGTACATTGGTTTTGGTTAGCACAGGGAAGCCGCCTACCAAATTTCATGAAGATGGGGCCATAAATAAGAAAGTTCAACATGGCGGACGTTGTCGACTGTTATGACCGATTACACGTAGAATTTCGATATGAAACCTGCTTAACTTTTGTAAGTAAGCTGTAAGGAATGAACCTGCCAAATTTCAGCCTTCTACCTACACGGGAAGTTGGAGAATTAGTGATGAGTGAGTGAGTGAGTGAGTGAGCCAGTCAGTCAGTCAGTCAGTGAGAGCTTTGCCTTTTATTAGTATAGTTAAAAATAATGAAATACATATTGACATAGGCATTTAGAGCCTTTACTGTGCATTTTGTTGAAACACCTCTGGCAGCAGGCTTGGTATGTTCTTGGGTTTGACATAACAACCTTTACACACCTGGATTTGCGGATTTTCAGACATTCTTCTCTGCAGATCATTTAATTCTCAGTGTGCAGCTATTTTTATGGTCTATCCAAGAATGGGTTCTGGCTAAGCTACTCCAGAACATCTGTAGAGTTGTCCCTGTGTTGTCTTTGGTTAGTGCTTAGGGTCATTGTCCTTTTGGAAGGTGAATCTTTAGCTCAGTCTGAGGTCCAGAGTGCTTTGGAGAAGGTTTTTGTTAAGAATAACTCTGTACTTTGCTCCATTCAGCTTTCCCTCAGCCCTGACTACGGCTCCAGGCCCTGCAACTGAAAAACAATCTCACAGAGTGATGCTGCGACCATCATACTTTACTGTTGAAAAGGTATTGCAAAGGTGATGAGTAGTGCTTGGTTTCTTCCAGATGTGAAGCTTAGATTTCAGGCAAACAGTTCCATCTTGGTTTCATTAAAACAGATAATCTTGTTTCTTTCAGACTGAGAATTCTTTAGATACCTTTCTTGAGTCTGGCCACTCTTCCATAAAGCCCAGTTTTGTGGAGTCTTGCAATGGTGGTTGTCCTTTTAGAGGTTTCTCTCCATACGGGTTCTCTGAAGCTTAACAAGAGTGACCACTGGGTTCTTGGTCGTGTCTCTTACGATGGTCCTTCTCCCTTAATTGCTTAGTTTGGCCAGGCAGTCTGTTCTAGAAGAATTATTGTGGTTTCAGACTTCTTTTTAAGAATTATGGATGCCACCTTGCTTGTGGAAATTTTCAGTGCTTCAGAAATGTTTTTGTAGCCTTCCCCAGATCTGTACCTTGACACAATTCTGTCGCTAAGCTCTACAAGTAATTCCTTCAACCTCTTGGCTTGGTTTTTGCTTATATACACATTGTCAGCTGTGGGACATTATACAGTATAGAAAAGTGTGTGCCTCTCCTAAGCAGGTCCAAATAATTGAATTGACCACAGGTGCACTACAGAGAAGGCATAGAAACAACGATCAATAGAATGGGATGCACTTGAGCCAAATGTTAAGTCATAGCCAAGAGTGTGAATACTTATACCCATATGATATTTCAGTTTTGTATTGTGATACACTTTCCCAACACAGGTCTAATGGCAGGTTGCCAAGCCACCAGTTCCCATTTTTATTGGCAGTTTTGAAACAAATAATTCACACTGAATACAAATTAGCCTGTGCCATGATGGTAACGTGCCTTTTAACATTAAAACAAATGCAACAGCTGACAGTTCCATCTTTCTTGATTCTTTGCAGTCAAAAAACTGTCTCTTGGTTTCATTCTTCCACCATTATGGGCCCCAGCCCTAAGAGTGTTGTACAAACACAGACCATTGGGGGAGGGATTATGCCCCCTCTCTTGGCAATAGCTCAGAGCTGTGGAGAAAGCAGAAGGTACCGTTAGCCATGTCATCCCCTCCCACCCTGAGGTGATATTTGTGAGTTCACCACAACTGTCCAATGGTCTTGATGTACACGTATGCAACAGTATTTTCAATAAATTTGTAATAAATCCTAAAAGCGTTTGTGTTTTTGACTCATTATTCTGGAGTGAGTGATGGGGAAAATTTTAATTTCAATAATTTTGGCATAGGCCTGCAAAATATGAAAAAGTAAATGAGTGTGGGAGCTCTCTGTAGACACTGTAAAAATAAAAAATCCCTGTTAGTACATTGTTCAAAAAAAGTGTGTCACAAATTTTGCAAATTCTTTATGTGTCTCTGTGGGTTTTACTCCCGGTATTGCTGTTTTCATTCCAAAAATGTGTATGTCAGGTTAATTATGAATGAATGTGAGTATGCATGTGTGAATGCCCTGTGGTGGAATGGTGGACCATTTGGGATTACTTCTTAGTTTGCACCTCTTGCTACAACCACCAAGCCTCCCAATGACCATTAACTTGATTGCAAATTTCTCAAAATGGCAGTATATCAGAAAAAATCCAGTGGGACAATGCATTATAAAATACCAGTAACGGTGTACTGCACAATAATGTGAAGTGAATATATTTGACTTGAGCATTCCTAGTTTTCAAACTCTTTCTCTGTACGTTGTGAACGGTACCCGGGCACAGACAGGCGGACATGTTGTTATGACACCACCACACGTTTATTTACAAATTATTTACAATATTGGGTCACCAAGACCCCCAAACAATGGTCACAAAGACCCAGTCACGTGCACAAACCCCAAACACTCAAAAGTCCTGGCCACAATGCCTTTCTTCGGGCCGCCTCCACTCTCCACTGCTTCGTCCTCCTTCCACCCGACTCCAGCCCTGAATGACGGGAGACGGCCCCTTTTATGAAGGACCCGGATGAGCCCCAGGTGTTCCCGGCAATCTTCTGGCCACGCCCCAGCGTGGCGGAAGTGTCGGCTGTCCTCCCGGCTGCTCCCCGGGCACCGTCCCAAGTCTTCCCCCCAGCACTTCCTGGTGTGGCAGGAGTGCTGGGGAAACAAATCCCAAGGCATTGGGGCGCCTCCTGGCGGTGGCCACGGGCCCCTACAGGGAAGAGCTTCCAAGCCCTTGACCCGTGGCTCCCAAAACAACCCGGAAGGCACACCCCACGTGATCCAGGCCGGGCTCTGACCCTCTTCCGGTCCCTCCTGGCGCCCGGCCGGGTCATAGCCCCTGGCATCCCTGACAGTGCCCCACAGCCAGCTAAGACCACTCGTGGGTAAGAGCGACCCGTCCCGCGAGGGCAGCAGAGCTCCGAAACGGGCCCCACTCGAGGACAGCCGGGTCCGCCCCGACTCCTAGCAGGGACAGGGGCGGAGACACAATCCAGACACCAACCCATGGTGCATCCCTGTGCCTCGCACAGGTTGTGCTCCCCTTTACCGCACCCCGGGCCTCCTTGGTGGGCACCCCCTCCGGGACCTCCACGCCTTTGTTCTGAGCCACTCGTTCCCCGCTGGCTCCTCCAGCTGCGAGCGCACCTGCGCACCGACAGAGAGATCCTTCTGCAGACGGCCCGACATCAGAGGGCTGTTCCGCCACGAAGGGGTTCCTTCAACTCGCCGGGTCCGCCCCTACAAAGAGAACACAGGGGCAGAACCGCTGCCAAAGCACCCAGCTCGTGCCACGCACGGGCAGCGTTCTCCCTCCAACCGCACCCCGCACTTGCCTGATCGGCACCCTCTCCGCGGCTTCCGTGTCCCTCTCGACGATGGAGTCGCCGGCACCGCCCGCTCTCTCTCCGCCGCCTCAGGGATTCCCTCTGCTCTCCCAGAGGGCAGCCAGCCACACGCTGCACCCAGCAACGCGTCTCACCTTATCGGAGGAATCGCACCCAGCCCTTTATTCCTCCCTTCACTCTGGGACGCCATGACGGTTTGAGACTCCTTATGGAATAAAAGGCGCTCTGTCCCGTCTGCGTCCCTATAGTGCGGCGCAAGACCGCAGCCAACTCGGGGCGGAGGGCGCTAGGACCCGGGGCACTTAGCAGCCCGTGTCCCTTCAGCGTCCTCACGGACTCCCCCCTCGCCGCGCATGCAGTCCGCGGCGCCGCACCTCCTGTCGGAGGGCTGCTTACTCGAACTGATCATTGTCTTCACAGCCTTTTCAGCAGACCCTCCCATATGCTTTACGGAGTCGGCTGTACTCACCGTCTCCGCTGTACCTCTCCGCTGGAGATTCCAGCGTCGCGCCCGTCCGCTGTCGATAGAAACGTTCTCAGCGCCGCGAGCGCCTTCCTCTCCAGTACCAGCACCTCAGCCCGGAGGGCACATAGCACCTGTAACACACGCTGCCCGGCGGGCGAAGGGACGCCCAGCTCCGCCAAAGCAGCCGGCAAAGACAGGAAGTTAACCGACGCTGAGCCTACCTGACTGTCGGCCTCCGGCGCCGCCACTTCCTGTGGGCCTTCTCCTCCGCCCAATCGGGTCTCCCCTGCCCGTGATGGACATTCCTGGTCCCGCCTCTCTACAGTCATCGGCGGGCACGCAAGACACACCGCCCAATCGCGTGCCTGTCAGGGGAGGGACTTCCGTCCGCGCCATCTTGGCTCCCTTTCTGCGGCGGCGGCGTGCTTGCCGGCAGCCTTGCTGTTGCCAGCGCCTCGAGCTGCAGCGTCTCCTCCTTCGCAGCCCTCGCGGCTGCCGCTGTGCTGCCGGAGCCCGCAAACCAGCATGCGCCCGCCACTGACGCGGATCCTGGAGGTCCCTGCCTGGAAAACAAAACACGCCCGGCCCCAAGGGCCGGCTGCCGATAGGCAGGGAACTCACCTCCCAGGTCCCGTCAACCGAGGAAACGTCCTCGGCGTGGCTCTCTGGACGCCATGCCGTCCCGGGCGCCTCCAGCAACAGCGCGCTCGTTGGAGACCGCTGCACTCTTCCAATGCACGCGCCCGCCCGCTTCAGGGAATAACGGCCCTCCTGCGGACCCCTGGCGGTCCGTGGGGTTCCTTTACCCCGCGGGGCTGTGTGCACGCAGCACCCGCGGTACGTGGGGGGGGTCCCCTGCTGCACCGGGCCGCCCACAACAATATTTTTAGAACAGGTCTCCGCTTTGAAACAGGCGGAGCATCCTGCCGACTACGCCAGATGTGAACGGTACCGGGCACAGACAGGCGGACATGTTGTTATGACACCACCACACGTTTATTTACAAATTATTTACAATATTGGGTCACCAAGACCCCCAAACAATGGTCACAAAGACCCAGTCACGTGCACAAACCCCAAACACTCAAAAGTCCTGGCCACAATGCCTTTCTTCGGGCCGCCTCCACTCTCCACTGCTTCGTCCTCCTTCCACCCGACTCCAGCCCTGAATGACGGGAGACGGCCCCTTTTATGAAGGACCCGGATGAGCCCCAGGTGTTCCCGGCAATCTTCTGGCCACGCCCCAGCGTGGCGGAAGTGTCGGCTGTCCTCCCGCTGCTCCCGGGCACCGTCCCAGTCTTCCCCAGCACTTCCTGGTGTGGCAGGAGTGCTGGGGAAACAAATCCCAAGGCATTGGGGCCTCCTGGCGGTGGCCACGGGCCCCTACAGGGAAGAGCTTCCAAGCCCTTGACCCGTGGCTCCCAAAACAACCCGGAAGGCACACCCCACGTGATCCAGGCCGGGCTCTGACCCTCTTCCGGTCCCTCCTGGCGTCCCGGCCGGGTCATAGCCCCTGGCATCCCTGACAACGTTTAGCATTCGTTTGCTCTGAGGTTGATGCACTTGCTGCTTCCTGAGCAACTCTTCTTTTTTCCACCTTAGCGGCCCTCTTCTTCTTTTCTTCCGCCGGCATCTTTTTGCGTTAAAACTGATTGTCAGTGTTTGTGTTGCAATTACTTAGTTTTCTTAAATTTTTCACTTAAGCTAACGCTTAAGTCTTCAATCTGCCTCAAGAATGATTTAAAATATGCAGAGTTAGGGAAGGTTACGGCAAAGGTGGTAGGGATGAGAACTGCGCCTGTAGGCATATGCTGTACAGTTGCCCTGCTGCCCACTGCTGAGAGTTGATTCTACAATAAAACAAAATAAAAATAAAAAGAGGAATAACTTTTAAAGTCAATCATCACCCCAAAAGCAGATAGTAGACGTCACGTAGTACATGTTGTCACACACGTGCGAGTAGGAGGCAGCTAAAGGGCTTAAGTAATGGTAATACCACATCTGACTGGGGTGGTGGGGTGCACTGACTGTCTTTCTCAGTTCCCTGCAGACCTTTCCCAAGAAATCCTGCCAGGTTCCGGCACCTCTGAATACCTCACTTCCTGTTCTGGCCCCTTCGATGAAGTCACTTCTGGTCCAGACGACGGCACTTCCGGTTCCGGGACCTTCCATGACTTCACTTCCATCCAGAAGATGGCACTTCCGGTTCTGACTCCTTCGATGACATCACTTCCTAAACTGGCCTTTAAAGCCACCATCTTACCACCAATGTCTTTTCATAATGTCTTGTCTGTGTTTCTATCGCAATGTGTACCAAATTTCAAGTCAATAGGTTGAACGGTTTGCGAGCTACAGATGATTTATAATCCTGGACAGACAAATGGACAGCCACGGTATCGTATTATATAAGAAGATAACTCCTGTCATTATTAACAGGCTCCTATGTGTGTCCAAAGATTCTCATACTGTCTTAAAGTGAACATCTTTACAAAATAGTCTGCTAGAGTGATTTGTTTTATAAGGAAGAATTAATTTTGTTCAGGATGCAATTAAAAATGTTGGTGTAGTGAAGGCCATCATTTTTGGTGCACCAGAGTTGTGCACTGAGCGTTAGTTGCCTAGCAACAATTTCCTTCCCCAAGAATTGTCCTCAAATCTGGTAGCAGCATCACTTCAAGAAGTGGTCCACCATCCTATACCCATCTTTTAGGAGCTTGCTATGACACTTTACCTAAAGTTGTGTTAGGAATGGCAGGGGATTGATGTGCATTATGTGCTCACTTGAATCTATTGCATCGACCCTTCTTTTTCTCATTGAGGCAATTCATTTTCAATTTGATACTTTGCAAAGGTTCTTTAAAACCAAGCACTGACCTTTTCAAATCCTAACTCTTCAGGAATTATTAGATGTTACTGTCTTGTTTTTATTATATTTAATTCAGTTCTTCTAAGAAAGGAATTGGGGGATGCAAGTAGGGGTTAATCAGCCTTGGTGGAGACAGATTTTTGAGAGTCAGGCTTTCAGAAAACGATGCATGAAGAGGAAAAAAAGAATGTTATCTTACAGAAATGGAGCATAGAGACATTTCTCACAGGAGCCTCACCGTAGAAAGAGGAATGTCGGCTTTTATTTAAGGGCCTTTTTAACATCCCCACCTCTGAGCATTTTATATTCATTTTTTATATATACACAAATAAAGAGGACAGGGTCTTTGGCGCTGCATATAGAAATACAGCGGACACAAAGCGACTTCAAACATAATGAATAGCAGATCTAGAGAAGGAGCTTTTATGTAATTCAAGGGGGACTGTTCTCCATGATGAACATGGCAGTCATAGCAACAGCTATGCTGGTAAAAGGCTTTGTAAACTCCAAGGGCATTTCTATTTAATGAAAGTACAATGCTTGCAAAAAATGTTAAAAAAAAAAAAGGGAAAAAATAAAGAAAGAAAAAAAAATCAAATCTCCGTGCAAATGTGTGAGAGCCTAAAACGAGCCTCCATTTAAAAAGAATTAGAACAAAGAATGTAAGCCTGTTCTTCTTTCATATCCATCCCACCAGTGATAAACAGGCAGATGGGACAACTGAGTGAGTTTTTTGGGAATGTCTCCAATGTCACTTTTCCGCTCTGCTGGGCAACCCTGAAAAAATAAAGCATACAGTATGTGTAACTCTGAATTTTCTCAGGCGTACAATATTTTAACATTATTTTACTACATTAAATATAAGCACACCTTACAGGCTACTACGATATATCTTTGTGCTTTTTATTTCTATATTTTTTAGTGAGTCCATCATTGCAGCATGCATTAGAGGCAGGGTGGCAGCGTCCCAGCAGTCTAGAGCCAATATAAATGGCACCATCTGCTCACACTGGTTTATAGTAATGCTCCTCTTCACCATGCAGCTCTGAGATATTTTTTGCTCACTGTTGCAGCTCCCTGATTTGATCTTCAGAGGCATAGATTCAGAGACAAAATAACAATGCAATATTTTCCTTCTGCTTTTCTGAAAGCGCTACAAGAGAATCCCACTGCTTGTGTGTATCAAAAGAAAAAGAACGGCACGGTTAGCAACTGTAAGGAAGGAAAAAAAAAAAACATCAGAACTCTCCTCTCTGCAAGACAATCATGCCAAAAGCCACATGAAATGTGCGCCAGGGCTGGAGCTGCCGTAATAAACGTCAGGCATCAACAGAGGGAAGAGTGCCGACGTGTAGGCAGGTAGCTGACACATTGGCAAGGTCATCCCAAAGCGCTGATCAGGATGCTGGTATTCTGTGTGGGCTCTCCTGGGTGCTGAAAGAATTGTCTGGACTCAGCTCACATCAGGAATTCTCAGCTTGCAGCATTTTGTGGAATATTTGAACCTTTTGTGTTACACGTGATTAGCACTGTCTCTTTGGCAGTACACATCTCTTCAATGACCCCTGTGTAATACGTGAGCAGCCATTACTGAGCAAAAAAAAATATAAGTGCATTGAGATCTGGAGCCTGACAGAAAACTGCAACCAGATGTGAGTAACAACAGATGCTGCATTGAGTGCTAAACAATGGCTAAAGCTTGCAAGGTTTATCTAAAGCTCCATTTACTCCAGAATGATAATGGAAACAACAAACACTGCAACTACTCAGAATTAGAGTTATGACCCGGAGTAATAAATAAGAAGCATCTGCATCCAGGGGCAGCATGGTGGCACAGTGGGTAGCTCTGCTGCCTCGCAGTTAGGAGACCCAGGTTTGCTTCCCGGGTCCTCCTTGCATGGAGTTTGCATGTTCTCCCCGTGTCTGCTTGGGTTTTCTCCGGGTACTCCGGTTTTCTCTCACAGTCCAATGACATGCAGGTTAGGTGCATTGGCGATCCTAAATTGTCCCTGGTGTGTGTGTGTGTGTGCGTGTGTGTGTGTGTGTGTGTGTGTGTGTGTATGTGTGTGTGTGTGTGTGTGTGTGCACCCTGCCGTGGGCTGGCGCCCTGCCTGGGGTTTGTTTCCTGCCGTGTGCCCTGTGTTGGCTGGGATAGGATGTAGCGGGTTGGATAATGGATGGATGGATGGATCTGCACCTAGTCCCGGGGTCTGACTGAAGATGTATTCAGCTCAGAGTCAAAACAGACGCTGCATCTGCTTACAGTTATGGTTATAACTGTGCACACATCCAGTGTCTGCCCCTACAAAATAATTGACAACTTCATCTAATCTAAATCAAGTTATATTTTAAATGTCAAACTGGATGGACTGGCATCATGGCTGATCTGGAGAATGGTCCCTTACCTGTGCCTGGATGGGCTGGGAGAGATGACATCAAAAGGGCAGTCATTCCCCTTGTGTGACAGATGGCAATGTTTCTCTGGGGTGTCTACAGTTTGAAAACCCGCTAGATCACTATTCAGTGTTGAGTTCCTTGGGGGCACTGCCAATAGAACATCTCAATACTATGAGGAGCTTCTGCCTGACCTAGAAGTGCTTCTTCTGCACATAATCCTGACATCAGACATATTCCCAGGTCCTTCATAAAAGGGGCTGCCTCACAACATTCTAGGACTTGGAGTCCGGAGGAAGAGGATGAAATGTGCCTGAAAGAGTGAGGGGAGTGGTAAAGTAAAGGAAAGCAAAAGAAAAGAACTGCATGGTTTGAATTGTTGCCAAGTAGGAAACATGTACAAGGTGTTTTTGTTAATAAAATGGTCACTTTGAACCTGAGATTGTAGCTGGTACAGTTGTGTCTGTAGTTTGTGGTCTGCGGTGGTCACAATATCTGGTAAGTGGTAATAAATGAATCTGCATCCAGTCCTGGAGTCTGCCTGAAGTTGTATTCGGCTCGGAGTTAAAAGAGAGGCTGCATCCAGATACAGTTATGGCTTAATGTGTATACATCCAGTGTCTGCTCTTGAAGAATAACAGACAACTTCATCTTATTTAAAACCAAATTATATCTAGTAAGGAGCATTAAATAAATCTTCATTCAGTCCTAGATAATGAATAATAAATCTGCAGTGAGTCACCTTTATTCACTAAAACTGCATCTACTTTGAAATGAATACTGTAACTGAAATAGCAAAACAAAATCTTCAACTAGTTCAATATCAAATTATATTCAACAGTGGGCAATAAGTAAACCTGTATACAGTCCTGGATAATAAACAATATATCTGCACTGAGCCTTGAGCAATGGCCAGTCTAACACCTAACGTTGTACTGTATATTCTGCTGAAGTACAACTGAAATAGCAAAACAGAACCTTTGACCTACCCCCAAAAAAGTGTCCAATAACAAGCAATACATTTGTATCCAGATCTGGATAATAAATAGTAAATCTGCAGCAAGTCTGTTGTATTTTGTAAAGCTACATGCTCCTAATGACTACCTAAAATAGTAAAACATCCAAATCTTCCACCTTTTCAAACCAAATGATATCCAATAATAAGCAATACATATGTCTGCATCAAGTCCTGAATACTGAACAGTAAATCTTTGGTAGTTGCATCTGTTCCTAAAGGAAAACTGAAACAGCAAAACCACAAAATTTTCAAGAGGTGGCGTACTGGTAGTGCTACTGCCTCGTAGTTTGGAGACCTGGGTTCACTTCCTGGGTCCTCCCTGCGTGGAGTTTGCATGTTTTCTGTGTGGGTTTCCTCCCACAGTCCAAAGACATGCAGGTTAGGTGCATTGGCGATCCTAAATTGTCCCTGGCGTGTGCTTGGTGTGTGTATGTGCCCTGCGGTGGGCTGGCACCCTGCCTGGGATTTGTTCCTATGCTGGCTGGGTTTGGCTCCAGCAGACCCCTGTGTTAGGATATAGCGGGTCGGACTCTGACTGACAACATTTTCAGTACCGGGCTGGGTGCCCAAATTAAGACACCAACTAACATTGCAAGTTCACTTTTATTACTGCAAACTGGAGACTATTTACAAAACCATTATAATGAAACATGAACCACAATCTGAACAGAGGTAGTGTGTTAACTAAGGCATATATGCACACACAGAAAAAACTTAATAGCAAAATTGCATACAGTGAACAACTCAATATAAACACAACAGAATATTCAGATCCTTTGTGATTAACACAAAAATCCGCATTTAAACCCCTTGCCAGCCGCCTCACCTCTAAATCCAAAACTCGGATAACAAAGTTTAAGAGAAATATTTCAAATTCAGATCAATCTAAAAGCATTACCGACATCTGACCCACAGAACAACCTCTTTAAAACAGTAATAAATAATCAAAGAAAAAGAAAACAGCAAATGACAACCTCCGTTCCTGCCTTGGTCAGAGAACAGCATATTTAGGACAGCCGATCTCCCAAGACACACTCTGCCTCTCAGGCTAAACGCTTCCTATTACAAACAATATGGATACCAGCCACACTTCAGTTTAATGACTGCAGCTGTGTATTGACCTGATCTAAACTGCTTAAGCAGACCAAAACTTCACTTGTTAAATAGCAAATTATATTCCCTTAAGGGTCAATATATACTGTAAATCTGCATTGATTCTTAAGTAACGACATACTTGATATGTGACATAATGTTTATACTGTACTCTACAGTAAAATACTGTGTGAGCTTCCACTATTTAAACAAGAACGTGTTTTTGTGAAGTAAACAACAAAGAATGAATCTAGTCACAAACTAAACTGTAGGCTGTTAAATAAATAAATCTGCATCCAGTCCTGGAAAATGAATACTAAATAAATACCGAATCCATTTTTGGGCAGCAACTGAAGGTGATCTTCTTGCAATTCGTTGTGAGTGAAGATGAACAGTACAGTTAGTTCTAACAACTGAGAAAGCATCCAATCCCGCTTCTGAAAACCCCACCTGGTGTTGAAGAGCAGGTGAAACTGAAAAAGAAACTCCATCCACTAGGAATCAATGATGAAAACTGTGACCAGGCTTAATAATTGAGCAATAAAGAATGTCCAGCACACTGGCTGAAAGCAGCTAGTCAGCTCAAACTGTATCATCTCAGTTAGGAACGTACACTATATGGACAAAAGTATTGGCACACACCTCTTAATTATTGAATACCGGTGCTTCAATCAGAGATATGGCCACAAGTGTATAAAATCAAGAACCTAGCCATACAGTCTCCATTTACAAACATTTGTGAAACAAAATTTGTCATTCTGAAGAGCTCAGTGACTTCAAGCGTAGTACTGTGATAGGATGCCACCTTTGCAATAAGACGGTTTGTGAAATTTCATCCCTGCGGGATATTCCACGGCAGGGGCGGACTGGGTCTCAAAACTGGCCTGGGCATCCTTCAACGAGTGAGGTGAGGAGGTCAACCCACCTGACCCATTATTCATTGTAATTTTCTTAAAATTTGTAATGAGTATGCGGCTCGCTACTTGCTATGAGCCTATGATATGAACTCTATCTAAACTGCTGCCAAACTTAATCTGTACACTGTTGTTTTGACACTTATTCAAATTTTGACGACATGCTTAGAAATAAAATTTAATGAGAAATAAAAATTTAGTAACACAGCTTACACGTTACTAGAGTATATGTCAAATATCAGTGTCATGTCCAAGTGCCATTACCCATAGTACGCTAGTAGCTGCTCAGTTACAATGAAATAAATTATAACCAAGGTTATAATGAAAACCTCACATGGTTGAACTGTTCCATTAACTTAACAATAAACTATAGATGTTCCGTCCTAATATGAAAAATTCCTATCCTGTGCTTTATAACTTTATTTTATCATACTAATTATCGCAGCTGAAAACCGTTAATTATCGCTCACACCGATGACCAGAGAACAATAAAATGCATAATACATAATCTAAACTAATTATTAGTACAGAAGAATTTAAATGCTAGATATGAGATGAAATAAATTGCAATAATGTATACACTAACCGAAATGTAGCTGTATCAAAACAGAAATTGTCAAAAGGCAGTTTTGACAAAATTTTTCACTGCAACATTGTGTACTGACAACTAAAACAACTTGATGACGCAATACAGTATATTATATAGATAAGCAAAGTTTATCTAAAAAGTTTAATGTTTAGTTGTTTAGTAGTTTAGAAAATTAATTTTAATGTCAAACAGTAACCAGTACATAAGATTTATTTCATGAAAAAGCCGGCCCATGACCAGACCAGAGTCCACGGTCCACCAGGCGTTGCCCAAATGCCCTAATGGCCAGTCTGCCCCTGTTCCACGGTCAGTTGTAAGTGGTATTATTGAACATCTAAGTGTTTGGAATGTAATGTCATTAAAAACGCTGTTGGTGTAATGGTCTGGCTTCCTAATACTTTTGCCCATGTAGTATATGTGTAGGAGTTAGCTTTAATAATCCAATCTGCATTAAATCCATAATAATGACATCTCATTCTGCTGTTCAATGTTGTATCCTTCTAAAATAACTGAAATTATGAAACAGCAAAAATTGCATCTTTTCAAAATGAAACTATATCCAGTAATGTCTGCTACATCTAGTCCTAATAAGTGAGCAATAAATAAAATTTCATCCCATCCATTGTGATGTGAGATTTTGTATATAAATTGATACATATTTTGTATGTCTTTATTTGTAATTTAGGCAAAACTAAGTCAGGAAAGTGAATTTTATGACAGAGTTGGGGGAAGTGCTTGAAACAAATGTTTCTCTGCTAGAATCTCTCTCTCATCCGCCACACAAAGCCAGGTTGCCTAACTGCCAAGCTTTACCTTAACATATGGTCTTGGGGGTGGCAGGTGTTAAGATGTTCTATTTCCCCATTGGTCTGAAGTATGGCTGTTTGGAATTGGCTTGTATCAGAAGCCTTTATGTACCACAACGCCCTATTGGCTGTAGGGGTTGGACAGAACATCTATAAAATTTGCTTGGTTAACTTCACTCCCTCTCTTACTAACATCTGATGAAGGAGCATCTCTCTCTCTTACCAAATTGATGAACTGAAAGGACAACACAATGGAGAGCTCAGCTCAGCAGCCATATTGAAACAGGCATGCGGCCTGTTCTGAAGAAAGCTGACCACAAATGATGCCTTAACTAAGGACATTTTAAGTAACTACAAGTCTCTGTGCCGCCTGAAACTACACATCACCATTTATCAGGTTGTATGGTTGCCCATATTCAAATATACTTTGCATATTGTTATTTTTTATGAATATTATCAATAATAAATTATTTTATGTGTAACTTAACTGCTTGTCTTTTACTACACCTAACTGCCTGAGGTTATAGATGTAGAAGGGAAGGTGGGGAGAAGTTATATACTATATTACTTTATAAACAGTGGTAAGTCTGGGAGATTTGAGGCATTCTGACAAAGGCTACTTATTAATAATACAAAAGGGGAAAATAGAGCAATATATTACTCTACCAAGACAAAACACCATCCTTTAGACTCACCAGTGTTAAAAATAAATTGATTTTGGTTGAGAAGCAAAGAATAAGTGAATCAGGTCCACAATACTGACCAAAAGCAGTCCTAATAAGTCAGGAATAAAACTGCACCATTTTTAGAGTGATGACCCAAAATAAATCCATTGCTAATAAATGTACAATACTCTGGCGTAGTGAGCTAGACTTTAAACTTCAAACCCTGAGGTTGTGGGTTCAAATCCCACTACTGACACTGTGTGACCCTGAGCACGTCACTTCACCAGCTTGTGCTTCCAACTTGTTAAAGCAAACGAAATGTAACTAGTTGTACATCAAATGTCATGTAGACCTGAGCCATGACTTAAACTGCAATCAAATCAAAAATCTTAATGTATGTATACTCTTAAACAATAAAATTATGAAACAGTATAAACTGCAAATGAGCAGAACTTAAAGTGTTAACAGGAATGCTAAACAAATAATTGTGAATCAAGTCCTGACTTCAAATGTCTACAGCTAAGTCTTTGCCTGAAGAACAGTTAAATCAATTCATGAGCAATCAATAAATCTGCATCCATTCGTGAAGAGCTAACGAAACTGTAAAATTTAACTGCATCCAGTTCTGATCAACCAGCCTTAAAAAGTGAGCAATAAATAAAACAGACACCAACCCTGAACAATAACAAAAAATGCAGCCAATCTCAACAGCCATATACCCATCCTATACCGAGCACATAAACCAAGGTGGACATCCAGCAAAGAATAAAATAGCAGTAGGAATAAAATCCATTAGAGACATAAAAACATCATCCAGTGCAAAATAACACTATATATTAGAATTAGTAATAATTAGCAAAACATCCCCATCCGGTCTAGAATGGTGACTTATTATTACGTGTAAAGTTTAGTCTTTTCCTGAAGAATAGCATAAACAGCCAAGATATGCATTTAATAAAACTGCTTGATCCAGTTTTAGTAATGAAGTGGGTTATTCTGAGAAGAAGCAAAAAAAAGTAAATCTTCCAAGGCAAGGTGCCAGTCCAGCAACCAAAAAAACATAATCAAAAGCAAACATAGAATAATAAATGAACTTTCTGCTGAAACTGAGAGGGAGAGAGATAGAGAGAAGTTGGGAGCATGCACTAATAACAAGTTGCTGTACCCACCATACAACAAACCAATGAGCCCAGTCTTAATATGTAAGCAATAAATAAAACTGCATACAGTCCATGAGAGAGAATGAAAATGCTCAATCTTCTGATCAGTTCACACGTTCCATGATATGCACAGACAATATGATCATTTTGATCCCTGTGCCACAAGCGCAGACTAAAAAACATTGTATGATATTACAGCCATCCGCTTTGTGTATAAATGTGCATAGATCTATGACCTGTTACATTGCTAGTGAGGCTTCATCCAGTTCTGGCCAATGACTAAACCGGGATCAAAAAGTAAAGTCAGCGTGTCAGCTGTAATTATCATTCCAAATATAATGCCTAATTGTTCCTTAACTTGAGGGTTAGTTACCATGTATTTACAGTGTCACGTGCTGGAGCCCACTTCTGATGGGCTCACCACCAATGGGAGGGGCCAAGGAGGTCAGGTCAGGTCTGATCTTCAGCTACAGAAACTGGCTCTAGGGACATGGAATGTCACCTCTCTAAAGGGGAAGGAGCCTGAGCTAGTGCGCAAGGTCGAGAGGTTCCAGCTAGATATAGTTAGACTCACCTTGACGCACAGATTAGACTCTGGAACCAATCTCCTTGAGAGGGGCTGGACTCTCTACCACTCTGGAGTTGCCCCCGGTGAGAGGCACCGAGCAGGTGTGGGCATACTTATTGCCCCCTGACTTGGAGCCTGTGCATTGGGGTTTACCCCAGTGGACGAGAGGGTGGCCTCTCTCCGTCTTCGGGTGGGGGAAGAGTCCTGACTGTTGTTTGTGCGTATGCACCGAACAGCAGTTTGGAGTATCCACCCTTTTTGGAGTCTCTGTTGGGGGTGCTAGAGGACGTACCTTCTGGGGACTCCCTCGTTCTGCTGGGAGACTTCAATGCTCACATGGGCAATGACAGTGAGACCTGGAAGGGTGTGATTGGGAGGAATGGCCCCCCTGATCTGAACCCGAGTGGTGTTTTGTTATTTGACTTCTGTGCTCATCACAGATTGTCCATAACGAACACCATGTTCAAGCATAAGGGTGTTCATATGTGCACTTGGCACCAGGACACCCTAGGCCTCAGTTCGATGATCAACTTTGTGGTCGTGTCGTCGGACTTGCGGCCATATGTCTTGGACACTCGGGTGAAGAGAGGGGCGGAGCTGTCAACTGATCACCACCTGGTGGTGAGTTGGCTTCGATGGTGGGGGAAGATGCCGGTCAGGCCTGGTAGGCCCAAACATGTTGTGAGGGTCTGCTGGGAACGGCTGGCAGAGTCCCCTGTCAGAAGTAGCTTCAACTCCCACCTTCAGCAGAACTTCGACCACGTCCCGAGGGAGGTGGGGGACATTGAGTCCGAATGGGCCATGTTCCATGCCTCTATTGTTGAGGCGGCTGACCGGAGCTGTGGCCGTAAGGTGGTCGGTGCCTGTTGTGGCGGCAATCCCCGAACCTGTTGGTGGACACCAGCGGTGAGGGATGCCGTCAAGCTGAAGAAGGAGTCCTATAGGACCTTTTTGTCCTGTGGGTCTCTGGAGGCAGCTGATAGGTACCGGCAGGCCAAGTGGAATGCGGCGGTGGTTGCTGAGGCAAAACTTCGGGCATGGGAGGAGTTTGGAGAGGCCATGGAGAATGACTTTCGGACGGCTTCAAGGAGATTATGGTCCACTGTCCGGCGTCTCAGGAGGGAAGCAGTGCAGTGTCAACACTGTATATGGTGGGGATGGTGCGCTGCTGACCTCGACTCAGGACGTTGTGGGTCGGTGGGGGGAGTACTTCGAAGACCTCCTCAATCCCACTAACATGCCTTCCAATGAGGAAGCAGAGCCTGGGGACTCTGAGGTGGGCTCTCCCATCTCTGGGACTGAGGTCACCGAGGTGGTCAAAAAACTCCTTGGTGGCAGGGCCCGGGGTGGATGAGATCGCCCGAGTTCCTCAAGGCTCTGGATGTTGTAGGACTGTCTTGGTTGACACGTCTCTGCAACATCACATGGACATCGGGGACAGTGCCTCTGGATTGGCAGACCAGGGTGGTGGTCCCCCTCTTTAAAAAGGGGGACCTGAGGGTGTGTTCCAACTACAGAGGGATCACACTCCTCAGCCTCCCTGGAAAAGTCTATTTGGGGGTTCTGGAGAGGAGGATCTGTCGGATAGTCGAACCTTGGATTCTGGAGTAACAGTGTGGTTTTCATCCTGGTCGCGGAACAGTTTGCCCATCCAGTCTACATGTGTTTTGTGGACTTGGAAAAGGCGTTCAAACGTGTCCCTCGGGGAATCCTGTGGGGGGTGCTCCGGGAGTATGGGGTACCGGACCCCCTGATAAAAGCTGTTCGGTCCCTGTACAACCGGTGTCAGAGCTTGGTCCGCATTGCCGGCAGTAAGTCGAGCCCGTTTCCAGTGAGAGTTGGACTCCGCCAGGGCTGCCCTTTTTCACCAATTCTGTTCATAACTTTTATGGACAGAATTTCTAGGCGCAGCCAGGGTGTTGAAGGGGTCCGGTTTGGTGGACTCAGGATTGGGTCACTGCTTTTTGCAGATGATGTTGTCCTGTTTGCTTCATCAGGCCGTGATCTTCAGCTCTCTCTGGAATAGTTCGCAGCTGAGTGGGAAGCAGCTGGGATGAGAATCAGCACCTCCAAATCCGAGACCATGGTCCTCAGCCGGAAAAGGGTGGAGTGCCCTCTCAGGGTTGGGGGAGAGATCCTGCCCCAAGTGGAGGAGTTCAAGTATCTCGGGGTCTTGTTTACTAGTGAGGGAAAAATGGACCATGATTGGTGCGGCATCTGCAGTGATGCGGGCTCTGCATCGGTCTGTCATGGTGAAAAAAGAGCTGAGCCATAAGGCAAAGCTCTCAATTTACAAGTCGATCTACATTCCTACCATCACCTATGGTCATGAGCTATGGGTAGTGACCGAAAGAACGAGATCGCGAATACAAGTGGCTGAAATGAGTTTCCTCCACAGGGTGTCTGGGCTTTCCCTTAAAGATAGGGTGAGAAGCTCAGTCATCCGGGAGGGGCTCAGAGTAGAGCCGCTACACCTCCGCATCGAGAGGAGTCAGATGAGGTGGCTCGGGCATCTGATCAGGATACCTCCTGGATGCCTCCCTGGAGAGGTGTTCCGGGCATGTCCAACCGGGAGAAGGCCACAGGGAAGACCCAGGACACACTGGAGGGACTATGTCTCCCGGCTAGCCTGGGAACGCCTTGGGATTCTCCCGGAAGAGCTGGAAGAAGTGGCCGGGGAGAGGGAAGTCTGGGCCTCTCTGCTTAAGCTGCTGCCCCCGCGACCCAACCCCGGATAAGCAGAAGAGGATGGATGGATGGATGGACGTGCTGGTAATCTGAACTGGGTGACCAAATGAGCAAATGAGCAGAGAGCAAAAGGCAGCAGAATGACAGCACAGATTTTCCGTAGAAAGGGTAGCGTCATTCTAGATGACCTGTACGGACAGGCAGAATGGCACAAAGACACCATTCAGTACATCATGCAGTGCAGAAATGATACAATTCTGTGAGGAGAGCCAACAAAGACAGCAGTCCATGTATGCCATACAGCATTATTTTATTTTCCAGCTGTCAGGAGAATATATGAAAAATCTCTGCATTATTCATTTTGCCCAGATGAGTGCCACTCCTTTAAAAAAAGGAAATCAGAAAAAAGACATTGAAGTTTTGGCAGAAGCTGAAGACAACTATGAGACAATGAAGAGATTGCTTGGGATGAAAGCAGTGGTGCCACAGGGCACCTAATCTCTTACCACTGGTAAAAGAACCCAGCAGTGATGAATTTCCACACCTAGACACTTAAATATATATATTTCTTTTTGTTACAGCATGCCTCAGCAATTTTTTTGTGCATCTGCCAATGAGTAAAAGCTGCTAAGCACACATCTCTCTACCATTCATTCTAATTAGCTGAGCAAAGTCTGTTAGGCATATTTCCAAACTTCAGATGCATCGACCCTCCGATCACTCTGTCATTTAAAGCTAATCTACTGTGCAAATGAAATGTGTGTGTGTTCATCATTAATTCATGGTCCTCACCTTCTGCTGCCAGTGCCTGACTTACCCCAACTGCACCTCTGGCTCCCTTTCACTAAACCCCTCTATCTGACTCCATTCAATTTCCTCAGCTTTGTTTAACTTAATCCTGGCTCCTCAGTCACATTTTGAAAGAAGTCTCAATTCACACCATATATATATATATATATATATATTGTCAAAGAGATGAAACATCTGTGAGCCTCAGCTCCAGTTCCTAAACATCTGGAGGACTGTATTCCCTTGACATGCCTGTCAGACCCATTTAAATCTTTTACAGCTACGATCACAAGATTGCAACATAATTGCTCAAAAGTACTGACAGGAAACTTTGTTTTCTTTTGGCTCACCATTTAGACAATTCATCCAACCATCCACTATCGGACTTAATCCAAATTAGGATTGTGGGGGGCCAGAGTCTATCTCACAACCACTGGGCACAAGGCAGGAACTAACCCTGGATTGTTGTGTACTTGCACCTCCACACTCACTCATTTGGGGTCAGTTTAAACAGACAGATAAAGCTAACATTTGTTTGGGAAGAAAAGTTGCACTGACACAGAGAGAATGTGCAAAATCCACAGAGATGTGGCTCAGGATTTAACCCCGTCTTCTAGGCTTGTGAGACCACCATACTTACCACTAGGCCAACCTAGCACCTATGTAAAACTCAGAAATTTTTATACTACTTTAAGAAAGAGAACACCTACCGTATATATTCACATATAAGTGAGGTCTTGAAACCCGAAAAATCAGTCATAAAATCAGACCCCAACTTATATGCCCATTCAAAAATGTGACACATTTGTTTACATCTTCTTGCTTCTTCCAATCTCTCACATCAGTTTCTCAAACACCTCAAATTTTGTTGCAGCAGCGCAGTTACCAATTACTTTCGCCACTTCAACAACTTTTAATTTAAAACCAGCTTCATATTTTCTTCTGATGGAATGCTCCATCGTTGATAAGGGAAGCTCTTACGATAAGAGTGTATGAGGGTGTAAGGTACAAAAAACACACAACAGTGCAATTGTTGCTTCGGAATAGTTTGGGTATTACCGTGTGGTCATGAAGGCACAATACATAGAAAAAAAAGGCAGCATGCTCCGTGGTTACTCTCTCAGGTGGGCGTTAGCATAGCATAATCTCTTGGATCAATAGTGTGAGTTTTCCGCATTCGACTCATACAACCGACATTATAAAATACCAGAAATTATACAGTAAAATCTAGCCCCAACTTATCCGTGGGAGAACTTAAACATGAGTATATACAGTACGGTATATATGTGAAGCTACAGATCATTGGCTGACTGAAAATAAATTCTTGGCTATTTAGAGACAACCTAAGGAAAAACATGTCCCTGAGGCCCACAAAAATTAAACCTCACCGAAAAGTTAATTTAATTGTAAAACAATAAGAAAAACTTGCAACAATGTTTCACACTTAATAGCTGGAAAAGGTGATTTTATGTTGGTCTATGGCAGTTGCAGAACAGTGTAAATGGTAGAATGTCCAACCATAGATCAGCAGCATTAAGATTCAAGTCCCAGGCAACAATATCAGGGCCAAACTTTACTGGCAAAACAGTAAAGACATATTCCTATTATACACCATCAAAGGCTTTTATCTGTGTTTAGCAACACTAAAACTTCTGGAAGCTTGGCTGCTAAGGAGAGTACAGTATATCCTACAAGCAGCAAACATTTAGCTGCTGTGACAGATAGGGGGCACTATCGCTCCCTTGAACCCTTGTCCAAGACACCAGACACCAGATAAAAGTCCAAAAGTTGACTTTATAAATAATGCACAGTGCACAAAGCACCCTCCTCTCCACAATACTCATTAAATAACACAATACACAATAATCAATCCTCCACACTCCCAGATGCATTGCCACCCTTCCACTTAGTTCAACAATCCTTTTATATTCCTTGACCCAGAAGTGTTCCAATCCCCAGTCCATGTGATCTCTTATCACTTCCGGGTCAGATTAAAAGTTCTTTTCTTCACCCCGGAAGCACGTCATTCCCCTTGTCCGTGTGACTCGGATGTACTTCCAGGGCGTAAGGTAAATAAATATCGTTCCTCCCTGCAGCGTCTCCTAGTGGCCCCCATGGTATCCAGCAGGGCTGTGCATAAAGACTCCAACGTCCATGATGCCCTGCTGGTTTTCGGGGCACCTCCATACTGCAGGGAGGGCTCCACCTGGCGGCTTGGGGGTATTGGCCAGGATGAACGGCTGGCCTTACACCACACTGCCAATATTTAATTAATCCAGTTTGGTCTTGTGAAACTATTATAAGCAGCGCTATCTCAATTGATTTCCCTAGAACTTTGGCTAATACCTTCACATCATTAGTCAGTAATGAGATTGGTCTATAAGATGCACGTTCCAAAGGGTCTTTATTTCTCTTTGAAAAAGTGACTGATGCCTGACATAGGGTGTGAGGTAGAATACTCCAGTCTTTTTCTTCTTTAAACATAGCTAACATTAACAGAGCTTTGCTTTGGTAAATTTCTGCTGGATAGACATCTGGACCTCCAACTTTTCCACTTTGTAAGGAATTCATAACAATTAGAATTTTAATACCCTCAAATGTTTGTCCAGTTCGTCGAAAAACAATGTGCTAACTTTGGGCAGTTCTTTCATCGATACATATTGCATATTTGTCCAGGTTTGTCAATTTCTGTATTAGTGCTAAATATGCACAATTGAAAGATATGTCACAAATGCAGAGACCTGCCAAAGCCTTTCCAGTTGGTAGAGATACAACAATGGGATGATGTGCCACCAGTACAGAAATATACTACATTACAAAGGTAAAATGAAAGAATTAGGAGGCTTCATCCAGCCATCTATCAATTTTCTGAACCTGCTTAATTCAGCTTTAGACTGAAATCCCCAGATTGCTCTTCCCATTTTTGATGACCAAAGCAGGCCAAGCATATCATTGAAAAACTTTATATCAAATACATAGCCTGAATTCAAGTCCAAGACATTGGAATTGTGAGGCAGCAGTGCTAACCTCCACAGTAGCCTTCTGAATACAGCACCTTTCTATTGTATAAAAAACACTCCCGCAATAGTCATATGTGTTAAGTGACTCGCATAGGGCTTGAACTAGCAGCCTTGGGCTTTGATGTCCAAGCTTAACCAATATGGAGAAGTTCAACCCATTGGTCTTGATTGACAGGTGACAAAACCATCATGAAAAGATGCATTGTGTAATAAATAGAGCTGACATCAAAAGAACCAATTGGAAAAGTCCGCATTAATAATACTGGCCATTTCAAGTCTGCAGTGATTAAAATTAACATAACTATACTAATGAAGCAAAAAAAATTGATGAAATTATATTTCATAATAGATGACTCCCATTTAATTTCTTTCACAATTTTATGACTCATTTATATATATCGCTGTACATGTTCAGGGTATTATTTTATAATTGTTTTTCATTTAATTCACTCTGGACAAATGATATTCTATCGAGATGGACTGCAACCATATCAAAGGGATTTTTCTGCTTTGCACCAGATGCTGCCAGCATAGGCTTCCACCCTGAACTGGATAAAACAGGCTTGAGAATATAATAATATTTATTATCAAAAACGGTCTAGCATTTGTGAGACATGACCCATAACAGGTGCTCAAGGCACTAAAAGTAGTAGGTGAACGTTATCTAATGACCTGCCAAGGCTTGAAATCAAATCCCAAAGAACATTTGTGAGCATTTGTCTATGCAGCTTGAGCACCTCAGCTCTTCCGACACTGGCTTTCTTGCAATCCCAAGCTCTCCATACTTGGCAGCATCTGTCTAAATCCCTCCTTGAAGTTGCTGCCATTCACATTGAGCCTGAACAGTCAGCTTTACTCTGCTGCACTTTAAACAGCTCCTCACCTGTCACATTCCATTTGGATCTTTTCTTTTATGCCCGCCTCTTGTCTCTTCCTGCTGTTTTCTGTGCTGTCAGCCTATTTTCACATTCAACACACTGTTTGATAAATTTTATATTATACACACTTTGCCTTTTTATGTTGCAAGCTTATTATTAGTTTGCAAAGTGCCTTTTGAAAGGGAATCATTGCAGTAAATAAAGATCAGCTTACCACCACCTTACATCTTGTGAGTTTGAGCACATTTCTGGTCCCTGTCTGAGAGGACTTGGCACTAATTGCATTGAGTTTGATAATTTATGATTGGATGATTGACAGGGATGTGGAGAACTATTGAACGGTGGTTAGTGCTGCTACATGACAGATCCGGCCTCCTAGGTTTCAATTACGTGCCTGTCCCCTATCCATGTCCAGTGTTCTCCTTCTCTTTGACTAATGTGTGGGTTTTCATCCAAGTACTCCAGTTTTTCCTCCCAAATCCTCAAATATGTGAAAGTTTGGTGAATCGATAACTTCAGATTGTCCACATGTGAGTATGCGTGTGTGCACAAGTGGGCCTGCTTTGAGCCTGCTGTTCCCGGGATAGGCTCTGGCCCACCCCGTTACATCTTATTGGATGTGTGTCTCAGAATGTTATAATAGACAGGAAATCTGAGAAATTAATTACAAGAAAACATAACATTTTAATCTAGGTATTATGTGATGGAATACAAAGTTCCTCAGATCATTTAATGGGAAACCCCTAATGTAGTCCAACTTAACCTGATCAATTCCATTTAATCAAATACCACATTACAGTGGAGTGGGCCTATTCCGACAGTCCTCTCACACACTCCCATGGTAATCACCAATTCACCTCTCCTGAACATCTGGATTCTTTGTTAATGTATGAGTAATGGATAAAAACAAAGTAGCCGGAGGGAGAAACAAAAGGATATGATCAGAAAGGTGCATATGATATTATTTGATTTTCGGAAAGCATTTGATAAGGTAACACATGAGAGGTTTGGCATCAAACTGAAAGAAGTGGGAGTTCAGGATGTTGTGTGGTGATGTGTGCAAAATTGGCTCAGACGCAGGAAGAAGAGGGTGATGGTCAGAGGAACCTCATCAGAACTGGTTGATGTTAAAACTGGTGTCCTTCAGGGGTCAGTGCTAGGGCCTCTGCTATTTTTAATATATATAAAAATGATTTGAATAGGAATACAAGCCGGTTAAATTTGCAGATGATACCAAGAGAGGTGGATTGACAAATAATCTGGAATCAGATGAATTGAGACTACAGCCTTATGCAGATTTGCTGCCGATGAAATTATTGAAAGTAAATGTAAAGTATTACACACAGGAAGTAAAAGAGTTAGATTTGAATATACAGTGGGAGACCAGAAACCTGAAAGTACTGTGCTTATGAGAATGACTTGGGAGTCATAGTGGACTCATCAATAACAATTTCCAGGACATGTTCAGAGGCAGGGCCAGTTCTAGGTTTTTTGCAACCCTAGGCGAAGCTGACAATGTTGTGCCTAAACCTTGGAACTTTGACAGCCATGTTACATACATTTATTACATTGGAAAAACAGAGAGTGTTTTGGGGTTTAGAGCGCTCAAGTATATGTATATTATGGAACCCCATGGTGTTTCACCAGCAATTTACAGATATTAAATCAAATAGTGGGGGGTTGGTTCTCCCTTGGTGTTTGGAGTGAACCAAGGTATGTGTATATTATATAAGAATATCAGTGGGACCCCTTGTTGTTTTTGCCACCGATGATACACATATATTAAGTTAAATAGTGGGTGGGTAGTCACCCTTGGTGTTGTATTGAACATAAGCATTTGTAAATCAGAGTCTGTAATGGTTAGAAAAAATGCAGACATTTACTTCACCTTAATGGAAGAACCATCCATGTTCATAGGTTTTTAGTAAGACTAAGGTTATACAGCACCCTGATGTGGACAGGACAAATCAAAGAGGATTATAATTAATCTTTAAAGTGCACTGATGAGGCCATACCTAGAGTACTGTGTGCAATACTTCTCTGTGGACTACAAAAAAGACATAGAGGTTCTAGAGGAAGTCCAGAGAAGAGAGGCTAGGCTCATTCCAGGGCTACAAGGGATGAGCTATGAGGAAAGATTAAAAGAGGTGAACATTTTCAGTTTAAGCAAAAGGAGATTAAAAGGTGACATGACTGAAGTGTTTAAGACTATGAATGGAATTAGTGGATCAAGGCAGTTAGTTTAAAAAGAGTTAGTCAAGAATATGGGACACCGTTGAAAATTTGTTAAAAGTAAATTTCACACAAAAGATAGGAAGTTTCTTTTTACACAGAGAATTATTGACAAGTGCATTAAGTTACCAAGTATTATGTTAGACAGTCGTACTGCCAGAGCATTCAAAATTAAATTCTTGTTATCTTGGAGGAATTAAGTGGACAGGATCGGTGAGCTGTGTTGGACTGAATGGCCTATTTGCGTCCATTTTTTAACTAATGTTCTAATATTTGACCATACTGGGTCGCGGGGAGAAGGGGCAAACCCCACGTAATAAAGACTAGGCGCGTGCCGCCCGATGCTAACCTTTTAACCCTTCTACGATGTAACGTTTATCCCGTTTGTGTTACTAATTTGCACACGGTCCTGCTCCCAGATACCTTACAAGAAAAGCAGAATAAACGTGCAAATAGAAGTCTTGAATAAATTATTACAAGCGGCACTATACCATAAGCTACGGTGCACGCCCGGCATCCTCTACGAGTTTAGAAAGTCCGTGAGGTGACTAGACTACTTTCGCGGCGGTGACAGCTGATCTCAGCACTAAGCGTTGTCTGCCTTTCTCAGTTTCAGCGTTTCCGTTGCACAGTAATTCCCGTAAGCCGTTTGGGTTTCGCGGGATACCGGACCCTCTTCTGGCAGCGATGGGCACAAGGCAGGATCCGACGGGGTGTCAGTTCATCGCGAGACCCCCTCTGTTGTATTCTCTTTAAATCTACCCTTTGATCGCCGCTGGTTGGCTGCGAGGTGAGGTGACAGCTTATTTCTCATCCTTTCAAAGCACTTGCTTTGTCGGCTCATTCTGACAGGCGTTTCATTTTTTTGATATCCTTAAAGCTTACGCCAAAGACAGCATTGTCAAAATGTTTCATGCGCGCATGAGTGCTACTGTTTCAGATATTTTGCGGCTTTCAAATATATTTATTGCATTTCTTCTAATAGCATTAAGTAAGATTTGCCAGCCTGAGTAATTATTTTGCTCCCTTTTTATTTCCATTCACACTTTTAATATATTCTCCGATAAGGCGAGCAGCAGCAGCAGTGAGTTGTCTTTTCTTCAAGTAGCAATTAAAGTTAATGTCAGATCGTCTGGGGGTCTTTATTGAAATGCGTCACCATAACCAGGGGACATGAAAATATTCCATCCTGATAGGCTTATCGACACCAAGCTCCGCAATGGAAAGTTTCACGCTGCACCAAAGGAAGCGCGCAGATTCCTCTTGTCAAAGGAGACGTCACGGAGCCTCCAATGTTATTCGAGCAACGAGATTCGAGGGTCTCCAATGCCCCACAATGGAAGAAACTGAAAATACTCAGACAACAGAGATGTTTCTGGCAGGAAACTGCTGACTGGCTGTCCTTCCACCGCTGGGGGGTAAAACAGATGGTTTACGGTTCCTCAGTTCCTTCCGCCTGCTGTCAACTTTGCTGCCTCCCCCCACCTGCCCCCTTCACCGCACAGCTGCTGCAGGACCTCTTTTATAAAGTACCCCCCCCCCTAACCCCCCGCTTGGCTTTTGTGTGTTTTGTGCTTTTGTTGCACATCATTTTGGGTTTTAAATGTACTATGTTGTCTATGGCATCGTGTATGGCACGCTGGGTATATTAATAGAAGTACCCTTTGTAAAAATAAAATGTTAAGATCAAGGATACAGTGGGTATAATGCAGGGGTGTGTGCCAATTTATCCAAAATGCAGAGCCCTTCTCGCCTGGGTGCTCTTAATTGGTTTTAGATTGATGCCTGATCTAGGGTTGGTTCCTCTTTAGCACCACAATATTCACGGATAGGCTCCAGCATGCTCATTACATTATACAAGGGTTTAAAACATTCACAGAGTGGATGCACAGCTATGCAAGGCTGTAGGCTGCAGTGTAGATACTGAGATTTAGCCGAAGTGCACCAACCGATCTATACTAGCTGACTGCACTGATTTGGCATTCTGATGTTTGATCCAGGGTGGGTTACTACCAGTGATGGGTCCATTTTAAGGGCCAGTGGAGTGCAGCCCCATCAGATGTTAGGCAAAATAAGTAATAAGCTTCTTTCAGTAATCAACTTATTTCTATAATGTTTTAACAACACTCAACTTTGTCTTCTTTATATAGATATTCATAGATCTGAGTCACAATCTGATTTTTTGGTCGGCTAGTCGGCAAACATCTGCCACTTTCTCTCAGTTGCGAGAAGCAGAAATATGTGATACGATACCTGTCAAATAGTACAAAGAGTACATGACACATGTTTCACCCTAATTGAGGCTCATCAGGTGTATGAACCTTTGCTTCCCCTTACGGGGGTCGAACCTATTTATAAATTAAAGTTGACTAACTGACTCACTCACTCACTCACTCACTCACCCATCAACAAAAAATAATTTGGTCTGATGAAACCAAGATTAGGGTCCTTTCTAAATATACTGAAACCAAATATGATTCAGTAGGAAACATGCAAAATGTCCTTAGAGACATATATAATAAGACATGCAGATATACCAACAGGAAGAATTCCAATATAAAAGCAATATATTGATGTCATGTTTAACCAGCCATCCATTGATAAAAAAGTCATGGCTGGCAGAGTTGTACACCTTGGCAGCCACTGGAAGGAAGGATCTCCAAAACCACTGCAGCTAGAGCAGTCTTAAAAAGTGCTCTCTTGTTTAGTAAGAGCCCTATGCGACAGATGAGAGGCATCATTCATGATGGGCAACATTCTCCTCCAAGTGATCTGAGGTAACCCCTAAAACAGAATTCTTGACGAGTCTATTTATATCCCTGCCCCAGTACATAACAGTGTAAATATAATAGTTGACATTTTAGAACTGTATAATTTTGATTTGGCTCCACCCTTGGTGAAAAATGTTAAAAACCAAGATGGAAGTGTGATGGAGATTGTGTCTGATGTCTGCTTAGCCTGGAGGCTAAAGGAATGCAATAAAAATAAATTCAAGGGACTCCTTACTCTAAAATCAACCTTGCATTGGTTTTCTGGAAGAAAAAATGCAAATACGAGAAAGAAGAAGATAAATAATTCATTACTGTTGACACTACTGACCCCTGGACCCTATATTGGAGCAAGGAGATTCAGTCCAGGAAATTAACAAGTAAAATAATGAATAAATACATAAATATACTAATCCAAAACAGCACGTTCAATACTGTTACGAGAAGTTTAAAAATGGGGCAATGGTTTTATGACATCTGATAGTTTTAAACACCAGTGTTATAGAAAGAAAAGAGAGTCTTACTGTTTTGTCAGTCAGACCAGATACTTTCAGGTAACTTTAAAGAAATTTTCCATCCAAAATAATGTGAAAAAATTACATTTAATATTCCTGTGTATCTTTTAGAATGTAAAGAAAATAAATAATTTCCATTCATATTGCTTGTGATGTTTACTTTTAAATCGACTCAAAGGTTCACATTTCTTCCCATGTTTATCTTGAAGGTACCAAACATTGTCTACTGTGGCTAAGCTGTCCTTCCGTATCCTGAATACCCATCAGGCTTTTTTGTAGGTACTCCCTACACCAGACAGCTGTATCAATGCAATATAAGGAAGCAGGACACCTTCACTGTATACAAGTATTCCAAAACTGATGTCAGTGTGACAACCAAGAAACACAAGCATTAATAGATGGCTTTTATTTCTCAAAGCTAAATGCATAAACATATGGAAGAAAATACAAAAATAGTTTAATGTGGAATAGGAATATCTGAATTCTGCTGTCATCAGCTCTTACCCTTTTCTATCTTTGAAAGCCAGCTATTCATCATTAAGGTTGGACACACGCAAAGAAAGAAATGTCCATCCATTCATCCATCCAATTTTACACTGGATTGTCCAGTTTATGATCATAAGGGCCAGGGCTTGTTGGGCGTAAGACAGGAAACAAATTTGGAACATTCAATCACACATCCACACTTAATGCATTTTTATAATAGTAAAAATAATAATAGAGGGAATGGAAAACACTATACACAGCTATTAATACATTAATATCAAGGACCAAAGTAGAAGGGCTGCTCTTTTCCTTCTGAAACTCTTCAGCTTTTCTTGAATGCTGTCATACAATTCCAGAATGGTGTGGTGTGCAGGGAAATTCTGTTGTTCAAGATGAACATTCCCCAGGTGTTTGTTTGATAGATAGATAGATAGATAGATAGATAGATAGATAGATAGATAGATAGATAGATAGATAGATAGATACTCCCTTCAAGTACATACCAGAATTACTAAGAGAACCTGGCCCAAGATAAAAAGAGTAGCTCCAATCATGGTGAGGCATCATGCAGATGTATTGTTGTTGGTGTAAATGAGCCCTTTAGCATTTCCTGACAGACTTCTGCTGAATGATTTGCTGGCTGAAAGTCCTCAGCAACCAGGTTTCCAACCAAGGAGTTTTTGCGAAAAAATATTTAGCGCTTCAAATTTTAGCTGACGGAAATGCTAATTATCGATAAAATGTTGTACATGTCGACATAATATTTTTCCGTTTAACTTTAGCGCATAAATTCCATATCGATACTTCAGATGTCGCAAAAACTACATTGGAAACACTTTTTGTTGGAAAAAAGGGCTTTAACGCAAATAAATGTGTCACATGATCCATTTTCATCGCATGCAATCAAAACGAGAATAGCGGAGCGGTTCGCATGGTCTGATGAAGAGACTCGTTATTTCTCGCGATGAGCCAATGCAGTAGCGGATAGGCTGGGTCTCCTGCTACTAAAAGGGGTACCTGAACTCCCTCCACATCAACTGTAGCCTGGGGGTGTCTTTTAGGATGTCTAAATAATACAAAAACCGCAAAGGTAATTTACTGTGCCAGTCAAAATATTTAATAAACCGTGTGTTTCATTATCTAAACATTTTTTTCTTATTATTAAATGGCAGATGTTTTAGCATATATGAGAAATTCTCTCATTAATATTAACTTTAGTTTTTTTGATTAAACGTCGTTATTTTGTATTAATTCAAATTTCAGTTTTAAATTAAAAACCTTAAGGGAAGCAGGTTACAGTACTAATTCAGTTGTTATCGCACTGAGAAGGGATGTTGAAAGGTAGGCTCACCTGTACAGATCCGATGCTGCAAACACAGCTGCATCATGGGCACTTCCAGGAGTGCCAACGCAAATGTCTCGTATCATGCACCTGTCATCAACAAGGGCCTGGAGAACAATAGATGGCCACCCTTTGCGATTAATGTAATCGCGGTAGCCTTCCGTCGGGGGAAGAATAGGCACATGCGTGCCATCCAGCGCACCGTAAATCTGTGGCACAAGATGCACCAAGGAATTGCGGTATGCAATTTCATTGGCCTCCGCTACAGTCGGAAGTCTGATATAACGCCGCATTAATTTTTCTTTAATAGCGGTGCACACAGCATATACACATCGATGGACGGTAGTTTTACTAACCACGAAAGTTTCTCCAACTACTCTATACTCGGCGCAGGTTGCCAGCTTGTAAAGGGCGATGGCAATCCGCTTTGGGGTTGGAACAGGTGGTCGGTGACAACCTGTGATGGGCGCAACATCAGGACTGATGAATCCACACAACATCTCAAACATCGGCCGTGTCATTCTAAAATGTTGCAGCCAGAGATTTTCTGTGAAGTGTCTCCCACCACCTCCTCCCAGAAGGTCTTATTCCGTCGTCTCTCCCATACCCGTGGGTTTCGTCGCACTGGGGTACTTTCTTCGAGCTCTAGGGCTATCAGACAAGCAACTGCTTCATTCTGCTGTCGTCTTTGGATATTATGTACAATTCCAATTATTTGTGAAACTGAAATAACAGTAAGCTGGCAAATTTAAAAAAACTGAATAATCTCTCCATTTCTTTGTTTCTTTGTTTAGTGGAGGGGGTGTAACGTGGAAAACAAAAGGTAGATAATTTGCGACATACACAAAATTATGTATGGAAATTGCTCAAGGGCAGATTTTTTTTCGCGATACAACAAAACTTATGTGACAGTTCGTTTTGGAGGGGATGACGTCATCACACACACCTTTTTATCGATAAAAAGCCAGTTGGATGGAAACAGGCTGGAGACAGCAAATTTCGCACATTTTTTAACGTATATTCTGTTTGTCGATAACAAAACGTCGCAAAAAACTGGATGGAAACTTGGCTACTGTTAGTGAGTCAGGGACAGGATGTGCAACATTGTTCTTAATGGCACACAGTTTTGTTTCAATTATCTCCTTTGCTACACCCTCCAGGGGGTACAGAGTGTGTCCTATAACTGAGTCTGCTCTTTTAATTAGCTTGTTGACTGGGTGAGCCACTTGTGAAATGATGTTTATTAGTTCAGCACACTACAACATAGAAAATCACACTGGTCATCACAAGGTTGTAGAAGATATGAAGGATGTCACATTTCACATTAAACAAATGCAGTTTCCCAAGAAAGAAAGAGTCTGCTCTGCCCTTTTATACACAGTCCCCCAGTGCTACTGTTACCAACTCTACATCCACTCCCTGACTAGAGATTAATCATAAAGGCTCTTTTGTGTAGTGAAACAGTATAACCAGTTCCTTGGTTTTACTGAAGTTAAGTTGCAGACTGCAGTCTTTTCTGCACCAAGAAACAAAATTCTCGACCTGACTCCTATGTGCTGCCTCAACTTATCTGCAGGTGACATAACTCAGTGTTGCACATAAAGTCAAAGGTATACAGGGTAAACAGAACAGAAGTAGAGGCTGTTCCTTGTGGTGCTCCATTTTTTTTTCATATACATCACAGGTGCACATTTTGAGCCTCACAATGAATTAGGTTTATGCATTGATTATTCTTAGTTTCAGAATTTCTCATAAAGTATCACTAATATTTAAATTTGGGGATTGGGGAGGCCAAGGAAGGCAATTGAGTTCATCCTGGTGTTTATGAAACTACTCTTGAATTGAATCGTGTATTGGATTATCATGCAGGAATATTGTGCTTGCACCATAACGTCCACCTGGTCCTACAAATGGCCTTACCGGTATATTGTTTGCTAGCCAATTGGTACAGGTCCTTTTCTCCCTCCTTAGTGTCCAACCTTTCGCACAACTCATCATACATGATTTTTTTAGCCTTCACCACCTCTCTCTTCACCTTGTGCCTTATCTCCTTGTACTGTTGTCTACTTTCTGCATCTCTCTGACTGTCCCACTTCTTCTTTGACATCATCTTCCTCTGTATACACTCCTGTACTTCCCCATTCCACCACCAGGTTTCCTTTTCCTCCTTCGTCTGTCCAGATGTCACACCAATCACCCTTCTTGTTGTCACACTTACTACGTCTGCTGTAGTTGCACAGCTGTCTGGTAATTCTTCACTGCCATCCAGTGCCTGTCTTACCTCCTGCCTAAACTCAACCTTGCAGTATTCCTTTCTCAACTTCCACCATTTGATCCTTGACTCTGTCCACACTATCCTTCTCTTCTTTATCTCCAATGTCATCCTACAGACCACCATGCTATGCTGTCTAACTACACTTTCCCCTGCTACCACTTTGTAGTCTTCAATCTCCTTCAGATTGACTCTTCTGCATAGGATGTAATCTACCTGTGTGCATCTTCCTTCACTCTTGTATGTCACCCTATGTTCCTCCCTCTTCTTAAAATATGTATTCACCACAGCTATGCCCATCCTTTTCGCAAAATCCACTATCATCTAACCTTTTTCATTCCTGCCCTTGACAACATACCTACCATCACCTCCTCGTCTCCACTATTCCCTTCACCAACATGCCCATTGAAATCCGCTCCAATCACCATTTTCTGTCCTTTGGGTACACTGTTCATCACTTCATCCAACTCACTCCAGAAATCATCTTTCTCATCCATCGCACACCCAACTTGCAGGGCATATGCACTAACAACATTCATCATCACACCTCCAATTTCCAGCTTCATAATCATTACTCTGCTTGACACTCTTTTCATCTCCAAAACACTCTTGACATACTGTTCCTTCAAAATAACCCCTACTCCGGTTCTCCTCCCATTCACACCATGATAGAACAATTTGAATCCACCTCCGATCCACCTGGCCTAACTCCCCTTCCATATAGTCTCTTGCATGCACAATATATCAGCCTTCCTTCTCTCCATCATATTTGCTGACTCTCTCCCCTTACCAGTCATGCTGCCAACATTCAAAGTTTCGACCCTCAGTTCCACTCTTTTTACCTTCCTCCTCTCTTCCTGCCTGCTGACACGTCTCCCCCCTCTTCTTCTTCTTCTTCTTCTTCTTCTTCTTCTTCTTCTTCTACGGCCAACAGTAGCCCAATTTCTGCCAGTTTCACCCTGTTGACTAACAGTACTGGTGGCGGTCGATGTTAACCCGGGGCTCGACTGATCCAGTATGGAAATCTGTACTGTTGTCCATATGTTGATCTGGCAAAATTTTACACCAGATGCCCTTCCTGACATTTATAACACTTGTAGGGCAAAACATAAAAAAGATGTTTTTTTTGTGTAACATCATCTATATGACAGTAGTCCACCTGTAAAAAAATGTTCTTTGTGTTCAGCCTGTGTTTTGAGATATGGTCCTTGATTGGTCAGAGGACATATTGGTTACCAGTTGATACACGACAGTGTTTTAAATATTAATAACATACAGTATTACATTTTGTAAAGTCAAAACAAGTTAAAAAATTAACAATCTTACCACCAAATATCACAAGAAATCTCTGTTTACATATGTTTTACAAGTCAAAGTGTTTGGACTGCTAAGGGAAGGGAAGCAACATCTTACTCTTAAGGTTTTTCTCTTTTTTGTATACTTTGCAAGAATCTGAAGCACAAAACTTGGAAGGTGACAAGGCCTTAAGGAATTTGCTGTGCAGGGCTCATCAGTTGATGACATGAAGGATGTTGCAGGACCAAGAGGATTGTAACAGTCAAAGTCTGATCCCATGCCTGTTTTGTCCCATACATGTCCAACACAACAATTAGAGCCATAGATGCAGGCAACATCATCTTTTTGTTTAGGAGTTAAAATAGATGGTAAGGGTCTCACTTGGTGTTCTTTAAAGTGTACAGATCTTGTGGTTGCTTCTGTTAGGATTTTGTTTTCTACCAGGATAGCAACAATGCAGTGTTTCTTATAATGCTTATCAAGGGTCTTCTTCAAGGCAAGAACCTCAGAATTTTCAACAAAAGTGAAAAGGACTCCTTAAATAGCCCCATTCCTAACTGAGTGAACCTTAATAGAATGATCCTGATACTTACATCGGTCTGTTATTCCCTCTCTTGAGTCGGAATTTGGCCGTAATTGTCGAATGTTGTTTGGCAAACACTAAATCTGTAGTTGGTTATATAATGGTGTGCTGTATGGAGGGTGTGCCACTTTGAAGCATTAAGCCAGCAGTACCACTGTACTGAGAGGAAAGCAATGTGCTATGCCACCTACTAGCCATGTGCTACAACAAAAAAGATGTCATAGTCCTCTGCTGATGCACACAGCAATCGTCTGCAATGCCATAGATGTATGCTGCTCAGGATATGTTGATGGGTCACACGCCTAAATGGTGTGGTCTGCTTTCTCATAAAGGTTCACTCACTTGTTGCTGGTTGGCTGATTTGATTTTAGTTGTAGGGTCCTCAATATTGAATATGTGCAATTGAAAAAACACATGAAAAGTGAGTCTTTTTACTTTTCTCATAACTATTCCACATGTTTTTCACAGGCTGCACTCTTTGTAAATGCCTCCTAAACAGCAAGGGGGCTTTTAAATTAGCCAGTGGGCCACACAGGAGGTGCATGATTCAAGGTCGGTCTGTGACATTTTTCAGCATCTGGCTGTCATTAAAAGGCGCTTCACCTTTGGCCCATTTACACTGCAACGACTCTCTCGCAGTCAGGGGTCATCCTGTGTGGAAGGTCTCCTCAGTTTATGATGTGTGTGTCGACTGCAAGCCCTGTGGGAACTTTTCACACAAGTTGTTATCTGTGAGGTGCAGGACTCTGAATGAGGTGCCATTTGGTTTTTTTTTTTAGTGTCTATTTCCATGCAAAAAGCTAGAAATATATCAAGCTTACTTATCTTTCAAGTCAGAAAATGTCCAAAACCGCTCTCAGCACAGAATTAGCACAAACCACTGAGACTCTGGTCCAAAGTCCGGAGAGTTCTTCTTAGAAGTGGTCTTCACAAAAGAGTTGCAGCCAAAAAAACATTTTGTCAGTGGTGGAAATAAAGCCAAATGCATTACCTATGCACAGAAATACAGGAAAGGACAGGAGGGCAGAAAAATGGCAACAGGTGCTGATGAGTCAAAATCTGAATTTTCCAGACAGGCGGCAGTTTGTCTGCTGAAAAGCTAGAAAATGGCACATGGATAAATGTCTGCGTCTGCAGGCAACAATGAAGCACGATGGAGGTTTTCTTCAGGTTTGGAGTTGGATTTTTGGAAAGATAGTTGGTGATTTCATCAAAACTGATGGCCTTCTCACTGCTGAGGAGCACAGAAGCAGATTCTTGTTCATCATGCATTATCATCAGGGAGACATCTGATCAGGCTCAACTTCATTCTGAAGCAAGACAATGGCCACAAACACACAGCCAAAATCATATTTGCAGTGAAGGGAGAAGCAGGTAATCCTCCAGCAGATGGAATGGAGCCCACAGATCCCCATTATCAGTATTTTATGAAGCCAGTCTGCAATTTCTTGCAGAGACATAAGCAAGTAAATCAGCCAGATTCTGCCGTGGAACTGTGGGAGGTTCTCAGAGAGGTTTAAAACAACCAACCATGCAGATACTTTCAGACCCGCACTTTATCTACAGAAATTGCTGCTGGTTTTAAGGCAAAGTTTTTTTTTCTGTTTACTGCATATTCTAGAAAGTTTATTGATTAACTAGATAGTTCTCCGCCTGCACACTTCACTTGCCAAAAGCCTGCACTACATGCCAGCCACTTTGCATCTCTGCCGCTCACATTGTGAGGAGGGTGGCTGAACGCACCCAAGGAGATGCAGCCACTCCTCCGAAAACCCCTTCTTAAACGGTGATACAATGGGAAGCAAATACAGTTGTTTTTTTACCTCCTCTTTGCTCAATCAGTTGCTGGCTTGCTGCTGCTGCCATGTCGTGTGATCTGCATCTCACACAGCACTTCAAATATTGAAAAGCCTGTATAGCAGCTGTCCTACTCTTTGTCTTTTATTTCCGGCCCCAGGCATGGTTAAGTCTCTTGGCACATAGTCTCATCTCACGGGATGTGAGTTCTTGATAATTTTTAGTTTATAATTTAAAAACGGAATAAGAATCTGAATATCTAACAGCATCACATTAAAATCCAATAAATTCTGAAAAGAATGATACCAAACATATATATGTAGGTTTTAAAATAAGTCAGATTTAAAGCATGACAAAAAACATGACATAAAAATGTCATATAAAATTGTTCCACAAAATTGTTGCATTTTTAGGCTTAGGATTTTATACATAGAGAACAGATAAAAACTATTCATGGCATTATTTTTTAATGTATTCCTGCTTTGCATCATTTTGACAGTACTGTATATGAAACAGAATTTTACTAGAGCTGAAAAAAGAAAACAGCATTGCTGAGGTATAGCAATGTGCTAGGGCCTACTATTTCTGGTCACGACCGTTGCCTTATTGTTTATTGGTAGATGGTTATGAAAAACAATGAGATAATTAAAGGGGTTGAATCTTAACTAGTGATTAACTTAAAATTAACCCAATATAAAGACAAGAGACCCTGAGTCTGCCGATCCACAATGAAAGCTATGACTGCAATGACTGTATTGTCCCTGAAGTAAAACCCTGTACTGTTGGTGATTTCTGACATAACAGTCCAAGAACTGAGCCAATTAAATGACATGTTTTATTCATTTAAAAATATGGTTCAAATAATTAGCTACAGCCAGGAGGAAGTCTGACAGCCCAGTCACAGGTCATAGTGAGCACCATTATTAAGCAATTCACATGGTAAAAAACCAAACATCACCCAATCAAGTTACAAGTTGAACTTTTAATGCTTGGAGCCAAAACGGTTTTAACAAAATGTAAAGCAGCACCATGTGTGTTTTGAATTCTGTCAAAAATCAGAAATGTGATAAGCTGGAGTTAAATCCCCTCGGATCACAGCAGATCATTTTCAGTAATTCATCAATGCATAGGCTCCTGTATGAAATCAAAAAAGACCATAAAGATTTTGAGTGGTTCAAGGCTTAGAACAATGAGCTTCCAGTTACAGGAGACTGTTGTTTAAATCCTGGCCTGAGTGGTCCCTTTGTGAAGTGTGCACATTCTTCCCATTTCTGTTGAGGTTTTTTTCAGTTACTCCAATTTTCCCCCCTCACACCCCCTCACACTGCTAGGTTAACTGCCAACTCCAGATTGTCCCTTTATGAATGTTTGGGACATGCAGTTCACTTACCTGCTGTCCAGGTTTGGATCCTGCCTTGCATCCAATGATGCTGGGGTAAAGTCTGGGTTTCTGTATTGGAATAAGTAAATAAATGAAATAAACTATTGTTATTTCCCTTTATCAATCTACTTTCTTTTTTAATTTTGTTGTGCAGAATTTTTCTTTGTTTAATGTTTATTGCTGTTATTTTCTGCCATGCCTTGATCTCCTTGTCTTTCTTTTCATGTACAGAAGGTATGTAATAAGGTTTGTTTTAGGATGGTGGACACCCTTGGGTTGTTACTGTTGCCAAGAAGAGTTTTGTGATGATTTCACTCTAGCCTTTCCTCACTTATCTATTCTTAGAACATAAGCTTGGCGGACATAAGAAGTCCAACAAGTTGTTCCAAAATGTCATCCAGATACTTTGAAAAAGTTGTCAAGCTGTTCCCTTCAGCTGCATGACATATTCCTTTGTTCCATATTTCTATGACAGCTTTATGTAAAGAAGTCCTTCCTGGATGAAGAAATGCTGCTGGGTCAATTTCTACAATGCGTTTGATAGTTTTGAATATTTCCATTAGGTTTCCAATCATTCTTACTGATCAAGACTAAGACTCTGAAAATAGAATTGGCCCATTTGTTTCCAGAATGTCCTTAAATGGTTGCTGTTCTCCGCAGAACTTCTAGAGGTGCTGTATCTTTTTTAGCATGGAAAGAATAAATGTTATACAGCATCGGCCAGCAAAGTGGTACAAAAAGTCCACTACCATTTGCTCCCTTAAAGGTAACTAATGTGAAAAAAGAAAGGAAAACAATATCAGTAATGCATCAAGCACAAGATATTACACTGATTAAGACTGAGCAGCATCTTCATCCACCATTGAGGAGGACTGCTTGGTGTGCTAAATTTGAGAAGGTCACCAAGAAAGACTTTTGTATGCTTCCTCCATTTCTTGGAATATAAAGCAGCTGTATGATGCCCCTGCTTCAAAGAGGCCAGAGTCCGGGGGTGGAAGGAACAGACACTGTATGTAAAAAAACGTTTTTAGTAGCTTTCTGACCTTGTGTTGTACTGTAAACATCTCGCTGCACACTTGCTAGTGCCATCACCAGACAGCTTCAGCATTCAAGTGACACAGCGTGTGTAGTCTGCATGTTCTTTTTGTGTTATTGTGGCTTGTCCTCTTTTACCTCACTGCTGTTTGAGTCTGCACTTGAAGTGTTGCTGTTTCAATTTAAGCACTTCATAGCCAATCGACAGCCACAGGTAATGGTGAGGCTCCCATTTTACTTAGCATTGTTTTCTGTATTGGCTGTATTTTGTCAGATGATGATGAAGTCAAAAGGTATCACAATGATATAATACCAATCGAGACAAACCAGACACCAGCACCCTGTTGTTTGATTAATTTCTTTCTGATGCAAACAGTGCGCTAACTTGCACGTCTCACTAGCCATTACTAAAAGAGGGACAGACATTATTAGACGGGTAAATTAAAGTTAATATTAGAGAAGGCCTCACCAGAATTTTCATGCCTGAAACACCACTGACTACAATGCATAACATGTGGACATTTATGTTTATCTACCTAATGTTCAAATTAAATTGTGGCCTATCAGTTTATTCAAGTTTCTTTTCCATTTATTAATCTGATTTTGTGACTGTCTGTCAAAAGCATAATTATGTAGCTGACTTTCACAAGTACTTCTCAAGTGTGCTATTTACAGGATGACAAATCCTAATAAAGAATTGGTTTTGCAATAACAATAATGAAAAGCAGCAACAATTAAAAGAAATGAGCACACAAACAAATGGCAAAGGGGGCATTGAAATAATGAGGCGGGTCATCCTAACGTGACAAATCAATTTTTAGCTGTGTGTTTTATGTGTGATGACATAGAAAATCTGGAAATTACATATTAAACTAGAACTAATTTCCCTGAATAATAGCCCCTTTCCAACATTCATCCGCCCCCAAGTCCCAGGAAATACTACCACAAGTGAGGTGCAAGAGTGTCACACAGAGCCAGGAAAAATGACATCAAAGAAAAGAAAGATTAAAGAGCAGCTAGAAATGAGAAGGGTGCAACTTCAGGGGAGTGCAGAATTGAACTTGAGCAGCAGCTCAGCCCCAGGGGTGGACTGACCCATTGGATGCTCTCTTAATATGTGATAAATAAATCCAAGTGTATCAGATCATAAAATGAGGGCTGCCAACTCCTTAGAGTAATTAATTTGGAGCTCATCCAACAGGAGGCATGTAAGAGTTCAGCAGCTGTTGCACCCTGGCAGACAACCTTATGGTGGTATGTAAAGAGAGTGAGAGTTTAGAGAGGTCAAGGAGAACAATAATTTGAGATAAAAATGAAACTGAGGCTGATAACATCCTAGAAAGTGTGCAGGGAATTAAAACCAGAAAGTCAAAACAGGGACGTTGACAACACAAGGCACACTGAGATGGCAGACCCGTCAGAAGTGAGTTATAGGCTCTAAACTTTTAAATCATACTTGTTAATGATCAGTTTTTTCGAGAATGTTTTTAAAGATGACTCCTCAGCAAGGAAGGAATTTGGGGTGAAAGCCCACAATAACTGATTAGGTAGAGGGGGTTTTATAGAAGGACATAGACAGCAAAAGAACAGAGAGCAAAAATGGAGTTCCCTTAAAAATAGAAATGAGATTACAACAGTGTGATGAGGATCTATGGACATGGGCAGAGGTATTGAGACCCAATGTGTCTTTAAAGACAAGAGGATTTACAGATAGAAATAACAGGAAGATGAGAAAATGCCATACTAGGAACCTTTGCATTTCCACAACCAAAAAGTAGCAATAAGATCTTTAAGCTTCAGTACTGTCTGCATGGGTTATACAAAAGTATTTATACACCCCTCACAAAACGTAGGCCTTTATGATACTTTTAAAAAGCAGCCAGTGTGGCTTAGTGGATTTGGATTTGGACTAGTGCTGATCATAATGTGACCATGAGACATTTCCTTAATTACTTTATCTGTAAAGTGCCTCGGGCTGGTGTTTCACCATGGAAAGCCTCTTTTTGTTAAATTTTAATATCATAATTGTCATGACATGCCACACACTTCAGAAAGGCCGCATCACACTTCATAAAGACATTCATGACAATTTTCTTTGACAGTATCTGTGGAACTTATCACAGTTTTTACCCAACTGAAACATGAAAGGAGCAAAACAGCAAAATGATGCCGATCTGAGTTGATAAAGAAGGAGGTGTGTCCCAGTTAGGCAGTGTGCTGTGGTGGCGATTAAGCACAGCGTTCCTGGTACACATCTCACCTCTGACTTACGTGTTGTGATGCATGGCCGGCAGCTCAACCCGGCGGGACACCCAAAGAAAGGCTATTTTGCGACACTGCCTCGCCCATGACGCTAGATGGAAGTTTACCTGCAGCATAGCAGTGGCCTGGATTCCCGCAGGGCACCATGGGATCTGGAGTCCAGCTTCACAGCCCTGGTGGGTACCGTGGGTGCCACCAGAAGACGCTGCAGGAAGACTGGTGGATTTTCACTTTCTGTATAGCCCAGGGACAGAAGCCCCAAAGTACCGGGCTGAAGAAAACCCAAGCCCTCCATTTGACCCGGAAGTGCTGGCAATTCACGTGAAAGAAAGAACAGAAGCACTTCTGGGTCAAGGACTATATGAATGATTGTTGGGAACCCAGCAAGTGAGCCAGAGTTGAGAGGTAGATGACAGAGCTTGCTGGGAGGTATGGAGGAGAAAATTGTGAATAATTGTATTTATTATTATTATTATTATTACTTGCCTGTGTATGCTGGTTGGGGTGTTTAGAGGCACTATTACAGAAAAGGAAGGAATTAAAACCCTTTTTGTATTTTTACCTGGTGTCCTGGACGTTTGTCTGTCGGGTTAGAGGTGCGACAGAGCCCTCTAGTGTTCTTACAGTGTGCAACCCTGAGTAATTTGTGTAACTTGAATGTGCTGCAAATCTAATAAGCACATTTAGATAAGTGTAAGCTATCCCAGATCATATAAACATGCATAAAGGCGACAGTCAAATCTACAATAATAGTCCCTTGCGGTTCATTGAATGCATTAGGTGGTTTTGTTGAGTTATCTTATGATTATTACTTTTGTGGTACATGGCCGGCCGTTCATCCCGGCCAATACCCCCAGGCTGCCAGATGGAGCCCTCCTTGCAGCATAGAGGTGCCCTGAATGCCAGCAGGGAATTATGGACAATGGACTTTTAATGCACAGCCCTGCTGGATACCATGGGGACCGCCAGGAGTCGCTGCAGGGAGGCCCACAGACTATTTGCCTTACGCCCAGGAAGTACGTCATAGTCACGTGGACAAAGTGAATGATGTGCTTCCTGGGTGAAGAAAAGGAGGATTTTTATCTGACCCGGAAGTGTTCCAGGTCACATGGACAGAAAGGGTGAAATGCTTCCGGGTCAAGGAGTATAAAGGACTGTGGGAAATCCTAGATGGACAAGCTGAGTTGGGAGGCAGGGTGGCTAAGCGTCTGGGAGTTTGAATGATTGGTTTATTGTTTATTGTGTATTTCTTTATTGAGTATTGTGGAGAGGAGTGTGCTTTGTGCACTTTATTATTATAATAAATAATTATTTGTACTTTTATCTGGTGTCTGACGTGTGGTCTGAGGGTACAAGGGTGCGAGAAAGCCCTAATCTGTCACACTGTTTACTTTTAATATTTTTTAAAATATTTTGTGTATTTGGAACTCATTTGCCAGTGGATTGCCGGTTGTGCTAAAGCAACTCTTTCTGGGTCTTTTGTGCTCTTTAGAGCTTCTTGTGCTGCATTGCATTTTTGAAAAGAAATCTTTTATTCTATAAAGATTCTTTGTTAGCCCTTTTTTAGTTTACAAGCCAAGGGTTAATGGACCCTTCCACCTGTGGGGCTTTTTGCTACAACATTTGGGACTTTGTGCTAAGGAACCCCCTAGTTCAGGGGTGGCGAACTTCAGGCCTGGAGTTCTGCAGTGGCTTCAGGTTTTCATTCTAGCCCTTTTCCTAATCAGTGACCAGTTTTCACTGCTAATTAACTTTTTCCCCATCACTTTATTAGCTTTGTTAGAAGAGTTCAGCCCTCTGAATTAATCCTTTCTTCATTAAATGACAGCCAAGCAGAAATGAGATGTGAAACGAGCTAACAGATGACCAGCTAAACTGGGGCTTCAAACACCAACCAGTTTCACTCCAATCACTTTCTTAATGAGAAGCCAATTCTTGCTGTTAATTAAACCCATAATTTAATTCCATGGCTTGTTGCTGCTCTCATTCTGCCACAGCACACATTTTGAAAACTGTTGTTTTTCTTTTCTTTCTAAGAGCACCGTAAAAATGTTTTGGTGACCTGAGAGATCAACCTTCAACATCACCTCTCTTTAATTTCAGATATTGTGTAATGGGCACAGGGGAGCTAGTCATGTGGTGGCTTGTATTGTGTCATATTATTGTTTTGCTGCTAATTAAAGAAAAAAAAACAACTATGGGACCTGAGTCAGGTTAATTAAAAGAAGTAATCAGCAGCAAAAACTGGTCACTAATTAAGAAGATGGTAAGAATGAAAACCTGCCGCCACTGCGGCACTCTAGGCCTGGAGTTCGCCACCCCTGCCCTAGTTCATGACAACTGTAGGAGACACTCCTTTTATTCAGTAGGGAGCGCTGTCCTTGAACTATCGTTGCATCCTGTGAAGCCTTGGGTTTAAGCAAGGGTTTAGCACAAAGTGCTTACTGTTTACACCACCACACTAATGTTGTTATGGTACTTTAAATAAAGAATTGATTTTCATCCTATGGATTCTCTAACGACAAGTAAACGTCTTTCATGAATCAAACTGAAATTTCAATGTAAAATGTTTTAGCCTTATTGTATAACATCTCTAAAGTCGAAGATACACATTGTTTGGCCAATAACATAAGAGGTCATGTGGTCAGAAAATTGCCCATGCCCCCACACCTCCATTTCAGTCCTCCATACTGTCAAACAGCAAGACCAGAATTCACTTTCTGTAAATTTGCAATCTGACTCAGCGTCCTTTGGTACTTTTGTGGTAAGTCGAGTTCCCATGGCAACCAGATTTCCCCACGTGCATAGAGACGAGCTGCGCTGGTGTCTGAATTCAATCTTTGGCCTACATTTTAAGATCCAAACTATTTGCATCATTAATGAAGTATATAAAAAAGACTTTAGAGTTGCCCATCTGCTGCATTAAAAATGGTCCAAGGTAATGAAGTGTGCCCAGCGTTCTCGGCAGACATCAGCAACTGAACTGGCCTCGTTTTTAAATCACATTTTATCTAGGAATGACGTCTACCTATTTGAGATTTCTAGAATTCATCTTGCATGACATTTTAAATGATGCATCAGGCACAGGGGACATTTGAACCATATGTGAGGTTTTCTGTTAATGAGACTTCAGTTCAGACTAGACATATGACGGAGATGTTGAAGGCTGAGAAGCGCTCACAGTTATGGCAGATGCTTTTTCTTCTTGACATCCAAATGTCTCCTTTACTTTTATGTCTCGTTAGACACTCTGGTGACCACATGCAGTAGGCCCTTCGCGCTATATGCACCCCAAATGGTGGGCATGCATTCTAAATCAAAACACATTAAATAATTCATGATGAAAATGACATTTGAATGTCATCATTTGAATTTTATTGGCTTGGCATTTGGTAAATAAATTAAGAGTTACACAATGCTCAATCCCGTTATCTTTCTATAAACTTCCATCTTGTCAGATTTTACCTGAAGGAGGTATGTCAGCTGTCTGGAAATGCAATGTTGAATGGTTTTTAATCAGCCTATTCAGAGATACATATATTCCCAAAAGGCCAAAAGAGACAGACTGATAATAGTTACATTTAGAGTACTACTGTATATATAAATTATTTTTTCACATTTGTATGTGCATGTTGTCCACCGTGTATCATTTCACCAGTTTTTATTCAGCCAAGCCAGAAAAAAAATTTTGAGCCCCAGCTTAGCTCACCCATCACCCATACCCTCTGCCCACTCACATGCTCCACATATCTACAGAGATGTTAGCTGAAGGCTGCACCAGAGCTGTCTAGCCTGCCCGACTATAACCTTAGGTAGTTTCTCCTTCTGTTACTTTACAGCATGCAGCATTATTATATTTATCATATTAAAAGTTTGTTATACTGTACATACAGTTTTGCATATTGTATTATTGTTTCCCATAAATATTCTGTTTCTGTGGTTTATTTTTATTTTGAAATGTTTTTATAAAGTTTATTTTGGGTCACATCTTGATTTTTGTGTCGCCGTTTTAAGGTGACATGTGGTTGACATCATGGAGGTGGCGATGTTTAAGGGGAAGTTCACAGTCTGCATTATTCTTCTCTGTGGCTATACAATAAAAAAATGCCTCTCTGTGATATAATTAAATTCTAATTCAAGTAGGCCCTGGTAGTATGTTTGTTTTTCTGGTTGGTGGCCTACGATTAATGTCTTGACGCCTTTTTTGATTTTGATTGCTGATTTCAAGTTTTGACTCCTGGCTTTGACCCTTGCTTTGTTTGACCACTGCTCTGTTTTGTGTTAACCATCTCCTAATTTAATTATTCTCTCAAGTGCTGCATTCTACAGGACCGTTCTCACCCCTCTCATGGATTCCTCACTTTGCTGCCATCTGGATAAAGAGCCAGATCTGTAAGGTTATGTGACAGATTTCTCCTCCAGGCTGTCAGACTCCATAACACAATACAGCCCCCCATAATATTCCAACTAATCTTAAAATCTTAGATTATGATCACTTCCTCCAGTTTACACACAATTCACTTCACTTTATCTATCATTTCAGAGGATTAGGACTTGCATCAACTGGTCTCTGTGTAATTCTGGCAGTTCATTGTATTGGTGTATTGCCTTTTTTAACAGTATGGTGCTTGGTTTTGTCTGCTTGTGAAGTCTTACTTGCACTATATGTAGTCTGCAAGCCCTGACCTTCACTAGACCTTCACTATTTCATCTATATGTATTCTTGTATACAACTGACAATAAAGTTTACTTTGTATAGGTTCTCTGTTCCAGCAACTGTGAAATATAATCCCAGTCACTGTTTTGTGTAGTTTACTTGTTTTGTGTGTAGTTTTATTTTCTGACTATTGACTACCAGGTATGTACATGTAAAGTTAAATGGAAATTCCAAACTAACTCCCCATATGAGTGTGTGTGTATGAGTTTGACTTGTTATGCTCAGTGTTACTCAATCAATCAATCAATCAATCAACATTTATTTATATAGCACATATTCATACAAAAAAAATGTAGCTCAAAGTGCTTTACAAAATGAATAGAAAAATAGAAGACAATAAAAAATAAACATAAGTCAACATTAATTAACATAGAATAAGTAAGGTCCGATGGCCAGGGTGGACAGAAAAATAAAAAAACTCCAAAAGCTGGAGAAAAAAAATAAAATCTGTAGGGGTTCCAGACAACGAGACCGCCCAGTCCCCTCTGGGCAAACTACCTAACATAAGTCAAACAGTCCTCTTTGCCCAGAGGGGACTGGGCGGTCTCGTGGTCTGGAACCCCTACAGATTTTATTTTTATTTTTCTATTCATTTTGTAAAGGACTTTGAGCTACATTTTTTGTATGAATATGTGCTATATAAATAAATGTTGATTGATTGTATTTAAGGTTTTCATGAAAGGACCTGATGATGATGGTCACGTAGACTTCTGGCTTTCAGTCCATCAATGTTGGTGCATCATGATGCTTTGAGTAGGTGGAGGTGGCGCAGGCCGCCACCACAAAGAAACCGGAAAAAGAAACAGAAGAGAGAGTTGGGGTCAGTATGGATTTTAGAGCCACTATGAATAGTTATTGTGATGAATTGAACATACAGAGTATCAGGATTAAGTTAAAGTGAAGTTATGAGAAGGCCATGTTAAAGTAATGTGTTTTCAGCAGTTCTTTAAAGTGCTCTACTGTATTAGCCTGGCGAATTCCTATTGGCAGGCTATTACAGATTTTAGGTGCATAACAGCAGAAGGCCGCCTCACCACTTCTTTTAAGTTTAGCTTTTGGAATTCTAAGGAGACACTCATTTGAGGATCTAAGGTTACTATTTGGAATATAAGGTGTCAGACATTCCTATATATAAGATAGGGCGAGATTATTTAAGGCTTTATAAACCATAAGCAGAATTTTAAAGTCAATCCTGAATGACGCAGGCAACCAGTGTAGTGACATCAAAACTGGAGAAATGTGTTCGGATTTTCTTTTCCCAGTTAGGATTCTAGCAGCTGCATTCTGCACTCGTTGCAAGTGATTTATGTCTTTTTTGGGTAATTCTGAGAGGAGTGTGTTACAGTAATCTAGTCTACTGAAAACAAAAGCGTGAATTAATTTCTCAGCATCTTTCAATGATATAAGAGGTCTAAGTTTTGCTATGTTTCTTAAGTGAAAAAATGCTGTCCTAGTGGTCTGATGAATATGCGATTTAAAATTCAGATTACAGTCAACGGTTACCCCTAAATTTTTTACTTCCGTCTTAACTTGTAACCCTCCTTTACTGGGATAGGTTCTGACCCACACAACCCTAAGTTCAATTAAGATGGTTTGTTATATATAAATACTAGGGGGCTCCATCCCCTGCTTGCTTCACTCTAAATACTACGGGGATCCGCCCCCCGCTTGCTTTGCCCTAACCCCCAGGTTTTGTTTACCGGATATACAATTAAAAAAGATTGTTAGTTTCATGGGAATTGTTACATATGCATTATTTTCACTTTTACTTTAAAACGTTTGTAAAAACAATACTTTATTTCCGGCCCCGGGCATGGTTACATCTCTTTTTCACAGGACGTATAATACTGCTTGCATTGTGAAGGGGGGACTGTTGAATGCACGCTAAGGAGATGCCGTCGGATCATCTGCTGTCTTTCTGCTGCTGGCGAGCTGCCTGTTCTGCTTGTTTCGCTGCCCGATCATTTCAAAGCCTGTACAGCAGCTGTCCTTTTGCCACTTCACATCTCTGTCACTCGCGTTGTGAAGGAGGTGGGGCGAGGGTTAGTTTGGCTGAACGCACGCTAAGGAGAAGCATTCTGATCATCGGCAGGCTTTTTGCTGCTGGCGAGCTGCATGCTTTGCTTGTCTCTTGTCATTGCTTTAAGAGCTGGGAGCACATGAAGCGTGTCCATCAACAGCAGTCCAACAACTGCTAGGTTAGATGTCCGTGGACTTGTTTTAAATGATGTCTCACTGCCTTGTCTCGCGTAACGTTGTAAACACAATACTTGTCCTTTATTTCCAGCCTCGGGAGTGGTTAAATCTCTTTCTCAGGAGAGCATAATGCTGCTCGTGTTGTCAAGGAGGGGGTGGCTGAGCGCATAGTAAGGAGGTGCCGTCGCGCTGCTATCAGTTTTCCGTGCTGTACTCCGCCCTCCCTCAATCGGACCTAACAATCACTTAAAACAAAAAAGGCTTCAACCTGGCTGGGATGCTACAATACTTCTGAATTTTACTGCTTTCATATTCTTTACCTTTCTCTGCATGTGCATCGCACCATCGTTTGTTTGAGCCTTTCGAATTCCACTGCTTTCATAATCTCTTATCTACCTTTTTTTCTCTCCAATGCTTTTGGGTCTCTTTTCTCCATGCTGCTCTTTCTTCTTCTTTCTTTGACGTTTTATCTAGAACGCATTGTCCTTATACGCTTTATATGTGCTGAGAGCACAGGATCTGTGTGTGCTACGTGCCTTTACACGACTGAGTGTTATTTGATATTGTTTGCATCTAACGGGTCTTTTAAGTGTCTTCCAAGAACTTCAGAAAAGATCATGTATCGTCACCTTGCTTTTCCTTTCCAGGATTTTTTTTATAATAGAGAGACAGTATTTATTTTATATTAGCATATTACGTCACGTTAAGTTGAGTTGAGTTGAGTTATGTTACGTTACATTGTGGGAGTGCCAGTGGTAAGGGCACAACTAGAAAAAACAAGACTGAGGAATTTCACAAGACATATATCCAAGCATGAAACACAGAGAAGTAGAGTGACACAGACTCTCACACAAGCATTATGGAAAGACAGAGGCTTCCAAAGTGGTGGGTCTTAGAATTGCAACAAGTAGGGTTACAAGTGCAAAAGAAAAGGGTGGTTCTCCAGGATGCAAGTGGTCATGCAATCTATCAGACTCCAATGTGACTGAACATCAACATAGAAAGCTACTTGGGGGAAAGAAGATCACAAGATGCAGCAAAACCTCATGGCTTCTAAGTAGGAGTAAAAGGGTTCATCCTTGTAAAGGCAGGAGCCCAGCTGCCTTCTCAGATACCATGGAGAAGACTTTCTAGCTAGTAGATAAGGGGACAGATACTATGCAACAGATCAGCAGTGCTGCACAAAGAATTGGGCTTCTCGCCACCGCCACATGCTTTCCTGACACATGGCTCCTGCTGAGGACAATATGGCGTTGTGAAAACAGGCTGAGTTGGTGTCAAGCCCAGTATTGCAAGCTGGAGGTTTGGTGTTGACTGCAATAGACACAGAGAAGCATCAGTGAACAAGATATTTGAAATAGACAGTGCTATGGAAATATAGGAGAGTGAAGGTTTACAGTCACAGAAGTCCTGCAGGTTTATTGTTTGTTTATATCTAAAGTGACCCTGACATTAGGAGCAATAGGAATTGTGACCAAGCTTTAGAGAAAATGTAATGTACCTGGGCCATATGGAATTGAATGGATGTTGTAACATTTTATTATTTTTTCATTTTTATTTTGTAGGATAAACTGACTCTACAAATTTTGCTTTACTTTGGAATACATGTCTTTTAACTTAAGGTAACGTGTCAGCATTGCTCATAGGGCCTCTCTTTGGAAAGCAGTTTCTAGATCCCATCTGATAAGACTGATCATTCACAGGCAAATAACCTCGAGAGATATCTCCATGATATACCATTTTAACACTTGGTGACTGGGCAAAGAGCCATAACTCAATAACTTTGGTGGACAAAACCAAAAGGCTGGGCTTAAGTGCACTGTGATGGTTCACATTAGCTCCGTGCTCCCTTGACACTCCAACCCACAACCATCGCTAGCCATGTACCGAGATGAGCCTGGCAAATAAGGACACACATTCAGCAAGCGGTTAGTTCAAAGAATGTCAATCAATCCAAAAACAAAGTGCAAGCATAAATTCAGTCTTCGGTAAATAATCTAATAAAATCAAAGTGAAAAAGTCCAAATAAATATATCCATAAAAAGGTTAAAATCCAAGGGCAAACATATTCTTTTTAAAGCCACGAGCCATTTCGCTGCTTTCTAAAATCCAGTGTTTCCCAGGCTTACCCTCTTTGGATTCTGCAGCATGAGGAGACATTAACCAGTGGACACAGACAACCCTTTGATCCCGTTCTTTTCCATTTTGCCAGTCCGTCAGCATGTACAGGGCACCGCATCAACCTGCACTCCCTCTGCCATTCCCTATCCTTGCAGGGGACTCCTTCTGGAGTAGTTGGTCACTCCTGCTCCCAGGCTATTCAGAAGCAGCATCCCTCAGCCCCATCAAGCATCAGCCACAAGCTTCTTCTCTGGGGTTCACTTTCCTTCTGTTTGCTTCCCCTCTGTGCCACACCAGCTCTATTCCATTCCTGCCCTTCATTGTTTCTCTCCATTCTTATTCTGTTTCTTTTCTTTATGTTACCCCCTCTGCCGTACAGGCTCCTTTTTATCCTGCCTGATTGGGCGCAGTAGTGGTGCTTTGCCCACTCTGAGGTGTGAGAGAGGCACTTGACTGATCCGCTCGGATTTGCATGTATATTCATGATCAGCCTTGCACCCCAATCAACCTCAGAGTGAAGCGTGCTCTTGCACAACCACACCCGATCTGAGACTGTACTTCCCGGGACACAATTATTTATTTAAAAACTGCACTGCACCACAAACCTCTCATTACATGCATTCAGACAACCAGTGGCAAAATGTCTACACCTTTCTTTATAACCCTTTTAAAGCACCAGATTTATGCTGTCTATAGGCCCTCCACAATCTCAGCCTAGCTGTCAATTCTTCTTCATAGCAGGACACCTATTGTTTAAGCTGTAGTTTTTTGTTCTTAAGAATAACCTAGTGCTGAACCGTAAGAGTGGAACACCATGTGCAATGGAATTGGACGAGGACGCCAGTAATCCAAATCTTGCTAAAGTAAAGCAAGGTTCACATGCAAGAGAGACTGTAAATAAAGTAATATGTTCATCTTACTGAAGAAGGGAGTCGACTGATCACTGACTGCCAACAGACATAAATTTAATGCCAGCAAACATGGACCACTGATTGTGAGACCTTAGAGAAAATTGCAGTACGTCCCACAACCAAAGAGTGCCACCAAAGTGAAGAGTAGAAGAGTGTCACAATAAAGAAAGAAAAATCATGCCAAACACCCTTCCACAGCCCAGAAGGACTATCGCCTACACCTGGGGTCAACATATTATAAGTACACCAACTTTGATTCCGAGAATTGTGGATTGTAACTTAGTAGTTATAATAATGCTAGCTAATGTATCCTGGTTATTGATACTACTGTATCTGAAAAGTAGTAACCTTTGTGAAGGATGAGCTGCTACATTTCTCTTCCTGAATCTCGTAGGAAAGTTCAGAACAGCATCTTCCAAACACATACTGTGGAGCTGTGTGGAGGGGTAAGCTGTGAACAAACTGACACCAGCACCACAGTACAGATGCTATCAATTTTATAAAGTAGTGTAAAAAATTAGGCAAGACCCCAAAAACAAGGTCTGGGGAATCTGCTAGTGATTCCCATGTAACTGAAGTCAAAATAACATGTTTTTAAATGAATGATGGAGAAAAGATGTTTTCACAGACGAGAGTTTATAAAATGACCGACTCCATGATGGCAAAGGTGGCATTTAAAAAAGCTTCTGATGACCTCACGAGGTGGCACCAGAATTGACCTCACAGATCCTCAACCCTCAGAGTTTCTGGTCTGCAGATGGAAGAGAACAAGATGTGAATAGCTGCAACCGTTCTTGACTCAGAGTGGTATTACTGACAACATCCAAGCCCTTTGAATGCCTCTTAGTCACATATCTGTGACACTAGCTAAGAACCTGTCCATCTAACCATTCAAAGACCAGAATTCTGACTAGAACATTAATTAAAATATGTTTCCAGGATAATTCTTTAAACAAAAATTAAGGAAATAGAATTGGCATGTTGTGTACTTTTTCTATAAGAGAGAAAAGATCCAATCATGCTTGTGCAATTTTTACAGTATGTTCTGTGTTGTTTATTACTGTCCTTTGTCTGTATATATTCATATATATTCATCCTCTGTTATCCTTATGTTATGAGCAAACTGTGTTATCTGTCACCAAACAAAGAAAGTAAAATTTATTTCATGTGGAATGTTGCCAATTTATAAACTTCTTTCAAAAATTGCCCAGATTTCTTGTTCATTGTTATTCCGAATTAGGAAACATATAATTAATTTAGGGGTAGGCAGTATAAAAAGTGTATTAATCACTAATTGTGCACACATGCGCACTGCTTATCTGTCCAAATGGTTGTTAATGCCCTGCTACTCAAATGGATCTGACAGTAGGCATTCACCTGTCCTGAACTGATATAAATACAGGGTCTTTCTCTCTCACTCACTCATGCTTCTGCCAAGTAAACACAGCAAAAGACATCACTGTTTCCTGTCCTCGCTTCCTGTTTGCATTAACTAACCAATCAGGTTGAACTGCACATCACACGGAATGGTAATATTCTGAAGCAGTAGGCTCGCTTTATTAAATGCCGTTCATGTAAAAATTTGAACACAAAAACATTATCTTTGTGACATTTAAGTATCAACATAATTTTTTTTCATTTCCTTCTGCATGCACATACTTGCACATTTCGTACAAGAACATGTTTTAAGTGTAAATGTTTTTAAAAACATGTCTGGATCTACCATTCTGCAACCCTAAGGGCCTGTTTGCAATTGGGCCTTCACATATGCAAGAGAAAACAAATGCCTCAAACCAGGAAATGTCTAAGGTTTTCAGACAGTACAGGCCCTCCCTGAAATCTGCTATACACAAATCACTATTCTCATGATTAAAAATAAAAAAATACTTTAAAAAAAAAAAAGAAAATGAGTCCTTATTGGTTGATACAGGTGGGAAATGATCAGAGCCGGTGCATAATAGGTCACTTTTAATGACACTGACATTTGTTACCATGCTGCGAATAAAATAAAGTCCAACCAAATGGTCATTCATAACAGGAGCCCAGTGATATTGCAAAAATAAAAATAAACGTAAAAAGCGAGAGAAACAAAGAAACCGTTTTCCTGAAAACTATACCTGACATTAAAAAAACAAACATCATGATCTGGTCAAGTCGTAAATACTGCAGTTGACACTAATGAGTGACCTTTCAGGAAGTCAGGAGAGCATAACATTAGCAATAATGTGCAGCCCAATTCTGTTGTGTCTCATAACACTAACATAGATATGAAGAGCAATGGCATAGACAAAGAGGCCACTGCAGGAGGGAAGACCCACCAAATAATGCCAAACCAGGACAAAACATCCCTTTTCTGGTCTTATATTTTGTTTGGCCGCAAAATGCTTAGTTACAATATCATCATTCTGCAGAAAATGGCATGCACCTTTTAAAAATGTAACTGATGTTGGTTAACTGAAAGTTTCCAGCAGATATGATGTTGCACTTATCAATTACTTTGTTACATTCATTGTAATACACTAAAGAACAAAAAACGAAGGTGAGATTGACTTAATCTAAAATTTTGAAATTTTTTTCCTACCTGATTCGTTATTGACATAAGCTCCTAGTTGAAAGTGTTTAACTTACTGGTGCATATTTATTTGCATCGACATGATCACCTTTGCACTGAAATGGAATGATTTTGCTACTTTTAATTCAGTGGGAATTTCTTCCTTGTGCAGTTTAAATACACATCAAAGATTCATATGTGCACTCACTCAGGCTCAGATTCAGTCTTGTATTGGTTATTTCTGCAGATTTAAGGGGGATGACACAGGATCTTCTGAAGGGCTCAGGAAAACTCAATAATCCGATCGCAGAGCAGGATGGGGTGCTGCTGCTAAATGTATTTCTGGTTTAATTCACAACCCATCACTAGGAGATGATATTTGGCTCCACTGCCACCAGGCACAACACATACCACCCCTCTAGGGACCAGATAAATATAAGTGGGGCTCTTAACTATGAAGGTCATCTTTTGACCTACTAATATTAGGAAGATGGTTGTAATGCTATGGCTGATTGGTGCGTGTGAGCGTGTATGCTTCAAATGCTCATATAACATTTTACCAGCAACGACATGGAAATTAAGGCGAAAAAAAAAATCGTGGTTGATCTACTTAAGCTTCCCTCGGTACCTGCTGTGGCAACTACACTATCTGGCAGCATCGAAAACGAAGGTGTTATATCTAAATTATACACACATATACAATAATCAATAAAATTATTTTCATAACTTTGACTTAAGAGAGGTCTAATTCAACTCAAAATAATCTGTCACTCACATTTCCACCAGCTCTGATAAGTCCAAATATACCTGGGTCAAGACTCTAACTATGAATCCTGCTGGTAGGCACTTGCCTTACTGGGTCACATATATAGAAATATCCCACACATTTATTGGAAAAAAACATTATGTGTCGGGCAGTTTTACATTCACAATAATCTCTGTTAAACAGAACTATTCAGAGTAACGCCCTTTGGGACATTACTGTCAAGGGACCATCTATAGTAGTATCTTACACACATTGTTAGCACATTTCCTAACATGCAATTCTAACCCATCTACTATCACACAGTGGAAAAGCAATGTTCAGTTTTACTTTAAATAGAAAAGTCAAATTCATTTTACAAGATAATATCTAAAATATCTTTAGGATATAGCAGGCATGTATCATAGTGGAGCTGGGGAGAGCCTTTGCAGTCAGAAATGTGATTAATCAGTAGAAACAGAGGAGGTTCTCCTTTTCCTCAACAGGCTAAGGCAGCTGTACTCTGCACTATGAATCCAGAGGGCCATGTTCATGTCCATCAGCCCTAGTGAGAACCTACAAATAAGAAGGTGGCCACCCAAATAAACATCTGACAGTTTTGGGCTCATCCAGGATTCTCTCAGGAAGGGAAAACCAAGGCTGAAATGGAGAGATCCTGCAGTGAAATGAAGTTGCCCTTCCACTGAGAAACTCATTTGGTTACTATTGAGAGGGGAGTTCTCCTTTAGCTCAGCTAGATTAGATGGTTGAACTGTCCACTATAAATTCAGCAGCCTGAGTTTATATACAACATCTCCAAGACTGACCAAGATTATTTGGAGGTGTCTCCAGGATTCATTCAGGCCATGAAATATGAGGGTAGTCAGTCTGAAATGGAGAGGGACCTCTGAGAAAAGAAGACGCCCTTCCAGTCAAAGCCTCAGTTGATGACTAGGTGTGTGTGTGTTATGGATGAGCTCTACTTTAGCTCAGCTGGCTAAAATGACTATAATCTGCATTCTGAGTCCAGTAGCCAGCCACTCCGAGTGAGAACATGCAACCAAGAGAGCTTCTCCTTGAGTGAATGCCTCACTGGTGATTTTAGTTCAACGCTGGATTAAGACCCCCACTGACTCATAGGTCCTTAAAAAGAAAACTGATCATACTTTTAACAATGCAGCGCATGCACATTGGGTTTTTCAATCTAGCGCGGCATTTTTCACTCATTATTTCACATGAAAAGCAAGTTGAACCACCACTAACATTCAGGATGCATCAGTATCTTCAGACTAAGCCTTCTGACGTCTTTGTTCTGTAGATGAGCTGGTGAGGGAATGTTGTAATTGATTTGGACAACATGGAGCATTACATGTCTGACAGTTAATTAAAAAACAAAAAAAATAAAATAAAATAATGGACATTGGCACACGTCGAATGATCTGTTTAATGTACAAGGTCAGTGCTGTTGTACTGTGGTTTTTTACCTGTCACCTGAAATCCCACCAAGCAATCCGCTGTATTAAAGTAATTTCTTTTAGCTTAGAAAGCTAAGCCAGCTGCATTAACCTGTTGTCCTTCTCTCAGAACAGGTATTTCCTTTTTGAATGTCAGCCCGAACAAAAAAAACATTTATCACAATTAATGAACGATGCCACAAAATAAACAGCCTGGCAACAGCACACCAAACACCCTACCAGACGCAATTTACTGCATTCTATTATAAGGCTAGGGGATTAGTGGTAGTCTTCCAATTTAATTACACAAAAAGGAGAAGAAAATGCTTGAGGCAGTCATTACTGGATGCTTTTGGCCTTATTTCCTTCAAGTTTTGAAATGTGAATGTCAAGCTGTGAGTCCAGTCTCCTTCATGACTAGAATAAATTAGTTTTACAGACTACAAATGTAATTTTTTCCTCTAAAAATCCACTTACAGTTTCCTCTGTTGTGTATCACCTCGAAGAGAATCAGTCACAATATTGTGACCCCAGTGATGCATAAGCTCAGAGAACTTTAGCTTGGCTGCTTTCTTCTGTATATCATTTACTACCCCCAAGCCCCCGACAATCTGTGCTAAAACCAGCACTATGATTTATAGAAGGACTAATAGCAGCCAGTATTGCTTTCAGATTATTACAAATACGCAACAGAAAAGGTCTCTTCACATTTATCAATGTCTCAAGTGTGTGATGAGACCAGAGATCAGGCCAGTAACACATTTTAATACTCACAAGGTCTGTGCAGAAGATATTGCTAAATAATTTAAAAGGCAAGTGACATTTATATGCAGTTTGGTAAGGCACACCTGCTGCTCCTGCTGTTCCTCAAGTTGGTGCTAGCAATAAGAAGATCAAAGGCAAAAAAATTCAATCTGAGCAGCAGCATTCAAGACATAGAATGTGTTTAAATACTTGGGCTTCAAAAGCCTAACACTGCAGGTTTGCCACTTCAGCTTTGTAGAAACGAACCCAAAAGAACCCCAGGCTTGTACCAGTTGTGCATTCTTTTTTCCAAGCATTTCTTATTGCAATTAAAAAATAATTTTTAGATATTCACTGATCACTAAAACAAATAACCTGTAAGACTTCAGGTAGGGTAATCTCTCTTGGTATTGGTCCTTTTTTGTTTTTTTGAGGTTTTTTTTTTATGGAATGCTTTAAATTGTTTTCTACGGAAGCTGAGAGAGGACGTGCAATATCGTTATTCTTTTAAATTGTCTCTTTGAGATAACAGACTAATTTTATCGAGATCTCGAGAAAACGAACTTTGGAATAATTTTATCACGATCTTGAGAAAACAAAGCTTAACCTTTGCTCCTGGCTTCAGGCTCGCTTAAATTGTGACGCTTATATAGCTGAAGCCTTGCTAATCGTCTTCTTAAATGACGGACACTAAAGTTATTATTTTCTAAACTAAGGGATAAACATTATTCAGCCTGCGTCAGCCCTTGATTGAACAAAAATGTGATGCACTGATCAATACAGTTCTGCTCTTCTGCCATTTCAAACAGGACGTGGCTTCAATGGGCTAAACATTAAACGATACAATTATTTCATAATTTCAAGAAAACAAGATCTTTTGTTTTATCAAGATCTCGATAAAATTATTCAGAGAACTTTGTTTTCTCGAGATCTCAGTAAAATTAGTCCGCTATCTCGTGGCAACAATTTAATAAAATAACGATATTGCACTTCCTCTCTCGGCTTCTGTATTTTTCAAAACATACCCCACTAAAATTCTTGGAGCTATAGCCTTGGAAATTATTAGAAAATTAAGCCAAGATGTAGGGTATTAAATTTCAAGCATTCATAGAAAGACACTTCAAAACTGAACACTTTTCATTTATGAAACGTCACATTTTATTTTTCCATATCCTCACCACACTTTAAGCCAAAATATATTGTTTTACTACTAGAGACATCCCAGAGTCCTCAAAAGACTCCAATGAGATCAAATATGAGAGTTTATAAAACAAATAATAAACATGACAGGTGTAAATACTGTTATGAACTTGAGAGTTCTTAAGCATAAACTCTAATAATTACTCAAAAATGGCCACTACTGCAGTCAACCCCATCGAATGGAGGGAGGCAGCCCCTTTTATAATCATCCGGATGTGCCCCAGATGCCACCCGATAATCTTCCGCTGGCACTCCCCAGTGTGGCGGAAGTACCGGCTGTGCACCCGGAAGCACGCCGGGTGTCCCTGGTCGATTTCTCCCCAGCACTTCCAGGTGTGGTTGAAGTGCTGAGGACCAGGGCTCTCCAGGCATTGGGGCACCCCCTGGGGGTGACCACAGGCCCCTATAGGGTTGAGCTTCGAATCTCAGTTCCTGTGGTCCCCAAGCCCCTAGTCATGAAAAACAAACCCCATCAGTGTAGTCAGTGCAATAGTAAAGACCAATGTTATTTTCCCTTTTTTTGCAGTTGCCTCTCTGTTTCTTTTTTCTTGGTAGTAAAAACATCTGAAACCCAACAATATTATACACAAACACCATGCAATTTTAGAAAATATTCCTATTACTTTCTGTTACAGTTTGCTATAGACTGGCTGTGAAAGACTCAACTTGCTAATCTTCATGAAATAGATTAGGACTCTGTTACGTCTAGAGTGGTCTGGTATGGGGAATCTTTAGAAGTTTTTCTATGGGCTTAAAAGTAATAAATGTTCTCTTTTTACTATGAACCACCTACCTGTATTGTGTAGGCTTGTGTTCTGTTTGGTGAAACATTATGAACATTTTTTTTATTATAAATAACATTATGTCCTCCAGTCAAACTTCCTTTTATATTTCTGGTTAATATAGTTGTTTTTAACTGACTCTATCATTTTGTTCTGTTTTACCAAATGCAAAGATTCTTCTAGATTTTTTTTTAATAAAGTGGTTTAAATGTTTTCTTTAGATAATTAAATGCCAGTACAAGAAAGCAAAGGTCAAGGAGGTGCACTGTCAATCATGACTATTTATTCACCCAACAAGTTTAAATATTGTGAATACAAGAAAGCAAATGAATAACAATTAATCTATCAAGACATTACATACACATTTTATCCCAGCCTGAGGCCTCTTTGTGTTCACACACTCCCCAGGATTTCATTTTTCCCACATCCAGCAGGTTGGGCTAATTGGTAAGTTTAAGCTGAACAGTTGTAAGGGGGCCCTGTGATGGACTGAGTTCATTCCTACCTTGCACCAAGTATAAGGGAGGATGCTGCTCTTTTATGTTGATATACTTTGAACATCGTGTATTGTTACATAAATACAGTATATGGAGTATTTCTTTTCACTCTACTTTAATCATAAAAAGCTCCCTTTCTTCAGAACTGCATACCTGAATATGTGGTTCCAAAAAAACAAATGAATATGAATATACTGTATATTGACAGGAAGACTAGTGGCTGGCAGTTTGTTAACAGTGGCAAGGGCCAAGGTAATACGGGGAGGTAGACAGTCAGTGGTACAAGATGCAGAAAGAGATTTGCCCTGCAAGAAACCAGAAATGACTCTTTTAGGATACTACAAGGAAACGGTTTCATTTTGTGTTTTCTATTTATTCCAAGCCATCTGTCCTAATTATTGTCAACTATTGCTCTTAGGCCCTGCAGTAATTAGAACTACTGTGACCTGAGAGGTCTACTTAAAATTTTTACTTAACATTCTACCTGTTAAACAGTGTGTACATCAAACTGTCATGTACAGTATGTGCCACCAAATCCTAATCCCCAGTAAGGTGGATGAAGCAGACAAGAGTTAAATTAGAATGACTCAAAATTAATTGCCAAACTTTTTCAAAGAAGGCAATGGACTTGTAATGCTAAATATTTATTTGCAGATGTGTGTGGTTTTTGAAACAGAACAAATACAATAACATTAAGCAACTGTCGCAAAAATAACATCCTACAGAATACTTCAACAGGTCTTCCTCTTCTTCTTCTTTTGGCTGCTCCCGTTAGGGGTTGCCACAGCAGATCATCTTTTTCCATATCTTCCTATCCTCTGCATCTTGCTCTGTCACCCCCATCACCTGCATGTCCTCTCTCACCACATCCATAAACCTTCTCCTAGGACTTCCTCTTTTCCTGTTCCCTGGCAGCTCTATCCTTACCAAACTAACGAAATCTCACCTCTCTGACTATGTCTCCCAACTGCCCAACATAAGCTGACCCTCTAAATGTACTCATTTCTAATCCTATCCATCCTCGTCACACCCAGTGCAAATCTTAGCATCTTTAACTCTGACACCTCCAGCTTTGTCTCCTGCTTTCTGGTCAGTGCCACCATCTCAAACCCATATAACAAAGCTGGTCTCACTACCGTCCTGTAGACCTTCTCTTTCATTTTTACTGATACCTGTCTGTCACAAATTACTCCTGACACTCTTCTCCACCCATTCCACCCTGCCTGTAATCTCTTTTTCACCTCTCTTCTACAATCCCCATCACTCTGTACTGTTGATCCCAAGTTTTTAAATTCATCCACCTTCATCAACTGTACTCTTTGCACCCTCACTATTCCACTGACCTCCCTCTCATTTACACACATGTATTTTGTGTTATTCCTACTGATCTTTATTCCTCTCCTCTCTAGAGGATATCTCCACCTCTCCAGGGTCTCCGCAACTTGCTCCCTACTGTTGCTACAGATCGCAACAACAACAACAACACTTATTTATATAGCACATTTTCATACAAAAAATGTAGCTCAAAGTGCTTTACATAATGAAGAATATAAAAATAAAAGACACAGTAAGAAAAATAAAATAAGTCAAAATTAATTAACATAGAATAAGAGTAAGGTCCGATGGCCAGGGAGGACAGAAAAATCAAAAAAATTCCAGACGGCTGGAGAAAAAAATAATATCTGCAGGGATTCCAGACCATGAGACCGCCCAGTATGAGTAACCCCACCTCATCCGGAAATACCGCTATAAAGGAAGCACCGGCAAAGAGAAAGATGGCTTCTGCTGGGAAACCGGAACGAGCCGCACGCCAGAGTCCGTGACTTTTAAAAGGACTGGTTGTTGTGAAAGAAATCCCTGTACGGGACGGCACTGAAACGCTATTTTCGTTACTTTTCTTTATTTTGTCTGTTCGTCTCATGACGATTAAACAGGACGACCCGGTAGGTGTCCCAACATTCCGACTGTTTCCAGTCTGTCCTTCCACCGCCTGACCACACACAGTTTACGGAGAATGGAGATCACAAAGTTTATGATACAACACACTTCAATGGGAGCCAATACTGAACAACAAGAAATTAATATCAAAACCTCCATCAAAATAATCTTAAGTTTTTCTGGTTTCATGATCCACATGTTACCTACAGTATTTAGATGTTCACAATGTTCAAAATGCATGCATTTGTTGGTAAAATATTAAATACCATGGAACCTTGGATTGCAAGCATAATTCATTCCCGGAAACGTGCTTGTAATCCAAAGCCCTTGAATATCAAAGCGAATTTCCCCATAAGAAATAATGGAAACTCAAATGATTAATTCCACAACCCAAAACTATTCATATAAAAATGATTAATACAAAACAAAGTAGAAACACATAAAACAAATTAACCTGTACTTTACCTTTGAAAAGAATCATGGCTGGTGTGAGGGGGACGAGAGAGGAGAGGAGGAGGAAGGTTATTGTGTATAATGACTTTCACTCTAACTAACGGACTCCCTGCTGTCTGTTGGCTCACTGGAATCTTCCTCTTTTTTTGTGACTTTAACAGTGAACCTCTCTAATGACAGTTGCTTTTGCCTGAAGAGTCACTACACTTGGACACCAAATAAAAAAAATGCTTTACACACTGTAAGGTTTCTAAACTCTTCGGATTCCACCCAACGGGATGACACAGTGGGAGAGTGTCTCAAAGCAACCGCAGGCTCTCAGCACTGTAGCAGTTCACCGTAAAAGCGAATCCGAAAAGATCGCGGAGCAACAGAATCAACTCCGGCTGTTACAGACTGAAATCAAATGTATGTTTTTATTCTAAAATAGTAAAAATAAGAGCAGTTCACTTCTCAAAACAGAGTCATGCGGGATCGAACTCATGACCTTTTGATTCCTAGTCAGGAGTTGATACTGTTGCTCCACAGAGGCAGTTGTAGTAAATGTGTGTCAATGTCGCATGCTAATGTGGCTTTTTTTTTCTGCAGTTAGATTTTTGAATAGAAGCGCACTTGTTCTGTTATATTTGTACTTTTTGTGAAAGTGTTTATTTGATATTTGGATTTCTGGCTTCACACATTATACACTTCATGTCTACATTTTGTCAATTATTACTAAAACATGAAAAACGTTTCTGTTTTAACAATGTATTTACATGGATCGTTGGAGACACGGAACACACATGAAATGCATGTGTTCCAAATAACGATCTAGTATTTCTAAAAGGTGTCACTTTGCTTGACTTCTCACTCTATACAACTCCAAGCAACTGACACGCAGGTAAGCAGACTTGAGCTGAGAAAACTGTGCGTCGGTGCAGGATGTGATAGCAGGCTGCTTGCTGTTTATCCACATTTACAGGACAAAGGATGCTGATGGAGATGTGAGAAGTGTTTTAAGGTGGGACAGATCTATGAGTTTTTTTGTAAGCTCTGGTAATTCTAGTGTTAAAGAAGAAAAGAATTAGTTCAGAGGACTGAATCCTTAAAAACAGGGCTGTTAAAGAAAAGGTTAATTATCAGTGAAAACTGGTCACTGATTAGGAAAAGGGTGAGAATGAAAACCTGCAGCCAACTGCGGCTCACCAGGCCCAGAGTTCGACACCCCTGCCTTAAATGAAAGTCTGCAATGTGCACTTTAATCACGTTTGAATTGTTTGATTTGTAACTTTAAACTATGGAGCAGAGGGAAAAATAAAATCAAGGAAAGGTGTGTCTTTGTCCCAAACATTATGGAGGGCACTGTATGTACCAATGTTAATGAATGGAAAAGAACCACAAAGCCTATTCAAAGACATTCATTTATGCCCATCAATTGTGTATCCAGCCCTAATACTCTGCCATTTCTTTTTCATGTTCCTCTGTGACGGTTTGCCTTTAGTCTTCACTCTTATCTCTTCCTTACAGACATTGAGGTTCTCGGCCATGCCTTAACCCCCTCCTCCTCCCCGCACATCTGGTATGGACGTTCTGCTTAACTTTCCTGCTCTTCACTCCTTTACAGGACTCCTGTCACAATCATTTATCACCCTTCCCTATACTACAGTGACTTCCTCAAGACCCTTAAAGCAGAACCCCCACTCTGTTTGTTCATTCAACTTGCAAACTCAAAACCTGTTCAGGTTTTAGTGGTGCTGCAAATACAAAGGTTTCCGTAATAAACAAGTAGCATCAACACCTGACTAAATAAGGATAAGCTAACGGAGTTGACCATTACGACACCATTAGGAAGGAATGGCTGCTGAAAATGAGGCTTTGTAGCCATATGTGAATAATAAATAAAAAAACAACTGTCTTTCCAGACAGTAAAAGCCATTATACACACTAGTAATGTCATGGCTGTATTTTTAAATCAGTCTAATGCTTTCTTGACAAAAAAGGCATCAATTTCTATTAAAAAACATGAAAGTTTCTGGATGGGTGAAGACTTTTAACTGGTAGTGCATTTTTAAGTAGACAAAAGTACTTTAACTTAGCTTTATAGTACTAGGGTGTTGTACTGTGAATATAAAAACAAAGACAACAAGAACCGCATCCCCCTCGTTGTCACCTACAACCCACATCTTGAAGCACTTCGAAAAATTATGAAAGAACTTCAGCCTAGGGGTGTGCGATATTGGAAAAAAAAAATCTCTATATTTTCTGGGACTTTGAAGATAACGATAATTCCAAGATAATGTATTATTTGAAATTATATTGAATTATATGTTTGTCATCTATAGCTTTACTTATCAGGTCTTTTTGTATTTTTAAACGTCATAATAAATAAGATCAATTTAACCTAAACTGCATTTTATAGATGAACCCCAAACTACTCACCAATCACAATATGAAGCCTTTGCCCAACACAAGGTAGCCTCTTCCAGTTATTAATCCGCAGTGCACTGACAACGTTAGCCAATGTCATCAGCCTTACTCTTACTACATCTGCTGTTGTTGCCCAGCTGTCTGGTAACTCTTCACTGCCACCCAGTGCCTGTCTCACTTTCTGCTTAAACTCAACCTTGCAGTGTTCCTTTTTCAACTTCCACCATTTGATCCTTGGCTCTACCCTCACTCTCCTCCTCTTCTTGATTTCCAACATCATCCTACAGACCACCACCCTAAGCTGCTTAACAACACTTTCCCCTGCCATCTCCTTGCAGTCTTTAATCTCCTTCAGATTGACTCTTCTGCATAGGATGTAATCCACCTGTGTGCATCTTCCTCCACTGTTGTATGTCACCCTATGTTCCTCCCTCTTCTTAAAATACGTATTCACCACCGCCATGTACATCCTTTTGGCAAAATTCACTATCATCTGACCTTCTTCATTCCTCTCATTGACACCATACCTGCACATCACCTCCTCGTCTCCTCTGTTCCCTTCACCAACATGTCCATTGAAATCCTCTCCAATCACCACTTTCTGTCCCTTGGGCACACTGTTCATCACTTCATCCAACTCACTCCAAAAATCTTCATTCTCATTCATCGCACACCCAACTTGCAGGGCATATACACTAACAACATTCATCATCACACCCTCAATTTCTTGATTCATAATAATCACTCTGTCTGACACTCTTTTCACTTCCAAAACACTGTTGACATACTGTTCCTTCACAATAACCCCTATCCCATTTCTCCTCCCAACCACACCATGACAGAATAATTTTAATCCACCTCTGATCCACCTGGCCTTACTACCCATCTATTTAGTCTCTTGCACGCACAATATATCAACCTTCCTTCTCTCCATCATATCTGCTAACTCTCTCCCCTTACCAGACATACTGCCAACGTTCAAAATTCCTACCCTCAGTTTCACTCTCTTTACCTTCCTCCTATCCTTTTGCCTCCAGACACATCTCCCCCCTCTTCTTCTCCTTCTTCAGCCAACAGTAGCCCAATTTCCACCAGCACCCTGTTGGCTAACAGTATTGGTAGTGGTCGTTGCTAACCTCAATCCGGTGTGAAAATTTGTATTGTTGTCCGTATATTGATTTGGCAAAATTTTACACCGGATGCCCTTCCTGACATAACCATCTCCATTCATCCGGGCTTGGGACTGGCACGAAGAAACACACTGGTTTGAGCATCCCCTTTGGCTGGGTTACAGAACACTTCAACAGGTTATACTCAAAAAGGCCACAAGATGGCGGCAGAAATGAACGGAGCGCCATGACATGCCGTTGTGGCGAAGACACTGAAAGGAAGTTAATAAATGTGTTAAAACTGCACAAATATGGACCATGCACAGTCACTACTTAAACTGTTTTCTAGAAGTACTTATATATGAATAAAGAAATGTTTCTTAATGTACTTTACTCAGTTTTAAACACTAAACTGAACACACTTCGACATAAAAGGTTGCCAGAACACGTTAGTAAAACATTGTGAGAACCTTTACCATTACTTACAGAAAAAAAAGTATTATATTTCAAGTGTAACTAACAACAAACCGTGTAACTTACATCAAAATAGATGCACATAAAATTAACAAATAATTGAATAAATGCGACAACATGCCAACTCCAGGAAGTACAGCTTTTCTGCATATCAACCACAAACTAACATGTGCACATGCTAACCTGTATGCATGATGACGCAACAGCCAGCGCACTCAGACTTTTGTACGCTACCCATCATTCACACCTTGCTGTGCCATTAACCAGTGCACGCTGCCGTGTTCATTTTTTGTGCTATTTCTTTATTAAAAAAAAGATTTGCGGTGTTTTAATTCTTTTATTTTGGAATACTTATCATTGTGAATGATAATTTTCCTTTTGAGGACATTATGGGTTTTTCAGCTTTGTAAACACAGACCTAGTAAATACTAATTTGGATGGACGTTTTACAGATGTATTTGTTTTAGCCTTCCATCCATATTGAAAAGGGTACTTTCAACCACCAAAATATATCATTATAAAAATGCTATCCAAAGGGTGTATATCTGAAAACACTGCATCTTGCATAGCAGTAAGAATGGGGAAAACTGACATTTTTGAAATGACATATAATTGTCATGTAATCAGGCACTAACTTCAGTTTACTCTCACAATTTCCATTTTGCTCTCATCTCTACTGTCAGGATTGTCCTTGCTGAGTTCTCTAAATCAACTGAAGGATATTGCGCTTTGACACCTTAAGTATTTTGCAATATTTATTTTATTTTTGACCAGTTTATGTTTTATAAGGTTTTGGCAACCTTATGCTTGTTTGTATCCTTAAAAATCAGTTGTATTTAATCATTGGCCCAGACAAAGAAGTCCAATCAGTTTTTTTGCTTGTTCTTTTAGCATTTTGGTTTACTTTGATTTTGCTTTGTAAATAAGTGGTGTGCTACTCTGATAAACCGTGCATACGCAATAGGGAAGACTTGCACGTTTTTGGTATTTCAGTGTAGATGACAACTTTTTAAAAAACAATGCAGAACTCGGAGTCTAGCCTCTATCCTTTTAGCTTAAGCTTATTTAAGTTTAATATTAAAATATATGTAGCAGAATAATTATCAATACAGTAAGTGATATCAAAAGTCTAAGTTTAATTGTTTATCAGTATAAAGATGTTTCTTATAATAGTGAAAAAATGTTTTAAAACAGTACAATCTATACACCATTCAATCTATACTTCTTTACCTTTCCTATGTACTAAGAAGAATATTTATTTTATGGTATAATAACATATTTTGATTTCATTTTCATTTTCCAATATTGTCTTCTGTATAATTTAAACTGATTACATGCAAATGTCCCATAAGAAATCAAAACTATCACCAGCACGTCACTATCTACCTTGCATTGTTTTTTATTAGTTCTCATATCTGACGTGCTCCTGCACAATTATTTGGCTGGGAGTATTAAATTATCATTCAAGTTCAAAAGTACATCATTAGTATTCTATACCTTTCTTTGTTGCTATGCATGCTTTTGTGATAACTACATTATCTAGTCTACATTATCTAGTCTGTTTTGCAGAATAGTGTAACTATTGGTATAAAAGTATACATATACATATATATATATATATATATATATATATATATATATATATATATATACAGTATATACACTCACCTAAAGGATTATTAGGAACACCTGTTCAATTTCTCATTAATACAATTATCTAATCAACCAATCACATGGCAGTTGCTTCAATGCATTTAGGGTGTGGTCCTGGTCAAGACAATCTCCTGAACTCCAAACTGAATGTCAGAATGGGAAAGAAAGGTGATTTAAGCAATTTTGAGCGTGGCATGGTTGTTGGTGCCAGACGGGCCAGTCTGAGTATTTCACAATCTGCTCAATTACTGGGATATTCACGCACAACCATTTCTAGGGTTTACAAAGAATGGTGTGAAAAGGGAAAAACATCCAGTATGCGGCAGTCCTGTGGGCGAAAATGCCTTGTTGATGCTAGAGGTCAGAGGAGAATGGGCCGACTGATTCAAGCTGATAGAAGAGCAACTTTGACTGAAATAACCACTCGTTACAACCGAGGTATGCAGCAAAGCATTTGTGAAGCCACAACACGCACAACCTTGAGGCGGATGGGCTACAACAGCAGAAGACCCCACCGGGTACCACTCATCTCCACTACAAATAGGAAAAAAGAGGCTACAATTTGCACGAGCTCACCAAATTGGACAGTTGAAGACTGGAAAAATGTTGCCTGGTCTGATGAGTCTCGATTTCTGTTGAGACATTCAAATGGTAGAGTCAGAATTTGGCGTAAACAGAATGAGAACATGGATCCATCATGCCTTGTTACCACTGCGCAGGCTGGTGGTGGTGGTGTAATGGTGTGGGGGATGTTTTCTTGGCACACTTTAGGCCTCTTAGTGCCAATTGGGCATCGTTTAAATGCCACGGGCTACCTGAGCATTGTTTCTGACCATGTCCATCCCTTCATGACCACCATGTACCCATCCTCTGATGGCTACTTCCAGCAGGATAATGCACCATGTCACAAAGCTCGAATCATTTCAAATTGGTTTCTTGAACATGACAATGAGTTCACTGTACTAAAATGGCCCCCACAGTCACCAGATCTCAACCCAATAGAGCATCTTTGGGATGTGGTGGAACGGAGCCGTGCCCTGGATGTGCATCCCACAAATCTCCATCAACTGAAAGATGCTATCCTATCAATATGGGCCAACATTTCTAAAGAATGCTTTCAGCACCTTGTTGAATCAGTGCCACGTAGAATTAACGCAGTTCTGAAGGTGAAAGGGGGTCAAACACCGTATTAGTATGGTGTTCCTAATAATCCTTTAGGTGAGTGTATAGTGGCACGTGAGTTGCTGCCTTGCACCCAAAAGATAAGGCTGACTCTAAGGGCTTCAGGAAAACCAGCTTTACTCAACTTGAAACAGGAATAGCAAGGTTATTTATTGCAGCAGGAGCTACCACTCTACTACACACAGACACAGCAAACAGGTAGTGTCGGGGCCTAATGTTTCTTGCATCACCCATCGGGCGACAGATGCATTGGTTGTGGAGGAGGTGAGCTTGCAGTTACCTCTGTGCCACTTCAAACCCACGAGGTGCTGTGAACCTGAGGTTGCGACAGACAAGCAGCCCTTGACAGACATGTCAATCGCGTTTTGGCGGGTCGCCCCTCTTTGGTGTGGCTCCTCGTTTTATCCTGTTGCCCTGTTGAATATATATTTGTATATATATACATACAGGGGCAAAAGTAGGTTTACAGTTGTGATTTGAGCACTTATGAGATACCTAAGTGCGCTGTGCCATTGTATCATTCTTTTAAGTTAATAAAGTTAACAAAGCTATTCCATACGAACAACTATAAACCTACCTTTGCCCACCCACCTATATATATATACTAGCAGAATACCCGCGCTTCGCAGCGGAGAAGTAGTGTGTTAAAGAAGTTATGTAAAAGAAAAGGAAAAATTTTTTAAATATCGTAACATGATCCATCCATCCATTTTCTAACCCGCTGAATCCGAATACAGGGTCACGGGGGTCTGCTGGAGCCAATAAGGTAACATGATTGTTAATGTAATTGTTTTGTCTTTGATATGAGTGTTGTTGTCATATCTATATATCTATATATATATATATACTGCTCAAAAGAATTAAAGGAACACTTTTTAATCAGAGTATAGCATAAAGTCAATGAAACTTATGGGATATTAATCTGGTCAGTTAAGTAGCAGAGGGGGTTGTTAATCAGTTTCAGCTGCTGTGGTGTTAATGAAATTAACAACAGATGCACTAGAGGGGCAACAATGAGATGACCCCCAAAACAGGAATGGTTTAACAGGTGGAGGCCACTGATATTTTTCCCTCCTCATCTTTTCTGACTGTTTCTTCACTAGTTTTGCATTTGGCTACAGTCAGTGTCACTACTGGTAGCATGGGGCGATACCTGGACCCTACAGAGGTTGCACAAGTAGTCCAGCTTCTCCAGGATGGCACATCAATACGTGTCATTGCCAGAAGGTTTGCTGTGTCTCCCTGCACAGTCTCAAGGGCATGGAGGAGATTCTAGGAGACAAGCAGTTACTCTAGGAGAGCTGGAGAGGGCCATAGAAGGTCCATAACCCATCAGCAGGACCAGTATCTGCTCCTTTGGGCAAGGAGGAACAGGATGAGCACTGCCAGAGCCCTACAAAATGACCTCCAGCAGGCCACTGGTGTGAATGTCTCTGACCAAACAACCAGAAAGACTTCATGAGGGTGACCCAAGGGCCCCATGTCCTCTAATGGGCCCTGAGCTCACTGCCCAGCAGCATGCAGCTCGATTGGCATTCGCCATAGAATACCAGAATTGGCAGATGCACCACTGGTGCCCTGTGCTTTTTACAGATGAGAGCAGGTTCACCCTGAGCACGTGACAGAAGTGAAAGGGTCTGGAGAAGCCATGGAGAACATTATGCTGCCTGTAACATCATTCAGCATGAGCAGTTTGGTGGTGGGTTAATGATTGTCTGGGGAGGCATATCCATGGAGGGTCACACAGACCGCTACAGGCTTGACAAAGGCACCTTGGCTGCCATTAGGTATCAGGATGAAATCCTTGGACCCATTGTCAGACCCTATGCTGGTACAGTGGCTCCTGGTGCACGACAATTCCTGGCCTCATGTGGTGAGAGTATGCAGGCAGTTCCTGGAGGATGAAGGAATTGATACCATTGACTGGCCACCACACTTTCCTGACCTAAATCCAATAGAACACCTCTGGGACATTATGTTTTGGTCCATCCAATGCCACCAGGTTGCACCTCAGACTGTCCAGGAGCTCAGTGATGCCCTGGTCCAGATCTGGGAGGAGATCCCCACAACACCATCTGTCATCTCATTAGAAGCATGCACCGATGTTGTCAGGCATGTATACAAGAACACAGGGGCCATACAAAGTGCTGCGTACAATTTTGAGTTGCTGCAATTAAATTTTGGCAAAATGGACTAGCCTGCCACATCATTTTTTCACTCTGATTTTTGGGCGTCTTTGAATTCAGGGCTCTGTAGGTTGATCATTTTCATTTCCATCAAAGCGATGTGGCATCCTTTCATTCCTAACACATTACCCAGTCTATATCAGTATAGATATCCAGGAGGATTTCTTTTCCCATTGAGATCTGATGTGTTTTCAAAGTGTTCCTTTAATTTTTTGAGCAGTTTTATATATATATATATATATATATATATATATATATATATCTATATATATATATATATATTTAAATATACACACTCTTTGGGGTGCGAGCATATATATATATATAGCAAAATACCCACGCTTGGCAGCGGAGAAGTAAAAAGAAAAGGAAACATTTTAATAATAACGTAACATGATTGACAATGTAATTGTTTTCTCATTGTCATGAGTGTTGCTGACATATATATAGATACATACATGTGTACATATATACACACACACATATACTATGGAGTGCCAAACAGGCAAATACATTGATTTTGTGAATATATAAAGTCGGCGTCAGAATATATAAAGTCAAAACTTGAATATATAAAGTCATCGCTGGAATATATAAAGTCAAAACCTGAATATATAAAGTCAGCGTCGGAATATATAAAGTCAAAAGTTGAATATATAAAGTCAGCGTCGGAATTTATAAAGTCATTCCTGATTATATAAAGTCAACATCGGAGTATATAAACTCACTCCTGAATATATAAAGTGAAAGTCAAAATCTATTGATTGAAACGACTCTGAACTGAACTAAGTTAACAAAAGCGTATTCAGAAAAATAAATTAAAAAAACACTGTTCGGTTAATGTTTTGAAAATGATGCATGTGCCCTGCCCAGGATTGGTTCCTGCCTTGCGCCCAATGTTGGCTGTGATTGTCTCCAGCAGACCCCCGTGACCCTGTGGTCGGATTCAACGTGTTGGGAAATGGATGGATATTCCAGCGCTGACTTCATATATTCCGACGCTGACTTTATATATTTAAGTTTTGACTTTATATATTCAGAAACAAGTTTTGACTTTATATATACCGACGCTGACTTTATATATTCAAGTTTTGACTTTATATAGTTAAATGTAGTCATCATTGCATAACTTTTTCTTTACCATAGAGATTTAAAGGGTAAATTCAACTTCCATTCCTAACAAAGATATTTCTGTCGACTAAATAGAACCTACTTATATCCAAATTCGAGCTATTGAGCTGTCGCCTGCCTGCATGAATAAGTCTCCCTCGCTTCGGTCTTACTTTTTTATCGTTCAATTAATCATGGCTAGTGGCGGAAAAATTATAAAATGGAAGGAGGATTACACTGAGTATGGCTTTACCAAAACAGTTATTAATGGCGAATCGATTATTTATAAAGCTTCAATTGGTGATCTGTTTTTCTGTGTTAACCTCATATTTTTTCATACTTCTTCTCAAGCCAAGGGGGTGCGAGGGTAAAATGAATCGGGAAGCGCTGATCAATGTAATTGGTGTACCAGGAAATCATGCATTGACAGAAGTTCCCCTTTGCTTGTGATTAAATGCGTGATTTTTTAACGCCTTATGGGGTACATGCATCGAAGCTTCTCAGCTGTGCTTGTGCTAAGAAAAGGAAACATTTTAAAAATAACACGATTGTCAATGTAACCTTTTGTAAGTAGTGCCTGGGGGATTCAGTGTGGAGAAACTCTAGACACAGCGTGTGTATTAACTTGTGGATTTTTCTGTGAGTATTTGGTGGCAGCGTTACAAAGTCGTAACACTGCGTAAGCTGCGGAGCGCAGCTCAGAGCAAAATGAGGTAAATGGGAGGGGAGATGATGACGTGACTCCCCCACCCGCCTTAACTGTCAATCCCCCACAAACACAGTCTCTCGGAATTTGCATAAGCACAGCCCCTCACCTGCAATTTTAACTTAGTTACAAAGTGATCAAAACTCTCGTTTATATCCTCGTCCTCTCATTAAACTTGTATCCCATTACCCGTGGGCATGAGAAACGCCAGCGCAGCCTGTCTATGAACTTAATTTAAAGTTTAGGTTTACACCTTGCTTTCTTTCCGAAGTAGCAGCACTCATGAATATGGTAATATATGTCACTCGCTCGCTTCTTATTGTTTTGCTGCCTTCTCAATTGTATAATTCATGTTTTCTTCAGCGCTTTTTGGAGCTCTTCCTGGTTTTCTACGTACTGCGTTCACAGTCAGTTCACGTGATTACGTGGGAGGAGTGATGATGTCACAGGAAACTCCGCCCCCCCCATGGCTTTCGAGCGCAACTCCATTACAGTATATGTAGAAAAATAGCTTCCAGTTATGACCATTACATGTAGAACTTCGAAATGAAACCTGCCCAGCCTTTGTAAGTAAGCTGTTGGGAATGAGCCTGCCAAATTTCAGCCTTTTACCTACACGGGAAGTTGGAGAATTAGTGATGAGTCAGTGAGTCAGTGATATATATATATATATACTAATAAAAGGCAAAGCCCTCACTGACTCACTCACTCACTCACTCAACACTAATTCTCCAACTTCCCGTGTAGGTAGAAGGCTGAAATTTGGCAGGCTTATTTCTTATAGCTTACTTACAAAAGTTAAGCAGGTTTCATTTTGGAATTCTACACGTAACGGTCATAATGGTTGACAACGTCCGCCATGTTGAACTTTCTTATTTATGTCTCCATCTTCACGAAATTTGGTAGGCGGCTTCCCTGCGCTAACCGAAACCACTGTACGTACTTATTTCGATGGTATGACGCCACTGTCGGCCGCCATATTGAACTTTCCAACGTCACTAATTCTCCAACTTCATGTGTAGGTAGAAGGCTGAAATTTGGCAGGCTCATTCCTTACAGCTTACTTGCAAAAGTTAAGCAGGTTTCATTTCGAAATTCTACGCGTAACGGTCATAACGGTTGACAACGTTTGCCATGTTGAACTTTCTTATTCATGGCCCCATCATCACGAAATTTAGTAGGTGGCTTCCCTGCACTAACCAAAACTGATGTACGTACTTATTTCAGTGGTATGATGCCATTGTCGGCCACCATATTGAAATTTCCAATGTCAGAAATTCTCCAACTTCCCGTGTAGTTAGAAGGCTGAAATTTGGTACTTATTTCGGTGGTATGATGCCACTGTCGGCCACCATATTGAACTTTTCAACGGTCTTTGTTACTTATGGGCCCATCTTCAAGAAATTTGATATGCGGGTTCCCAACGCTAACTGAATCCTACTTACGTACATATATACATCCATAGCTTGCAGCTCGGTCACCGTGTGAGGTGGCGTTGGGTCCCCCATCCCAATGCCTCCCACGTTGTTGGCTGCCTGCCTATATAAGGCCGTCCGTCGCTCCAGTCTCTACATTCCCTTCCTTGCTTCGCCACGGGATTCACGTCTCCCTGCTGATAACTACAGCCTTTTTATTTAATCCACAGCTTCTCCGCTGTTTTATTGTTCATTTATTACGATTACAGTTATTGTTTAGGCATTTTAGACTTACTTTACATTGTTCAGGTACCCATTTCCTTTTTCAATCCAACTGTACCCCCATTAACATGTCTATCGAGGTGATCACCATCGATCAAAGAACTGTCACTTACCGAGTGGTTTCCATGCCTAGAGATGGCACCTACCTTTTCCATTCTCTTTGTTACATATTGCACAGCCATATCAGGCTCACTCTTGATATCCGGAGGAACGTTGTGTCTTATGTATTAAATGACTGGGACAGGTTCAAGGTGTGGACTGATGACGGTACAGGAGATAATCATATTACACAGGAGCACTAGAAGAGTGAAATGCTTAAGCCCTTCACCTATGCATCTGCATGTGAGTTGATGGCTGCCGTTGAATTGTTCGGTTGTCGCTTTCAAGTGTACCGAAATGGCCAAATATTTTACACCTTTCTACAACCGCCAATGCCTCTTACACATCTTAGATTGAAAGGTGACGATTTCAGTAATGGACACTTTGATGTTTATGAATGTTTAAACTCTCAAAAGCTGTATGTGAAGTTATCGATGAAACCGTTTGTATGCTTACAATGCTTGACAGATGCCAAATGTCACTTCAACACAACAAGTCCTACAAATACTGTCGTAATTGAAACAAACCATGAAACTCAAACCGATTATAACAGCAATCCAAGCTGTGAGATTTGAAACAAGATTACTGTTCACATGGCCAACTGTACGTTGTATGCTCAAGAGTAAGCTCAGCGCACAGCTTGGTCATATTACAACCGGAGGGCCGAGCTCACAATGTGATATACAAACAGATCCTTAACAAATAATTATTGGTATATTTTTCCTCAGTTTAAAAAGGTTTAATTTTCTTCTTAATAAAAATTTTAAGACAGTACTTCGCCGCTGCAAAGTGCGGGTATTTTGCTGGTATGTATATATATATATATATATATATATATATTCAGGGATGCCGGGGCAACAACCCGGCCGGGACGCCGTGAGGGACCGGAAGAGGGTTAAGGCCCACCCTGGATCACGTGGGGGCCGCCTTCCTGGTTGCTCTGGGGGCCACGGGTTGAGGGCATGGAAGCCCCACCCTGTAGGGGCCCGTGGTCACCGCCAGGAGGCGCCCCAATGCCTTGGAGACCTGTTACCTCAGCACTTCTGCCACACCACGAACTGCTGGGGGAAAGAATAAGGACGATACCCGGAGAGCTGCAGGGAGAACAGCCGGCACTTCCGCCACGCTGAGGCGTGGCTAACGGGGGAGTGTCGGAAGCACCTGGAGCTCATCCGGGTCATGTATAAAAGGGGCCGTCTCCCTTCATTCGAGGCTAGAGTCGGGTGGAAGAAGGACAAGGCAAGAAAGAAGAGTGGAGGCGGCCCGAGAAGAAGGCATTTGTGGCCAGGACTGTGTGGTTGGGGTTTGTGCACATTATTGAACTGGGTCTGAGTGACCATTATTGTAAATATTGTTTATAATAAATACGTGTGGTGGTGAAAAACAACATGTTCGCCTGTCTGTGTCCGGGTCGGCTCCACAATATATATATATATATATATATATATATATATATATATATATATATATATATATATATATATATATGACATTAGTTTTCAGTTATAATCATTAAAATTAAAGAAATAAACATTTGAAATACATCAGTCTCTGTGTAATGAATAAATCTAATATACAAGTTTCACTTTTTGAATGGAATTACTGAAATAAATCAACTTTGTCATGATATTCTAATTTTATGACTGGCACCTGTATATATTAGAACATTAGAACATTAGAACACTCTAGATGAGAACAGGCCATTCAGCCCAACAAAGCTCGCCAGTCCTATCCACTTGTTTCCTCCAAGAAAACATCAAGTCGAGTTTTGAAAGTCCCTAACGTCTTACTGTCTACCACACTACTTGGTAGCTTATTCCAAGTGTCTATCGTTCTTTGTGTAAAGAAAAACTTCCTAATGTTTGTGCGAAATTTACCCTTAACAAGTTTCCAACTGTGTCCCCGTGTTCTTGATGAGCTCATTTTAAAATACAAGTCTCGATCCACTGTACTAATTCCCTTCATAATTTTAAACACTTCAATCATGTCACCTCTTAATCTTCTTTTGCTTAAACTGTAAAGGCTCAGCTCTTTTAATCTTTCCTCATAATTCAACCCCTGTAGACCTGGAATCAGCCTAGTCGCTCTTCTCTGGACCTTTTCTAGTGCTGCTATGTCCTTTTGTAGCCTGGAGACCAAAACTGCACACAGTACTCAAGATGAGGCCTCACCAGTGCATTATAAAGGTTGAGCATAACCTCCTTGGACTTGTACTCCACAGATCGTGCTATATAACCTAACATTCTGTTAGCCTTCTTAATGGCTTCTGAACACTGTTTGGAAGTTGATAGCTTGGAGTCCACTATGACTCCTAAATCCTTCTCATAAGGTGTACTCTCGATTTTCCGACCGCCCATTGTGTATTCAAACCTAATATTTTTACTTCCTATGTGTAATACTTTACATTTACTGACATTAAATTTCATCTGCCACAAATCTGCCCAAGCCTGTATGCTATCCAAGTCCTTCTGTAATGATATAACGGATTCCAAATTATCTGCTAATCCACCTATCTTGGTATCATCTGCAAACTTAACCAGCTTGTTACTTATATTCCTATCTAAATCATTTATATATATTAAAAATAGCAGCGCCCTAGCACTGACCCCTGTGGAACACCACTCTTAACATCGCCAGTTCTGATGAGGTTCCTCGCACCATCACCCTCTGCTTCCTGTGTCTGAGCCAATTCTGCACCCATCTAAAAACATCACCCTGAACTCCCACTTCTTTTAACTTGATGCCCAACCTCTCATGTGGCACCTTATCAAATGCTTTCTGAAAGTCCAGATAAATAATATCATAAGCTCCACTTTGATCGTATCCTTTTGTTGCCTCCTCATAGAATTCCAACATGTTAGTAAAACACGACCTCCCTCTTCTGAACCCATGCTGACTGTTCAGAATAACTCCTGTCCTTGTCATGTGTTGCTCAATCTTATCCTTAATAATTCCTTCCATTAATTTTCCTGTGATGCTTGTTAAGCTTACTGGCCTATAGTTGCTTGGATCTGCCCTGTCACCCTTTTTATATAATGGGATGATATTTGCCATTTTCCAGTCCTTTGGAATCTCTCCAGTGCACAGTGACTTCCTAAAAATATGTGTCAAGGGTTTATATATGTACTCACTAGCCTCCTTAAGAACACGAGGATAAATATTATCTGGGCCTGGTGATTTGTTTGATTTCATCTTATTTAATCTGAGCAGCACTTCTCCCTCTACAATTTCCAAATCCCTCAGTACCTCCTTAGTAGTTGTTTACCTCTGGCAGGTTATCCACTTGCTCACTTGTAAACACCTCAGAAAAATGTAAGTTTAGGGCATCTGCTATTTCATTGTCTGTATCTTTTAATTCCCTTTACTATTCCTGATGAACTTGACCTCCTCCTTAACTGTTCTCTTACTACTAAAATACTGAAAGAATCTCTTGGGGTCTTCTTTCGCCTTATCTGCTATATTCCTCTCCAACTGTCTTTTAGCCTCTCTGATATCCTTCTTAATGGTTGCCCTCATTTTCTCATACGCTCACGGTTCTCTTTGCAGTCATTAGTCTTATATGCCTTATACAGCAGTTTTTCCTTTGCAACTTCTTTTTAAATCTTTATTAATCCATCGTGGAGTTTTTTAGTTTCCTATTACTTCCAAATTTAGGTATGTATCTGTCCTGCATTACATGTAAAACATTTTAAACCTGTTCCACTGCTCCTCGACTGTCTCCACATTTAAAAGCTTATCCCAGTCTATCCTACTTAGACTTTGTCGCATCTGCTCAAAATTAGCCCTACTAAAGTTCAACTTAACAATTTTAGTCTTTGCATCTGTACTCTTACAAAATACTGAGAATTGTATTACATTATGGTCACTTGACCCTAGTGGTTCAATCACCTCTACACCCTCAATTCTATCCTGATTATTACAGAATACTAAATCCAGACAGGCTTCACCCCTTGTTGGTGCTTTAACATGCTGTGTTAAAAACAGTCGCTGATTACTTCTAAAACTCCTGCTCTTGTGCTCCTCCATCTGTAAGGTTATCCCAGTTAATATTTGGATAATTAAAGTCCCCATGACTATAATATCCCCTGTAAACTTGCCTTTTGATATTACTAAAAGATGTGTGTTGAAATTACTGTCTGAATTGGGTGGTCTATAACACACTCCTAAAATGAGACCTTTTCCCTAATATTTTCCAGGCGAAGCCACATGTCCTCACTAAGATGGGGCTCATCATCCAACTGAAGATGACTTACATTTAATTCCTGTTTGGCATAAACAGCAACCCCACCTCCTTTTCTGTTCTGTCTATCCTTCCTCAAAAATGTGTATCCCTCTATGTTACACTCATCCCCATCTTTGTTATTTAGCCAGGTTTCCGTTATTGCTATAATATCATAATTATGCTCTGCTACATACAACTCCAACTCACTTACCTTATTTTTGATACTTCTAGCATTAAGGCAAGCTATTTTTAATGTGTTAATCCTTCTATCTTTACGTGTTTGCTTAAAATTTACATTACTATGCATTTTTATTTCTACACCATTGTTGGTTCTTCCATGTATAGATCTAAATCTGGCCTGTCCTAAACTCCCTGCCCCTCCATTCCCTAGTTTAAACAATCCTCGACTAGCCTACACATACGCCTCCCCAATACATTGGTGCCCTCTGGTTCAGATGTAACCCGTCACGGCGGAACAGGTCCCATCTGTTCCAAAAGGAGTCCCAATGCCCCATAAACCTATACCCTTCTACCCTGCACCAAGATTTGAGCCACGCGTTAAGCCTTCTAATCTCCTCAATCTTACCTGGACTGGCGCGTGGCACAGGCAGAACTTCGGAGAAGACTACCTTGTCAGTTCTGCTCCTCAGCTTGGTACCTAACTCTTTGAATTTGGATCGCAGAACTGACAGACTACCCTTATGTATGTCATTTGTTCCAACGTGGACAATGACAACTGGATCCACCCCCGCTCTGGCCAAGAGCCTATCCACCCTTCCAGGGAGGTCTCCCACCTGTGCTCCCGGAAGGCAACACACCGTGCGAGACTCTCTCTCTCTGGAGCACACCTGCGCTTCAATCCCCTAATGATTGAGTCCCCAACTATCACTACCTCTCTCTTTTTGGGAACTGGTTTTGAGGTGGCCCGTTGGGGCTCCTCAACCCTGCCTACCACCTCAGAATTATCAGAGTCATCGTCCAGCTCCGCCAGGACATGATAACGGTTAGACGGTTATATATATATATATATAGTGACAGTGGAGGTCGCTTTTGCCCCATGAAACCCGCAGACAACACGTCCAGACACCAGGTAAAAGTTCCAGAAATGAATTTAATTTCTTCAATTTTGCACAAAGCACCTCCACCTCCACAATGCACAATAATAAATCAATAATTACAATAATAACAATAAATCCTCCTCTGTCACACTCTCTCCCAACTCCGGCTCAGTCTGCTGGGGCACTCCATCTGATGGCATGGGGGTGTTGACCGGGATAAACTGCTGGCCATCTCTCACTATATATATAACGAGCTGTATGGACCAAGGGAAGGTAATTCCACTCCAGGTCAGGGGGTGGCAGGATGCACTAAACCTTCTTCTGTTGCCTCTGCAGTCCAAACACAGGAAAACCTGCCTGATTCACCCTTGATGACTTCACTTCCGGCACCCAGAAGAACGTCATTTCCGGTTCCAGCACCCTGAAGAACGTCACTTACAGCTCTGAAATGTCAACATTAGTTCTGGCCTTTAAAGCCGCCATATTTTCACTAAGACATCAGTTCAGTTGTAGATTCCAACCTATGCACATCAGTGCCATTTTCATTGCCTTTTGCAGCCAGGGATATTATACAGGTGGCTGCCCCAAACCATTTTTGAGTGTGTTGAGTCTGTTTATTTCAGAATATATATACCGGTATATTCATAAATATGAATATATAGTCACACATACACGTCAGAGGATCTCCTCACAGCCTCAGCTTTACAACCTGACTATCCAGCCCAACATCTTCCATTTGTTGCTTTGATTCACCTGCTTAACAGGAAATACGCCAAAGAGCCTTTTCTTTTCTTTTGGTTAAGTTTGGTCTTCGGACAATAAACATGATGACCCATTTGCTGTACCAAATTTTCCAGAGTAGTGGAGCTGTCATTCCTGTATCTGGCCACTATGTATGTATATTCACACATGTTAAAGGAACATTTCCCAGGCTCATCTAAGGTATGCAAATCCCCCCGGGTAGAAAAGGGGTGTTATCACTAATGGTATTGTCACTTTTCTTCCCCACAGCACCAAGAAGTCACCCCTTGTGGGCAACTAACCCTTTGGGTTGGGGGACTATAAAAACCTGAATGGCCCAAATGGCATTTCATCATTTAGGCCCAGACTTAGTCGAGGATGAAGCCTCACCAATCTTAAGTGCCAACTTCTTTGAGAATCCAGGAAGGATATTTATGTTTGTTATATTTTGTGTCCTCATACACCTAATTTGTTTAACAGCACTCCTTACAATTTAAAGGGGAACTAGCACCCCAACACTTTGCTCAACTCACTCTGCGTTCCTTCCACCTCTCCTCTATATATAGAGGTGTGTATATATTCGTGTATATATATATATATATATATATATATATATATATATATATATATATATATATATATATATATATATATATATATATATGTAAGTGTGTCTGTGTATATAGTTCTATAATTGGCATAATGTTCTCCACAAAATGTCACAATGACAAATAGGAGTTATATTAGTATACTTTGATTCCTGTTGGTTTATTGACACCTAGTGGAGAGTTAAAGAACTGGGGCTAGCAGTTTTTTTTTTTTTCATTTCTTTTGTTGTAGTTGGTATTGAATTTCCAAGGCATATATAGTATGGGTTTATTGGGTCATAACATTTTTTAGTTTTTTGTGATATTTTAAATAATTTCATGCGGGCAAGACTGCCTAACAAAAGTACTTAAACAGTCCTAACATTTGTCAAAATTGGTTAAATCAGAAGATTAAAGAAAATTTCAGAATATATACTATTATATTACTAATATATACTATTTTTCCCTTCACACGGATTCTAGCACTAGGTAACTCTGCATGCAGTGGATTCGTGCTGGAAACATTGAAAACAGTTGCTCAACATAAACAAGGAAAATAATACTGAAAAAAACATGACCATGTCTTGTATGTGCATACTATATAGATATATATATTACATATATATTATTATATCTATATATTCAAACATATTATATCTATATTGTCATACTTGCAAGCTTCAGGATTGTCTCACAGGTGTCCATATGAGGAAAAGTAGGGGGAAGATGTTTTCTGTGACACAAGCACTAACCCAGTCTGTGTCTCCTTTAGAGTGGAAAAGTCATGGAAGACAACTGATGTTATTTCTGGTTCCATTCCTATCAACCTCTTCTGCCTCAGCCTCCTCTTTAAACCCAAGTCACATTAGGAGTCATCGTTCATTTACGGTCAATCTTCACAGTAGGACAGTCTGTGATCTGGAGCTCTTTTTGTTTTCAAAAGAAGAGGGCACTACTAACCCTCTACCACAAGACATTACTCTTACTCTTACTATTTCCAACCATTTTTTTGTTTCTCCTACCTTTATTTACTATATACTGTATTATACACATATTATACATGGACATTTCCTGAGCCCTATTTAGCAGTACTTCTCCCACACCCAGAAGTGCTGCCAGAAGGAGCTCATTGGACATTTGGAATGCTTCCGGGTGTCCTATAAAAGGAGCCAGTCGCCACTACTCAAGGAGCCAGTGATGGAAAAAGGTGAACACGCAAAGAGTAATTGCACCTCATGTACTGTTCAGTTTTGTCCCTTAATCGTGAGGTTCACACATTGCAGCTGGATGACAGCCACTACAGAATATCTTCATGGACTTCAAGACTGGGATTTGTCATTGCGTGTGAAGATCCTGTTCAGACCCTACTTGATTGCAGCAATGACCTGGGTGTGAACAATACCAGGACACAGGAACTCATCACATACATGTGGAAGAGAACTGCATCATCATTGGCAGCATTGTAAGAGGTGACTGCACACTTCTTACTCCTGTCCACAGTGAAACACAGGAACTGCTACCTTTTATTTTACTTATCCTTGTATCTGTTGTTTTCTGCCATATTGTTTTTCTGTATTATAATTTATGTGTGTATAATATGAGGCCTGTTTGTGCTGTCCTTTTGTGGTCTTTTCATCCTGTATTTGATGACTTTTTAATTATAAAAACATGGATCAAATTGTGAATACTTCAAAAGCATGTAGACGAAATGCAGAACAGTCAGTAAAACCCAACTGTTAGCCACATATCTATCATTTAAATAAATGAAAACACTATTTTGAGGATTTTCTAAGACTGGAGACTCACAGAAAAGTTAAATAATCAAATTCTACAAGTTGTTGTAACTCTAGGGTTGACAAGTAATTAGATAAACTGATGTAAGAACATTCATTTTCTTAACTGGCTTTTTCCATTATAGGCGTACTGTATAGAAAACCAAAGACCATCCCGGTAGCTCTGGAAACCCAACCCAGGATGGTATTCACTTAACAACACTTGGATAATTTAGTCTTGCCAGTTGATGTGACAAACACATCTTTAGGGTGCAAAGGAAACCAGAATAGCAAATGAAAATGTAAAGGGAGTGTGTAAGGAAATCAGCTTGAAGTTACCAATGAGCAGCACTAACTGCTGTGCCTCTGTGTTAGTGCAGACACAAAGAGTAAAAGTGAGATTGATGGACTGAGCATGCATCAGTAATTCTGTGAAATCCATCCAAATTCAAAACACCTCCCCAGGTCCCAAAAAAAAAAATCAGGATCACCTTTAGGCTTGCAGCTCACTCTGGAGAGTTATCATTCCCTCTTGTAAAGGATAGCCGGTGGCCTTGTTGATAAATGCTTTGTGAAGTAAGAACAGCGTTTCATAGAGGATAACAAGAAAGTGAGCTGGAGCCCTCGGTGTAAATCAAATATGTCTTTTTGTTTCATGTCTGCTTCACTGGTAACTCACCAATCTGCACAAACACAAGAGAGGAAACCATATGCTGGGGGTCGCAAGGGCTTCCTGGATTTGCCTAACATAATTTCAATATAATATGAAATGCCATGTCTGTTGTATTTTAAAAAATTAAATTCTTATCAGCTGCCTGTGACATTTAATATTTTTCCTCCTGTGTTATCCACACAATGTCAATGTGCTCCTCGGCTGGCTCTACAGCTTTGCTCAGATTTTATGTTCTGCATAAATTTAGTACACAATACGAATCAATTTGAACTAGCATATTGTTACAGACCATTCCTGGACAATGGGCCACAAAATAACAGGAATAATAGACAGTGGTTGAAAACTATTATTTTTTTATTTTTGGAAAAAGAAAACAAAATGTTAAACAAGATTATTTATATTAATATATATACATATAAATGTATATGTGTGTGTGTATATATATATACAGTATATATATATATATAGAGAGAGAGAGAGAGTATATCGTACAAATGGAAGTGAAGGTCTGTGATACAGTTTGCATATTTGTAGCTGGCAATCCACAAAGGGAGAAAATGAATCCCGTATCTTAAAATGGTTTTTTATTCCTAAGCTTTCAACTCTTATCAGAAATCATCATCAAATGATTAGACTTACGGGAATCCAAGGCAATATGTAGCAAATGGGGAGGGAGGAGTAGGTGGATGGGGGGAATTGATGAGGGGGGTTCGGAGGGTGTTGGTCATAAAGTTTTATTTCTTAAGTGCATGTTCTTCTTTTCAAGCCTTTATATACTAGGTTCATGTCCAAATGACTATTAATGGCATTATCATTGGAAAGCCCTGTTTTAGCCAACTCTCTGGCACTTTCCGTAGTAGCCTACTTGGACTGAGTCCCATTCAAATTTGTGTCCAGTTGAACTTGTATGTGTGTAAATCAGAGACCATCGGTCCTTTCTTCTGACCACATTGCAATGTTCCTGTATATGCGTGGCAAGTGTTTTTGAAGTTTGTCCCACGTATACAGCTAGATACACATTATTCATATAAAAAAGTGACCAGCTGAATGATTTCCACAACCGCATCAGTACAATACTCCCTGCAATCCAGTTTACTATGGAAAAAGAAATAAACAGATGCATCAGTTTCCAGGACATATCCATTAAAAGAGGTAACAACGCTGCCCTGATTACAAGTTTTTATCATGAGGAAGTCGGGAGTGGCAGAGAAGTACGTAAGAGTTGTATACGATATGTACAAGTGAAGTGTGACTGTGGTGAGGTCTGCGGTAGGAGTGACGAATGCATTCAAGGTGGAGGTGGGATTACATCAGGGATCGGCTCTGAGCCCTTTCTTATTTGCAATGGTGATGGACAGGTTGGCAGACAAGATTAGACAGGAGTCCCTGTGGACTGTGATGTTTGCTGATGACGTTGTCATCTGTAGCTAGCGTAGGGAGCAGGTTGAGGAGACCCTGAAGAGGTGGAGATATGCTCTATACAGGAGAGGAATAAAGGTCAGTAGGAACAAGACAGAATAGATGTGTGTAAATGAGAGAGAGGTGGGATGGTGAGGATACAGGGAGTAGAGTTGGCGAAGGTGGATGAATTTAAATACTTGGGATTGTAGAAGAGAGGTGAAAAAGAGAGTTCAGGCAGGAGGGAGTGGGTGGAGAATAGTGTTAGGAGTGATTTGTGACAGACGGGTATCAGCAAGAGTGAAAGGGAAGGTCTACAGGATGGTAGGAAGACCAGCTATGTTATATGGGCTGGAGACGATGGAGGTAGCAGAGTTAAAAATGTTAAGATTTGCATTGGGTGTGACGAGGATGGATAAGATTAGGAACGAGTACATTAGAGAGTCGGCTCAGGTTGTGCAGTTTGGAGACAAAGTCAGAGAGGCGAGATTGTATTGGTTTGGACATGTGCAGAGGAGAGATGCTGGGTACATTGGGAAAATGATGTTAAGGACGGAGCTGCCAGGAAAAAAGAAAAGAGGAAGGTTTAAGAGAAGGTTTATGGATGTGGTGAGAGAGGACATGCAGGTGATGAGTGTGACAGAGCAAGATGCAGAGGACAGGAAGATATGGAAGAAGATGATCCGCTGTGGCAACTCCTAACCGGAGGAGCCGAAAGAAGAAGAGGAAGATCATGAGGAATGTTATGCAGACAAAATAATACACTTTGCTAGCAATCATCCATCATCACATAAACAGAGCTGTGTTAAGACACTATTTACAAGAGTTTGCACGCATTGTAATACCAAGGAGACTAAAAAGAATGAAAGGCACTATCTTTACCAACTGTTTACATCAAACAGCTACCCAAACACAACCTCACATTGTTTGCCATTCAAATGGGCAATTCCCAATTGTTTTGAAATATCTGTTGAGCTATTGCTTACAGTGTTTTACAAAGTAAATACTCATTATTTAATTGTTGGCCAGCACTGCATCCACACTGTTGCAGCAGAATGATTTCTATCTGTCTATTGCGAGTTTGCACATTCTCTGCAGGACCTTTCCTAGTTTTTTGGGGTCCTAAATAGTATATTTATTTTGGGACCAACATACTTTCATCCATCAAAGACATATCCCTAGTCTACAAAAGATCTTGTGTTAGTAAAAACATAAATGAATGTGCTTATTCAAAGTGTTTGTTTATCTACATATACTGTATGTATTTTATATTGTCACACACGTGCACATGGGATGCAGCTAGAAGGACCAAAAGAAGGTAATTCCACGCCAGGCCAGGGGGAGGTGGGGTACAGTAGACCTTTCTCTTTTATCTCTGTAGACCAGACCCAGAAAATTCTGCCTGATTCCAACAACGTCACTTCTGGCTCCGGCCCCGAGGACATAATTTCCGCTGACTTGCTTTAAAAGCCGATCAGTCTCCAGTTGTATTCAGTTCTGTCTTGGACTCAGTTCTGTGCACAACTCTGCTCCTTATTTGCTTTTAGGAATTAAGAATACAGGTGGCTGCCCCAATCCTTTTTTCATGTGTCAAGGCTGTTTATTTCGCAATATATACAGTAGGCAGCACAGTGGTGCTGCACTGGACATTATTTAGAAAGGCACACCCTTGTGTATATAAGGTCCCACAATCCACAGTTCATGTCAGGACAAAATTCAAGTCCAAGGAAGTCTTGATACTCCTCCATGATCAGACTGAACTGAGGCAAAGATCTGGGCAAGGAGATAAAACCATTTCTATAGCTTGAAGTGTTCCCGGTAGCACAGTGGCCTCAATCTACAAGGATTCTGTTATTTTCGACCAACCTGGAGATAAGCCAGACAGCGAGAGTGCTGCTGAGACACACTTTACTGAAACAGCAGTGGCTGACTATTTTTTGTTTGCATTATTTAAGTTTGCTTTTTAACCTGGGAGTACTGGCTTGTCCCCCAAACTTTGAGGCTGCATATATCCTCTCTTTTCACAATACACACACACGTATAAATTATTTATATTATAAAGGTCTTCCTATTATAAAAAAGGTTATAGAAAGTTCAGAGAAAAGCAACTAGGCCAATCCCAGGACTGTGACATATGGGTTAGGAAGAAAGATATAAATTAAATTCTTCAACAAGAACATGAGGCACAGACGGAAACTTGTTAAGGGTAAATTTCGCCCAAATGTTAGAAAGTTTTTCTTCACACAAAAAAACCACAGACACATGGAGTAAATTACCAAGTTGTGTTAGGAAGTAGGACCTTAAGAACCTTCAAAACTTGAATTGATGTTATTTTGGGGAAATTTGGTGGATAGGATTGGGAAACATCATTGGGCTCTATGGCCTGTCCTAGTCCTAATGATTTAATTAATTGCATTAATTAGTTAAAAGACTGGCTGATCAGTAACTATATGTCTCTGAAAACAGAAGAGACAGAAATGTTCTTAACCTAGGGGAATGATATAGACATCAGTGTTTTAAACATTAGCTTATGTTACTGAATTGACATCCAGCCTAGGTGTCAGTCAAACCTTTCACACACACACATCACAGCACTGTCTAAAACTTACTTCTAAAAGTTTGCACTAACCAAGAATTTTTCCATATATATTGGGGAGCACAGAGAAGTTATTCCATGCATTTCTTTGTAGTAGATTTGTCTACTGCAATGTGTTATTCACAGACTGTTCAAATTGTTTTATTTCCAGCTTATTTCAAAATGTTGCTGCAAAATTCTTACTAGAACTGGGGTGACTGACCACATAATTTCCTAAATCCTGATAAAGGCTCCCAGTTAAGCTTAGTGTTTATTTCAGAATCTGTCCTCTTGCCTATAAAGCTTTAAATGACCAAGGCCCTGATTACTTGTCAGAACTTATCATTACATACAAACCAGAATGTGCAGTAAAATCTCAAGATGCCAATGTAATAAAAACTCCAAGGATTAATAAAACAACAGTGTGAGGTGGAGATTACAGCTACAAGACCCCAAAACTGTGGAACCATGTGCCTGATTGTGTGGCAGATGTCCCTTCAGTCTCAGCTTTTAAATCCAGCCTGAAGACTCGACACTTTAGCGTAGCACACCCTGATTAGAACTGCTGATTAGCTGCTTGTTAGTCATTTGCACAAAAATATGAGCTTGTCAATTGTTATGAACTGTTACTGACTCTCCTCTCTTCAGTTTCTCTTTTTGGTATCCTACTGTGACACTTTGTGACACTGCTACTTTGGCACGCTGCTAGTAGTTCTCAGAGATGACGACCCAGAACACATACTTAGTACAGTATAATTCATGGGAGGTGGTGGGTGCCTAGTTAACCTATGTCTCCAACCTTTGTCCACAACCATGGACCTCCAGTTTATGTTCTCTTTGATTGTGTTAATTGTGGTTTTTGTTTTTTTCTCCTCTGTTGTGAAGTGGCCACATCTTAATTATAATGTTAATGAACTCATACTGTATTCTCACAAATACGTGGTATTGGATTGAAATTTGCTCTGCTTTACTATATGTTCAATGTGATTTGCATGTTTCTGTATGTACATGATATATGGTTTAATTATTTCTATCACTTCATTATAGATGGGAATCGTGGAAGCACCCTAAGCATGTACTTAATGAAGAGCAATATACAAAAAAGTGAATTGACTGACTAATATGTGCTTTGGTTGAATTTCACCTCAAACTAAGTGGTTCCTAAGACAAGTCAATAAATCCCACTGTGAATGCTGCCATTAACCCATTGTTTTTGCAATGTAGATATAATTATGGGACGGTAGTTTGAGCATGTTTATAAAAAAAGAAAACAGCAGAAACTGAAAGACCTTCTGGTTTTCTCGTGTCTACATGATCACAAAATGACATCAGGTCATGTAGACAAGTCTCACAAATCTAAGAAATGCAGTAATGTGTAATGAAAGCTTTAGTGATCAGGACAGACGCCAAGCAGCAGCGTTCAAGGTTGGTCTGCAGTGCCCTCTAGTGTTGTCTGTTGAGCACAGCTTTGGAAAGGAACACCAAATCATAAGGATTGGATAATTTAATGACTCATAACAGTGCTAGTATATACAAGTTCATTATAATATATTTGTATAGAGAGCAGATATGTTTTTGAGTCTGCCTAACCCTGATACTGTTGGGATAGACTCTAGCTTTCAAAACTCCAGTACTGACAATCACTTCAAATGGCTGATGGATGGATGGTTCTACTTTCTTATATTTAATTTTACTTGTAAATATTTCTTTTCAGTCTGGGTTTACAAGACAATTAGTAATACTTTCTCACATTTCTGGGGTGTACATCTTGGCGTTTTCACTGCCTGTGCAGAACTTTCATTTACTCTCAGTGTCTCTGTAGGTTTTTCTCCGGGTATGCCAGTAATCCCCCACATTTCTAAGACCTCCACATAAAGTTGACTGGCAACTCTAAATTGACCCAGGTCGCTGGAGATTGCCCAGCGTCCAATCCAATGTTATTTCTGCTGTATACCAAAACCTGCTAGGAATGGCTACAGCTCCCCATGAGCTAACATTTGATTAACAAAGCCATGGAAATGGAGAGATAGACTCACTCTGAGTCTGCACTCTCTCTTGTGTATTTTTTAAATTAGATAATCACAGATAAGGAGATACTCATAAACTGACCAACCTGATAGTTTGATTCCTGGTCACTGCAGGGCACACATTGGCACATTCAAACTACAGCCTTCAGACTATGTAGGGAAGCCAGATGCCATAGAAGAAATCTACTCAGATACTGGGAGAACATGCAAGCCCAGTGCCTCAGTTCGGCCCACAGTACCACATTGTCTTTTAAGGATACATTTGGTATTTTTCAAGTCTAAGTTATTTTGTCACAAAACATGTCATATATGCATCTGACATGCAAAATTGATTTTTAAAGTGCTTTTGATAAATTTATAAAAATAACTTGCAGGCACTAGCACTTTACAATGGAGGCTATGGGGCATAGCGGAAAAGCTTAAAAACATACCAAATACATCCTTTTGTCAAGCCAAGACAGTCGTCAAGTACTGATTCGTGCATTCCGTGTTTCTGACACGTCTGTGAAAACAAAACGAATCTGGAAATAATCATTTTATTGAATATTCCTGGTACTATTTTCCTCATTGTCAGAATATATTTTCTATTCACTTGTGCCAGTTCCCACATAAATACATAAATTAACAAAACCAACCACGTGGCACAAAATTTTACTGTGACTTGGTCTGTCGGGAGGAAACCACATCAGGTTGAAAGGTTGTTGTGCAGGAAGAGTAAGTGCTGAGCTATCACGCACAATGTCTTCACAGTGTTTTTTTGTTCACAGATGACACGTATAAACTATTTTACAATGTTTGTGCAATTAAAAGACACAAATCAATACTCAACAACTATCTTAGCTGGAAAAATGGATGTATTTGGTACCCTTTTCCTAGGTGTTCTATATCCTCCATTTTAAAGTGCTACTGCAATCAAGATATTTTAATTAATAGAAAGTATAGTTGCCAGCATGTCACACTAAATATACAGTATGTGGGCAAGATGGATGATTGACAGCAAAATGTCAAAAGGTGCGGTAAGCCTAGAGAATCCACAATGCATCTTACGAGGCTAGTATGGCTCAAGAAGGCAGGTTCTGGGAATTTGGATCAATCCAGCCTTCCAGTTAATAATGGGGGATGATGAGGGATGCGGTGTGCAACTCTGAACAGTGATTAGAGACACTGAAAGAGTGGAATAGCTTGACTAGTTTAGGTGATTGTTATTTTTAAGAGGTGTGTCCTGCGGAACGTGATTCTGCCAGAAGTGCGACTATAAGTAATTTATTGTTAAATAAACATGTCTGTTATAAGGTGTTTCCAAAAAGTAAATTATTTATTTTTGTCTGTTGTTCAGAGAATGCATTGCATCGTGAAGCCTGTATAGCAATACTGTAGCGTCAGCGCCGAGCTCCACAATGGATGGATTCTCTGCTCTTTACATGACATGCTATCCTTAAAAGAACTTCTCGTCTTTTGCCACACCAGTTGGAAAAACATGCGACTTTGCAGGCTTGCCATTTAAATAGATGCCTCTTGCCATTGGTGATGTAATGTCAACTCATACTTGGGCGACTCATCCCTGATGTGGTACAGCAGGTCCACAGTTCAGAAAAAGGTGGCCATTTTAATAAATAATTAATTGGCCCGCTCAGTCACCATGGGTGTGTATGCTCACTCAGCTGCGGGGAGTTGGTGGAGTAATTGGGGCAAGACACACCTGCACAGCCTGTCTCAAATGCTTCATCGGCTTCCTGCAGTGCATGATTGAGACGCTGTACCCACTGATGTATAGAAGAAGGAGCCGGCACAAGATGAAAAGGCAATAAGGTTAGCCAAGAGGTTGAATGGGGTGGTGCTGAAAGAAAACCTGCTATGAAGTAAGGAGTATCATGATGCTCCATTGGTCTATGACGTGTGACACGAGTTAGTACCTCTGCTTCAATATCATTCTCTCTTACACTCTTTCTCCAGTTTGAGAAGACCAACTCTTTCTTGGGGGCCCAATTGGCTTTATGAAGATGATGATAACCAGAAGTGAGCTGACCAAAAACATTCAAGTGTAAATCAAGTTTTATTTGCTGCCCAAAACTACACATCTAGCACTTATCAAGATGTATGGTTCACCAACACTCACATTTGAACTATGATTATTATTTTGGGCATATTATCTACTCTGTGGTGGGCTGGCACCCTGCCCAGGGTTTGTTTCCTGCCTTGCACCCTGTGTTGGCTAGGATTGGCTCTGGCAGACCCCCGTGACCCTGTGGTTGGGATATAGTGGGTTGGATAATGGATGGATGGATATTATCTACTAGCCATGCTCCATGGCTCCACCCACATAGACGTGAAAGACAGCGAGGAGGGCCCTGCCCAGCTCCCCACTCCTGATGTCACGCTTCCCCCTGTCCTCGGCCTGCAGCCTCTGCCTCGGATTAGCGCGAATATATCACTCCTGCAAGAGAACTATGATTCTTAGCACGATGAGAGAAGTCGCAAAATCAACCAGAATGTTCAAGTAAATTATAGAAAAAAAACATCTAAATCCGTTAAGTAGCTCTCTCATTTGCTAGCTAAGCCAAGATAAGGAACGCCCTGAGACTGGCACGTGAGTGAGGAAGGGGTGCCCCCTTACCCTCAGCCTACTGCGTGTCTCTCAGATTCGCACAAAAAAATTGGTACCATAAGTGAACTATGATACATAGCACAATGAGAGAAGTTGCAAAATCAACCAGAATGCTCAAGCAAATTATAGAAAAAAGTTGTTCTCTGGTGAAAAGTGGACAAACATACAGACAGACAGACAGATACTGGATTTTTTTAATATATATATATATATATATAGAGAGAGAGAGAGAGAGAGAGGGAGGGTGAGAGAGAGGGATAATCCATTTTAATAAAAGGACAAGTATCTTTGAATGTATGTTTATGATGTGGCATCTGTTGGAATAATAAATGCAATCCATTTTTTTACTATAAATGTTTAGGATGTACAATCTGCTGGAATCCATCCATCCATGCATATATCCTAACTACAGGGTCACGGGGATCTGCTGGAGCCAATCCCAGCCAACACAAGGGGCAAGGCAGGAAGCAAACCCCAGGCAGGGTACCAGCTCACCGCAGAGCACACACTCACACACCAAGCGGACAATTTAGGATCGCCAAATTTTGGACTGTGGGAGGAAACCGGAGCACCCGGTGAAAACCCATGCAGACACAGGGAGAACATGCAAACTCCACGCAGGGAGGACCTGGGAAGCAAACCCGGATCTCCTAACTGCAAAAGCAGCAGCGCTACCACTGCGCCACTGTGCCACCCGACCTGCTAGAATGATAAATGCAATACATTTTATTACTATGAATGTTTGTGATTCACTATTTTTTTGAGCAACAAATGCAATACACTTTATTATTACATGCATTACAAAATACATTCCTAAGGATACTGCACTGCAAATGTTAAAGTTCATTACTCAGATTTCAACTTGTCAGACAGGTGGCGCAGCTATTGCATAAATAAATGTGTGACTTTCCTTTCCTGTTCCTTCTCTTACTCTATCTAATTGCCTGGGGTTAGAGACATAAAAGGCAAGGTGAAGTGCTGAACCACAGTGCCTGACTGTAGTATGAGTATGACTGTGGCATTTAGTGTGCAATTTGATACATTTTGTTATTGTTCAAATCAGGGGTTGATGAACTTTTTGGTGACAGGATAGATTGTGAATAATGACTCATACAGCAGACGGTACTTAAAATCATGGTGATAATATAAACTCAGATAATTTAGCACACGTGTCAGTCACAGACATTAACTTTAAAAAACATGAAACTGCTTATTTCTGCTCAAACTGTTAACCTCAACTAAAGAATCTGGTCTTCACAACTGCATTTTAACTCCATCCACAACAGGTCTGCAAGGAAAACCACTTTGAACAATTAGGCCTAAGTGAGGGAAAGTCACCAAGGCAGTTGTGTAACGTCAAAGCTTGAAGGGCCGGGCATTTACTGTACATCGGACTGTTAGGCCAACACAATAACTCAATGACTGCATTCTGCTTCTGTCTTCCTGCTTATTTGCTCCATGCAGCTGAATTAGCTTTCCATTTATGTAAATGTTGTAGCATTGATTTTATACAGCATAATTTGAACATACTCATATAGTAAGTATTCACAAATGGAAGTCTATGCATGAGAACTGCAGAAAAGAGGCAAAAAACTGGCAAAAAACAGCAATGTTTCTAGAGTCATAGTTTTTCTATTAGTACTTTTTCTCTGTCCTAAAGTTTTGGCAGAAAGGAGAGACCATCGGAATAAAGACATCCTAACTCTGCACCTCCCCACTGAATTGACTCTGTAATGTTACATTAGTAAGAATTACACAACCTGACATTAGATTGAATTTTAAGGACATTTTTATGAACCCAGAAGGAATCTTGGTGTTTTCCTAAAGTTTAAACAAATTAACAACTGTCAAAAAAAATAACGGCTCTCCATCTAGCATTATTCACTGCACAGGACGTGAGGCCAAACAAACCTTCTTGGCAGGCATGAAGGACTTTCAACCCATGTGGGACTGAAAGAATGTGGATTTACACTTTTCTCTCGGTACTCTTGACAGTTTTTTTTTTTTTGTTTTGTTAGATTCATCAATCAATATATGAATATGTGATTCAATACACTCTTCACAGGAGCCATTAACACAAAATGTGTAATAATGTAAATGTACACAAAAAGGAGAAAAAAACAAATGTACTATTAAAAAGATTCAAAGTAGACTAATAACTAATTAGTAGAATAATAATTTTCTTTTTATGATCATGTATTTGATGTACTAATTATTGACAATCAATTAACTTATCTTTAAAAAAATGAAAACATCAAAGCAGCAAAAAAGAGAGGGATGACCATGGAACAAATGAAGAACCTGGCAAAAGATTGAAAAAATATGAGCAATGGCCCGAGAGTCCGACACTAAGGTACAGTGGGAGAAGATAATGTAAGGCGCTCATTCCTTTATTAACTAGTTGGCTGTGTTTTTATTCTGTATTCAGAAAGCCTAGCGTAGTGAGATTCATATTTGCAAAAAGTTTGTATATTTGTCATAGCTTTAAATGCTTAAAAGTATCATTTGTCATCACAACTAAAGAGTGAGCAGACACAGGTTACATCCTCCTATGTGTTCATTAGTAAGTGAATAAATATACAGTATACAGGTATGTATATAGTATATATTTATTAGTAAATTCAGTAAAGGAAAGTAATTCATCAAAACAGGTAGCAATGCTGATTTCAAGCACATACCCCAACATATATTGCATATCAGATTATCAAAATACATAAAAACTGTACAGTAAAGTAGAACATCAACTTAAAACAAACTAACAGTTGCTCATAAAAAAATTTTAAAGAGTAAAAGAGTACAAAAATGTAAATTGTCTTGGCACAGGCTGATGCTTTATTTTTTTTCTCTCCATACCGTGTTCCTCTTATTGTCGATCTGTCTCACTCACTGTGGTATGAGCGTCTCTAGTACTCAAGCATTCCCCTCTCACTCACACCAGGGCCCGAAGTCTCCAAACTACTCTTGGCATGTTTTACTGTTGCAGACAGTGGCTCAAGAGGACTATTATACACGCACAATACTGCATAGTGCCCGCTGAAAGATGTACCCAGCTGTTCAAAAGAGCGAAAGGCATGTTTCCTTAACGTCTCATTTCACAGTGGGATGGTGATGAGAAGAAGCAAGACCACTCCACTCTGTGCTCTCATGCCCTCTTTCTCACCCTGGCATATGGCAGGGTGAAAATAAGAGGGTTGTGCCAGTGTGCTTGCTCTACTCCCCCTCTCTTTCACACTAATGCTCAAGGTGAAGTCCTCCACAGTCTTACACCAAGTAGCACATATCATTTTTCTGCCTTTCTCAACATTTGCATCTTGACTGTCAAGTGTTGACATCAACTGTCATTTTTTGGAAATAATAAGTAGACTCTGATTATGTTGAACGGGAATGTGGTGAAGTGCTTGCTGTAAATTAAAGCATGGAGACCAGGTGGCTAGCAAAGTAACATTACTGTATATGAGTATATTGCATTTAAAGATATTGACGCATATTACCCAGGCATTATATATAGAGTACAGCATATATCCACACACACCACACGGAACAATGGGTGCAGGTTAAACCATTTTTATTATTTTAGGGGCAATGTAAAGGGTTGTCTATGTATACATTTGGCTGTGAATTTCCACTATACACAAAGCTTTGAAATGTCACATAAGATGACATAATCATATAAGATGAGGTTCTATTGTATTTGCTTAACAACATATCCAAAATTTAAAATCTACCACTTGAATATAAATGAAATTAAATTAATAATGCACTTTAATCTCATTTTTGTTCCTTTTCAACAATATCTTCTTCAAAGAAGGCATAAAGACTATTGCCTTTTGACACATATTTGATGTTCTGAACTTCTCCACCTGAATTGATGGGCTTCTGAAAATAAATTTCTAAACAGTCTTGTAATTCTTCGTCATCCATTAGATTGTTAATACCAGATAGCAGCACTGTCCTTTTGGATTTAACACCAAATGCCTTTGAGAAAAAAAAAACCATAATGGATGAACTAGATAAGGAGAATGGAATTGAACAGTACAATACAGTACTTTCATATTTAAATATATGTACTTACCCACAATTCAACGTGAATTTGAAATATTATGGATATAATAAGGCTGCTGTCATGTCATGCAAGCAAGTCTTTTCATTGCAAAACGCTATGCTTAGTATGTAACATTCTTTACAAAGTTCATAATTACCTCAAGTACCCCAAACCCTTATTACATTATGATTCTTACCTGAAACTTTTTTATTTGCTTATCGTTGTGCAAGTGGACAGGAACTGAACAAACCCTTGTTCCTAAATCCAAGGTATATTTTCTTTTCTTGGCTAAGCGCTCAGCAACTGCAGATACAAGAGGAGAACCGTATTTGACAAAAGTCCACTTACTTCTGAGTCACAGCGTGTTCAGGTATTGTGAGTACTACAGAGAACCAAATTAAACTTCTTATTCCAGTTTCTGTTTTAATGCTGGATGGATTTCATCTAATGTGAGAGGAAAAGGCAAGAGTGGGGTCGGATATCTGTCAATGACCAATATTGAAAAGGCGAGCATATTACAAATAAAACAAAAAATGTTGAAATACTGCCAGGTTTTATCTATGTCACTGACTAAACTACATCACTCTGATTATTTTTTTTATTCCCCTCTATGCCAACAGGGACTCGTGATTCACCCTGTTACCAACACTGTAATGATGAATAATTCTAACCATGGAATGGTGGTGACTTTAGAAGTAACAATTACAAACTAGGAGCGTCTGTAAAGTCTTAATATACCTTTGGGGACAAAAAAAGTATCATCTATGAAGTCTTGCGTACAACAAGAGATCATTCAGTCAATCAATCAGCTAGCTAAAAGTCAAGTTATTATTTTGTGTTTATCTTTATTTAAGTAATTGAGGAAGCTCACCAAGACTTTGCAACATTGTAACTATTTGTTTTGTGTATCAGAAAAAGGTGGGCAATTTCTAAATACTGTAAATAATTGTCCCCTGAATGTGCAGACTCCAATCGGGTGCAGGTATGCCTAAGTGCATTTCGCTCCATGGTTAACTGAGAAACTGCCTGACAGCACCATGTACAAGTGCAGAGGCGGGCAGATCAGTCAGGCACCTAAATGATGCCATGGAGGGAGCAGCTCCTCACACTTGTACCCAATTAGGGAGCAGAGGATAAAGGAGCATACGTGGGGCAGAAGGGAGAGAACTGAAAAGAGGAGAACTCAGAGAAAACAAAAAGAGAAAAATGAATGATCAAAGAAAGGAGGTTAAAGATAGGAACTGAGAGAAAGACAGGAGTGAGTAAGAGCTGGTGCAAGACAGGAGGAAGCAGGTGGACGGGAAGGCAAACCCCAGGAAGGAGTGTGTGGCCAGCGCTTAGGAGGGATTGCTCCTGTTGAGTAACTATGGAGCAGGAGCGACCATTGTGCTCAGGGTGTGCTCTCACCAAGAGGAGCCAGCGATTGGCAGCGGTGGGAGTGGAGCAGGGCTCAGTGGCTCACTGTCGAATGCTGTGGGATTGGATAGGCCAAAATTAAACTGGAAGAAACATTCAAAACCTAAATAACCAATGGGCAGCTTTCATTATAGTAACTTTTCTTACTGATCGTATTTGTTGCAGTATTAAATGTTTACTTACCATTGATGGGTGACAAATCTGAGTCACCATATGGAGATTATTATTTACACTGACAAAAACCAAGCACACAATTTAAACCCATGATGCTAGATCTGTGAAGGAGCACCAGTAACGATCGTTTCACCTTGGCATCCTACATAAGAGCTACTCATCTGGATTCAATTTGCTAGTGAAACACATTGGCATTGTTACTATTCTACATCTCTACATTTCAGCCCTGTTCAGCTACAGTGAAATGACTTACCTGAAGTACTGCAGTTGGCTCCAATAATAGGCAATCAGGAACATGTTTTTTGTGCCCTCTTCTTCCCTCTACCCATCCACAGAAAAATGAGTGCTAAAAATGTCAGGTTCACTTTCAGTAGGTCTTCTATTCGAGTACTCCTATCCAACCTAAGCACTACAAGCCATAACTTCAAAGTATCGTGGTTACCATAAGGAAGTCGATGAAATCCGTAAACACCTTGTTTTCCAAATTTACGTTCACATCTCAGATATGAGTATTTTCAATCCATTTTCTTGAAAGACAAAATTGCTCTAAGCAGCTTCGGACACGTTTGGTTTCATGTTGATCAACTTCCTTATTTATGTCTAAACTACATCCACGATGGTGGCTGTGACCATATGAGCAAATAAGAAATGTATTCTTAGTTCAAGGAAAATTGTTCCAAGAATTTGTGATAAAGAAATGAGTTCTAGTTTCATTTCATTATCTCAAACATGCCTCATGAACAGGAAAGCACGTTTTGTTAAAACAAAACCTTTGCTAGACGTATTTGGTAAGTTTAAGGCCAGGGATATACTTAATGGTACGCGATTCATGAGCATCAGGATGCAGCTGGTACTCAACCAGTGCACAGTCTATACTTGCGTGCGTACTTTTAAGTAAATCTGGAGGATTCCACTAGGTGTCAGTGTGAGAAAACAGCGTTCAGTTTTGCTGTGTTGTAAGTTGTGAGAATTAAGATGTTAAAAATAAAAATTATTTGCATTCTGATGCTGTTGCAAAGGTGCAAAAAAAAGGCAATAACAACACTTTTAAATGTATCATGTTATTACAAGGGAAATTATGCGACGCTTGTATTGCCTATGCGAAAATGAATAAAAAAGCACAATGAATGCATTCACATGTCTGCATTTAACTTTGATGATATGCTTCACCTCATTGAAACATTCATCACACATTGAAGCATGCAGATTTATCCTGTGTGTAAGAGCCAATCTTAGAAACTTAAAACTTTGAGTTAAACTCATATTAGTGTTTGCTTAATTTCAATAGAATATACATTTCTTTCATAGTCATAGACAATGGTATAGTCTTTATCACTGTAAGTTAGTATGAGATAGAACTTTCCTGCTATAATTGATTCAGTTGTTGTTTAGAATAGGTCCCAGTACTCAGGGACTTAAAAGACCCATTTTCAAAATAGAAATGGGATAGGCATACAGTTTTCTGACCATTTTTATGTGATTTGTAAAGATTAGAAATGTACCAAGACAGAACTTCTCATAAGCAAGAACTTTTCTAGAAGATATTTTGTCTGTGGAATCATTTCAAGGGTTTTGTTGAATCCCATTTTCTATGCTAGAGCTGCTGAACTTTGGTAATTTTGGGGAAACACAGCTACACTGTTCGAGCAGCATTGTGGCTTGCTGTCACATTTTGAAGTAAACAACAAAGCTGACGTCAAGTAACAAAACTTGAACACACACGCCACCCATATTTTTGCTGGTACTGCAACTTGTGCGCGCGTCGCATTAATTTCTGACAAAGTGCTCAGAGAACATGTCAAAAGAACATTGGGAACGCATGGCAGCCATTCTGAGTGTGAAGTATAAACCAGCCCTAAGCCTTTTTATCATACCTGGAGTCAGGTTACCATAAGACCTACTTGTAAGATGCAAGGCATTTTTAAAACTAATAAAAATACTCTTTAGAACAGAATTTTATGTGGCATATTAATATATAACATGATTGTGAAGAAATAATTTTCACTTGAAAGATATTGAACTTATCATTAAAGGCCCCACCCCACCCCCCGAAAAGCAATTCCTCCTTTGGGCTTCATAATGGCCAGGAATTAAATGAGCCCAGAGGTACTCTTAGCCAGGCTGAAAACTGAAATCAATAGGAGTACTTGCATGTTCATTTAGCTGCCAACCCCTGTGGCTCACAGACAAGAGACTAATATTCAATAACCATACTCATTTCAATAGCATGTTGTGGAGCGAGATGCTCTTAGTGATGATCTAAAAAAAGTGGCAATAACATCTCCTTTGATGGTTCCCCAGAACTATATTACAAAAGCATAAAAAACATCACCAAATATCACTATTACCTCTTCTACAAGTTCTTGACAGGATTCTTCCTGGAATTGAAATCTGTAATGTTTCAATGTATTCATACAAACCTCCAGTTTGCAGAAAGGTAATGACAGCCATTCCATCTTGTTTGTTGTAATTCACATTTTCAATTTCTCCTCCTCCCTGGCTGGGTTTTGAGAAGCTTATCTCTATTTTGTCTTTCATTCTGTCATCTTCAAGGACACAAGGAATATCACAGACTACTAGCTGCTTCCGTGAAATAATGTAGTTTATCTGTATTAAGGATGTAGAAATTATACAGAAAATGTAGTATACTGTACTGAGAAACACAGAATTTACAGTATTTTGCAAAGTCTTATTTTGTTACTACAGTTGAGATAATACAATAATAAAAAAACTACACTAGAAATTAAAAGATCAGAATAACAATGTTGATTTTCTATACTGCATACATAAATTATTTATATTTCCATTTACAAATGTTAATTTTTTTTATTTACCTCAAATTTTACTGCAGAGTTTATTGAAACAGAGGAGGGCTTCACATCCACTTTGCCACTTGGGAGAGTCAGTACACATTTAGGAAGTTTCAAGATTTTCTGAGCAACTTAAATGAAACAAAATTTAAAATATTTTTATAACAAACTAAAGCATGCATGAAAATAAAAACAATACTCCACTAAAATGTCAGCAACACTTAACGTTTTGTTACTTAGTATACAGATCACAATTAGGATACGGCTATATAGAGTTGGGCTCCCATCCTGCACATACACAGTGGACACATTCCTCCCATGTCTGCATGAGTTTTCCTGCACTTAGCCAAAGATGTACCGTTAGATTAATCAGCTATTTCAAACCAGCTAGGTGTGAACGTGTATACACTGTGTGCGTCGGTGGGTGATGTGCTGCTAGCATAGACTTTGCTTCCTGCCTGTGACCCTGAATTAGATTTAGTGTGTTTGAGAATGTTACGTCACAGAATTCATTTGAAACTGTGGTGTTACCAAAATGAAATTTAAATTGTTAGAAGAATTATAAAGGGAAGAATATGACATTGTATACAGAATATACTAATTTAATACTCCAAAATATTCTCATTTCTAATAAATAACATTCAGTACAGACTTCTCAAGGATGTTTGAATAATATAGGAAGCCCAAAATAATTCAGAGTGAAAAGCCTGTCTTTTTCTATTTGTGAACAATGCTAGACTTCTATTCATAATTGTCTGAAAGCATGTATGGCAAATGTAATAAATAATTTCATTAGCTGATTAGCTGAATTAGCTGAAACTAAACCCTTTTTGATTTTATAATGCCTGACTTTAATACAGAGATGTTGCTTAAACGTTCACTGGGATTGAAAGTGAACATTTTTCTGGATAGTTGAAACGGCTTTGTTTAAACTGAAATATCACTGCACGCCCTCGGAGTTTCAAGTGCCCCATTACAGATCCTTCTTTGGTGCTGCCCATATAATATACCTATCTATACCGCAGACAAAGAAGGGACTCAAGAAATTGTTTAGAACAATAGACGCAAACTACAACTTGTCCAAACACAAACAAAATGCTTATTATGCTGATGAATGTTAGAAAATAAATATCCACACACGTCGTACAGACTATTACATTTGAGAAAAACCATGTATAAGGAAATACATCATTTGGAACAATTATGAATGGTGTAAAGCATAAACAATTTGTGTTAAATATACATATGTACCTGTATAATGATCTGTGATACGTACAGCAATAAATTGAAAGCTTGATCTTTTCATATATAAAAATATAATATAAGTCACCGAGCAATGGATAGAGAGGGAGCAAGAGCCATGTTTACTGACTTACAGACGCAGATGCCAGCAAGGCATTCACAGTGCATGCTATGAATACTCACATATAAGTGGAAGTGATATAAAACAAAAGTGTTTGGAAAAGATGTGTGATTTAGGCTGAAAGTTTTATTTGAAACAAAACTATTCATGAAATTGTTACATTTTCTGGGATAATATACTAATACTTAATATTATTGTTGTGACAAAATATAACACTGTTTAGTGTCTTTATAGAAAACATGTATATACATGTTTATACAGTGTTGATTTTTAATGTTTAACCTCCTTGGCATTACCCTAGAAAGTGACTCATGCTCTGATTTGTATGTTATTACGATTGAGCCAAGTCAGACACGGGGTGACGTATAACGATCCACTTTACTCTTGGGATAGTATTCTGCTGCCATCTGGTGGATAAAGTAACATACTGTGAAAAATCATGAATATGTCTGTGTGTTTTGTCATAAATATTCATGAGTTAGGTGGAGCCTGCAACCAAAACACAATGGTATGCAACCGAGAAGCCGTAAATCCGGTTTTAGAATAAACTGAAACTGAACCATTAGTTGAATCAAGTGATAGATTATAACAATGTGAATTGGTCATTATATGTTGGCATGGACAAAGAAACTGATGCATGCATACTGTATGACCAAATCACCACGATATGCCTGGTAAATTAATTTGCCTTAAGGTTCACTGTGCAATAGGTGCATGATAAAAGAAGGACAAGAAAGACGTTAGTCCCCTAAGCACTGCTCACAATACAGTAGCTGTCATTCATGTCAGGAGAAATGTGGAAGTCACTGAGCCTTGCACAGTGATAGTGTACCATAACACAATGGGCATATCCATAATGCATATCAGGCTCTCACATTTACCCTCTCACGCTCAAACAGAAAAAATATGATAAGAAAAGTGTGCAAAGAAACACGTCTACTGTCCAGATTACAGCACCAGGCTGTTTGTTTGTGACTGCTGTCCTACTGCATTTAAATTGATGTTGCACTATTTATGTGGTTTTGTTACACATAATAACATTTATTTAAAAAAAAAAATCAGCTGTTTTTACTTGTTTATTGGTGGTGAACAAAACACTAAGGTTACTGGTGGTTTGAGAATATATTGAGAAATATCAAATATCACATTTTGGGTCAAAATAATCACAATATAAATTTAAGTCCATATCACCTAGCCTACCTGGTCTTTCTCTAAATACAATCTTACCTTTATGATGATGATCATATATGCACATGAATGTTTGTGTGGTGTAATGCTTTAATAACAAACATATGAAATTTAAACAGATTTAGGATCAACCGCATTTACCACTTTCTTCTTCAAATGTAATAAGAGCTTGCCCTCCCTGAATTTCAACAGCAGGTTTCTGATGAAGGGAGAACTGGGCATCAATGCGCATACAAGCATCTTCCAGTCTGTTTGCTGCAATCTCTTTTTCGACTTTTGTAAACTTGACTTTTTTCTCTGGAATCTCAGCCTCTATCTGTTTGAAATATAAGAAATAAAACAGAAACAATACTATATGAATTATGTGGTATGAATATTAATTAAATAGATTTTAACCTATAGTGAAGGCAGTAAGGAAAACTATACTCTGTTACTCATAACAACGATAAAACATATAAAACAGGAACCTGAACCTGTAGGAAAAAAAAAGCTGCAGATGAGCCACAGCACGACTCTCCTACCATGAACATTTGTTGTAAGTGGCTGTATTCTGTGTTTTGTAATGTAAGATTTTCTCTGAGCTCCTGATTTTGCCGTTTTATTTTATTGTTCTCTTCTGTTATGTTTTGCAGCTCTTTCTAAAAAAAAACAAAACATATTGAAGAATTCCATAAAAAGAAGTAAACAAAGTCATTAACCAGGCACATGAGTCAAATTTCAATATTAGAAACTAAAAGCAAAGCTGAATAGCAACAGATTGTAAACAGAGGAAAAACGTTTGAAATTTGAATTCATGCCTTTAAAATATGACAACAATTAAGAAGATGAACTGTATTAAGCTCTAAGTAGATAATAAATTTGATTAAATCACTGGTACGCTGAAGATGGGTTGGAGCTCTTCACCACCAAAGCCGACTAATGAGCTGAACTAACGCTTTTCTCAGATACGGATGAGCCTTACATATTGTTCTGACAGCATCAAACAATGCTTTAACCCCTGTATTATGTTTCACTTAAAAGATAAGAGATAAAATAACATCCTCAAAGCTGCTTAATCCAATTCAGACTACGCAAACAGCATGCAGCAAGTCCATTGCAGGTCTCACTCATACTTACAAAGGGGCCAATTTGGAATCACCTGCTAATTCACCCTGAATGTCTTTGGGGATGTTGGAGAAAAATCCATGCAGAAATGAGAACGATCTGCAAACTCCACTCAGACCACGTCCAGAAACAGGACACTGAGTCTGTGAGGCAGCAGTACTACCCACGTTATTACTGTGACAACCGAAAAGGAAACTAATAATTAAAAGAAAGATTCTTCTGTATAGCAACAGAAGTATAACTCATTTGTAATGAAAGCTGCACTAAAGACAAAATTTGTCAGCATTCTTGTTGGCTGTGCAAAGAAAGCTTAGACAACTGTGGGTTGGAATTCAAGTACTTATAATAATAATAATACTAATAGTAATTCTTCACATTTATACAGAGCCTTTCTTACTACTTAAAGCACTTTACATTGAAAGTAGTGAACCACTTCAACCACCACTAAAGCATCCACCTGGATGATGCAACAGCAACCATTATGTACCAGTACACTGTTACGTGGTGAAGTGGTGAAAGATAGCCAACCAATTAGAGACAAGGGATGATTAGGGGGCCAGAATGAGTATGCTGTGGTGGACAATTTAGCCAGGACATCAGGAAACATCCTACTCTTTATGAAGGATGCCAAGGGATCTTTAATGACCACAGAGAGTGAGGGTCTTGGCTTTACATTTTATCTAAAGTATGCAGCCATATTTATAGCACAGTGTCCCTGTCACTACACTGGGGCATTGGGTCCCACACACAGACCACAGGGTAAGCACCCCCTGCTGGCCTTGCCAACACCTCTTTCAGCAGAAACCCAAGCTTTTCCTGGTTGGACTCCCATCCAAGTATTGGCTGGGCCCAAACATGCTTAGCTGGAGGTTGAAGACGTGTTCTGAAGTGCGTGTGGCATGGCTGCTGGCTAATGGCTCATTACAGTCAACAAGCTGGATCACACAAAGCAGATATTGGTGTTATGTTTGGAAACCTTGGGATTAAATCTCAGTGTGTGATTTATGCAGATTCCTAGTCATCAGCCTCTGTTACATTCTGAGCTACTTTACATGCACTTAATTCTGTCTGAAAACAGACACCATTCTTTCCCTGCTCCAAGATTCCATTATGGAGGCCTTACTTTTATAGTAAAGGCACTACTGTATTTTAGGTCATAAAAGGTAGTGAATGGTCATAAAGTAGTATGTCATTTGTATATGCATCTAACAGAATTCAGACTCCTTATCTATCACTATGCATAGCAGAATGCTATTTTCCCATCTTAATTTAAACAGGCAAGTGTGATTTTCTCTTTAGTGTAGGACCTTTGTTTAAGTCAGTGGCAAAGTTTCATAAACTTATTTTATGTGTCTGAACACACAGAATGCTTTAAATCACTAGCACAGCCTATAGAACAGAGCAATAGCCTAAAGTACTGTTGTTTTGAAAGCAGTTCTTTTTCTGCAGGATACATACAGCTCAGCTCGGTGAAGGCAACACACTTTTTATTTTGTTCTCCTTTACTCTGTGTTACCATTCCACCTAGCAGTGCATAAGGTGATATACAAATAAACATTTACATTGGACAGGACGCCTGTCTAACATGGAGGTCTTTCAAGAACACACTCACAAGCGGATATGATTAGCCAGCTTATGAAATATTATGTTTATATGTATTGTGTATATAAACTAGCTGTGTAAGCCTGTGCTGCAAAAAGTCAGGGATCCTAGAAACTATTGAAATCGTCAGAAAAAAACTGAAATGTAGAGATGTCAGGTAATTGAAAGGAACTACTCTGGGCATCGCTCTCCTAGGACAATTTGTTTTGCTGATGTGCTTGCATCGCTTGTGCATTACCGGCGGGAATAAAAGGGATACTGTTTTTCCAATGTTAGCATTGTTTTGCTAACGTGCTGGCCTTGCTGGTGTTATTAGCGGCTATTGGAGGTGGAGCCCTTACCCCGACTCCACGTCTCACTTTCAGGCTAGACAGACAGACAGAAACAACCACGTGTTGACGTGTATATATATATATATATATATATACACACACAAACATACACACACCACTGTCATCCCATTTTCCATGAGAAACTGACGCACACTCAATGCTGTATGGGCAGGAGCGCTATTGTGATGCAAAAGCCACTCACCTGATCACCACAATTCAGGTCACATTCTCCGCATTGCATCACACAATCGCACATCAATCACACTGCTTGGCCAAGTGATGCAGAGGGCAGTCTAGCACATGCACCTAGCAGCAGACGTCGGAACTAACACCCCATATATATATATTTATATATATATATATACACTAGCAAAATACCGAGAAGTAGTGTGTTAAAGAAGTAATGAAAAAGAAAAGGAAACATTTTGAAAATAACGTAACATGATTGTTAATGTAATTGTTTTGTCATTGATATGAGTGTTGTTGTCATATCTATATCTATATATATATATATATATATATATATATATATATAAACTGCTAAAAAAATTAAAGGAACACTTTGAAAACACATCAGATCTCAATGGGAAAAAGAAATCCTCCTGGATATCTATACTGATATAGACTGAGTAATATGTTAGGAACGAAAGGATGCCACATCGTTTGATGGAAATGAAAATGATCAACCTACAGAGCCCTGAATTCAAAGACGCCCCAAAAATCAGAGTGAAAAAATTACGTGGCAGGCTAGTCCATTTTGCCAAAATTTAATTGCAGCAACTCAAAATTGTACGCAGCACTTTGTATGGCCCCTGTGTTCTTGTATACATGCCTGACAACATCGGTGCATGCTTCTAATGAGATGACAGATGGTGTTGTGGGGGATCTCCTCCCAGATCTGGACCAGGGCATCACTGAGCTCCTGGACAGTCTGAGGTGCAACCTGGTGGCATTGGATGGACCAAAACATAATGTCCCAGAGGTGTTCTATTGGATTTAGGTCAGGAAAGTGTGGTGGCCAGTCAATGGTATCACCAAGAAGTAGTGTGTTAAAGAAGTTATGAAAAAGAAAAGGGGACATTTTAAAAATAACGTAACATGATTGTCAATATACAGTAATTGTTTTGTGAGTGTTATGAGTGTTGCTGTCATCAAGGATTTGATTATCATTATTTCTTTCAATCAGGTTCGTATTTGTAGGATGTGTTGTGTTCAAGTTACATTCCGTGTTTGTCAATCGTTGTAAAGATAACAGGTTTCATTCATCGATTCGTTCCATACAGCATCAATAAACAGCTCGTCTTCCTCTTTATCTGAGACGTGACAAACTGCATGCACAGGTTTTTTTTTTTTTTACACTGTTTTCCTTTAGCGGCACATTGACTTTTTCCACCGTGTGCTTTGTTTCCGCAGTAGCTGCACTTATGAATATGCCTGTATGTATCACACACTTCATATTTTTTTTGCTGCCTTCTCAATTGTGTAATTCGGTTTTTGTTCAGCGCTCTTTGGAACTGTTGCTTTTGTCTGTGCACTGCGCCAGTTCACGTGAGCCGCTCGGTGTACATGCATCAAAGGTTCCCAGCTGTGCTGGTGCCATCTCGTGCGATATCCACAGCTGTATTTAATGTTACCTGTTGGGCAGGCACTAAATTAAATGGGAGGCGTAACTCCGCCTCCCACGGGCATCGAGCAGAAGTCCATTATAGTATATGGACGAAAAAATAGGTTCCAGTTATGACCATTACGCATAGAATTTCGAAATGAAACCAGCCCAACTTTTGTAAGTAAGCTGTAAGGAATAAGCCTGCCAAATTTCAGCCTTCTACCTACAAGGGAAGTTGAATTAGTGATGAGTCACTGAGTGAGTGAGTGCTTTGTCCCTTATTAGTATATATATATATATATATATATATATATATATATATATATATATATATATATATATATATATATATATATATATATAAAAAGTGTGTGTGTGTATTTCTGCTTATTATTATGGTAGAGTGTTCTTTTTTTCACTGTGTATTGGTTTCCTTTGTTTTCACTCTTGTGCTGCACAAATCTGTTAAAAATCACTTCTTTGACTTTGAAACATCTAAAAGGTTCTATGTTTCTCAAATTTTCTAGAAACAGGACTATTTTCATATCATTTAAATTGCCAGATAAACTCAGATGGTGAAAGGACACTGGGAGTTTGCATTAGGTAAAAGTAAGCAGAAGTTTGCAGAAGTGCTAAGAGAAAAAGTGTAAAGTTCAAATGTAATCTGCGCTCCAACACCCAACCTGACTTTATTTTGAAGAAAAAATGTTGCTCCAATCTTGTAATGTCTCTGCAAACATGGAGACAGAATTTAAACTGTATTGAAAAGGTTAACCAAACTATTTCATATAGTGTGTCAAGCTCATTATTTTATATAATAATTTTCCTTAATGTATAAAATCCCAAACAGCTTTACAGGCACCGCTGACTATTGTTTGCCTAAATTTGGAAGGGTAAATAATTTTGCACAAAATCCCAAATTGAGTTAATGGTGGGGCTTAAACTTTCGTGGTTATATTTGATTTACTTAGTCAGTGGTCTGCACTGCTTGCCAGTGGAGCTGGGGACAAGCCTACCTGCTCTGCTGTGCCGTCCGTCACTCCATCCACAGTTCACTTTTAATAAATATGTCTTAATGAGTTTGACAGGTTTTTGAGCAAAGGTTTTCAATTAAATGTAGCTTTTTGAGGAATCTTTATATTATTAAATTGTATTATTGGTAAACCTTTGTTAAATGCCTTTCTGAATAAGCCTGCAGTATCTTACTTAGAGAGACATTACATAAGCATATTGTTTATTTTAAAATTCACATTTCCATCAAGAACAGTAATATTTAAAAAATGAATTCAACCAACATTTCAAATTGTCTACTTTCATCTTTACAGTTGAATAAAATTCTCTTTACCTTGTAGTTATTCTTATCTGCAGTTATAACTTTTGAGAGACGCTCTTTTTCTTCAAGAAGTCGACACAGCTCTTCTTGGGATTTCCTTTTACTGTCTTCAGTAGATAGCTTATCTAGCAGCAGTCTTGATTTTTCTGTGTCACATTTCTCATATCGGGACTTGTTAAAATATTTTTAAAAAATGTCATAACTCAATATCAAATTGTAAATGAAATACAAACATCAATATTTTTTCAGCAACAAGAACAATATGCCTGTCTGTTTCAGACTTCTTTAAAAATGTTTTAAAGACAGAAAAACTTTCAGGTAAGAACCAGACATATTTTAAGCTGCAATTATATACAATGTGACGCTCCCTTCAGTGTTATGACCAGGATTAATGCACAGGCCTACCTGGGGGGCCACATAACATAAAGTGTGACCTTTTTAACATTAACGTATTTCTGTGTGCTAAATGAATATATGAAAAATAGTGATTTAATTTAAAAGAACCAATAAAAATATTTGGATCTTGTAGTCTAACTCGGTGGTAATCAAAGTGGGTGGCACTAGGGAAGTTCTAGGGGGTGCCTGAAGTGGCTTGACTCTTCTGTAAAATAGTAACTAGCAGCGGGATGTAATGGCACACAGTGCATCAGTCACACTTTGTCACTTTAACAGTTTCATTTAGCCGGATTGCAGCATTGTTACAGTCACTATAGACATTGGTCTTACGCAACTGGCAAAAGCCTCGTTTATCCAGCTGTCATTGCAACGAATAAAGCACAATAAGTTTGTTTCCAGCTTGAAAAAAATACTCCTTTCTGTAATATGTAACACACAGATGACAAGACATTAAATGAAAGAGTCTTGTAAGGTGAAAAATCTGATCTCCAGTTAGATGAGCCAAGGGACTGAAGTCTGCTTAGCTACTTGTACCTATGAAATACTGCTTTGATAAATTTAACTGTATGCAGTTGTGAAATGAAATAATGAATGGGGAGGGTAGGGGCACCAGTTATAACCTGCATGTTACAGGAGGATGAAGGAGAAAAAGGGGTTAAGAATGACTGGTCTAACTAGCCAGTTTCCTAAAATGAGTTGCTTATTGATCCTCTACAGTAAGCTGTCATGTTCTTCCTCCTGAGACTCTGCAACTATATCTAGCTTGCAAAGCAGAATATCATCTGTTTCATTTAGGACTGGGCTCTACAAGTTTGAGTTTTGGATTCATTTGTGAGGTTATTGTTAATTCCTTGAATTCTTTCCATCCCATTATGTTATTTATCCCCACTTGAGTGCTGTTGTACCAAATAGGGGCTTGCAGGCAGACATATCATAGCCCAGGGGCACCCATCTGGGCCAATCTAGCCCTGGTTATGACTAAGGGACGGACCCCAAGAAAGCACGAGGAGTACATGAAATTGTATTGGGACACTTGGTCCAAAACTGACATCAGGCCCATGCAGTGCAAGGTACCAAGGATATGCTTTCCACCAATATATCATCTTTCCCATTACTAATTGGCTTCTCTTTTCTTCTCGGTGGATGAAGCATGAACAAAATTTTAAAATGTCCTCCTCACGGGCAATGGGATTACCCTGAAAGTCACAATTATACATTGCAGCTGTGACCGATGACAGCATTATGCCATGAAAAGAGCAAATCCTTGCTAATGTCTTACCTTTTTTGGGTGGCACAGATTACAAAGTGCTGAACAGGGACCATAACCTTAAGACAAAGACTGGATGATCAGACTTTTGTATTTAAGGGTGCAAACTTTGGTTGATTTTTTTTTTAAGTACATAAATATTTACAGCCATCCTTTAATCTTACTTTAGATGGCATCTGATGTATCACCACTCGACACACATATATCGACACACACAGCAACAGGAAAGCCTCCCTGGATATTTAGCAAGACATCAGGTAAAAAATGAACATCAACATGGCAGCACTGATGCTGTGCCTAGCTGTTAGTAGACTTATAACAGTCCACCGATGGATTTGAGTAAGACATGTTAGCTTCTTTCAGTCCTTTTCAACAATAATTTCTTTTCAACCACAGAATTAGTACCAGCTGGATGCTTTTGAGTAGTTTTGATAAATACGCAGTGCTGTTATTCATGAAAACCACAAAAGGGTTGCTGTTTCTGATATGATCACACAAGCGTGTCTAGCTGTGCTGTGTTCAGACTGACAGAAATCAGGAGTTTTGCCCTTTCTTATTCTGACTTGACTGCACTCATATACACAAACCATGGATTGTTTGGTATCTGTCTCAAAGTGCATGGTCTGCCCATAAGATTGTGCCACTGATTCAGCATTAAATTACATTGCATGCACAGCAGTAGAGTGTTGTACCATGTTAGCCATAGATTGATACAGGAGAAAGTAGGTTGAAATGACACCTTTTATTGGCTAACTAAATAGATTACAAATGCAAATACATGCCTGATGAAGGGGCCTTAGCAGCCTCAAAAGCTGCATTTGTAATCTATTTAATTAGCAAATAAAAGGTGTCATTTCACCCTACTTTCTCCTATTGGATACACAAGTATATAACTAATCAAGTCAGCATTTTCCTCATAATCATTTTTTAGCTAAGTTCCAAAGAGCTGATGTACACAATAAAAACAGCAGTAACCTGTTTCAGGTCTGAATACTACACAGGTCGTATGCATGGCCACTCACCTTTAATAATCATTATACTTTTTTATTTATATCCCTCTCTGAACTCTCACACATGACACCATCCAAGACTGACTTGTGAACCTGGGTGAAGAACTGCTGCTGTATTAGGCACACAATTTTGATTTAACTATTAAAGCTAGCAACTATATAAGCTAATATGAGTCAAACAAATCTGAAGCAATTCCTACCTTCCACAATTCCAGCTGTTCTTCTGCTTTTTTAAGTTCTTCATCATTGAGTGACAGAGGCATTCCCTTCTCTGAGAATGTCTTTCAATAAAGAAGGATACCTTTATTAGTGACCCTAAACAGTTTTATTTACTTTAGAAAACAACAAAACAAGTTAGGCTCCTTTTCTTATTATGCTATCATAATGCTCTACCATTAAAACATTCAGCAATTAATAATGGAGAATGAGCTGCAGATGATTATAAAATACATTAACAAGTACAATGCTTCTTCAAATCTCATGACTGCAGCATGTACTTATTAACCAAATTATACATTTTCAGATTAAGAATAATGTGGGGTTTTTTTCTTCAAGAGACTTCAGGTGTATGAAATTCAAAGCACTATGGACCAGCAATTTTATTTTATTCATGATTTTAAAAAATATAATAATATAAAATATATACTTCTGGAGCCAATCAAAATTAATATTAATGCGGATTGTTGAACAGTGGAGTTACATATCTTTGAATGATTACTGTACAATAAAAATATGACCATGCTCTAACCCTAACTGTTTAAATTAAAGAGTCATAGGGAGCCATAGCCAATCCTAACAACATCAGGCATAAGGCAGGTAACCAGTTTATCATTTAGAACTCCCCTGCACAAACCTACATTTACTCAAGCTGGGCCATATTAAAAGTCACAAATTAATCTAATGTTAATCTAAATTGGGGTGTGGTAATAAACCTGGAATTAATAAACCCTAGCATGGGGAGAACAGAAGCAGTGACCTGGCTAGGAATGAAGTGTGAGACTGCAGGGCCAACGAATACATTTTTTGTAATACCGTATATACTCGCATTTAAGTTCTCCCGGGGATAAGTCGGGACTTGATATTACCGTATAATTTCCGGTATTTTATAATGTCGGTTGTATAGATTGAATGCAGAAAACTCACGCTATTGGTCCAAGAGATAACGATATGCTAACGCCCACTTGAGAGAGAAACCACGGAGCACACTGCCTTTTTTTCTATGTATTGTGCCCACGTGACCACACGGTAATTCCTGAACTATTCCTTAAGCAATGTTTGCACTGTTTTGTGTTTTTTGTATCTCACACCCTCATACACCTTTATCGTAAGAGCATCTTTTATCTACGATGGAGCGTTCGATCAGGTTTTAAATTAAAAGTCGTTGAAGTGGCGAAAGAAATTGGGAACTGCACTGCTGCAACAAAATTTGATGTGTCTGAGAAACTGGTGTGAGAGATTGGAAGAGACAAAAAGAAGTGTTAGGAAAAAAAAAATTTAAGTGCCGCATTTTTGAACGGGCATATAAGTCAGGGTCTGATTTTATGGTCTATTTTTCGGGTTTCAAGACCCAACTTACAGTATATGCAAGTATATACAGTAAAAACATACAATGAAGGATTGTGTTGACCCCAAATTAAACATAGTTATGAATGAACATGCTGTGCAACTGAATTATTTAATGCATTTAGAGACTTCTGAAAATAAGAGTGTGGATTAACTGGTTTCCCTATAAATGCAACTGCTTTCTTATTCCGTTTACCAAATTACTTAATCATCAGTTGGGCAGTACAGGGGCTCGGTGGCTTGTTAGTTCTGCCATCTTAAGAACAGAGTACCTCGAGTTCAAATCATGTGCCCAGCTGCTGTCATTCTCCCCATGTCTGCACCAGTGGTGCCATTAGGGGTACGTCCGGGGCTTTATCCCCTTATCTTTGAGAGCCCCTCCCCACACCTGTTCTACTCGTGTATGCCTATAGCCCCTGATCTCTTAAAGGCTATCCCTGGTTTCTACCATTTACTGCTTTGATAATGACCGCTGACAGCAATAAAACTCCAAGAGGGACTGCCCCCCTCAAATGACAACAGCACAGAAACTGGGAATAGGCCTGATATAAGTGTGTCGGAACAGGTTTCTTCAAAGACCTGCAAGTTTTGTCAAATTAGCTCTGTATAGATGTGTGTGAGCTCTGCAATGGACTGGTGTCAGTGCTGTGCTGAATTCATCCCCCCTGCCACATCACACACCCCCTCTTGAGTACATGCATCAAGTCGGATCAGGTCAGGTTGGTGAGCATGCACTGATACAGCACGTTGCCATACCCTCCACACGATGGGATCGTTGTTGGCAATCCCCCCAGGCAGACACGCGGCCCAGTCCCACCCCCGGGAAATGACCATCTACAGTATCTGCTGTAGCCAAGTGTTACGTGGGCATCCCCTTGGCCTGGTCTAACTGCTCAGATATTCAACAATGAGGATCTTGTGATCCGGATAACCCTCAGAGAATCACACCACATGGCCGCAGCACCGTAACTGATGCTCCCTCACAATGCATGTAATGTGCCTCATTCGGGGCTCCGACATTTGACACAAAGTCAAACCAGCAGTACCCAAGGATTCTCTGAAGAGACAGTACCAAAGGTGTCCAGTCTATGCATCACCCAAGCCAAAATGGATTTTATCTTTCTTAAGGTAAATATCTAAGTCCTATTGGTTAATTCCATCATAATATTCGGAAAGCCCATAGCAATCATAAAAGGACATCATCTACAGGTCAGTAGGTGAAAGCAGATAAAATCAGAACTAATTATGTCCTTCCCATCTGGAGTTTGGGGGATTATTTCAGCAGGGGTGATATCAACATCCTCAAATCCTGCTTCAGCTACTGTCAAATAATATTGTGATCTTAAAATTGCTGTTGGGGATGATTTGTTGGTTGTTTGGCATGTATTTAGTAAAACACCAGCCAAGGTTGTTTCCTGCCTTGCACCAAGCACGGTCTGGAGATGCACCACCCTGCCCGATTTGGTTTAAGTACTTTTGAGAATACTGTTGCTTGCACGTGCGCAGTGAAATGTGGGTGTCAACAATGAAGAAACATCAAAGTCCCGCACAGGAGGCCAGTCCTAAGTATGACACAGGCACTCAGCCCTAAATGTCACTATTGTGAACGTAAAGGAAAAACACAGAAATGCTCACCTCGTCAGAGTTTCCACCCGATTCATCATTACTGCTGTTCATCGTTTACCTGTTCACAAGAAAGTGTGGATAAATCATTCACTTAGAAGAGCCGTGTCTGTTTATTTCTACTGTTGATTATACACATGTCGCACGTTTTGCGCAGGCGCTAAAGTAAAGGCTTTCTCAGCGAAAGACGTGGAGCAAAACTGCGCCACCACCTGTCCGGAAGGGCTGCGGTCGCCCAAAGTTTTTAACATGAAAGTTAATTTCAGAATAAACATGGAGAGGAAAAATAAATTGTGGACCCGGAATCGGCACCGTCAATATAATCACACGCAAACGGGGACTGAAGCACTAAGGTCGTGAGTAAATACCAATTTATCTTACTTTCACTTTCTACCTATAAGTGCTAAAATACAACGTTTCACGACCATTCGTTCAAACTAAAAAGTTCAGACTAAAAAAATGTACCGCGATTGGCCGGGATCCTTCGTCTCAAGTCGTCTTGTTTACATCTTTACTTACGTGATGGAGATGCGCTCCAAGTTCGTACTGCTGCTGTGTCTCGGCTGCGTCGGCTTAGGAATAGAAAACGAAAGTTACTAGCACGTCATTGCTAGGGGTGTGGCATATTTAGCATGGAAAAAAAATAGTTTTAAAAAGCACGTACCTGATATTCAGGTTCTTTAAAAATAACCAACGATGATAGGTGACGTCTGGAACGGAGGCTGTTAACAGCCAGACTACCTGTAAAAAGACTCACGTCAGGGCTGTGGAATGAAGTACTTCAGCCGAAAGAGATCAATACAAGTGGCCAATGATAAAACGGCACATTCTGGAAGACAGAAGAATTAAATCCCACGATCTGTGCTGCGTGGAGTGACCCCCGTGGCTGGGGCACCAATTTGTTGTGTAAAGTTGGACAGTTTGAACGGTGCGGTTCCTGGAGTCTTGTGGGGGAATGGTAGCTCACACAGGTGCTTACTATTGAGAAGGTGAAACTTGAAACACGGCCCGCGTCACATAAACTTATCCAGAGATTTTCAGTCGCTGCCTTCATTTACATAATTATGAGCTTTAGACAATCACGGCACGCACCGGTAATGGCAGTCATGTAGTATGAGATGCCCAGTAGCCCAGTCAAAAATCACAGGGGTTCTCCATAAACCCCAGTGCCCTACACCGCCTAAGTACAAAGTTAACTTCACTCATTAAATCAGGATTTCCTTGGGTCATTTGTTATTTAATTTTTCTGTACTCTCTATTGCCTGATTTGCTCATTTTTAAGATCAAATATTTTAATTTTATTTCAATAAAAAAAATCAACAAACAGAAAAAGTAGCAGTGACAGTAAGCGACAGACCCCCCCAAAAAAGAGGGTCTGTGATGATTAAAAGCTACTGATGCCTATGAGAGAAACCGTACAGACAAACGGAGCCCAAAAGCAGAGCGAAGAATTGAAAAGGGAAGAATTAGGGATTAAGACAAGCAGCAAAATGCAGACCACCAGGCAACCAGCTCCCCACCAAACAACATTGCAACTTGTCACTTCTCTATATTGGAGACAGATAATCTGCTGATCCAAATCGCAGATTGTTCAAATAATTAAGACTAGAAAGTTTACAATTTCCAAAATTTAATAGGTGAGAAAGTCAGGAGGTTTTCAGTGAGAGGCTACCCAGACAGATACTCTGACAATTTTTAAACAGTTCTTGTATTTTGTAGGAATTGTAACATGGTAAATATTATTGGCCTTCTCTGTATAAGATTTAGTCACTTTCTTCACCTCACTGTATGATTCTAAGCAAGTCACATTTTTAAAAAGAAAACTACAGACAAATGAGGGATGACACAGTGGCAAGCACTATAAATGTACACTCTTAAATGCAAAGGTGCCAAAGCAGTTCTTCAGAGCGATGCCATAGGGAATCATGTTTGGTTCCTAAAAGAACCATTCATATGATGGATCAAAAAACAATCCCTAATTTAGATCTCTTACAGGTTTCATAAATACCCACAATTAGATGACAACAGATTTTTAAAATATGAAATATGAATTCCTAATTTTAAAAGGACTCTTATTGCATACAATAACACAGTTCATGTTTGCTTAATCTTTTAGCATCCTGCTATGTAGTTTGCTGTTTATTAAATATTTCTGCTTTGTCCACACATTAAGAACTTTTTCAGTGTCGAAAGAACCAATGTCATATGCAAAAACATTATTCGCAGAATGAAATGGTTCACTGTCCAGCAACGGTTCTATGAGGAACGACACAACCCTGGAAGGTGCAGCCGGTCTTTTTTAAAAGTGTATCTTCCTTTCCTGGCCTGGTTGCTGTGCGTATGTGTAGACTTTGTTCAGTTCCTTTGTGTCAGTCTGAGTTTTCCCGGAATACTTGAAATTTATCCCGCATCCCAGAGATATGCTAGGCAGATGAACTGATTTACCTGAGTTGACCTGGGGTGGTCGAGTCGGTGGGTCAGTGTCCCAAAGGTTCGTTCAAAGTTTCTGATGATGTCAGCCTGCACTAAAGCTCTCCATGACCCAGAAATCTAAAATATTCAGAAAATAGCTGGACATTTCAGCAATTGTTCCATAGTTCTATACTTGTAAACTGTCATATGTTGATGTTGACAATACCAATCCACTAGATGAACCATTGCTTGTTTGATTATAAAACACAGTGATGTGTTGCATGTTGGTTAGCAAGTGTAACAATTTCACTGCATTCTGCATGTGTGACAACACTAACCCAATAAGGCAAAAGTTATAATCCATTTCAGATTTTAATTTTCTAGTTTCTCCCCCTGTTGTGTTTTAAATGTCTACGCTAAGTATACAAAAAGGATGTTTCAAGCTGGTGTATATTTGTTTTATGGCCATAACACTGTAAAATAGATAGAATTAAAGTATGAAAACATGAGAAGAGCCAATATCTTTCACAAATGACGCAGCATTACTGATTTTCAGCCAATATATAATATTCTCAAACCCCATTACTCCAATTCAGAGTTGTGGTGGAGCTGCAGCCGATCCTAGGAGCACTGGGCGAGTGGCAGGGAGCTACGCTAGGCTGAGCTGCGGTTCATCTCGGGGCTCACACGGGCAGTTTAGAGGACTTGGGTGGAAACAAAGAGCAAAATCAAGACGACCTCCACACGCACACGGCGCTGGATCATCCTTCTTCATATTTCACACACCAAAGACTTGAAACCTGGTGTCTAAAACAATTGGAACTGGATAGCAGGAAGAATGGACTGCCGGTTAATAAAAAACAGCAATGAAAACCAGGAGCAAACTGTGTCGAAATCGTAATATAATAATGTACTGTGTCGGCAATCTGTGTCAGTTTCGTCATAGTTTGCATAATTGTGTATTTAAACACTGCGTGTTGTAAAAGCTTTTTTTTTTTTTAAGTACTAGAGAATATTTTTTCTAGTTTTGTGTATTCATTTTAGTTATATTAACATGTCTTAGGGTATTCACAATTTAATACGGTTCACTAAAAGAACGGGGTTTTAATAATCCATATTATTAAAATGACTCCTTAGCTTTGCGTGCGTGCGTGCGTGCTTGTTTTTACTGTTTGGGTATTTTTGTTGCTTAAGATGTTGTAGTTCGTTTCATTTTCACTTTCTCCACTTGCAGCTGATTTAGCAGGAAATGCACGGGGGCACAGAGCCTGCTCGTTGTTTGAAATCCTAAAGTCGGGCCAAGTTCTGAAAGGTCATAAAACTTCACCGAACGTGAGGGGATCGGCAGCTAATGGCTGCAAAAAGTCTTCTCGTGCAGGTCCGTGGGCTCCCTGATAATTTCGAGGCAGTGGAGTCGAAGTTACAGTTGTATTTTATGAATAAGAGGAAATCGGGAGGTGAAGTATTGGAGATTAGAAGGCACCCCACGGACAACCGAAAAGCTCTGCTGGTGTATCAGGATGAGATAGGTAATGATCGGCTGGGTTTGGGGTGGGAGACGCCACACGTAAACAGACCCCTTTCTGCGGCACTTCCGCATGGCGTGATTCGGTCAACCGGGATCACAATCTTTCACGTCGAATTGTTTCGAAAGGTTCGGGTTACTTTACAGATTTGATTTTAAAAGGGATATCCATACTTGTCAGTCGACATTAAAGTGGAGGTATAATTGTGACTGTAATGTTCGGATCTCCTTGAGCCTTGCCCATAAACGTCGTTGTTTAACTTCAGTATTTAACGCCACGTAGGGTATTTGATGATGGAGTTGGTCGTGACATTATTTGATCTTGTGTTGATCGTACGAGAACGGACTGTCTTTGTGGATGTAAGGGTTCCCCTCGTCAGCTCATCGATTCGAAACTATTCAAACAGCTGATGTCAGTAGAAGAACAAACTGAAAGATCGCAGGGGTCTCCATCTCCGGACTGGAGCGCTGCTGTGCTCGCAGGTTTTCATATTAACCCGCTTTTCTAATTGGTGACATTTTTTTGACGCCAATTAACTTCTTTTCCATTACCTTAACAGACTAGTTTTTGGGGTTTTTGTTTTTAACACGCAGTCCTCTGAAACACCCAGTTTTCTTTAAACTGCAAGCAAACAGAAGCGAGATGTGAAGTGAGCTGGCAGATCACAGGCTAAGTAGGGGGCCTCAAACTAACCAGTTTCACTCCAGCAGGTGTTTTTTTTTAAATTAGAAGCTGGTTCATGTTGTTAATTTGTGTGAATTTCCCCTTGGGATTAATAAAGTATCTATCTATCTATCTATCTATCTATCTATCTATCTATCTAATTAAATTGTTTTTTAAATTCCATGGCTTGTTGATGCGCTCATTGTGCCACACCAGGCCTTTACAAAATTGTTGATTTTCTTTTTTCAAAGAGCACCTTCAAAATGTTTTGCAGACCTGAGCAGCTGAACATTACTGAGACTTTAACATTTCTTTATTTTCCAATATTGTATAATGGACACAGGTTGTTGATCGAGTGTTGCCACATTTTGTATCTCATTATAGTTTGGCTGCTGATTAAAGAGTCTGAGTCTTAAATAGCAATTTAGTTATTATTAATGCAAAAAAGTGAATTAGCTGCAAAAACTGGACCCTAATTAAGAGAACTGTTAGAATGAAAACATGCAGCCAGAGCAGAACTCTAGGAGTGGAGTTGAAGACCACTGCTACATTCGCACAGGGAAGTTTTGCATTATGCCTTTACAGTATTTTCAGCAGTCAAAAATAATAACAGTATAATTTCGCTTTGGCCTATAAAGTATCCACCAGGAGGAATGTCGTGGAAAAAAACTTAACTCTTGTCTTCAAAGAAGGCAGTCATGGAGCCCAGATGAGAATGCAGAACAATTCTTTACTTACACAGAGTTATGCACAAATGTCTGACTTCATGGAGTGAGCCCATAATTAAACAATTTATGCTTTTTCTGAGTACATCTATATATATAAAAGCCAAATACCACTAATTCACTCATCACGAAATCTCCCAAACCATGAGGACTTGGGACTTAAAATTTGGAATGTAGGTTACCCTTGGCCCATAGGTTTTAAAAATTTCATGGTCCAAGCACGAAAATACCCATTTGTATGTCTGCCCGCTTTTCACGAGAGAACTACTTAACAGTTTTAGACCTTTTTTTTTCTATAATTTGCTTGAACATTCCGTTGATTTTGCAACTTTCTAATCACACTAAGTATCATAGTTTGCTTGCGGTACCAACTTATTAGCGCGGATCTGAGAGAGACTCATCGGGCAGCAGGGAGGAGGGTGGAGCCCCCCTCACTTACTCACACTTGTGCCTCGAGGCGTAACCTTAACTGCACTTAGTTAGTGAACAAGAGAACTACTTAATGGATTTAGATCCTTTTTTTTATATATAATTTGCTTGAACGTTCTAGTTGTTTTTGCAACTTCTGTCATTCCGCTAAGAATCATAGTTCGCTTGCAGGAGCGATATATTTGCGCTAATACAAGACAGAGGCTGCGGGCCGAGGGAAGGGGGTAAGGGTGACGTCAGGACTAGAGAGCTAGGCCGGGTCCTCCTCACTGTCCCCACTAATACACGGGCAAAGCCGTGTGGTTTGGCTAGTCACCTTATATAATCCATCATGTCATCTGACTCTTAATATGCAGAACTTTGATATTCTCCCCTAACCAACTAAGCTCACCAGTAGTTTCTGATTTATGTTGATTCTCCCATTATTCATCAGATCATGGCTTTGTTAAGAGAGGTATTTTGCAGATTATCCTGTTGATATTAACAACGCTTCATAGGAGGGGGTGTATGGGCTTTCCCATCAATTTATCCCCACTTTCTGGAGGGGAGTTCATTACTCATTTACCTCATTCTAACCTTGGTAGCTTCTCAGAGATGAGGCAGAGACCTCTAGCTTAAACTTTGTTACATTTAGTTAATCCTTGAATTACATTCAGTCCTATTCATTCTGTTCTAGCTTCATATATATATATATACTTGTAATAGATTGTAAAAGATTATTATATATTAACCTAAAATTCTATAGGAAGAAGTGAGCTGATGATCAGTGCCCATCCATTTACTACACACTTAGCTAGGGTGGGTCCTGTCTCAGCATCACAGGAAAAAACCTGGGTGAGGTGCTAGATCAGCGTTTCTCAAACGCGGTCCTGGGGACCCCCTGTGGCTGCAGGTTTTTGTTCCAACCAGATTCCTAATCAGTGACAACACCTGATAGCACTGAGCTCATTTAATTAGCTGGGATTTTTTTTTTCTTTTATTCGACATTCAGAAAAGCACAGCAGCATGATTTTTACGTTTATAAGACATTTATAAATATTTCTGTCTTTGCTATAGATTTAAATGCTTAACTCTCTTTTGTTGATTTCATTATACTTTGCCCTTTCTCTGTGCAGTTTTTCCCCCTTCGTTGTATCTTAATAATGACAATTAAAAACAAGCAGATCAGACACCCTGGCAAACAACACGGAATAATCAAAGGCTGCAGCTACTTTAGCGTCAGACCCACTAATTAGTAAATAATGGATTAATTAAACAATTAGAACACCTAGAAAAGTAGAATGAAAATCAAGATGAAAATACTGTTAAAAAGAAAAAAAATACATTATTCCTATATAACTGCTTGGTACATTTTAATATTTTTTTTTTTAGCAAACTTAGTTTTCTAATTTCTGTTTTGTTCCCTAAACACAGAACTTGGGAAATATCAGTTCACTTAATTAGTCCAGGAGTTCAATTAAAAACAGAAGCTGGTTGGAACAAAAACCTGCAGCCACTGTGGCTCTCCAGGACCGAGTTTGGGAAACACTGCGCTAGACCATTAAAGAGCACAATTACACACACGCACACACACACTTACTCATAGTGGGCCAATTTAGAATTGCCTGTTAACCTGACCATAGAATGGTAACACCTGGACCAGAGTTTGGTAAACAAGAAAGGGAAAAAAAAGATTTGGTGTGGAAACCAATAGCCTTTTGAAGATAAGAGTGCAATGGCGGATGGTGCTGTGCAAGGCCAGATTCAGACCTCGGCAGGCCCAGGGTGCCGAAGCTCATAGGATGACCCCCATGCACAGGCACACATTATGACCGTGACATACTGTACTGTATATTGATAATAAATGCATTAAAGTAGAAAATTCCAGAACTGTAAATTGGGCCTTCCTTTTTTGCTCATTAGTGTATAACAATGAATGTAACGAAACTATTTGATGAGCGCATTGTCTCATCTGCTGGAAATGCCTTTCTTCTGATAGGGCAGGAATTAAACATTTTTAAAGGTCCATGCCACTTTGGCAAATACTGTATATAACTGATCATTTTGGGTTTGCATATTTAGAGCAAATAAAATAAAAGGCGCGCGAAATGCTGGACTCACACATATTTACAGGATGTAAAAGCAGACACATCAAATTAAAATTTAATTTTAAGGCACAATTTTAAAACACCATAAGTGTAAACCAATGTACTGTACAATAAAATAAAAAAAAATCAATAAAAAATCAGTAAACAAACAAAGGCAAAAATGAAATAAATACTAAAACGAATAAGTTAAAGGAACCGATTAGAAGAAAAACAATGGATATGAAAAAATTAATAAATTTAATCCAGAGTTACTCATATACAGTTAAAAGCAATCGAAAAGACACATGCAAGTGCAGTAGAAATTTCAGCTATGACAAGTGCCAAAGGGTCAAATGGGCGGTTACAGGAAAGTCTGGTTCAGTGACAGCAACAGAGAATAACACTGTAACTGGCACAATGGGGAATTCTTTATTCAGGTTTGGGTTGTTGCCTTTCACCTTGTTATTCTAGCCTGTGTCGTACCATTAGCTACAAGGTCAGTCTAGTTAATCTCTGCTGAACTTTTTAAGTTTTGGTTCGGGGTTCTTGTTCTAGTCGTCAATTTTTTTTATTAAAGCTGATAATGTCTAGTACAGTTTTTCAGCAAAGCAATGTCTTTTGTTTTGCACTCTTTTTTTCTTCTTCTTCATCTTCTTTTTGCTGTGTCTTTGAAGGGCTGTTGTTTTAAATGACCATTCACGTAGACATTTTGGCAGCATGGTAACACATTAAATGAAGGATTTCATAAAAGTGACGTATCGGACAACTGCTCTGATTGTGTCCCACAAACATAGGCCAACCATGACTCGTTATGTCTCTTTTAAAAAGATTTTTATTTAAGTCTATTTGGACAGGTTTGTAGTTTTGAGGAACAAAGTGTGAGCTGAATAGCAGGTTAGTGAAAGTGTCTGTCGGGAAAAACGTGAACGTTTCAATTTACTTGCCATTTTTGTCTCGCATATGCTAAGGCTCCTTTATGTTCAGAATCTCTGCGTGTTCACTCAGTTTACCCTGATGGTAGATATTGCCATGTCAAGGTGGCTCAGTGTTTAGTCCTGCTGACTTTTGGATCCCATGTCTAGAGTCTGAGTGCTACATTGGCTGCATGGAGTTTGAACGTTCTCTTCTGTGCTTGCCCGGGTTTCCCATCCCCATCCTCAAAGACGTACAGGTTAGGTTAATTAGCCATTCTCAACTGGCCTTGTGTGGGTGTATCTTTGAGTGGGCTTTGCAACGGAACAGCGTCCTGTCTTGTTCCCTATGCTTCTGGAATAATCTCTGGACCCTTGTGACCCTGAGTTTGAGAATATTGTGGTAGAATATAATGGAAAACTGTATGAAGGATGGGGGAGTTTGAAAGAGTGTGGACTGACATGGGAGTATTAAAATAGTAAAAACAGAAAAGTCAATCAGATCCCTTTTCAAAGAACAGAAAAGAAAAAAGAGAATAAAAAAAGGCATATTAGAATAATGATAATGAAATTGCATGAAAAGAGAATTGGAATTTGTAAAAAAGTGAGCTGAGAGATTTTGTAGATCATTTATGGAAATGCTGCGGTGGGTTGGCACCCTGGCCAGGATTGGTTCCTGCCTTGTGCCCTGTGTTGGCTGGGATTGGCTCCAGCAGACCCCCGTGACCCTGTATTCGGATTCAGCGGGTTAGGAAATGGATGGATGGATGGATTTATGGAAATGATAGATTTTTTTTTGAAGATTGGTATAAACAAATAAAAGCATTTAATATAGATTAAGAACAGGAGAGAGTTAAGTAGACCGAAATGGAGGAAAAGTGTTAGAAATGTGTAGTTTCGCTCTAAACGTTGTTTTACTAGATGAATGCTACAATGTCGGAAAGCTGCAGTGAAATTGTTTAGAGAGATATTAACTGACAGAGAGACCACCATCATCAAAGCCACTCAAAACAAAAAGACAAAAGCATATTGTTAATTGGGGTGCCTAACTCTGATCCTTGAGGGTCACAATGGCTACATATTTTCATTCTTACTGTTTTCTTAATTAGCAACCAGATTTTGCTGATAATTAAATTGGTTTGCTATTTAAGACTCTGACTGTTTAAATAACGGGTGAGCAACGGTTGTCCTGGAGGGCCGCAGTGGCTGCAAGTTTTTGTTCCAACCCAAAGAGACAGACATATATAAACGAAAGACGTGTGTGTGTGTGCTACGGCTCACCAACGTGAAAGTGAAACACCTCAGCAACGGAGGACAAAAATAACTAAAAATATTGTCTGTCTGGAGGCATTTTCTGGAGACCAAGATTAATAGGACTCGTATGCCAGCGCTATGGTTAAGATACAGTATGGTATCGCCAGTGTCTTCTTACGAAAGCCAGTGGGGCAGCAAGCACAGGTGGGTCCATGTCCTCTGCACTGGGTAATTCTTAAGAGTTAGCTGACGCCTCTCTGAGTTCATAAATACAGTAAAACTGCTAGGGAGTCTTTGGGTTGTTTTTTTTTTTGTCCCGAAGACAACACGCAGCTGGTTGCTTCACAAGAAGTAATCAGTAACATTTTTGTTTCATTTTAGTTATCTGACTTAAGATCCCACATCCTTAATTGTTTATTGAGTCTTAGCTGCATTCTCTGTTTTTAATTGCTCCTTACTAGCAATATGATGCAAAAGTCAAATGAACCAGCAGTTGTCCATCTAACTTGTCTTTATTTACAATTGTGGGTATTCATCATGCACTGTTTGGTTTAATAAAACATTTGAAAGAAAACCAAAGTGAAGAAAGTCAAAGAGTGACAATTACTCCTCGGTTTTAGGCTTCAAATCATTTGGATGATATCCTAAGAAAGGAAATAAAATCTGATTTAAGAATGGCCTGACATGGCAGAGTTAAAAACGCTAACAAGTTTAACATATTAAACAAGACCTGTTATTGACAAGGGTGGGTTTCTAATTCAGCAACTGGGTTAGAACGAAAACCTGTAGACACTGCAGCCTCCAGGACCACCATTGATCAGCCTCGGTCAAAACAGTCAAAAGATCATGAGAATCGGCTGCATCTGCAGTCTACTAGGGGGAAAAAGCAGATACCATGAATTATCCAAGTGACGGACAATGTTCAATGCCTTTATGTTCACTTCATATATTAACCAGTTCACACACAAATATATATGGAATGTGTCGAGGAGATGAAAATCAATGAGTTAGATCAAAATTATATATTGTTTAATTAAATATGAAAAACTGAATCAAAGCATTAAAAATCGCAAGCGTGAGAATTACGGCAACATTTGTGGTTTTATGTTGTATTGTGCCATTTTCCAAAAGAATACTTTGATATTTAAAGTACAGAAGTACCTCATAAGATTTCTGTTAATCAGATTTAAAACTAAATTAAGAGTATGTAGTGCTATTTAGAATGAGTGGCCACAAAAGGGAATTTAACATGATGGTTGAGGTATTAAGTATCAACTATAGAGCTATAGTTCAAGCCCTTAGTGGGAGTATATCGATCATTCTGATAGGATGAGTGGTGTCAGCATCTTTACATAACTCCGACAGAAGTCTTCACTTAATTAAGGCCTTCTGAGTCGGCCCAGTATCAGGACTTTAAACATATTGGGACATATATTTGCACATGCTGCAATGACTGTTTTATTTGGTTTTTCAAACTGTTAATTTCAGCAACTGAATAGTAATAGTTTATTAGCTGCTTCCTCTTCTTCTGTAGCTATTTCCATTTTTATATGAGGTTGTGATTTTTTTTTTTTTTAATTTTGACTTCTCCAATAGAGGTTTCGTGTTTTTTTTTTTTTGTTGTTTGTTTGTTTTTAATGGCCACATGCCTTTCCTGACACCATTTATCCCTCCTTGAGACAGACTCAAAAATGGAGGCTGGGTTAGTAATTGTTCATTAGCCTGGAGAAAAATCTATAGCATGTTTTAAGTTTGCATTATAGAGTGGTTGTGTTTTATCTTCTTTTCATTTGTAAATTCAATGAATTCAATTTGATCAAAGGTGTTCATGCTATGTGTAAAATTGTATAGCATTTTATGGGAACACTCGGTGTATAAAATACATGCAGTATTCAATGTGTGTTTGTGTAGTGCACATCTATTACTATACCATGGAACATCTCCAATGTATTCTGCTTTCTTAATAACAGGAAGAAATAAAGTGCTGTCCAAAGAAGCTCATCATGTAGACTTTAAACAGTTTGGAACTGTGCAACTCTTTGTTGAATGTTTTATAAATGAAGATGCAAATCCAGAACGTGGTGAAAAGGAAATTGGTTCATCAACAAGCAAGGTATACTACTTATTATCATCATGTAGTCTTAATGGAGCTGTTTTTTTTTTTTTCGAAAAGCAGGTTTTAATTCATTAATATCATTAGTAGATTTTATTAAAACATCACATACAGTACTACAACTGCTTGTGTGAAGGCATGCGATTGAATGAAGGCTGTAATATAAGAATTTGTTCATCCCTGCAGTGGATTGGCATCCCATCCAGAAGTGGTTCCTGAGTTCCTGAATTTACCAGATGTTACAGGGATAGCGTCCAACTCCCCAAGCTCTGTGCTGGACAGAGCAGAACAAAACATGAACAATAATGATCTTGCAACACTTTGGGGGAAAAAAACAGAGTGGTTAAGGCTTTTGTCTTATAGCTTCAGAGAAGTGGTTTAGATTTTTGGCCTGTTCACTTTGTGGACTATTTCTTTGGAAACAGTGTTTTCATAGTTATCTTAAATAATTAGGTTTACTCTCAATTGTCATAGAACGAGTAAGTGTGAGTGTCCATTTAAACTCGGTGTTATGCCTTCCTACTCCCTGTGCACTGGATATGGCACAATCAGAAAATATATATAATAAAGAGGAAAAAAAATTTATAGAAGACCACTGTAAGAAAAACCACAATCAATCAATAAAGAGTTGGGGCATTCACAGGCAAACCCCATATAATTGAAAACAAAACACAAGTTATGTACACGTTTTAAAAAGAAAGACGCGTCTTCACAGACATGAGTCTGAGTAATGACTGACTCAAGATGGCTGAACTTGTGGTAATAAGGACTTCCAGCAGAAAGAGTTGGGACCAGGGGGATGGACACTGGAAGTGACGTCAAAGGTGGTAAAGCCACCAGTCTTCCAGCTGACACAGGGACAAAGAGACAAGGTGTTAGTAAAGAGCACCATCCTGTGTTCTGGCAGGAAATTCTCATCACCCAAACACTTAAGCTGTCCCCGATGCACATGCGTGTGATACCCTAGCCTTATAACTAAAATTGTGTAAGTTACATGCAAAGTGTAAAAGTGTTCTTAAAGATTATATTCATATTATATGAAGTGAGTGTTGTTAACTAGATAAAAAGTCAGTTTTTACTTTTTAGATAGCATGCCATTTTTAAACCTAATTGATCAAATCTTGTTTTTAATTTCACAGGAGAGTAGTGATATGGATGACGTTGTTGACCTCACAGAAGGTACTGTGGAAAGAATAAATATTTCCTAGTCCAAGAGATAAAATATTACATAGATTTATTACATTTATGTTATGAAGTACAGTAGTTTCTGTTTTGTGTTATTAAAAATTTCTTTTGGTATTTTTCTTGCTTGAAAATATGGAACTTTTATTGCAATTTTGATTTGGTTTGCAAGGGTCTGCACTGAGATACAATGGTTAGAAACTGTGCATCACAGTTCTGCAGTGCAAGTCCTCCATGGAGTTAGCAGGTTCCTGTGACAATGTGGGTTCGTCTCCATGCTCCCATCGCTGTTCGGGAGCCCTTGAACCCAACACCGTCGATAATGTCACCGAGTTGAGCTAGACAGTGAAGGCGACAACATAGCAAGGGGACGGTTCAAAAAGTGCACAAGTGCTTTTATTTAAAACAGTCAACAAAACAATCAAAGTGTTCAATAAATAGTGCAGTGATCCAAAGTTTTTCAATAAATAAATCTATAAAACAAACGTGGAGATTTAAAAAACCAATAAATAGAACACTCCTTTAAAAACTAGAGGTTAAAACGTTCATATAGGAAGCAACCTTTACAACAAGCTCGGTGCTCCTTTTAACTGGTGACTCCCCTGCTTCTCCCTGTCCAGGCTTCGCAACAGAGGAGCCATTCTACCTGCAGCTGACCTTCTCTCCACTACTGATCTGGTGGCGTCCCGATCGCTGGCTTTGGTTACGCTCCCTCCAGACCGCGACTTGGCTTCCCTGACGACTAGGACGCTCACGCCAGGGAGTTTACCGCCCAAGCCTCCTGACTCCTGCAGCCTTCTCAGCCTTACGCGACCAGTCATCCTTCTTCCCGTCACTTCCGCTCTTCCAAACATGCTCAGCGGGAGCGACCACTAACTACAACCCATGGGTGTCGGCTGAACACCCCGCTAGGGCTCATTGTCCAGCTGCCTGCGAGCCTAACTCTCGCTACCCACTCACTTGCTCGTTCTCTTGCACCGACTTGTTCATACACTTCCTGCTACCTCCGTCCTTTGTTTTTCTTTCTCTCGTTCTTTTTCTTTTTCCTCCCCCCAACCGACTCGCGCTTCTTTTTTATATTGTGAGGGGCCATAGCAGCTGCAGCACATTAGCCACGGGAACAATCACGGATGTGAGCAGTCCCTCACCTGTGCGCTAGGTGAGAAACGCCCACACTGCAGATCGCCCAGTGACTTGCTACGGCCACTACGCCCCCTCACTAAGCCGCGAGCACGGTGATTATTTATTTAAAATAAACGACCTTAGCTGGAAGAGCTGTCAAACCCATAACACCACAGTTCCCCCATGTCATCATGGGCTTTCCTCAGACAACCCATAGACATGCAGGTTAATATTATCATTTTTATTAAATCATTTTCTTTTTATAGCAAATTAGGTGATCTGGCGAATGTAAATTGAGACCGCATGCATAAGTGTACTTTGCATTGGATGGGCTCTCTGATTCCCACCTTGGGAGTAGCACTGTGACCCTGAACTGGATTATCAGATGACACAATGGCGGATGGAGTTCCATTTACAATCTCTGAGTGCTGGGCCTATTTGTGAATGTAAAATACTGTAGCTACATTATCAACTCCCAGAGAATAATGCCAATGAAATCTACATATACACGTTCAAGATATAAATTAATGTATGTAGTCAATGTTCCTAAATATTATTAATATAAGTAAATGGTAGAATATGAATATGTTAAGCTGAAGTCACTTTACACAGAAAGAGAAAAACAAAACTCGTTTACCCAGAATTCAAAGAAAATTAATCAATAGAACCATAAATTATAAAACTAAAAACTATTACAAGAAAGTTTAATGTGTCACCTCACATGGACCCCAAGTCAGTTGTGCACATGGGATCACTTGGTGTGGCATTTCCACCAGATTTTCTTGCATTGTCAGCAGTCGTCTTCTTCATTGAACCTGAGTTTGCTATTGTTTGATTTTAGATTTATGGGGCTTCTTTAATGGGGTCCTGAAAAACACAGCCTTGATGTTGAGTAAATGGTTACATGGATTGCTTATTTAATATCCAGTTATGTTAGGAATAGAACTGATCTGAAATGTCTCCTTCAGATTCGCTGTTTTTGTTGTGCCGCACTGATTCTGAATCATTTAATGATGAAATCCTCAAGCTGCACTTTGAACAGTTCTGTGAAGAGCTTCATATTCAAAGAGAGGATACAAACAAATGGATACTCAAATGTGCCAACCAAGACGGTGAGAATGCTATATACTCAATATTGTACTTTAACACCCGTCCATTTTTGATGTTACTATAATACTTTCTGTGTATCTTTTATAACTTGTATGCTGTCTTGTAATATAAAATTTATCTTTTGATCTCTTATAAATTTACTTTGGTGGCTGGCATAGTTTTCTGTTTTTATCAATCTGGCATATAAACCAGGAAATAGGAGTAGAAATACGTCAAGGTGGTTATGCACGCGATGCATGAATGCAAATAACTTTCTTATGGAATTCCCCAAAGTATTATTATGCATGCACCTTTTACACAGGGAGATCTTGGACACATTGCCACCTAACTGCCCTTACACTTCAGTTCAGTTCCCAGCCAGAATGACTACTGCCAGGAGTTTCCCCTGTGTTTACAGGTGTTTCCTCCGGGACTTTGTCTTCATTCACAGTCCAAAGATAAGACCGTCCATTCTAAAGTTGCCCAGTGTGAGTGAGTATCCCACCAGGATGTACCAGGGACATTACACTGAAAAAAAACTATTTCATCCCATAGATGGGTGAGTCATGTTCTCCACCCTTTCAGACATCTGTGACTAGCCATGAGATCTTAATCGGTTATTAATGCCATATATTTTTTCAACAAAAACAACTTATTTCTTATTAAGCCCAAAATCCACACAAGGAATTCCTCAATGGGCTTTTAAAGGCTCTCTTTGTTGTGGGTGTCAAAAATGGGGTAAATACAATGCACAGAACAGAATACAAGTAATCCTCTTCATAGAGCTAGATGGCCAATCTGGAAATGCCACCTCGGAAATACAACACAATACAACATTCCTCCCCTTAAGCAGTTTTTACAAATATATTTTAACATATGGGGTATTGTGGCACGCTCATTGTAATGATCCATACACTGCTATAACTGGATAAGAAATAATAAGGGCTGGAATATTGTTTGGCATCAAAAGATATTTCCCTTTTATGGTCCGAGTGTGCAACAGTCTCATAAATTGCAGCCGAGTGAGGTGGTTGCCTAATGGCTTTGTTCATAATTAGGGTCTGGTCTTGGCCTGGGTACATTTTAGATCACGAAAGTCACGTTAAATGATTGCAGTTTACAACCTTTAGCTGATTTACACCATGCCTTGCGTAGGTTGATGAAGAATATTCCATGTGTAACCACAAGGGGGCACCACTGAGCCCCCAAACTACAGGCACAACAATTCCCAACACAATTCCCAATTCAAATAAAGGATTTTATTGGACAAAAACACATTTTCCGTAAGACCACCAGCAAAATTACACCAACACACAATTTGTGCTCACTACCTCCTGACTCTGACTCGATTTAAGTACAGTTGCAGGCTTTCTTTTAAAGTCAAGAACTGCTTCTGGTCTTCTGTCCAGGTCATCTGGAGTACTTCCAGGTCATGCAGAAACCAGGGCAGTCCTTCCCAAGCAGCGTCCTCTGGTGGTCCCCATCAGTTGCCGTATTTCTGGTGGAAAAAGTTGCCTTTTTACCTGGTCCTTCCATTATGGCCTTCTGGCTGGGTATGAATTGCTACTTTATCCCCGCCAGGACGCCTGTCCTTCATTTCGGCACCTACAATTTGTCAATGTCTTATTTTTTCTTTTTAATATACTTTATTAATCCCTTGAGGGGAAATTATATTTTGGCATGACATATGGGGGTCAGAGTGCAGGGTCGGCCATTGTACAGCACCACTGGAGCAACTTTCAGGTTATGGACCTTGCTCAAGGGCACAACAGAGTAGGATCCCTTCTGGCAGTTACAGGATTTGAACCATCAACCTTCTAGATACCAGCACAGATTGTGTTTGTATTGTTTATCTGAAATTCAGATTGACATGTCTTTTATCCAGCACAGCCTGAAGTTATCTAAAGAGGAACTTTTTCAAAAAGAGTGTGGGAAAGTGTAGATATACTCTTCAAGGTTGCTTTATTTAGTCATGTTTACACAAGAAAACATAAAATTTGCCTTCTCATAACAAGACAGAAGGAAATAAAAGAAAACAAATAGAGACAAGACAGGTTAGGGTTAAGGTAAGGCAGTTAGATAATGCATATTCCCACAGTAATTGTTACAGGAGACATGTAAAACCTTACTTAATCATTTTTTGAATATTCCTTATTGAAAAGTCATATGGCACTAGGAAGTAAGGAACTTCTGGAGCAATTTGTGTGGGTTTCCAAAGCGATTATCCTACCTGATTTACTGAAGTTAAGTTCTACATGTAATGAATGTCTGTCGTCAGTTGAGATTATTTCTAGTTTCTTTAGCATTGTCCTCTGACACACACTTGCCATATCATCTACATCAGTCCCAATAACTTTAGCTACATGCTTAGAGCTGCTGGAGCTTTTTTAAATGTTGGTTTATATAGACCACTAAACCAGGCAATGAAACTGAAAGTGATAACAGACTGAATCATACTGCGATAAAAGGACAACTTGAGGAGGAGAGAATATTTTCTTTATATTTGCATTCCAGTTAAGATTGTTAGTTCCTAAGTATTTATATTCATTCACTATTTCTACCTCCTTCCCCAAAACAATAATGGGTGAGCATACAGATTTCTGTCTCTTAAAATCAAATTTTTTTTTTACATTCAGAGTGAGAAAGTTTTTATTGCACCAATTTACCATACAGTCCACTTGATTTAGATAGTTGCCTTCATCCTATATATATATATATCTTCAATCTTCCAAGTCTGTATGGCTTCTGTTACTAATATTAAAGGAAAAATAGGCAAACTAGGCAAGTGACTTTTACCAAAATGCCAGAGTTGCATATAATAGAAGAAATGGGTTGCCAAATGATAAACATCTTCCATGTTCCCTGGGACTTAATTAAGGGAGGTTGTAACAGATGAATATCATTCCCTGGCTCAATCACTAGTGACCACTGAGACTTAAAGTGCCTTCCAGTCTGGACCAGGACAGGTTCCTACTACAGCAGCAGTAGCTGGTAGTAGCAGGTGCACAGTGTAAAGGATAGAAGATGAATTGGATCAGGATTTTCTTTCTAAAGTTAACCAAGCCAGTACATCTTCATTTCTTCCTGTTGTGGGGAACAGGCTGGACACAGACAGGCGGACACCGATGGTTCAACAACCAACACACGTTTATTAAGCATTTTATATTTACAGTGACGCACACAACCCAGTTGTCCTGTACCACAACACCCTCAGTCCAATGCCTTTCGCCCATCTCCAGCCCAAGGCAGCGGTGGTGGCGGCAGCAGCTTCGTTGTCATCGTCGTCGTCGTCGTTGTCATCCTCGTCCTCCTCCCAAAATCTGGCGCCTTGAGTATTGGCTGCAGGCTCCTTTTGTAGCCCTCCCAGCAGTGCTCCAGGTGGTAATTGGCCTAATTAGGCTGCGCTTCCGGGTGTGGCTGCATTCCAGCCCACAGAGGCTCATTAAGCCGTGCAGCTCCTTCAGGTGGTGGCCACGGAGCCCAACAGGTCTGAGTCCTGAAGTCCCACACCTGTGGCCTCGATGTAACCCAGGAGGGCTGCCACCACGCATTCCAGGGCACGTAGAGTGCATCCCATGGCTGCTACCCAGGATCCAGTGTTGAAAGGATGTCCCAGCTAGGCATGGGTCCCGGCCATCCCTCACAGTGTCTTCAAAAATGTATGCTTGCAACCCAGTAGGACATCTGAGAGCTAGGTAGTGCCAGGCTACCCTCTGCTTTAGATTTTTTTTAATCCTGATTCTTTCAATCCACAACCTCTTTGCTTTCCAAATCAATGTCCGCGTAATTGTGTTTTTGCCCCTCAAAGATAATGTTAGATGATAGGATGACTAGCCATCCAAATGTAGCTTTGAACTTTTCAGTAGGTTCAAAAATTAAGGTTTAAACCATAAATGCAATACCATGTTTTAAATATTACGTATCTGCACTTATGAACTTTATTTGTAGTACAGTACAGTGTAATAATAAAATGTTGTGACTGCATCTAAATAATATATTTGCCTATCCTTGTAATAATGGTGAAACCTACGCCATTTCCCTTTTTCACTTTATTTGGCTATAACTGTAACTTTGTTTCAACTGTATTAATCATCGTATACTCTCCCTGCACTCCTGTGTGTTCACAGTTTATCTTTACTTCAGGAGGCTCTTCAAAAATAGTTTTTTTGTTATTTGCCATGTATTGAATGACCTTGCATTTTTAATATTCACTTTGAATTTCACTCCTATTTATCTTGTATAGCACCTTGTAATAATGTGCATAAGGTAAACACTTGCATTTAACTGAGGGACTCTTTAAATGTAACACCATCGAAGTTCAGTGAAAACGATTTACCATCTACTGTTTCCTACCAGATCGGGAGAAGATCCTTTCTTGCAAAGCGCACAAAATTGGAGAAATACATGTTTTTGTTGAGCTGCTCAATAATAAAGCACACCGAGGAAAATGTGACCCCAGAAGGTTCATTGTGACAGGATTTAGTCTAGACTGCAAGATCAGCCATATTGAAGTCTACCTCAAAAGCTGCAGTCATGGTGCAGACCTCTGCTTTGACATTGTGGATAAAGGACATAAATTAATAGTAACATTTAAAGAGGATATCGGTAAGTCAAAAGCAATTTCTCACTGATTTATGTAAGGAATTACAGTATTTTTCGTATCTGGCCCAATAGAAGTTTGCCCTGTGACTGACTTCACAGGTTGAGATGATACAATTCTTCTTTGATTTTAATGAAAACCGCTCTAGCATTGCAGTTGCGTGCTACATGCACTGCAAAGGAAGTTATTCATCTGAAGCTAAACATATTCGGGCTTGGAAGTACTTGGATGGGAGGCCAACCAGGAAAAGCTTGGATTACTGCTGAATGAGGTGTTGGTGAAGCCTGCCTACACTGTGATCAGAATGTGGGTCTCAATGCCCCAGTGCAGAGATGGGGAAACTGCTGTAAAAATGGCACCAACCAATGGGTGAGATGTAAAGCCAAGGTCCTGACATTCTGTGGTCATAAAAGATCCCTGGGCATCCTTCATAAAGAGTAGGGTGTATCCTAATGTCCCGGGTAGATTGTCCACCACGGCCTAGTCATTTTGGCCTCCTAATCAACCCCTGACTCTAACTGGCTATCTGTCTCACCAATACACAGCCTCATGGCTAATGTGTGGTGAGCGGACAGATGCAAACGTGACTGCCATCATTGAGGTGGATGCTTCACATTAGTGATGGTTGAAGTGGCTCCCCACTCACTTGTAAAGTGCTTTGAGTAGCAAAAAAAGTGCTATATAAATGTGAAGAATTATTATTTTATATTGAAGTAGAAATTCAATTCATTCCCTTTATGTAACTAAAACTTTATAAAAATAATTTCCATGTACTGTATGCCAAATTGTAATGACATTCTATCATGGAGTTTAATTCTTTCTTTTGGTTATTGAAATACCACAAATATTGTATACTAGCCAACCCCCGGCGTACCATACGCCGTATAATCAGGCCGGTTTTTTAATAATTTTTAAGCACAGGGAGAAAATGAACATTTGAAAAATCGGTAATGTCATAAATCAGCAAGAAAAGCAACATTGTAACAATGAACGGAACGAACCAAGACACAATCGTCCATGACTGAAAACTGGAGGACCGCCATCGCGCCCTGCCTGCTCATGTGCCCACCTCCAACTCATCACTTGAGTCGTTGTCGTCTTTGCACAGTCTTCATGCACCTGTGACTCACGTAGACTTTTCATTGCTCAGTGCGGTTTTGGCTGCTTTTCTATATATAATCCACCAAGACACCCGACCACGGTAGTAGCACGAATTGCTGTATGTAGCGTGTAAAACAGTTTGCTATGGTGCACGTGGTCGTGCATCGTAACCGAAAACTCGTTTTTTAAAGACTGCTTACTTCATTGTGTTTTAACCTCCGTTGTAAAGGATTGTTTTTTGGATCCCATGGGATACCCCTCGCAAACCGTTTCACACGCTGCATATGGCGATTCACCGCCGCGAGAAACATGCCTCTATGAACAGTCAACGTGGCTCGGAGTTGCATGTGGCCTCTACGACAGACGAATATAAATGACGCCGTTTTTTCTGTCGTCGCATCCGAGTTGGTGGGCGTGGCTCTGCGAGTTGTCGTCGTATCCAATGGTCCAGTAGTTGGTGGGCGTGGCTCTTTCCTGCGTGTGCCATAGGTGTCTTACTTGTCGGCGGCTTAGTGAATCCACGCCCCTTCCGGCGTGCTTTCCATGGGTGTCTTGCCTTAGTGAATTATATATATAGATAGATAGATTAATTTATTGTTCAAAAATAAGTCAAATTGAGGTTAACATAAACTATGGCCTATACAGAAGTTAAAAATATTTATTTTTTTATTAATTTTATTGTAATCATTCCATACAAATTGATCAATTTTTACAAAAAATAGGATGAGAACAAGTCGACCCCCACCCCTGAGAGAGAGAAGATGTAGAGAGCTGTAAACATACCTAAATTGATGAGTTTAATAGACCAATAGAGATGAATGGAGAAGAAAAAGAAATGTGGAGATAATTGCTTCCTCGGTGCTTTAAGTGCTTATTCTAAAATATTACTGATTAGATCCTGCCATGTTTTGAAAAAAATCTACACAGAACCTCTAACTGAGTATTTGATTTTTTCCAATTTCAGATAGTATAAAACATTGGTTTCCCACTGACTTAAAAGAGTAGAGTTAGGATTCTTCCAGTTTAGCAAAATAAGTCTGCGTGCCAAAAGTGTACTGAATGCAATCACAGTTTGCACCCTTCTCCACTTTACACCCATCTGGAAGAACACCAAACACAGCTGTTAATGGGTTAGGAGGTATTGAGACACCAAGGCTAAAAATTAAAATTTTGATCCAAAATGATGTTCATTTGGTGCAGGCCCAGAACATGTGACCCAGTGGGGCTGGGACTTGATTGCAACGTTCGCAGGTTGGATCCTGCCCTGGAAACATTTTGGACGGTTTTAGTCGAGACAGATGTGCTCGATATATAATTTTAAGTTGTATAATTGTATGCTTTGCGCATGTGGAGCTCGAGTGAATTCTCTGCATTGCTATTTTACACTCCTTTTCTGATATATTGATTAAGAGATCTTTTTTCCAGTGTCCTCTTGTATGGCGTTATTTCAGTGCCACTATTCTGAGCACACGTAAAAAAAGATTGCAAGTGCAAGTGTTGCATTTTGAAGAGAAATTTATTTTGAGCGTACAAAAGCTGAATTTGAGTGAACAAAATTCATTGCTGCGTGCAAAAAATGTATTTCAGTGTTTGCGCTTATCCATATACACACACACAATAGCACCCCCTCTCGCCCAGTTTTTCATTTGCGCTTGCTCGCAATGTGTTGCTTGCGCTCACAACATTCTCTGCTGCGAGCGCTCAACTCTCTGTACACCGTTATAAGTGTGCCACAAAACCAACCAATCACAGACTTGGTTTCAAAAATTCTGATTGGCTCTTACGATCTCCAATCAGCTCGCTAGCTGCTGCATTCCGGACACCGGAAACACTGTCCACTCAGCCTCGCTTCTTGCAGATAGAGGGAGTTTTGATTTACTCTGCAGCCAAAGAAGAGATGGCAGAATCAAATAATGGCTCCAATAATAATAATAATGATTTTATATTACTTACATGTGGCCGGGACATGTTGTTTTCGTGCTGCTGTTCAGTATTCGACGACATAAAAGAGAGCTACTCAAATATAATTTGGAGAGTCAGTTGGCATGGTTGTATAATGCAACTACATTATACTACACCAACGATAGTCTTAACAAATAATATATTTGCCCTGGGTTTAATTGAGTTCAGCTGGATTTAGCTACATTTCAGACTGTTTCCGGAATGCAGCAGCTAGCGAGCTGATTGGAGACCGTAAGAGCCAATCAGAATTTTTGAAACCAAGTCTGTGATTGGTTGGTTTTGTGGCACACGGTGTACAGAGAGTTGAGCGCTTGCAGCAGAGAATGTTGTGAGCGCAAGCAACACATTGCGAGCAAGCGCAAATGAAAAAACTGAGCGAGAGGGGGTGCTATTGTGTGTGTGTATATGGATAATTGCAAACACTGAAATACATTTTTTGCACGCAGCAATGAATTTTGTTCACTCAAATTCAGCTTTTGTACGCTCAAAATAAATTTCTCCTCAAAATGCAACACTTGCACTTGCAATATTTTTTTACGTGCGCTCAGAATAGTGGCACTGAAATAACGCCATACTCTTGAATCTTTGAAAGGTAGGGACTGTAAAATAATTTTATATATTGCAGAGATGGTGTCTAAGTCCTTGAAATTGAGCAATATTTTTTCCAGCATGGATGAGGGTGCAAGATGAGGAAAATCTGGAAGGTTTTGTTTAACAAAGTTTCTGATTTGAAGATAGTGAAAGAAATGTGTAGCTGGAATGTTAAATTTGCAATGTAATTGTTCATAAGATGCAAAGATGTTGTCTGTATAAAGATCTCTAAACAAGTTAATCCCACATTTTTTCCAAATATTAAAAACTGCATATGTTTGTGAGGTTTGAAAAAGGTGGTTCTCATGCAGATATGCCACAGATAAAAGATTCTCCATCTTAAAATTCTTTCTACATTGGTTCCATATTCTGAGTGAGTGAAGCACAATTGGGTTATCAGTATATTGCCGGTAACTTGTGTTTATTGGGGCACAGAGCAGGGAATATAAAGAAGTACTGCAGGATTTTACTTCTATTGCGGACCAGGCCTGTGTATGTTCTTCTATTTGTGTCCAGGTTTTTATAGGTTGTATGTTTGCTGCCCAGTAATAAAACTGAAAGTTGGGTAGAGCCATGCCACCTTCTGCCTTTGGTCTTTGTAGGGTCGCTCTTTGGATACGTGGATTTTTTGAGTTCCAAATAAATGAGATAATTGTTGAATCTAATTACTTAAAAAAATTATTTATTGTTGTATATTGAAATGTTTTGAAATTAAAAAAGAAGCTTAGGAAGAATATTCATCTTAACAACGTTAGTTCTTCCAGCTAGAGTGAGATGAAGGGTTAAAACTATTTAAATCAAAAGTTTGTTAAATACTAATGTGAAAATGTGTGTATTTAACCACTCCCTGTATAGTCTGTGACAGCTGGGATAAGAAAGTGATCACAGAGGACCCTATATTCATTATTCTAGTTTTGTGTCTAGACTTGAGCGATTTTATTTTTCACATCTGGCCCAATATAAATTTGCCCAAGGACTGATGACACGATTCTTCCTTGGTTTTAATGAAAACTGCACCATTGCTTTGATAGTGTAAATTATTTTGGGTGCCACTTGATTCTGAAAGCAGTGCTGCATTGTATGTCTCAGAGTAAATATAATTGATTGCATTTTTATTTTTGGCTAACTTTCAAGTTCATTTCTTGAGGTGCAGTGCTTATCTGATCCTTGTAGCTTTATCATCTGCAGATTTTGAGTGAGCGCCCTCCATGTCTTACTATTTCAAACACAGCGCTGTTGAAGGAGTCACAAAGGGATGCACGCATACATGCAACTGTGAAAGGTCAAATGAAAGGATTCAAGTCACATTATTAGCTCTATTGCATGCCTAAATAAGAAGATACCTGTTCTTTGATTTCGATCGTTGTCAGAAACTATGACTTGCTGAGGATCACACCACCAATGACTGTTTAACTAACACATCCAGGCCATTTGTCTACCACAGCACAGTGCCTAAGAGAAAACCATCTGACCGTTATTAGCAACTCATTCATTTTCCTTTTCTGGGATTTCAGACCGAGAAGCCTTTATTAAGAAATGTTCCAAGAAGACGTTCCTCAACAAAGAGATCTCAGTTTTTCCTCTGCAGTACTCCAACTCTGTATTGGTTCTGGGAGATGTTGACCAAATCCAGTTGGACGAGGTGAAGCTCTACTTTTCAGATACTAAGAGAAGCAAGGGCGGTGCAATAAAGACAGCGGCGCCTGATCACAAATCTGGTGGTGTTGTTCTAACGTTTGAAGATCATCACGGTAATTATTCAATAAAGAACGTTTTGCACATTAGACTTTTCTCTAATGATTCTTGCTGCTGTTTATTGTGGCAAAAGAGTGCGGTGCAGAAGAAGAAAATAGTCAATTCTGTTTCATTTTGACTGAAACAAAGTGAATATATTTGTATTCAGTTAGAAGGCATACATTGTGATTTAAGTGAACATAAATCTGCTTTAGAAGCTCTTGTACAACCTAAAAATAAAAGCACAAAACGATATGTAAAATTAAGCAAAGCAGTTTAACCAGATTTTTAATTAGGTTTGCTTCAATCTTTTGTATTGTCTTTGTTATGTAATGAAGGCATTTTTGGATTTTGTTTGTATTATTTTGTTAAATCTTTATAAAACCAAACAGCCTTATTGAGGTTTACTCCGCTCTCTTTTATAAGTGTCCCAACTAAGAAAAAACAGGAAAAAAAATACAAATTATGAGTGAAATGTGCAGTACATACACTTTCTAAAATATTAAACTACTGAAAATAATAGGAAGACTAAATGTGACTGAGAGCTAATCTATATTCCTGTTATTGTCTTGCTAATTAAACTTTATATAGGCTCAAAAAGTTTGTTTTTTAAAGGCAATGTCATAATTGAGGTTCAAAGAAGCAAAGAAAAAAAATCTGCGTTACCCAATTCACTGTTTTACTTTAATATTTCAAGCAGGGAATCGTCCCCATCCTCAACCACTTTTAGATTTCCCAGTGTACAAATGGATGCTAAAATATTAACTGATATGTAAAAAAAGATCAAATAAACTTTGCTAAAATAAATCCATTACGTCCTTTAACCCATGACCGTCGATAGTCATGTCCGAGGATGAGACAGGTAATGAGGACACGTAACAAGCAATAGTACGGTGCAAAGTGTGGTGCTTTTATTAAAACAAACAACAGTGTTCCAAATGAAAAAAATGTGTTGTTCAAGTCTTCAATGAATAATAAAAACGGTGATAAAAGTGGAACTTAAACAAAATCCAATAAATACAGTGTGTTACAAATCCATACAGGTGAGGCAAACCATATATGTTCCTTTTTTCTCTTCATTTGTCTTCGCCAGGACCCTGGTGATTCCCTCAGACACAGCCCACTGCTTCTCCACAGTTCGCCACCTCGTTTGGTACCCGTGGACCCAAACTGCAGCCTCTACTGGTACCCATAATTCGCTGGACACAATGCCCATCCTTAGGTGGCGCCATGTCGTACCACCTTATATCCTCTTGATCCCTCTCGCTAGTTCAGCCGACGAGAGAGCATCCACCTGGGCTCTCCATCGTGTTCTCTGAAATTTAATACAACCAGTGAGATGGAAATTTCCTAGCTCATTCACCTCCTGCTGTACCTCTCCCCGCCGGCGATCGCTGCCTCTTTCTTTTTATTTTGGTTTCCTTTTTGTTCCCTTTATCCCACTCACATTCCTTTTATACTTTAGTGGGCATGGGTGGAAAATGTCATATCCCAGAGCTGCATGCTTTGGCTCCTAAAATCATGCTTCACCAATCGACACCCCAGGGCCACATGTTCATGCTACCATGCGCACATGTGCCCACCCCGAGCCTCAGTGCACTGTTTTTAATAAAAAACTGACACACTGCCACAGACCCCAGTCACACCTAATCACACCCCCAAAATAAGAAAATGGCAGTGTATGCCTCCACTGAATTCATTATATGCTGCCTTTACAATTGTATTCTTCATAAAATGAACTACCTCAGGTAATGCAAAAATGGCAAGGTGTTCCTGCAGTTATCTGTCATTCTTCTGAACAGTCTGTGCAGGTGTTTGAGCGCCCTAGCTGTTCGTTCTCCATCTTTGGTTTATCCACTCCCTCCAGCAGTTTTTATGTCTTTCCGAGAGGCTCGTTTTCATTACATTCTTACTCTTTCACTCATAATTCTTGCTATCTGTGTATACCTTATTTAGATCTCTAATTGATTTTCTGTTCATTATCATTGAAAGCTATGCTATCTTCATTGTATGTACATTCCATAATAATATGGATGTTAAAATCTCTTCCTAGTTGGTCTATGATTGCTTTCATTTAATTACAAAAAAAAAAGTTATGAAAGCACCCACTATGACAGGTGCCATGTTCAGATGATAAATGATGACAAAGTGATTTCATTTTTGTAATATTAGTAATGCACTTCCATACGTGACTTGTCTAATGTGTTTTGTTTTGTTTTCTAGCTGCTCAGCAAGTGGCTGGACAAACACATGAACTGCATGGCACTTCTTTCCAGGTCTACCTCTACTATGAGTCTTTCCAGCAGCCATTAACAGGAAAAACACATCTGTCAAACCTTCCCAGAAATGTACATATCCCAGTGGAACCTGTTCTTTTGGATTATATTTTGCACAAAAAGAAAATCAGGGAAGAGTTGGAGGAGAGTCTACAGCATATTTATTGCAAAGTCATCTTTGATGAATTGCCGGATGAATGCAATATCATTCTACAAAGCTCTTTTGACCAGGACACGCTGCTGGCTTACAATGTGGCTGACAACTGGAAAGAAGATGTTAGCACAATGGTGCAATCATTTCTGAAGAGATATCCTACTCAGGTGTTTACAGTCGACAGAGACATATGGGAAGAGGTTCAGGCTAAGTGCCTAGCTTTCAACTTCTCTGATCTGAGTATTTACTGTAAACAGTCTGCTAACCAAGTTGTTGTTGTCGGGGAAGAAAATCAGTTAGCTCGTGGAAGAGATGCAATAAGTAATGTAATAAAAACTGTCCAAGAGGAGTTTGAGGACAAAAGAAATGCTATTGAGGAAAAGATTGTTTTAAATAATTCAGATGAGCTTGCATTCTTATTAAACTTCGTCTATGAGCATCTTGGAGAGGTTGAGAGCAAAATTGACGAGATTGCTTTAGCAATAATTATTAAAGGACACCGAACAAAAGTTGAAAAAGCTAAAAAAGCCATTGAGATGACCCAGTCTGCTTTGTGCACTAAGAGCTTAGATTTCTCACCTAATACTGAGGCTGTTTTAAGATCAATTGATTTGGAATTATTCAAATTTAACTATTTCTTTAAGAATAGCATTAAGGCTACAGTTCTGCTGGTCAAAGATGTCAAAATCATGGCTGTCCAGGAAGACTTACCGAAAGCAGTTGATCTTATTAATGATCTTTTTAGCAGTGAAGTGATTACGCTGTCATCTGATCAAGAGAAACTGACCGAGGAAGAAGACTGGAAAGAGTTTTTTAGTGATCTTGAAAAAGAAATGGACTCCAATAGTGCAGAACGCAGGATTAGTATTACATTCTGTCCTCCAGAAATAAGGCTAGGTGGCTTCTCAAATGCCGTCACAGATGCTGCAAAGAAGCTGCGAGGTTATCTTGACAATAAAAGGCCTGTCACTGAGATCATTCCTCTAAAGTATATACGTGCAGTTGAATTTGTAGAGAATTGCATAAAACTCACCAATATTCCAGAAATTATGGCTATGGATGTCAGCATATTGTTCAGCAGAAATATGACCTTTCCATGTCTTAAAGTGAGTGGCGTTCCGAACGTCCTAAAGAATGCTGTGGCGCTGGTTAAATCTCACATTGATGGCATTGTGTCAGAAACGTACACGTACGACAAAGCAGGAGAATCAAAAGTCCTTGAAAAGCACCGTGTTTCCCTCCAGGCTCAGGCAAAAGACCTAGGCTGCATGCTATGGCTGAACTGTTCAACAGATGCAAGCAAAATGTCACATGTTTGTTCGCAAATCTGGAATTCTTTCCATTTTCAGATCATACAAGGTGACATAAGAAAACAAAATGCTGATGCTTTAGTGTGTCCTTTAAATGGCAATTTGACTTTTGACAACCCTTTGGCTATGGATCTTCATACTTCAGGTGGAGATGAAATTAAGCAAGCATGTGAGGAGTTACTCAAAACTAAAAAGGTCATAGAAGTGGGCACGGTGATTCTATCTAACCCAGGAAAGCTGCCTTTTCAAAAACTTCTCTTTGCTGTGACACCAATATGGGGAAAGTGCAATTATGACTTTAGGGGAAAACGCAAAGAGGAAATCTACCTGCAGGCTTTAGTTCAGCAGTGCTTGAAAACTGCAGAAGAGGAGAAATGTGCTTCAGTTGCACTGCCTGTGCTCGGACACGGACAATTTGGCTTTCAGCTCGACTGCAGTGCTAGAGTTTTAACAGAGGCAATTAAGGAGTATTGTGAAAGTCAGCAGAACACCTTCCACAACCTGAGGGAGATCTTTGTAGTTGATCCAGATGTTGGGACGATTGAAAAATTCAACAGCATGATAAATGATGTGGTAATCCTGTCACCTTCTGTGTACAGTAGTAGGTAGATCGGGGGTATCAGATGTGTGGAGATTATGAGATAGCTCCGGACATTTTATGTTTTGTAGCATTTAGCCAAGCATCTAACTCGGCAATAACATGGCACACAAATCCAAGGAGTCAGAGTCCGGCCTACAGCTTATTGCTTACGATTTAAAAAAATAAATGCTCACAGATATGTTAACTGTTGGTGGTGAATGTTTCTTCTGATTTATGGGTTTTAGGATCTTCAGATAGGCAGGGGGGAAAAACAGTGTGCCAGTTAAACTATCTAACAAGCTAAAATGACTGCATACAAGTAATCCAAAGTAAGCATTTATGGGTATGCTTTTCAAACATTTTACTTCTTTAGTCCCTGGCTCACTTTGGTAGGTAGTGTTCTTGCAGAGAACAGTTGCTGCAGTGTTCAGTTTCATTGTGGTGTAGAATATCACATATACTGCATTTAATATTGTTAGATTTTGCATTTTTTTAATCAATTATTCTTCCTGATACATTTTAATAACAAAAAATAATTCATATGTAGATGAAGTGTTTCATTTTACCTAAAAGCCTTCAAGAAGCTTACTGTATATACCTGTGTATAAGTCGGGTCTTGAAACCCGAAAAATCGATCATAAAATCAGACCCCGACTTATGTGCCTGTTCAAAAATACAACACTTTATTTATTTATTTTCATCTTCTGCTTCCTCCAATCTCGAACCAGTTTCTCAGACACATCAAATTTTGTTGCAGCTGCACAGTTACCAATTTCTTTCGCCACTTCAACAACTTTTAATTTAAAACCAGCTTCATATGAACTTCTGATCGAATGCTCCATCATAGATAAGGAAAGCTCTTTCAGTAAAGGTGTATGAGGGTGTGAGATACAAAAATGCAAACGTCGCTTTGGAATAGTTCAGGTATTACCATGTGGTCACGTAGGCACAACATATAGAAAAAAAGGCAGTGTGCTCCGTGGTTACTCTCTCAGGGGAGTGTTAGCATATCATAATCTCTTGGACCAATAGTGTGAGTTTTCCGCATTCGACTCATATGATCGACACTATGAAATACCAGAAATTATACGGTAAAATGAAGCCCGACTTACCTGCGGAAGAACTTAAATGCGAGTATATACGGTAATTCAAGCAACAGGAAACACAGCAAAATTTATAATATGACTGTACTGAATCAAAACACGAAACTGTTATCAATGAAAGGATATGCAAGAGGGGCCCCAAAAAATTCCCGGAATTGGTCAATATATTACAGTCGTAAGGTGTAGTTATTGACTGTGCCACTGGGTTTTGTATGCCTGCACTCTCGTTAATCAGTCTGCCGTGTGGCATTGTGTTGAGTTGGTTGAGTGCATATTGACATTTACTCTACAATCATGCGTGTGGCTTTGCCAATTCTTTTTTTCCCCAAGCCGAAAAAAGTACACAGGTCATAGCAAACATCAAAAGAACAACGGACCTGTTCCTAAAGAGTTTCCACATTAATAGACAGCTAATCAGCAAAATTACACCGAACTGCTGAGGCGGCTGAAAACATTAGGAAGATAAAACATCTGACATCGTGGAACATGCAAAACTGTATTTTGCCCCATAACAGCTCACCTGCACACAATGCATTTCTAGTAAAAGGGTTTTTGACCACAAACAATGTGGCTGTTGTTTCGCACCCACTTCCCACCATCGTGTTCTTAAATCTTGCCTTCATTTTATCCTGAAAATTAAAATTCAGACTGAAAGGGAAAACGATTTGCCACGTTGGAACTAATTCAGAATTAAATCGCAGGAGGTTGTAAAAAAACAGAAGTACAAGAAACGTTTCCAGGATTGTGAGAAGAGCTGGGACAAATGTATTGCGTGTCAAAGGGAGTACTTTGACGGTGACTACGTAAAATTAAACTACTCTAAGCTGTATAACAAAGTTTTTTGTTTTAAACAATTCTGGGAATTTATGGGTTCCCCCTTGTATAAAAACAAAAGATAAATTAAATCAAAGTCTTCTGTTATTGATTATGCTATTCTAGACCATTTAATCCTGGCAGCAAAAAATGTTTATAATCAATCCTTTAATTATACACAGTAACTGTCTTGTTTAAATTCTCCAGGTCAGTAAAAAAGAAGCCAACAAAGTTCAAGACGGCACTAGAGATCAGTCTGCAGCAGGTATGGTTTCTACTACACCCAACATTATTAAAAGCCCTCTCTTGATAACAAGTGGCAGTCAAGTTTTATCTGTTACATTCATAACATCTTATCCATGGGTAAGACTTGCAACATTTTATAATTATGCTTACAGAAAAGTGTTCAAAGGCATAACTTTGAGCTTAGCAGAAACGTGGGACATTTATTTTCATTTATTTTCAAATTGTTGTTAAACCAGCAGAGGATTCTCATTCTTAATGTGTAGTGTAAAAGACCCACTGAAGCAGCTAGTACCCAAAATGTGAGCGTTATTTTCAAGTCTGTGATAACTGCTGGTCTCATTTTTCAAAATCGGCATTCTCTATTTGGCAGTGGACTGACAACGCTGTCTAGGCTTGTTTTCCCACCTCATGTCTAGTGATCCTGGCATAAGCTTCTTGTTGTGATTCTGGATTGGATAAAGTCGCTTTACGCCTCTGTTCACTTCCTCTTCATGAAGCATTTGATTTAATGATTTAGTCTCCTTTTTAAAGGACTGTCCAATTTCTGCTTCTGTGTATTTAACGTGGTCTTTCGTCAGAACACTAAAGCACAGTCCCCACTCTTAGAATACATTAATGTACATGTAGGATATTTTTCCCATAAAGGTTTGTATACTAAATTGCTTTTTTAACTTTCTACTATAATAATTGATTATTGGATTGCATTTGCTTACATATCTTGTTGGTAAGAAATCATCTGATCACATTTGCATTTCTTGAAGTTGCAGCTACGCCATGCCCAACAATCAGTGTAGCTGGGTTTCCAATTAGCCTGACAATTGGAGACATCACAAAAGAAAATGTGGACGCCATTGTGAATTCAACCAACAGCACACTAGATCTTAATTCAGGTAAGCATCCAAAAGAATATTAGAGGTAATAAGTAAGACTAAAAATATCTTGTTATACTCACATTGTCCCTGGGTACTTTAGCCATTGTGTCTAAGTTAGTTTGCTAGTTCTCAATGTTAAGCTTTTAGTAGTTGACAAACATGCTACAGTAACTAATGACTGATGCTGGTGAGTGGGATGTTTGTTATTTTCATTTTTCAAATATGTGAAATAATGGATGACATAACATTCTGTCAGGTTTTATTTGCAGTATGCTGCACACAGTAGGTGAGAGTTGGCATTTCTGTCATAGAAAGTTGCATAAGTGGTGAGGCCTTGCTTTATGACAAAGTTGGAAAACTCAAATTTGATCTGATTGTTCAGCCCCTTTAGATGCGGTTCATTGTGTCTGCAACAATTCAGCTCAGATGAATGAAAAAAGCTCCTCTGTGCTCAGCTACAGAGGGATTAAAGTTTGGGAGAATTCAAAACATATACTACTATATATCATTTTTTAAACTCCTTACTTTTATAAAACCGATCATTTGACAATAAACATCTGACATCTGTTACACCCTTAAGCTGTCTGTGAAAGGTCCTCAGTGGACAAAATGGAGTCTTGTCCACAAATGACTGTGTTGCCTGAAAATAGTAGTCTGCTGATGCAGACCTCCATTAAGTAATAGTCAATAGACGCATGTGAGTCACATATTTAAATACACTGCGTTATACCAGTTAAAGGGGTAAAAATTTATCAGAACTCACAAAGACACTTGCGTTTAGCCAGGATGGATTGATTTCCCTTACTGGTTAAGAGGCCAATATCATCTATGGACAATAGAAATCTGCCTCCCAGGACCATTTATTCTCCCGTTGTGCTGAGTGTCGGCATTCTTCTGGTGGAACTCTCATTTTGAAACCTGTGGTACTGTATGGGAATAGTAGCTCCAATACTCCCACTAGCAGCCCCTGTTGGGGTCCAGGGCACTGCTGGAGGGAGCTGCTGGGAGAAGACTCCCTGTTATGTTGAAGTTCTGTCTGCCCCTGAAGTGCTTTCTGAACCAGACATTCTTCCAATTCCAGGTTGAAAAGTGTCCCCTAACCTTAGCTAGATAATTGAAGTTGAGCGCGGATGAGGACAGCACTCACTTGGAGAGGAGAATGAGAACAGGGGAGTCATGGTTGGTTTTGTATGTGTTGTGGATTCTGCTTTTGCTTTGTAAGAATGGTATGGTACTTCGCTGAATAAAAAAGGCTGTGTGCTGTGGATTATAAGTCAAGGGACGTTATGCTCAGACTATATAATGCACTAATAAGACTGCTTCTGGAATATTGCGTTCATTTCTCATCATCAAGATACAAGAAAGACTTGAAGCTGTGCAAAGGAGAGCAACCGTGTGCATCCTAGACTTAAGGACATGTCCTACTGTAACAGACTCAGAGAATTAAAATGATTTAGTCTCAAGCAGAGATGATTGTATGGGGACCTAATCCAGGTATTTCAAACCCGCAAATGCATTGCTAAAGCAGATCCAGCAAACATTCTTTCGTCTTCAGGGTGAATCACATACTCAAGGACATCAGTGGAAATTAAGAGGAAGTGCATTTAAAATAGGAAGCTCTTCTTTATGGAGAAAGTTGTGGGACTCTGGAGCAAACTAGTAAGACGTGTAGTTGAAGCAGAAATCTTGATAACCTTACCTATTAGCTAAGCAAATGGGCTTGATGGACTCGAATGTGGTCTCCTCTCATTTGTCAAATTTTTTTGTTTCTGTGTTTCTTATTTATGTCGGTCAGTTGTGTCTGGGGTTTGGGGGAGTGAGATGTTCCTTATTTGCCACCGACATCATTTATATTATTTTATTGAAGATGCCAGTTTGAATTTTAAGCTTTTGCAACCTGTAATGTCATCCAGAATTTGAATATGAGGAAAGAACTACAGTACTATTGCCATTATAAAGAGATCACAATCTAATCCCCAGGTCACCTCCTGCACCAGTAAGTCATTAACTATGTTGCTTTTAATAAATGAAAATCAAAAACTGCTAAATTAGCAATAGACGAACATGCATGCTAATTCTGGAATCCTCTGATCTTACTAATCGGTGAGGGCAAACAAAAAGCCAGCAGTGGTCTCTTTGTAAAAGTGAGTCAAAAACACGAGTGTGAAATTATTACAAACCCCGAGCAGCAGTAACCCTGGTGACTTGGCACACAGAAGCACACATACAGGAGTTCTTCAAAGTCCAGTTGCCAGTCTATCTATAATGCTTAACCTCATCGAATAAAAAGTAAACATTTCACAATCTTGGGGAACCCACAAAACCTTATGGGGTTGAGGCTTGCCCACCTTGGTTACAATATTGTATTAATTAGAATGATCAGTTGTATTTCAGGTTTTGTTATATCGACTTGTGCCCTTCAAAGGATATAAAGAGCCCTTCTTCTTTTGCTTTGAACGCAGGTGTTTCTGGAGCCATCTTGAAAGCTGCTGGAAGTGCTGTTAAAGATGAGTGCAAGACGCTGGGTAAGTGGAAAATCTGAATGGCGAGGTTTCAATGAGACTCTATAATGGTAATTAATTTTAGGAATTTCAGAAGTAATGTGAAACACCAGATATAGCAAAGGGAATGAGAGGTACTTGAGGAGAATTCAACAGCTAATCCTTTGTAAATAACAACCGAGTGAAAGGTCATTGAGCACAATGCATGATGTGAGGCTTTGAAAAAAGTAAGGACAGCGACTGAAATAATTCTCAAGTAACATTCTTAGGCTGGTATGTTGGAACACCTTGTGTTCTTGGTCTTTAATTATAGGATTTCTTGTTTGTTTTCAAAAAGCTTCTCTTTCTAACTAGTCATAGTCAGTACCTGCACACAATGTGCCGAAGAAACCTGAACTTGTCCCTCATGCTCTGACTGTCCTGTTAGGTGCTCAACCTGCTGATGGGGTAGTTTGTACTGGTGGTGGAAACCTCAGCTGTAAGCACATCATCCAGATGGTTGGCCCAACTACAGCAGCTGGAATTACCTCATCTGTGGAAAAGGTTCTGGAAGAGTGTGCAAAAAAGAACTTAACTAGCGTTTCCTTCCCAGCAATTGGAACAGGTAAAATTTAAACAAGATGCAACATTTTCTCCTGTACCAGTTGTGGGGTAGCCCAGAATGTCCTCTGTCTCTTTCTGTTTTAACCTTCTATAGCAAGCGGAGTTAACATTTAGAGACCGGTCAAAATAAATTTCTGATAACTTAAAATGTACTTAAAATGTCCGAAACTCCTTTCCAGATTTCTCAAAATCTGTTCATTTTTACTTTAAGACATTACAACACATTAACTCAAATACATTTTCAGATATTGCAAAATAACTGTTTGTGTGTTTCAAGATCTTTCAAATTGAGATATCTACAAATCACTTCCTGTAAAATTCGCTGTTTTTAGTTGGCCGTCTCATTTATTTTTTGATACCTTGAAATGCATTGGAGACCCTTCAAAATGTGGAGGAAGTCATTTGGAGATATCTTGAAGTGTATTTCAGATATCTGATAATGGACAGGAATCTATTTTGAGATATCTAGAATAGCAGAAAATGAAATTCAGATATCTTAAAATAAGTTCATGTCTTTTTAAAGATACCTTAAAATGTATTTGAGATATCTTGAAATCCATTTTGAGATATCTGATATGGAGCAGAGAATGGTTTTAAGATATCATGAAAAGAATTTGAGACGTCTAAACATGTATTATATTTTAGTTATAGTATCTGAAATGCGAATCAATATGAAGATATCAGAAATATGATTTCTTGACTACATGCCCAGAGATCTTAAAATAACATCCAGGCCATTTTGAGATATCTGAAATGCATTTTAAGTGACGTCCCCTATCGATAGTGCATTTTAAGGTATCTCAAAACAAGCGAAGGATTATTTCAAGATATTTGACAGTTGCCTGGAAGTCCCGATAAGAACAGGAAGGCTATTTTTACAGAATATTTTGAATTGCATTTGCGATTTTTCAGAATGCCTACAGGCTTAGTTTCGGATATCTCAAAATGCATCAGAACTTTATTTCAAGATGCCTTGAAGTGCATCAGAGCTGTCTCAAAATATCATTTTGCGATCTCTTGAGATCTATTTGAAATATCTTAAAATGTATTTTAGGTCTGAAAATGGATAATCTGTAATTAATTTTAAGAATAACTAACCTCCATTTCCATATACCTTAAAGTGCATTTTGAGATTTTGCTAAAAGTTAATTTGGTTTGCTATAATCGTGTCTCTTTACCTTTTAGTGAAATCATCATCCTGTCTGTCCCTTCTCTATACTTGTAAACAGTTCACTGCTTTTTCATCGTGTACTTTAATCCATTTTAATTGTTTCTCAGAATATTTTATAATCTCTAGGACCCAAGTTGTATTTCAAACGCTTGAAACGCTCAGACGGACTCGGCATTGCTTGATTTTAACAGTAACAGAATGGCCGTTGCTTTTTGCCAGTTTCTTGGTTTTGTCCTGCAATTATTTTCTCCAGATTTTACTACTGATGGCTGTTTCTGGTAGCTTTTTGTATTATGTCTATTATGCCCTTTTTTATTTATTTTCAGATTGTTTGTAAAATAATGAAGTATCGGATTTTATTTCAAGGTTTTGACTGTTTGTATGGTGTTAGTTGAAGGACTGGAGAGCAGCTTTAAATCTTTTCCTCCTTTTTTTCCTCTAGGTAAAGGGAACATTGCACCTTTAGACTCCATTAAGGCATTTCTAAAGGCAGCGGAAAATTATTTTACAAAATCGCCTTCCACAAGCCTTAAATCTGTGGCAATTGTTGCATTTGAGCAAAACATCTATGACTCTTTTAAGGAATATTTTAGTCAACAAATCCAGCAGTCAAGTGGGACAACCCAGGTATGTTTATTCATGTAAAATGTCAACTTCCTTAACTAACTTACTATGAAAGAAATGTTCAGAAATAGTTCTGACAATTTCTAGAAGAGGCAAATGTAAAAGTTACTTTGGGCTGTGTAGCAGTTACTCATCAATGAGTCCGCAGCTCTTTGTGCTCTCAGCACAGGTTTACATGGAGCTGAACTGAGGCTTCACATTTGTTACCTTTCACAGAATGTCAGTGAAACCGTGTGCAGTCTTCAGAGATGACTTATTAAATGTCGCGTATAATTCTTTTAATTAAATGCAATAAGCTGCCCAGCTGCTTTTGAAAATGCCTGTTTTTTCCTGACCATGAAGCTGCAGTTTCCTCCTGTTCAAAATTAACTTTGTGTTGCCAACAAGTTTATAAGTGAAATGAGAGTCGTGGCAGGGCTGTCTTAATGTATGGGCACAATGGGTGTCGGCTGGTGCCCCCCAGAGCATAGGGGCCCATGATGTTTCTGATGCCTATGCATGTTTCTGTTTTGCTATCAAAACAGGGACCCCAGCGTACTACTTTGCCTGAAGACCTATGGTGCTGTTAAGATGGCCCTGAGAGTCGAGGAGGACAGCAGCGCCTTAAGTTGGTCTTTGCTTATCCTGAAAATATCATTAGCTTGTCCCCTCTGTGATAAGAGGTCCATGGCGAAGTGCAATTTTAAATAAATAATTGTGAATCTCAGAGTGTGCAGGTTCTGAATGGGTGCTGGTGACACGCGCTGCTCCGAGGTTGATTGGGGTGCTTGGCTGATTGCACATTCATATGCAAATGTGAGTGGGTCAGTCAATAAAGACAGCACTGGCACCCAATCAGGGCTATAAAGGGAGCCTGCAGAGGAGAGACAATTGGATAAGAAGAAAGAAAAAGACAGTCCAGGAGTATAGCTGGAGAAGCAAATGGTCGGGAATAAATGAGATGGCAACAGCAGCATCAGTGCGTCAGAGAGGAGACAGAGTGACGGGCCTCCGCAAACCGAGCAAAGAGAATAGTGAGCTGTGGGGTGTCGCCGTGAATCAGTGTAAGAACAGGGACGGTGAACGAACCTCCCAGACATCCTTTACCTTTTGGAAGCTAAGAGCACTTATGGAGAAAAAATAATCTTCTTTTTTTTTTTCTATATTAGGTATCAGATCCTCAGAACACCTCTGGACCTCCCACTGTGTCCATTCCAGGTATTATCAGTCAGCAAGTTTTGAAAATGTGCAGACAAATGAACCCCACAAACCTGAACAGGAATAAGAGGGTTCAGTTTTGTGTAAATGGATGGAATATGCAGTAGTTTAGAGAGTGCAGTAACACGGCCTGTTCCAACTCTTTAAGACAGACAGACAGACAGAGGGTTTTTAAGTAATCAACAGAAGCAGGGACACTTGTGCAAATTGTTTGCTTCAACTTGCAAGGCTTAATTTACTTTCACTGCTGCAGAACAACTGTAGGTTGTTCCATGAAGAAGGCCCATTTGTAACATTCTGAAGTTTCCATTTTTTCACTTTTTGCTAACGTAAACTTTGAATTTAAACCCCTGGCAGTTTACTGCTTACCTTTTCACCTTTTTAGATCATTCATTACATTTCAGCTAAGTTGGGTTGAAGAAAAACTGGGTTGTTGTAAAACGTTTGACCAGTATTGTATATATGTATGTGTAAATACTATATATGGAATGTAATGCAAACTTGCTTTACTTCATTCAATTTCTCGTTTATTTAAAAAGCTGACATTTGGCAGGATGGTACATTTAAGGCCAGTAGGTATCTGCTAAGAATGGACTTTTCAAAATAGCAGTAGTTCAGGGTAAACCTACCCAGTAGGAAAAACTAAATACCCCAAAATCTCAAATGCTTTGACTGATTAAATTAAAACTTGGTGACGTTATAGAAAAAAGAAAATTAGCTGACACTTTTTTATATATTTTATATACTTTTTCATTTCTCAATATTATTGTTGTAGCGAGTGTGTTATTCTTAGGCCCCACATCCTTTTTGTATCTCGGCACAAAGAAATGTGGCTTGCCGTACGTGCAGATAAGCTGCACCAGCACAACACTAATGACCAAGCAGAGGCTGTAATTGTGTCGAGGATTTGGACTGCCGCTTCATGCAAATGAACAAGAAGCGATGTGAAGACTCAAAGCTCAAAGAAGAAATACTTAGCAAGTTGTGTCCTTGGATTAACACTGTACTCCATGTTCTGTCAGCTTCTTCTTACTCCTCACAATATGATATAAAATACATACAAATTTAAAGAAGGCAGACCTGTTTCTGATGGATTGTCACGTGTGCTTATATAAATACACTTCAGACAACAGGATGGGGGACGACGAGCCCTAGGTGGTGAAATACAGACAATGTTCTAGAGAAACAGAATGGAGGTCACTACGCTCGGGTTCACAAAGCAGAAGCAGGGAAGTTCTGGTACAGTGTGTCGGCCCACTTCAAGTCCAGGGTGCAATGCAAGCTGAGAGCGATGGCATTCCTTGGTCGGTTTAAATGCTTGCACAGCTCAGTAAAGGGGTCCCCCACAGACAGAACATAGAAGAGGTGGACGTTGTACTTGCAGTAGTTCACTGTGTTATTTCTTTTTACCTGTTTTTATCTGTACAATGCTTAAACGTTCAGTTCATTGGATGGGCCATGTACTGTACATGTGCAGCCTGGAAACGTCAATGCTGTATGTGATGAGTTAAAGTAAAGCACGGTTCAGTTTATATTGCTTTTGATCTAAGCCCTCCAAAACTTTGTAATGGTAGAAGATTACAGATCAAAATGTTACACTGAAATCTGACTCAAGCTACCATTTTTACATAATGAGGCACAGGGTGAAATTATATTTATACCTAACAGCCGCGTTAAAAATAAAAAAACCTCACACTGTTCCATTGCATTCCAACTGGTGTGGTGCTGAGGTGTCACCCGTTATATGGCTGCACTTGGGTCCTATTTTGGAATCCTGAGGTGTTTCACCGTGTGGTGGGTGCAGCAACGCGCTGTATCAGTGCATACTCCCAACCTCATCCTCCTCAAATTTTCATTATCTATATATATAATTCACTTAGGCAAGACACCCATGGAAAGCACGCTGGAAGGCGTGTGGATTCACTAAGCCGTCAACAAGTAAGACACCTATGGCGCACGCAGGAAGGAGCAACGCCCACCAACTCCAAGACCATTGGACACGACGACAACTCGGACGCGACGACACAGTAAAAACGGCGTCGTTTATATTCGTCTGTCGTAGAGGCCACATGCAATTCTGAGCCACGTTAACTGTTCATGTTTCTCGCAGAGGCGAGTCGCCATATGCAGCGTGTAAAACGGTTTGCAAGGGGTATCCCATAGGATCCTTAAAACAATCCTTTACAACTGAGGTTAAAACACAATGAAGTCAGCAGTCTTTAAAAACCAAGTTTTCGGTTACGACGCATGCATCATAGCAAACTGTTTTACACGCTACATACAGCAATTCGCGCTACTACCGTGGTCGGGTGTCTTGGTGGATTATATATAGAAAAGCAGCCAAAACCACACAGAGCAATGAAAAGTCTACGTGAGTCACAGGTGCATGTGGACTGTGCAAGGACGACAACGACTCAAGTGACGAGTTAGAGGTGGGCACATGAGCAGGCAGGGCGCGATGGCGGTCCGCCAGTTTTCAGTCACGGACGATTGTGTGTTGGTTCGTTCCGTGCATTGTTACAATGTTGCTTTTCGTGCTGATTTATTACATTACCGATTTTTCAAATGTTAATTTTCTCCCTGTGCTTAAAAATCATTAAAAAAAACGACCTGATTATGCGGCATATGGTATGCCGTGGGTTGGCTAGTTTCTACTATTTACCTGTTTCAATTAAAAAACAAATCAGTTTTCTTTAAAATTTTGTTTTCCAATGACCATTAACAAAAGCCAAGGTTCGTCACTAGGAAAAGCAGAAAATGATCTATGGCAGAAATGTTTTACTGATGGGCAATTGTATGTAGCATATTCAAGAGTAAGGAGCTGCAGTGAACTAATAATGTCAGCCCCTGGGGGAAAAAAAATAACAAATATTGTATATGGAAAGCTACTCTGTTCGTTACACAGTACTGCTGATACATCAGATTAACTGACACGACTAGAACTGATGCCCACTCTCTGAGGAAATGCAACACAGCTAATCTAAGGGTGTTACGTATGTATGTGTCTATGTGTAATCACTCAAAATTAACATATTTAAAATGAAAACGACATGATTTAGTTTGAATAATATGTAAAAATACAGATGCAGTATACACCTATTTTAAAATGTAATTAAATGTGCTTTAAACTTTTTTGTTATACATTTTCATAGGGTCTTCATTTCAAGTAAAATTATCATTTGCAATTAATTACAGCAAACCCTCATTATTTAGGTGGTTGACGACCCTTGCACACTGTGCATTATGAAAGTATTCAGATCCTTTGCAAGTCTGAAACTGTTGATAAATTACAAATGACAACCAGTTTGGGATTGGAGTGATTTCTTATTTAGCTTATGAACTTGCTTACATTACTGTGTATTGTATTACATCTTTTGTAATTCTCCCACATCTGAAGTAGGTCTGAACTCTTCTCCCACACTCCTACTGATATTTATATAAGTGATGGTGGCGACGCAGCTGCATACTACATATGGTGTCACAAAAAAAGGAAAACTGTTAACAGTCGTAACAAATTACTCTTAATGCACTTGCTTGGTGGTGCCTATTAAAACTGTGTAATGCTTCTTAGTTTGTTGTGGGTTTTGTGCTGCTTTCTAGTAACAAGTCCTTGAGTTTTTATCTCTCCTTGTTTGCCTCCAAGGCTGTCCTATCATCGCCATTGAAGTGAAGATCTGCAATGTCACTGTGGCTGTAAAGAAAGGAGACCTCGCATTGGAGACTGTCCAAGGGATTGTCAACACAACCAACAAGACTTTCAACTCGACCAAAGGTAAGAGTTTATCTGTCCTTCATGTAAGTGGATTAAACTAAGAGTAAAGTAAGAATGACGCTGACAACAACAACAGCACCATTTATTTCTATAGCTCAAAGTGCTTTACAAAGGTAACAAAGAGAAAGTTACAAGAAAACAAAAACAATTAAGATTAGGCAATAATATTAAAGAATTAAGTAACAACAAAAAAGGCAAGGCCAGATGGCTGGGAGGACAGAAAAAACTCCAGTTAGGCTGGAGAAAAAAACAAAATCTGCAGGGGTTCCAAGGCCAAAAGACCACCCAGCTCCCACTGGGCATTCTACCTAACATAAATGTTTCTCAATCAAACCTCTTAGATTTCATGGTTAATATGATAGGATTTGATGAAGCTGTTTTTGTCGATAGCTGATACATCCGCCTCAGGGGGCTGCATGGTGCCTTGATCAGGTGGTGGTAGCACAGATCACCACCACAGAAGAACTGGGGATTAGTACAGGTAGTGAATTCCTGAAGAATATGAGAATTCTATACCCATATAGTCTATCAGGGATACAACTGAAATGTATCTACGAGAAGGCCAAATTAAAATAATGGATTTTAGTAGTTTCGTAAAATGTTCTACAGTGTTAGCCTGGCGAATTTCTGTAGGTAAAGTATTCCAGATTTACTTGCATAACAGCAAAAGGCTGCCTCACCACTTCTTTTAAGTTTGGCTCTTGGAATTATAAGCAGACCATTTTTAGAAGATCTAAGGTTAAAACTTGGAGTGTAGGAGGATATAGGAAGGAGCGAGATTATTTAATGCTTTATAAACCATTAGTAGTATTTTAAAGTCCATTCTGAATAACACAAGTAACCAATGTAACAACACTAAAACTGGTGCTCACATTTTCTTTTCTGAGTTAAGATTGTGGCTGCTGCATTCTGCACTAACTGCTGTTTTTCTTAGGTAGTCCGGTTAGGAGTACATTATGGTAATCTAGCCAACTAAAAACGAATGCGTGAACTCATTTTTCAGCATCTTGTAAAGTTACAAGAGGTCTAACTTTTCCTGTATTCCTTACGTGAAAAAATGCAGTCCTAGCTATCTGGTTAATATGTGATTTAAAGTTTAGATCAGATTCAAAGATTACCCCTAGTTTCTTTACTACTGCCTTGATTTTTAAACCCGATTTCGAGTTTATTTCTAATATCCTTACTATTTCCATGTTCGCCAATCACTAAGATTTCTGTTTTCTCCCTATTTAGTTTGAGAAGGTTCCTCTTCATCCATTCGGTAATACTGCTAAGACATTGAATCAGAGAGCCAAGAGCATCAGGGTGATCAGGCACTATAGATAAATAAAGTTGTGTGTCATCTGCATAGCTGTGGTTGCTCACCATGTGCTTTGATATAATCTGACCTAATGGAAGCATGTAGACTGAAAAGTGCAGCTGACCCAGAGTAGATCCGGGTGGTATACCATATAAAATAACATGTATCCAGGAAGCACAATCCCCACATCTAACAGAGAATTTTCTACCTTTTAAGTACGACTGAAACCAGTTTAAGATGCTGTGAGAGGCCCACCCACTGTCTGAGGCGATTTATATGAATACTGTGGTCTATGGTGTCAAAAACTGTACTGGGGTATAAGAGAATAAGAACAGATATACATCCTAAACCTGGTTCTATTACCTGACTGAAATATGTCAAGAATAAAATGTTGAATCAAGTAATCATTTAGCTGCTTAATACCTTTTACTTAAGAAAACAGGTTAGAAATTGGTCAAAAATTGTCGAAAACAGAAGGGTCAAGTTTATTTTTCTTCAGCAGATGTTTAACAGTTGCAGTCTTTAGACAGTCAGGGAAGAGACCAGTATCTCATAATGGACAAAAATATAGCAAAATCTTCACAGCTTTCACTAATAGTATTTAGCAAGGATTCCATTAAATGAGCTAGGCTTAAAAGATGATCAATAGTTGAGATAATAAAACTTCTGGATTACCAGCATTTTCATTTGTAATTTTAGTGAAATAGGACGTCCTCTTAAGGAGGACTGCATTGTTATATTCTATTCTATGCCATTCAGTTTGTGTTTTTTTCAATTTACACTCACCTCTCCAGCATGTTCTCTTTGAATCAAACACTCTTTGGGCCTTCCAAGGTATAATAGGGCTGGAAGATTTCTTAATGGTCTTTTCAGGGGCCAATATGTCAACTGCAGCTCGCACCTTAGCATACAAATTCTCCACTTTACAATTAACACTGTTAGCACTATTGAGGTAAGCACTACACTGCAAAAAATGCATATGCAAAAACTAGACAAAAAGACTTTAAATGAGAGTTGTTTTGCTTTTATTTAGCAAAAAAATCTGCCAATGGGGTAAGCAAAATTTACTTGACAAGATTTCTCAAAACATGCTAAATAATTGTAAATACAAGTTTTTTGACAAGTCAATAATTCTTACAATAAGGAAAAAAAGATTTAACGTCATGATATAAGTACTTTTCACTTGCTTAGATTTCGTTTTTTGCAGTGTACAATCTGATTGATTATTTAAAATATTAGCAAACATTGAAGCTACAGTACATATGTTTCAAAATAATGTTTTTTAACAATATGCTTCTCATTAGTTGTAGTTATCAGCATTTTTACATTAAATAATATGCAAAAAAATATACCAATATCCACGAGCTGCCTCATGTCAACTTTTAATCCTTTTGAAATCACTAAATCCAACATGTTTATATTCATGATTATGTGAATTTCCCCTTGGGATTAATAAAGTATCTATCTATCTATCTATGTGTCCTAACTTGCCAACTGAGATCAAAATAATGCAGTAAGTTCAGGAATTCCCTTGCTTTCAAGTCACATTGGATATCCACATGAAAATTAAAATTACCTTTAATTAAGAAACTGTCATAATTATTATTATAGATACCAAGTCTGAGAATTCGTTAATAAAAGACGTATTATATTACTATAATTGGTCAGTACAAGAGACTCCTTGAATAACAATGGTAATATGTTCAAAAGAAGTGAAAGTACCAAAACTGGAATTTTTAACATTTGATCGGGTTGAGTAAATACTCCCTAAACCCCACGACTTTTTTGCCTTGCAAACCAAATGAGCAAAGCTGTAATTTGGAGGTGCTGCTTCAATTAACACTGTTGCACCATCTGAGCTGAGCCATGTTTCACTTAGTGGGAGAAAGTCAATTTTCCTATCACCGATAAGATCGTTAATGTAAAAACTCTTGGTGGTTAGCACTCTAATATTTAGTTAGCAAAGCCACATTTATATTCTCAGAAGAGTAGAGCTAAATCGGAGTGCTACATCAGCTTGAAATGGTAATTAAATTATTTGTATTAATGCTGCTTTATGCAAATTTTTTATTTAATCTATAATCTGTTGTTATCGTTCTAATACAGCGCACATCTAAAGATGAAATAGTAATTAAATTATTTGTATTTACAGTACAGTGGAACCTCGGTTCACGAACATCTCGGTACACGTACAACTCGGTTAACGACCACACACTCGGTATACAAACAAGCCAGTTTCCCTTTCGGTTTGTGCACGCCGATGATTTCCGCACGTGTTGCATTGTCCTCGGTCAGACGTGCTTGCCTGCCTGCCTGCCTGCGCGTGAGAGAGAGCGAGTGCGTGAGCCAGCTCCTGCAGCTGAGCAGGGAGCCTGGGTATTTTGTGTCAGTGTTATTCAATGTTTTTACATTAGTTTATTATTACACTGAGCATTCTATGGTGTAATTAACTATATTTGTGCTTAATCCTTAAAAAAATATATTTACATACAGTTTGTACTGTCTGGAACGAATTAATTGTATTTACATACAATCCTATGGGGGAAATTGCTTCACGACCAACTCAGTTTACGACCAGAGTTTTGGAACGAATTACGGTCATCTGTGTCTGTTTTTTTGGTTAGACTATGCTTGGTTATTATAGTGCTAATACAATGCATATCTAAAGGTGAACTCACTACAGAATTATCACATCCTAGCAAGGCATTATGGAAAACATTAGGAGTAAAATTATGTAGTCGGGAAAGGTTGTTTACCTTCAAGATGTTTTCGGAGAGGATCAGGGTGCTGAATCTGTTTGGCTGCAAACCATCTCACCTGAAGAAATGTGGTCTCTCCCAGAAAAGATCCTAGTGGTCCATTGAAACTGAAGTTTTGTCTCTTGCTAGAAGCTTCTCAAACAGTCATTCAAGGCCACCAGACAATTATACAATTCATCTGAAATTCTAGCCAGAGGCAAGGGACATGAAATGATGCTTCACACGGCCGGGGTCCTGTCCTGTCCTTTCCTTCTTGGCTAGAAGGAGTGCTGCAAAGTCTGCATGTAATATGATGGTCTCAACATCCCTGTCCTTATGTTTCTCGAAGATTGCCAGCGCTCTTCTTGTAATATCACGTACACGTGCACCGGGAAAGAAACAAAAGATTTCTGTTTAGGGCATGAAATATTGAGGTTGCATACAATTGAGTCCCCAGTAACCAGTTCTTCACCAAAGACTGCTGGCATGGTGGTGGAGTGGAGAGGGTCGAAGCGGTTCTGGATGGCGATGCTTTGCTAAGCTGACGGAGGTGATCTAGCCTTGAGCCCCCGTCTGCATTGCTGAAACAGCCAGATTTCATTGTTGTCGTCATTTCAAGTATTAGCGGTGGGTAAAAACTCACTTGGCCCAGTGAATGAGTGGCATGGTGCGGGTTTGATGCTCCTGAATCGAGACAAGTTGCAATGATCTCAGCTGCTGAGTAGGACTCTTTTAGCGGACAAGCCTTCAGTTCCCTGAGGTGCATTTGTCTGGCTAGGAGTTGCTGAACCTGACTCTCAAGAGCCAGGAGTTCTTCTTCAAAAGTGCGCTGCAACAAATCGGCAATTTCCCGCTTCCCATTAAGCATGATAATGAGAAGCATTAGGTGCACTGCCCATGTTAAAGCTCTGGGTGTTCAAGTTTTTAGTTTTGTAACCCATGGAAAATGAGTAAATCTTGCAGACACAGACAGAAAATGAGAGATTATTAGACAGGTTTCATATACTGTTGCACACTGCTGTATTCATATTATTACTGTAGGCAGCATATTCAGCCTCAATCAGCTGCAACATTTCAAATAGTGCAAAGTAAAGTACAGAGGCTAAATTGTAATTTTAGTTCTCCTTAAATCTTCAGTGGTTCATAGGTGTTTGTAGATGGCGCACTCTCTCTTTTGATTCTGGATGCACGTCTTTCTCTTCATTTCATGGATTTTGAACCAGTAGTAAAAATTCAGTAACTGCAAAGGCTTCTCTTTCTTTGTCTGTCTAGGGGTATCGGGAGCCATCTTTAAAGCAGCCGGAAGCTCTATTCAGGATGAGTGTAAAAAACTCGGTAAGTGGATTAGAGGACCAGTAGCCTTCAAGGAACTCGGACCCTGCAACTGAGGGCCAAAATCCAAGCTCTGCTGGTACATTTCTGCCATCTCCTGGGTGTAAGTGGTAATGCATGAAGTTTTACTAAGGTGTGCCCTTTAGAGCAGGGTGGCTCAGTTTGCCTTCAGACAGCGTGACTTAGTGGACGTACCTGTTTAATTGTCACCTGTGACACACTAATGTCACCTGTGACGGTTAATACTGCAAAGTAACAACATGTAAGCAACAGTATCTTCATATAAAGTACGTACACTCCACTTGTAAGGCAGCTTGGAGTGTGTTTGTTTGTGCAAACTGCTTTATTACCATAACGGTGCTATTACAGTCATTACACACCTCGAAAGAAACCTGAAACCAAAGTGTAGGACTGTCATAAAGGAAAAAAACAATCATTTTAGTGTTGTGTGACGTCAGCTTCTGATCTGCACGCCTCTTCATTTTAGTATCCTTCTTATGGAGTAGATGGAGCTTTAGAATAAGTTCTCTGGACCATCTGAAGCTTCCTAGCAGTTTGCTTTGATGCAGCCCATTTGTTTTGGGCAATTCTGTCAATCTCCGGAGTTTCTCTGCATTATCTTGGTTATGTTATTGTAATATCTTAATCCAAATAGTGAAATCCCTCCTGATTGTTTTCTTCTGTCAACTGTATAGTCCTGTGGTTGGTTACTTTCAGGTGAAACATAGCAATGAAATACCACAACTTTTTATCATTAAATTATATCATCTTTATCCACTAAAAGATCTCCTACTAGCCGTAGTAGTTGTGAAACAGGGCAAACTTTAAAAATCAATAAACAAAAAGGTATTGCTAACTAAGTGGAGGCAAAGTACACTCGAAAACGCAGGGGTAGACTGACTCCCCACTCCTGATGTCACGCTTCCTCCTCCCCTCAGCCCGCAACCTTTGTCTTGGATTGGCACGAATATATAGCTCCTGCAAGCGAACTATGATTTTTAGCACGATGAGAGAAGTCGCAAAATCAACTGGAATGTTCAAGCAAATTCTAGAAAAAAACCCGATCTAAATCTGTTAACTAGTTCTCTCATTTGCTAGCTACGCAGAGGTAAGGTACGCCCCGAGGCTGGAGCATAAGTGAGTAGGGCCCCGCTGCGTTTCTCTCGGATTCGCACAAATAAATCGGTACTGCAGGAAAACTATGTTACTTAGCATGGTGAGAGAGGTCGCAAAATCAACCGGAATGTTCAAGCAAATTATAAAAAAAATTTTGATCTAAATCCACTAAAGTGGAGCAAAATGGTTTTATTTCAGGTGACTACCTATTGAAGCTCATCGAGAGAATGCCAAGAGTGTGCAAAGCAGTAATCAGAGCAAAGTGTGGCTATTTTAAGGAAACTAGAATATAAAACATGTTTTCAGTTATTTCACCTTTTTTGTTAAGTACATAACTCCACATCTGTTCATTCATAGTTTTGACGCCTTCAGTGAGAATCTACCAATGTAAATGGTCATGAAAATAAAGAAAACACATTGAATGTTGAGGTGTGTCCAAACTTTTGGCCTGTACTGTACATTTATGCAATTATCTTTTTTTAACCTATTCCAAGCCCTTATATATCTATATATAGAGCATACTGTATATACACACACAAATGATGGTGTGTTCAGTGCTCCTGCATGTCTGGGGTCCAATGGTTGTGAGGTTCTCAATGTCAGGGTATGGTTAACACATTTATTTAATTTTAAGTTTATATTGTGTCGGTGCAATAAACTAATCCTTGTCTAAAACTAACAGCTTGGTCCCCGACTCGTGTTAGAAATATTCAGAAACACAGGATGTTCCTTGTGTTTCTCCTGCTTTCTTAGAAGGCTGATACAGGATAATAATGAAAACCAAAAGGAAGAATGTGTGGTAAAAAAGAAGAGAAAGCAACATACCATGTAATGGTATAAGTGGTCTTGAAAGAATAATATTTGATAAGCAGGTTATTTATATAAGCAAATCTTATTACATACAGAGAGCACATTGACACAATATTGGACTATGCAGTTGGGTTGAGACTTTGCATGAAGACACCACATGACAGGTTACGGCTCAGGGATCATCCGCTGAGTTAGCCGACACTTAGAAATGGAGATAAATATGAATTCATATTTTATAGATTACACTGGATTAGGTAGATTATTGGAAAACTCTAAGAACAGTGACAGTGTGGTGCGACAAATTATATTTAATATAAAAAATACAAAGTTTTAACTACAGAACTGAAAAAAATTGGATTTCATGATACAATGTCAAGCTTGTGCAGAGATTTGCTCTTCATGTGTTAAGAAAAGAGCAGCGATGAAGGTTCAGAGCACACAGTGGACCATATCCACAGGAGAGCTCATTTCTGGTGTCAGTTCAGAGATGTTTCGTTCATTCCAAGTCTCAGATCCCAGGCCTTCATTAGCCAGTAATAAAATGGAAAATGAGGCGAGGCCACCATCTGCTTTCGGTCTCTGAAACTGATGCCTTCTTTTGACCCTATCAGTGTCGCTTCATAAATAGCTGGGATTATGACATTTTTTCAGTTTCTTAATGAAGATGTAGTTGTGTAAGCAGGTAAAGATAAGAATCTGAGCAATATCTTTATCTAAATTGCATTATTTCTTATGAGTCAATACTGAACCAGTTAGAAATACAAGGAGATTCACTTGAAATTGGCCCCCAATATACGGTTGTAACTCCCGTTAGGATGAAGCAATCTGAACTACAAAAGTTCACTTTATACCTCTTGACATATGTGTAATCGATTCCATTACATGCGATGCTGGAAGTGGTTTCCGTTTTCTGCGGTCCATGTTCCTGAACGTATTGAGAAAGAACTTTAATTCCTGTTGCTGTGTTTTTTCCGCAAGGACGCACAGCATTTATGGCTCAAGTGATAGGAGAAAAGGACAAACTATTCTCACAATGTAAAGCAAGTAAACAAAGGAACGAATGATGTGCGAAGCCTGAACTTTCACCCGGAAATATGTAAGAAAAGTTCTACAAGTGTTTCTAATATTCTGCCATTAGAGGTCGCAATTCACCCTGACAAAGGACTTTCTGGCATAGCTGCCCCCAAATTTGTTAGCACAAATTTGTACTTCAAGAAGAAAGTCCTTATCACCCATCTGGTCTATATCCATCACAGTCTGCAACAGCTGGAAGCCTGACTAATTTGACTGCAGGTCAGACATACACTCGGTCCTTCACCTGAACCTTCACCGTACGTATGCGACCATTAGGTCCTCGGTAGGTTTCAATGATTTTACCGCTTAGCCATGATGCTCTTGGGACACTCATTACTGGGTGGTGTTCTTCGATTTCGCCAGCATATAGTTGCCGTATCTGGTGACATTGAGGCTATGTTTCATCAGATACGTTTGCTACCTTCTGACAGGTCATTACTGAGGTTTATATGGAGAAATATGGACTATGATGAGATACCAAGTGTTTATGAATGGCAAGTCCTACCTTTCGGCACAACCAATGGAAAATGTTTATAAGCCGTAGCATTGATATGGAATAATATGCCAAAATGTTTGTTTTTAATCAGGCAGTAATGCAACAGTGGACTTTGTGCTGACCAGTGGCGGCTCACTCAATTGTGACTTCATCATACATTTAGCTGGGCCCAAAACCATAAGTGATGTGACGTCTAAAGTGGAAAAGGTGCTTCAGGAGTGTGAGAAGCAGCAAATCTCGACACTGTCTGTTCCTGCCATTGGGACAGGTAATTGAGTACACACATCATTTTTCCTTTTTATTAAATCCTCCTATGTGATTGTAATTATGATTAATATGTTATAATTTTTATGGCTCATCTTTCACTTTGACAAAGGTGTGTGTTTTGTTATTGTTCGTTTAAGGAGGAGGAACATTAAAAGCCCAGAATGTCATTAATGCCATGCTACAAGGATTTGAAAATCATTTATCCAAACAGACCTCATCGTTCCTCAAGCTAATATATATCGTTGTGGACAAGGACAACATCTTGCAGGATTTTGTGACTGGAATAAAGCTGTGGAGTATTACCCGATTCCTTTTAAAGGAAAATGTAATGAAGGTATGCCATCTCTCTGTAGCACCCACTGTTATTTTCTGTAGAGCATTCCCTAGTAGCTGGACTGGAGTTGAATCCACATACAGTAATTGTTAAGCATCTCCCATCCTATTTGTCCTGCTTAGAGCTCTGAAAATATTTACAAATGCACTTCAAGTAAAAGATAAAGCATAATGCAGTATATCTGCAATCCACCGAAACATCTGCATACAGGTGATATACTGTACATTTTTATTATAAATCAATCTGTCATTATTTTAAGACTTGTTCAGTATGGGAAAGGTGATCTTAAAGTATCAAGAATAATAGTGAATCATAACACAGCAGATAGAATTTCAATATGTTTTGTTTAAAACTAAAATATACTTTTAACTTTGACCCTTGTGCTGCATCTGTGGAAGATTTTTGGAGTAATTTTGTTTAACGTATTTTGCAGAGCGCCACTGCCAGCAATGACGAAGATTCAAAGTCGGACACTGAAGGTACTGCTGCGTACGAAATGTCTGTCATTCAGACGAGTGTGCCATGGTCAGACCAGCTCTCCTTTCTCAAAGACTATTGTCAGATTTATAGGCCACATACACGAGTTCGAGGGGTGTTTTCTACATGTGGTCAAGTGGAGCTTACAGCTTTATGAGCAGATGTCATTTTGTCTTTCAATGTTCTCATTTATTGTGAAATCATTATTTAATCAGAGTGAATAACTTTCCTTTCTAAAATTGATAATCACAAATGATAAGTATTAGAAGAATTAATGATGCGGTTTAAAAGAAAATATGTACCGTATATAATCGCGTAAATGACCTTCAACGACTTTTAATTTAAAACGAGCTTCATGTTTTCTTGTGGTCGAGCGCTCCATCGTAGATAAGGATTGCTCATCTGATAAAGGTGTATGAGGGTGTGAGATACAAAAAACACAAAACAGTGCAAACGGCCCTTCAGAATAGTTTGGGTATTACTGTGTGGTCACGTAGGCACAGTACATAGAAAAAAAGCAGTGTGCTCCATGGTTACTCTCTCAGGTGGGCATTAGCATATCATTATCTCTTGGATTAATAGCGTGAGTTTTCCACATTCAACTAATACGACCGACCTTATAAAATACTGGAAATTATACAGTAAAATCAGGCCCCGACTTATCCGTGGGAGAACTTAAACGTGTGTATATACAATAAATAAGAACTGCCTCAGGTCAATGCAAATGGAATAACAAGCTTACAAACATTTTAAAAAAAGTCTTTTAGTTACGTGTTCAGTTCATACAGGTGGCTGAGACTTTCAAAATGGCGTCCTAAAAATACAGAACACACATCAATGTATGAAAGCATGTTTCAGATTATTTTAAAAAGTTAAAAACCTCATTTGCTAACACCAATTGTTTGGTACCCTTCGGTTTTGCATTTTTTTGTTGGGAAGGGAAATTAGGTTTATTTCAAATCAAAGTTATTTATTCATAATCATGGTATGTATAAATTTGCCACATGAAATTGTGTTCTAATTTGAACCACTTTCTGTAAAGTAAAAAAAAATGCATTGGTTGCTGAATTAATACGAGTCCAAACCAATGTTCTCTCTAAGCTGAGCGCGTGAGCGATCGCTCACACGAATTCAGAGCGTCGCTCATAGTTCCCGCACGATCGCTCATTCCGACGGCGTCGCTTGTACTTATCTCGAATATTGGTGCTCATAAATTTTTGGCTTAAACAAAATGTCGCTCATAAACAATGTTTTTTGCTCACTATATGCTACTCCTTAGAGGGAATATTGGTCCAAACGTGAAAGCAAAACTCTCAAAACTTACCGAAGGCGTCCATTTTAATGCAGCAAAGGTTTCATTATAAGAAAGCGGGCCTTTAGCATTTCTGATGCCTTCTTGGGACAACAAAAGTACTTTGATCACAGGTTCTTCATACTGTTTTCTTGAAGGGAGGATACGTTTCCTGTTCACTTGTCTGCTTACAGTGGCTGTCATTGGAGCTTTGATGTGTTCCACAATTGTCTGTTGCATCAGTGTATAACAGAACAGTGCATTACCCTCCTTGTATTTGTCCAATTCTGTTTTATCAACGGTTATGCTCTGCCGTGGCTTGTAACAAAAAATGCACAAATCGTGTCACGTATAGAGGCAGCTGTTGGTATGCCATGACATCACCTGATTTGGGTACACATCTGTCATCACACCATTGTGAATGTATGTGCTTCAAAATGTGCAACAGCTCTAGCAGCACATGTGTACTCCAATCCCATTTTATTATATGCACGTGCTGAATCGCAGAGAGACACAGTCGTTTACCAACAGATACACACTCATATCATAGGATTATTTTCGTCCCTAAATGGCACTTCACATACAGTCCATTTTACATTGGCCATGCCAGACATAGCTCTAATGCAATGGATGTGTGTCACCTTCTACCAAAGAAAGCCAACTATTTATTGTTGCGTTTTCATACGTTGATTGCTTGACTATCGACCAATATTTGATTCAGTTTTTTGATGTGAATAACTGACACTTTCTGCATGTTTTAAATACTTTGTTTTTGCATTGAAAACTCATTTTAAACTGCAGGAAAAGGCTAGGTATTTTTCTAAATTAATACAAATAATGCTTAACTTTAGAACGCAACTTAATTTATAACATGATTGTGAGCAAATTAATTTGACGTGAAACATTCCAAACCCATTTCCATTGCATGTGGTGGTATTTGCTCACCATATACGTTTGAACAGACCACATAAACTGTAGAATTCCTGGTGCAGCTATGAAATTCTTCCCTTTTTAGTACTAGTTGTATTAAACTTTAATGTTTGGAGAACATCTGAATGTATAAAGAATGTCTTAGTAGACCAAAAGTCGACTTTTCCATGTCCATTCAGTCAGGCCTGATTGATCTGAATTTAAAAGTAAGCCTTTTTTTGTCATCATCCATCAGCTGTCCTGTTTTTAAGTTGAATTTGCCGTTATAGTTGCTGATGTTTTCAGTTAAACACATATTTTATAACACAAAACTGAAGTAAGTAAGTCATTTTCCATTTTCACAAGCCTATTTGCTTTTGTCCACAGATGCATCAAACACGTCCACCAATATCGAAATAAAAATCGGAACTGTAAAGTTGCAAGTAGAGGTGGGAGATCTCACTTCTGAAAGTACGGAGGCAATTGTGAACAGCACCAACACTACTTTGGACCTTTCATCTGGTAGGCACATCTAGACTTTTATCAGAAGATTTATGTTTGTTTGTTATTTACTGTAAATTTGAACACATTCAACAGGTTTATTTGCCTCAAACAATGTCCTCCAGTGTGATACGCAAAGATCAAAAGACAAACAAAACTGCCAGGTCTTGTAAATGTAGGGATCAGTTCACAAGGAGTGTAATGAGATGAGCGTGCCTGTAATCAGGTATCTGTAGAAGACAATATGTTGTGACGGAGTGAAGCCACTTAAGGGAACTTTATTGTTAGAAAAGTGAGACAAAGCTTCACAATTTTATTGCAGAGCACACGGGTGCAGCATACAAGGATTTCCACTGGTGTTCTATTTATGCCTTTCACTGGTTGCAGAGCTATATGAGGATCCATTTTTTCCAGTATGATGACATTCACATACCACCAAATTGCATCCTTAAAGTCAGAACATCTTTAGGGTTTGTTCCAGTTCAAATAGGTTCCATGTGGACTTCTACCTGCTTCTTCTTCCAGTCAGAAAATGAAGGCAATGATTCTGTAGTGGGAATATCAACTGCTTTTGGATGACTTCAACATTACAGTACCTTCAGAAGATATGTACTGTATATACACTACACCCCTGAACTAAAACCAGATACTCAAAAGTGGACGTTTGACCAAACTACACTTAAGGTTTAGGGGGCAGAATGTTTCAAAGGTTGACACATACAGATTACACCGTTGGGTAGAGGAGTCCTTTCATCGGATTGGCTGGCCCGGCGCTGTGTCAGCTGTGGGATGGCCAATAAAGGGGGGCAGCTTGATGGCTGACGTCTCCAGGATTCTGAACAAATTCAAATTCTATTATGTGCTATCATCTACTGTTAACTTTTGCTCTGTACTTGTAAGATTTCTATTGCACTATTAGAGGATTACTTGTGTTCTGTTCTGTTCTGTGTATTGTATTGTATTGACCTCCTTCTTTTGAGACCCACTGCACGTCCAACCTACCTGGAAAGGGGTCTCTCTTTGAACTGCCTTTCCCAAGGTTTCTTCCATTTTTTTCTCTACAAGGGTCTTCTTGGAGAGTCATAGCTGGGGGGCTGTCAAAAGGCAGGGCTTGTTAGAGCCTATTACGGCACTTATTGTGTGATTTTTGGGCTATATAAAAATAAATTGTATTGTATTGTGCTGACACAACCGGAAATTTGCAATGGATGGCAATTTCCTTTTTTTTTAATTAGTAATTTAATTTTAGTGTAATTAATAATGTTGCCGAAAACTGAGACCTTATTGAGTAGCACTACTAAACATCAATGCACTTTCCTGTGCAGTCCTGTCGCTCTACGGTTTTGTTGCAGTCTGATCACAGCATTTTGTGGCAGTCATGATTATCCTGCTTGCTGAATTTCAGGAGTATCCGGAGCAATTCTGAAAGCGGCTGGGCAGTCTGTAGCAGATGAGTGCAAGAGTTTAGGTAAGCATGTTATCTAACTTTATTAAAACTGTGCTTCTGACAGAGTTTACCTGTCTCGTCACTCATTTTTATCATCATGATCTTTTTTAGTCAAATTGCTTTATATTGCAGGAATGAGACAGAATTATATTTGTTAAAGATTTATAGTAAGCCCAGTAAAAGGTCTATTGTTTATTTTGGTGAAATGTTTTGTCTTCCCACTCTGATATCCGTAATTGTGTATTGTGTAGTGGCAATCATCTTGTAAGTAAATCTTTGAATAACTGGCCAGCACATGCCCGGGCACCATCTGCAAACTCCAGCTTACGATTATTCAGCCTCTTAAAGTCTTTGTTTAGGTTGACATCCACAGTTGTGTTATGGCTGCCATCATCTATTGCTCATGAATTGCCACTATGCAGTAGAGGGACGCAAAGAGCTCGATTTAATCCTATGACTTTCAGAACCGTCCATGCATTCGCTGCCAACCCACCTTACTCTAGCTCTGCATCATGGTCGTCTGAGACAACCAGGTATGGTGTGCCACTTTAACACAGGACTTTTAAAAGCATGCTTAAGAGTTTTCAGATGAGCATTAGAACACTCTAGATGAGAACAGGCCTTTCAGCCCAACAAAGCTCACTGGTCCTATCCATTTAGTTCTTCTAAAGAAACATCAAGTCGAGTTTTGAAAGTCCCTAACGTCTTACGGTCTACCACACTACTTGGTAGCTTATTCCAAGTGTCTAACATTCTTTGTGTCAAGAAAAACTTCCTAAAGTTTGTGCGAACTTTACTCTTAACAAGTTTTCCAACTGTGTCCCCGTGTTCTTGATGAACTCATTTTAAAATTACAGTCTCGATCCACTGTGCTAATTCCCTTCATAATTTTAAACACTTCAATCAGGTCACCTCTTAATCTTCTTTTGCTTAAAGGTTCAGCTCTTTTAATCTTTCCTCAAAATGCATCATCTGTAGCTCTGGAATCAGCCTAGTCGCTCTTCTCTGGACCTTTTCCAACACTGTTATGTCCGTTTTGTAGCCTGGAGACCACAACTGAACCCAGTCCTGCAGATGTGGCCTCAACATGTTTGTTAAATATGCACCGTCATCATTTGAAGGAATTGGAATCAATTGTTTTTGCTGTTTGTTCTGCTTTAGTTGTGTAAATCTAATGACACTATAGTTAGAATTACAAGTAGCTGTGCTACCTGCCTAGAATGAAATCTAAGTAATCAGTGTAGGCCTCATGATCTTCATTTGATACATGGGTTGTCCATTTGGTCTGGTATAATAAATAATAATAACAGTAATAATACGCAGCCGATCCCTTTCCTTTGCAGATAGAGTCCCCCATTTTTACTGCTTCCTCTCAGTTTGGCTCATCAAACTGACTGCTCTTATAGTCAAAGTGTTTTGCTGGGAAAATGTGGTGGTTGTCGCTACTGCATTGGCCTGGTTTAGCAACTCTAGTTGTGGCGGGCTTTGATTTCCCATCACTTTTCACTCGTCCATCGCCCACTGAAGCCATCAGTCATTAGCATTATGGCTATAAACCTCGTTCATTTGGCCCGAGGGGGTACCACGCTGCTGTTGCCAGCATATAACATCAGAAAACAAAACAGACTGGCAAGACCAATTTTCTTATTTTTAGACATTTGATATTTTTATTATCATTTTTGATTTCTTTAACCTTCTTTTACATGTTTTGCCTATTTTTTAATTTTTCTCCTAAATCCTACCAACCAGAAGGATACACAAGTACTTGTGTTTTATAAAGGTGGATACTAATTGCCAGTATTTTTATAGATGATTTAGTTATTTACTGATTAATCCTTTTATTATTCTTACTGTATTTATTTTTATTAAGTATCATGGGCAGAGGTAACATTGTGGAGTTGTAAGGATAAATGTGAGCAAACACACGTGTCTTGCAGTTGTTTCCCCCGACATCCCAAAGCCACGTGCAGGCGACTGCCGCTCAATGTTGTTAAGTTGTGGTGCCTGGTAGGACTGAACCGGTTAGGGCAGGTATATCAAATGGATGGATGAATGGAAATATTCAAGGATAAGATTAAAATATAGATGTGATCAGAACTTCATATTTTGCCACGATGGATTCACATTGACCAAAATGATGCAATTCCTGTCCATTTCCACCAAATGTAGAAGGAGATGGCGGCTGTATAGGAAATGGAGACCACAAGTGAAGCCAAACATCCAAATCTGCATCAGTGCTGAACCTACGATCTGATAGCATAGCACATTTGTGGGAGAAGAAGAACTGCACAATGCCAGCATACAGTGTACTTCCTCGGGTTTCATATTTAAAAAGCTAGAATACTGAATTAACAGAATATTTATGCAAAAACAAAAGCTAAAGAGTTTACGTTACAAATACCATACCGTAATTTAGTGTACACGCATTTCTTATGTAGTGTGGCAGCAAAGTGATTTCCTCAATTCAACATCAGTGATTCAAATCCTATAGCCTGTCTGCTGCTCATGTGTTGTTTCCTCCAAAGACATGGAGGTCAGTAAGGTAAGTTAACAGCCACCTTCAGATCAGCTCTGTGCACGGCTGGTGGTAGTGGTGGTAGTGGTGGTAGTGGTGGTAGAAGTACTGTTCTACGTACAAAGCACAGTGAAGCTCTTAGTTACATTGAGACCTTACTACATGTTCTGTCCTAAGTGAAGTTTTGGTTTCTTTGTTACAAACAAGAGACCGCCACACTAGAGAAAGTCCAGAGAAGAGCAGCTAGGCTGAGTCCAGGGCTGACAGGTATGAGCTATGTGGAGAGATTGAAGGAGCTGAGCCTTTTCAGTTTAACCACACAGAAATTAAGAAGGGACAAAGAAACACAGTTTAGGTAGACTGGTGACAGTAAATCAGCCAGTATGTGTGTGTGTGTTTCTCTTGTAATGGACTGGTGACCTGTGCAGGGCTTGTTCCTGCTATGTGCTCAGTGCTTGATGATTAAAGTGCATAAAAAAGAAAAGGAATCAGTACAGTGGTTCCTAGCTGTTGTTTTAAAATAAATTCTTCAACAAGAACATTAATGGAAACTTGTTAAGGGTACATTTCCCAGAAATGTTAGAAATAACCATAGACAAATAATATATACTGGAGAGTAGGCCTATAGAGGCCTTCATATCCCAACTTGATGTTATTTTGAAGAACCTGGGACAATTGGATTGGAAAGTTTGATGGGCCGATGTCTCCAGCAGGGAATGCTTGCTCCATGGGAATGTGTTCTTTTTTAGAAATTCAGGACATACTGTACTTGAATCTGTTTATGTGCCACTTCAGTAACCATGGTGGAAGTAGTAAGACAAGAAGAATATGGAACAAAAGGATATGTATGTAATAGGCTTTAAAATACGAATTCAGACTGAAGAGAAGCAATGAGAATAGTACAATCATCGTCCAGTTCTTCAGTGGACTGGCGTCTTAGTTCGGCGGAGTGCAGGAGGCATTCTTCTGGTTTCTGAGTAGCCATAAAAACCCACACATTTCACATATTCAGTGAGATATTTGTGACAATGACCAGGTATGTGTAACTATTTGAATATGCTGTATATGGACTGAGCTTTTCTAAGACCCAAACACAACACGTTCTTTTGACTATCTGTCTGTGAACCGTGCACCTCTTCTAACCACTCATGGTCTTTGACTTAAAAAAAGCGCCCTTACTTCAGCTGCATGCATGCTAACATAAGTGAGCTCAAAAATCACGATTATCAAATAGTTATTTTTCAATTCCAGTTATAGGCGAATGGCCTGTACTCATCAAAATTGTTCCAACGTATGAATGTTTGAACACACAACACGTTGACACTCTCAGGAGAATGTGTTAAAGTATAGAACTGCATCACCTTACACAATGTATTTCTTACTCCTGCTTAGTCCTGCCTCTCTGCATCCATTATGACTGATCATGGGATGAGCGTGTGCTTAAATGGAGCCTACAATGGACTGGCACCTCTTCCAGGGCCAGTTCCTGCCTCGCTCCTAGAGGTGTTAGAATGGGCCACGATGCTCCTCAACTTTGAAAAGGACTAAGCAGGTTTAAGAATGCATGTCACGTGTATTTAGTGGGGTTTAGTGTTAAATGGATCGCACATGGCCCATAGCCTTTTATTAGTACACCGCCATCTTACAGTTACTTGTAGTACGAGGATTATGAACAACTGACATTCTCAGAGGTGATGATCACACAGGAATCCTTGTGGTTTTTAGCACAGAACTCAAGGCTTAAGTAACTTGGTGGCCCGAGCCACCAGTCTTTCAGCGTAACATGTACTTCCTACACACAGTGACAAATCAGTGCACCCTTGTGCTGTTTGAACTTCTTTTTAGTTCTGACCTGGCATTGTAGGTTCCTTGTGGTGATCCATACTGTAAATTGCCTTTGATCACCTGAGACCCCTTACCTTTTCCAAAGTAAGCCCCTGCCATGTGCCCCCCCCCAGACTGTTTTAGCTTTAATGTATTTGCTTTCTCATTTTCCAAGACTTGTTGTAGAATAATTCATTTGTTTTCCCAGGTGCTCAGTCAAATGATGGTGTGGTGATTACCAAGCCAGGTAATCTGACGGTGAAGCACATAATACACATGGTAGGACAAACCAATATACCAGCTATTGCCAAATCAGTGGAAGCAGTTCTGAAACTGTGTGAAGAAAAGAAGATTACATCAGTCTCGTTTCCAGCCTTAGGAACAGGTAATATGAAAGCACATCAACGTATCTCACAGCAGCTTAAGGTATAGTAGGTGGCTTCAGACATGATCAGGCCCCTTCAACTGCCCCAGTAACAACTGAGGACTGTTAAAAAATATGAACGCTTATTGGTTATTAATGGATGGTGTGGTGAAAGCGAATTGTAACGTGAAAGACACAACTAGAGACAACAGCTTTCAAGGACTTTGACTCATCATTAACATTGGGGGGCAAAAAATGATAAACTACAATATAAATAATAATTCAAAAAACAATAGAAATAATCCTGAAGCTAGGATAGCATGGTAGATACAAGCACAACAAAATAAAATTAAACAACGAACATTGCCACAGGACTGTGTCGTAGAAATTGTTACCTTAAATCTCTATATATAATCTTCATTTGGGTCTTGATCTTTGTTTGTCCGCGAATGAATTAGAAGAAGCACTAGATGGCAGTAAAGAGACAGCTAAAACATAGGCATTGCATTAAGAATCTCCTCCAGGGTTATACTACTGAAGACTGTAGTACTCCAGTCACACCTCAAAACGCAGGCATTCAAACTAAACAAATTGTTGTGCTTTAAATTAACTAAAGAGATCTTCATTTAGATCTTGATCTTTGTTTGTCCGCAAATTCCATGAATGCGTAGACCACCTTCCAGTTTAGTTGTTGTTACTCACGGATGTCAACAATGTGCTGGAATAACGAAAGGAGTGGTGGACAGTGTTACGCTGATTAGCTCCTGAGGCCTGGTTAGAGAATGAGATTGCCGAAGATAAAAGGTACGTGCCTACATAACATATGAATGAAAGAAAGACAGTGGGTAAAATGAATGACAACGTAACAGCACGTTCCGTAAATAATTATTATTGTTACGTTGTAGCCAGCGAGTGCTGCGCGTCTCACAGTTGTACATGCTCACATGTCAGTGAAGTGATCCCTATTTATGCTTTAAAGAGCCCGGATACCTATGTGTCCCCCCTTTATAACCACTGCTCCGTGTATATTGTCTTACTCTTTGGATTGTCACAAAGCACCCTGCGAGATTAGAGAAAGGTTGAGAAGAGATTGTGAGAGGAAACGACAGCGTGGTGAAGACAAGACGGACTGTGAACGGACAGAAGCAGAAATGTTCCTACACCACCACATAATTACGATTCGGATAGTGATTCCGAGTGGGCCATTCCTATCGAATCAATATCCAAGGGTTTTCTTTTTAATTTTGTTTCCCTTAAAAAAAATCATAATGCTCTGCGACGAAGGGCCCAGTTCACAACTGGCAGTCGCGTTTAAACAGGGAGCCCTTCACAGACAACTTTAACACGCGCGACGTAGTTGGGCGCACATGGCTAGTATATATATATTTATCTATCTATTAATAATCAATCCAAAGAACCAGGCAGGAGGAAGCTTGTCCTTTTATTTCTCATGATGAAGAGGAATACACAGGAATGGTCACAAAGTAAAAGCAGAGAGCTATATTTGTAGATAACTGAATTTAAATAACAGTGCTAAATTAATGATTATATATCATACTCTGATTGGTTTGCTGGTTTCCACCATCAGAATATTAACTTGATTGGTTAAACGACACGGGGTGTTCTAGCAGCCCACATACTCCAAAATAACTGTCTAATTTCTATTACACTCTTGGTCCTCACAATACTTTTCAATACTTCTCAAGTTCCTGTGTGCATGACATTTGTCAAGTCTTACTGGGTACATGAGAGTCGGATAACTTCTTGAATAATCACCTTCTTGTTCTTTGTTGTTCACCTGACCTTTATCTGGTTTCCTGCTGTGCTTAAACAAGTTTCTGACATAAGCACACCAAAACAGCATATGCGCAATAACGATATTACCCCTAAATGACTATATGACCCCTAAGTATCATTTCTCTTCCTAGCTTTGAATGTGTTGCTAAAGACTCACTTAATTTAAAGTGTAAGTAACTCTCAAGTGGGCTTACATTAAAGCTTGCATTCAAATTCCACAAACATTGTCCTCCATTGCTTACCATCATGTATGTCTTGTTTGCTGACCCTCTCCACGTTCACTCATGGCATGATTAAAAACGTTCTCCATAGCTGGTGTTTTGCTGGACAAACTCTGAAGTTGTGCTTTGAAAGGATGGTGATATTGACTTGTTTGCATATGGTATCTTCCTTCCACCCGCCTCTAAGGTTAGTGCATATACTTTTAACCAACTGTGCCTTCTCCTACACAAATTGCTAAATCTCAAGCCCACGTTTTTCAGTTCTGTGACGTACCTCATCACACGGCCCTCTTCAAAAAATCTTGTGCTAAACAAAAAGACTCCTAGAATCACTTGGGCAGATGAAAAGAACAAGATACAGGCAGAGTTAAAGACCTCTAAAATCGGGCACTGCAGTCTAGGAGTAACCCTCTACCTTTTTGATTTATTTGTCTTTTTAGGGGCAGGTAACCTTCTCGCATCTGATGTTGCCACTGCCATGATTGATGCGATTCGTAACTACAGCACATGCCACAAGAATCCTTCAGTCAGGCTGGTTCGCGTTGTGATATTTCAGCAGAAGATGATGCTCGATTTTGAGGCAGCTGTAAAGAAATTTAAAAGAATTGTTGCCGGGATTAAAGGTAAGTCAGAGGTAACACTGAAAATGTTCAAATGTTTTTTTGGGAGCACCTAATCAGATATCATAATCGTAGATACTGCTGTATTATAATTCCCCACATGGCCATCTATGCATTCACTTCAGTTCATTTTTGTGTAGCTCTTTTCTCAGAGTGCGTCCATCCCACTTATTTACTTCCCATCCTAGCAGCACTAGGTGTAAGGTGGAAGCCAACCTCATTCATTGTGGTAGTCTATCATAGGGCACACTCATAAACACACCCACAGTGGCCAGATTTACACTCCACCTAACACACATCTTTTGATGTGTGGGATGCAGGCAGCGATCAAACGCAATTCAAACACAGGACTCGAAAATCTACAGTGCTGACCGGCGCTAATCATTGTGTGTCATCAGCAAGGAGTCACTCAGGGTCTCGCCCCTCTCTATTTCACATGCGAATCTGAAGTAGATGTTCATCTAGCTTTGCTCAGCCAGTGAAATTATTCCTTCCATGCTACACAGTGACGCGCTCTCTCAGCCTTGCTACCTCTTCTTGACCCCAGACTGCCATAGTTAAGGAATGGCCTCTGTGGTCGAAATTTAACAAAAAAAACCTCCTCTAACAGGACAATTCAGTAATCAGGCAGGAGAAAAGCTGTTCATTGTTATCTTTGAATTACTCCTCGGCAAAATGCCTTAGAGGGAGCATTCCTCAGAAGCAGTCCATTACAGCATGGTCAGAATGATCGGAGAAAACAAGGAATAGAGGTTAAGTTTCTAAACTGTTGAGTTTACATACAGTGTCAATCAGTGCATACATTTTACTCCGGTTGGTTCATTGGTTTACACCCAAAGGATTTATATAAAATAAAAGTCGTCTTATATTCTGTTCTGGTTCATCTTATACCTTTGAGTTGCGCCACCCCTCTTGAAATTTCTGTGCATATAACAACTGTCCATTCTCGTTTACATCTGCTGATTTCTTTGTCATCTCTTAGTCATCCTTGAGTCCATTTTGTATATCACATCAACCTTTCTTCTGGTACATTCTTTATTTACTTGACCAATTCTTATATTTCAGTATACATTTTGTTATACACTTGACCTTTATCTGGTTTCCTGATATGCCTGAACAGGTTTCTGACATTTATTAACCTGTAACGGCCGCCCCTTACCCGGCCGGCAGCTACACCTCCAAGACCTGTGGCCTGGATTAATTGCTGAGGTTAAATCTTAATCAAGCCGTACCTTTAACAAATTAAACCTTTCCCCCACAATCGACGGTGTAAAAAAACACAAACGAAAAGCAGATATGTAAACTTAAACTGATAAATTGTATTAAATGAAACAGACAAGCTAAACAAATTATAAATATCCCTCCACCAAAGCAACACCGTGACAAATCCTTAGATGAATATAACTACCCCTCCCTTGCCCTTGTAACATATAACAAACAACACAAATACCAAAAAAGAACGAATGAAATACGGAAATGAACGGTCGTGAACTTGAGTCCGAGTAACAATTGTCCTGAATGCAGATGACTGGTTAACCAATATATGAAGTGTTTGTAATTCCCGGAAAAAATGGAACAGCCTCACCGTGTATCCTCGGCGGTGGTGGAAAATGATCCGACCCCGGGGTCTCTCGATGATGAGGGTGTTGGAGTGAGTCCGGCGGAATGAAAAACAAACTGGCTGGAAATGCGCGATGTGAAATACAACAGGTACAGGTGGTTCGTGGTCGTATATCGAAAAATCTCCTCTTCTCTTCCTCTTCTCTTGATTGTTTTTATAGTCCTGTGACGAATATAATTGATTAATTGAAAACCGGTGTTTTCCAGGTTTGGGGCTGCGATCTCCTTCCATCATCCATCCCCCTTTACGGGGACGGCATTCACTGACATACACAAACAGTAAACGGGACGATGGAAACAAGACGCACGTGGTACGAACACAAACACTATTACTACTATGTAGCCCCGCTACAAACCTTTTACGCTATTTCTTTAAGGTGAATGCTATGTTACCCTAAAATTATTCTTCCGCACCTCCAAGTCAGAAGTGACTGCTCCTACAGCTTTGCTACTTCAGTGTTGTTCCAGTTTTGCCTTTACTTGACACATGCCATTTCTAGAATGGATTTAGAATACAAAGAAAAGCAGCTCGGATGTAGGGCTCCAGATCAACTAGGCTCACAAGGAGATTGGCACGTCCCTTCAGTTAGTTGCGTATTCAAAGGCAACCATTTTGCAGATGAGACACAAGATGGCCGAGCTTTATTTTCAGCTGTATGTCATTTTCTGTTTCTATAACACATAATGGCTTGATGTGCGAAATTCCTCCGTTGAGATTTACCATTGCAATATAAAAGACCTGGACAGTTTAAGTGTTTGTACCCATCCATTTTCCCATCATACATCAGCTTACAATTCACATTTTTGTCAATTTCCTTTTAAAACTCCGATGTATTATGTGACTTTTGGTTCGGCCTCTTGTGAATCTTGAATACTGGTAACTTGGTCATTGTACTTGTCCATCCTGTTAAACTCAATGGCTGGCAGAGGCTGAGTGTGATCTGCTCCTACATAAGACCATCACTGTCATGTAATGTAGAAGTGAAACTTAATGCTGGGTTGTGGTTTGTCTTCCCCTGTGCAGGACAGGCAGATGGCATCTCCAAAAGAACACCCGAGAACGTGCCCACTAGGTACCGTCTCAAGTCTTTTCCTATCACCACTGTTGAAGTATATGGTCGTAATAAAGATGACCTCTCAAAGGTAAGGAAATGCATTGATGACCTGATCAGGGAGGAGTGCTGCACCAACACCTTTGATTCCGAATACATTCGCCATTTACTGGGCAACGAACAACAAGAGATATTGACCATGAGTGAGACAAAGCAAATTGAAGTTGATATTCAGGCAAGCAAAATATCCGTCACTGGGAAGCGGGATGATGTGCTAGAGGCTGTTGTAACAATCAATAAATTCCTTCAAAATGCAAAAGAGAGAGAAGCCAGAAAACAGGAAGAAGAAAGAATACAGAAAATTGTCCAATGGGAAACTGTTGGCAAGAAGGAGAAAGTAGTGGAATCGAGCATCAACTATGACTTGGAGCTGGCCTACCAAAAAAAGGAGAAATCCTTCACTTATGAGAGAAAAAGAAAATATTACAATGTGGATCTGGAGAAGATGATACAGACAAATGCAAAGGGAAGAGTGAAGAGAATTCGACGAGTGCCTCTGACCGATCCTGACACAGGTAAGAATGGCAGAATGATCAATCAATCGTTTTAAATGAGATAGAAGATGGACAGAGTAACTTCAGAATGGACTGTCCCACGGTAACTATTATTAATAAATGAACCGTTTACTTTTTTTTTTTCAGCATTAATTGAACTTCCAGAAATGTGGACAGACAAACAGAATCCTTTCAGTATAGTGGTGCTACCCACAGACTCGGAGGAATACAAAAATATCTGCAAAGAATTTATGAAGTCATGCCAGTATTTTATGACAAAAAGCAAAAGAATCGTTCAAGTGGTTCAGGTAGGAGTGAGTGTTCCCAGCAGGAGGCATTCTTCATTTTAGAGCACTCTGTTTCTTTCCCAGCCTTGGTTTTTGGATTGTAGATCCATACCATGAAGGTTCTTGCGCCTGCTGAGACGGCAAAGGCTAAGCACAGAGTGTGACATGTTCATAAAAAATTCATTTTGTTTAAAACATCCATCCATCGTCCAACCCGCTATATCCTAACTACAGGGTCACGGGGGTCTGCTGGAGCCAATCCCAGCCAACATAGGGCGCAAGGCAGGAAAACAAACCCCGGGCAGGGTGCCAGCCCACCGCAGGGCACACACACACACCAAGCACACACTCGGGGACAATTTCAAGTGAAAAGAAAAATCTGAAGCACACACAAAAAAAATAGAATCCTGAAACATCACAGATAAGAAGGTTTATTATTTTTCTTTAATACATTACTACGTAACTAAGTGCGTTCGTATACTGTATATGGTACTGTATACAGTCAGAACACTGTATGCCTTTGTAGCGTGGCACTTGAAAATACACTCTGGGGTTATCTTAGCTACGTCTGAATTATAGCAAGGCAGCAGCTTCGTCTTCCAGGTATGTACTCCGTGGATCAAGGCAAAGCCATGCATTTTATCTTCGCTAAACTAATACTTCATCTTAACTTCGCCAAACATTAACACAGCGAGAATGTCTGTGGGATTTTATGGCCAGTAGGAACCAAACTGGCAGATAATGGGTAGAGAACAGCATGGAGCTGCAGACTGTGCATGACAGAAAACTGCTGCAGTTTGGGAACAGGAGGATGATGGCCTGTTGTTCGTCACAATTGTGGACTCCCCACAGGCTTATTAGTTTCATGAATGCATTTAGCATGAAGGTGGCACCGTGGCACGGTGTTAGCGCTGCTGCCTCACAGTTAGGAGACCTGAGTTTGCTTCCCGGGTCCTCCCTCTGTGGAGTTTGCATGTTCTCCCCATGTCTGCGTGGGTTTCCTCCCACAGTCCAAAAACATGCAGGTTAGGTGGATTGGCGATTCTAAATTGTGCTTAGTGTGTGGGTGTGTGTGCCCTGCGGTGGGCTGGCGCCCTGCCCGGGGTTTGTTCTAACCCTTGGATTGGATCCAGCAGACCCCCGTGACCCTGTAGTTAGGATAGAGCGGGATGGACAATGACGGACATTTAGCAGGTCCTTGTTGATGCTTCAGCAGTCCAACTGATTTGTCTAGTGGTTGCCTATGTCACAGTGGGTATTGCTGCCACCTCATGCATCCAGGAGCCTGGACATGGCCAAGGTGGAACTTGTTCATATCTCCATGGTTTCTCCTCCCACACCCTTAAAGACTTGCAGGTTAGGTGAACTGCCAACTCCAAACTGGCCCTCCAGGTGTGTGCGTCACTGGACTCAGAGCTGCTCCAGTCCTGAAATCTTTTAAGCATGTTGGGAAATGTTAAGTTCATGTTACTCTAAGGTTTTGTAAATACGTGTCAGCCCTCCGAGTCTGTACTTGGCAAGGGTTTAAGAAAAAGCTGAAACTGTTAAAAATCAGATGTTTTTGTAATCCACTTGACTTCTAGATTGAAAGAATCCAGAACAGAGACCAATGGGAGAAGTATGCCGTGAAGAAAAAGGCAGTGGACAGGAAGTACCCCAATGATCAGAATGAATGCATTCTGTACCATGGAACCACCAAAGAAATTTGCCAGAAAATTAATAAAAATGGTTTTAATAGAAGTTTCTGTGGAAGAAATGGTGAGTTGAATTTCTCACATATCACAAATACTTACCTAAGCTAAATGTGGTGCTGGCCTACCATAAACACAACAAATAATCTTTAGTAGAGATTAGTCATTTGACGTATTTTGAACTACTGTGGTGGGGTGCATGAAGCAGAAGCTTAGCAGCATGCAGTGACAGACTGGACAGAACAGACAAAAAAAAAGCATGACATGGTTTACAGACAGCCATAGCTGACCCCTGCTCCTTACAGTTCTGTCCAAATGCGTGTAATACACTCAGTTTATGCAGTCCTTAAGGATTATTATTAGAAAACTAGGAAACAGGAGGACCACCCATGATCAGGGTCCCCAGCCCTGGCAGTTTGACTACCAGCAGGCTGCTGCACTGCATGTTCTCGACAGATCCCAGAACTGCCATTTTCCTTCCTCTGATCACATAATTCATTTGTGTGTTTTGTTTCATGCTCAGCAGATGTTGCTGCTCTTCTTTTTATTTGTGCCATGTCATCTTCTTGATCAGTCTGTCTATGCAATTTGCCTTAAGAAAGACACGAACCTCAATAACTTTTCCATATTTTTTGCTTAACATCATAATCTTTCAAATAAGACCAAGATCAAGGTTCTAGTCCCAGTGGTTCACAAGTAACCACGTAACAGACAGACCCAACATTTTTGATGTTAATGAAATTAACAACAGGTGCACTAGAGAGGCAACAATGAGATGACCCCCAAAACAGGAATGGTTTAACAGGTGGAGGCCACTGACATTTTCCCCTCCTCATCTTTTCTGACTGTTTCTTCACTAGTTTTGCATTTGGCTACAGTCAGTGTCACTACTGATAGCATGAGGCGATACCTGGACCCTACAGAGGTTGCACATCAATACGTGTCATTGCCAGAAGGTTTGCTGTGTCTCCCTGCACAGTCTCAAGGGCATGGAGGAGATTCTAGGAGACAAGCAGTTACTCTAGGAGAGCTGGAGAGGGCCATAGAAGGTCCATAACCCATCAGCAGGACCAGTATCTGCTCCTTTGGGCAAGGAGGAACAGAATGAGCACTGCCAGAGCCCTACAAAATGACCTCCAGCAGGCCACTGGTGTGAATGTCTCTGACCAAACAATCAGAAACTGACTTGATGAGGGTGGCCCAAGGGCCCCATGTCCTCTAATGGGCCCTGAGCTCACTGCCTGGCACTATGGGACTCATTTGGCATTTGTCATAGATACCAGAATTGGCAGGTCCACCACTGGCACCCTGTGCTTTTCACAGATGAGAGCAGGTTCACCCTGAGCACATGTGACAGACGTGAAAGGGTCTGGAGAAGCTGTGGAAAATGCATGACTGGTTTGGTGGTGGGTTAGTGATTGTCTAGGTAGGCATATTTTTGGAGGGACGCACAGACCTCTACAGGTTAAACCACGACACCTTGACTACTATTAGGTATCAGGATGAAATCCTTGGACTCATTGTCAGACCCTATGCTGGTTCAGTGGGTCCTGGGTTCCTACTGGTGCACAACAATGCCAGGCCTCATGTGGTGAGAGTATGCAGGGAGTTCCTGGAGGATGGAGGAGTTGATACCATTGACTGGACCCCACGCTTGCCTGGCCTAAATTCAACATAACCTCTCTGGGACATTAGTGTTTGGTCCATCCGATACCACCAGGTTGCACCTCAGACTGTCCAGGAACTCGGTGATTCCTTGGTCCAGATCTGGGAGGAGATCCTCCAGGACACCATCCCTCATCTCATTAGGAGCATGCGCTCCCCAGAGGTTGTCAGGCATTCATACAAGCACGTGGGGGCCATACAAACTACTGAGTACGATTTGGAGTTGCTGCAATGAAATTTCGGCAAAATGGACTAGCCTGCCACATCATTTTTTCACTTTGATTTTCGGGGTGTCTTTGAATTTAGCCCTCTGTAGTTTGATAATTATCATTACCATCAAACGATGGGCATCTTTTTATTCTGAACACATTACCAGTCCGTATTGGTAGAGAGATCCAGCAGGATGTTTTCCCCTTTGAAATATGATGTGTTTTCAAAGTGTTCCTTTAATTTTTTGAGCAGTTATATATATCTATCAATCTATATCATGCCCTTCATAATGTTTGGGACAAAGGCACGTTCTTCTGGATTTTCCCTTCTGATCCAGTTCTAAAATTACAAATCAAACAATTCAGACGTGATTAAGGTGCACGTTGCTCATTTTCATTTAAGGGGATTTGCATATACTACAGTCACGCCTTGTAGAATTAGTGCAGGCATAAGATAACCTCAGTTTGCTTCTGCCCTTTGGAGTCTGAAGTTTCCATTGTTCAACATGAAGACGAGCTGTGATAATGAAAGTCAAAAAAGCCATTATGAGGCTGAAAACCAAGAATAAAAACACTAGAGCCAATAGTAAAACCTTAGGATTGCCTAATTTAAATGTCTTGAATATTGTTAAGAATAAAGAACATACTGGTTAGCTCAGTAATTGCGAAGTGACTGCTAGGCCAAGGAACACTTCTTTGCTGAAAAAAGAACAATCCTCACTGGTAAACGAAGAGCTCCAAACACCTGTTCGAAAGATCAGAAACAGTCTTCAGTAGCATTATGTGTATGTGTCAGAGACGACTATCTGCAGAAGACTTCATGAACAAATACAGAGGCCACGCTGCAAGACGCAAACCACTAGTTAGCTACAAAAACAAGATGGGCAGATTACAGTCTGCAAAAAAAAAGGACTTAAAAGAGCTTTCAGAATTCTGGAAAAAGGTCTTGTGGACTGAAAAGTCAAAGATGAACCTGCATCAGAGTGACAGCAAAGGCAAAGTGTGGAGATGAAAAGGAACTGCCAAAGCAATGCATACCACGCCATCTGTTAAACATGGTGGTTGGAGGACGCATATCTGCCGCAGGTACTGACTGGCATACTTATCTTCACTGATGATGGGACTGCTGATGCCAGTCACACAATGAATTCCGAGGTGTCTACAAATATCTTAGCTGCTCAAGTTCCAGTAAATTCCTCCAGGCCCGTTGGATGGCACTTCATCCAACAAGAAGATAATGATCCCAAGCATAGCACTAAGAGCAAAAATAAATTCTTGAATTGCTAAGCCAGTTTAAATCCAACTGAACACGCCTTCCATATGCTGGAGAGAACTTAAGGAGACGAGCACCTGAAACATGAAGGAGCTGAAGATGGCTGCATTAGAGGCTTGGCAGGGAAACCCCAGAGAAGATCCTCAGCACCTGAGGTGACGTCTGTGAATCCCACAGAGTATTAAATATGACTGCTTTAATAGACCTGCCATTATCATGTCCCAAACATTATGGGCACCATGTTATTAAAAAAACAAAAAAGTATGCAAATACCCTTAGAATTAAGTCTGCAATGTGAAGTTTGGTTGGATTGGTTTGTACTTTTAAACCGTGGAGCAGAGGGGTAAACCAAGTAAAAATGTGTCTTTGTCCCCAAACACCATGGAGGGCACTGTCCATATCTACCGTGAGAGAGAGCGCCTTATTTATTTATACCGTGTCCCGAGAGCATTGCATTATTTTGTTGTCTGTGTATAGTCCAACAGGAACAGTTTTGGGACCTTTCAAATTTTGTACCACCCAGCTATTGGTTTTTCAATCCATACACGTGTATCTTGTCATTTCCTGCTGCAAAAGAGCACCATCCTTAAATTTTTTTTTGTTGAACTTGATCACAAGGCAGGCAAAGTTTAACTGACGAACGTCTTTAAAGAGGCTCATGTAGACATGGCGGGTATCGATTCCTGCTAGAAAATAAAAATTCAGAACAAAGTTGGAGTTAGTGTGGGCACCAGAAGAAGGCAGTTAGATCGGCTTGTTCTGCTGGCTCAGGCATCACCATTAATGTTCTACTCGTGCTTTATTTTCCAGCTACTAAATTTGGACAAGGGACCTACTTTGCTAAGGAAGCGTGGTACTCTTGTGAGGATCAATATTCAAATCCAGACGAGAATGGACTCAAATACATCTACAGAGCTCGTGTCATCAAAGGGAAGGCTTGTCAGGGTTCTTCTCACCTAAAAGAGCCAAGTCCTGTGAATCCTGGGAATCCAAACTCGGACCTCTGTGACTGCGCTGTGGACAATCTAAATAACCCTTTCATATTTGTCATATTTTGTGATTTTGGAGCATACCCAGATTACCTGCTCACTTTTAAAACTCTGTAAGCTGAGCCTCCTGCTGCTCATTGTAGCTCTTCTAAATACATCATGAAAGGTAACAAACAGTTTCTAGTAAAGAATCTCCTTTGTTAATAAATCACACAGAAAACACCCAAGCTATGAAATGTAAGGGACATGGCATCAAGGCATTAATTGCTAAAATGTAAATTGTACTACTGCCAAATAAACAACAAAAAAAAGGGGAATTGCTGGGAACGCTGTTCATAGCGCAAAATAAAATGTCTCCAAATGAACCAAATCTCTTTGTGAAGATTATTAACAGACCAGCCGGAATGAATGAATGAATCTGTTCATTTGCATTAACGCCTAAGACGTGACAGCCATGCAGTTCAGACTGAAAGGTCAGCCCACCGTCACACACAGTCCATGACTGGAACGGCCTGCTAAAAGACAGCAGTAGAGAAAATGCACATTACCTGCTCTTGATGGTCATGTCTTCAAAAGGAAACGTCACAATGTTTAATTACGGCTTAAAATCCGAATGGCTATTCTTCACTGGTGTAGAATAAGAAAACAGTTTGTTCTTTCCTTTTGCATTTATAAATGAAGAAACAGATTTGGTGACATTCTCTACAGTATTGTGGCTAACAATTGTAAACCATGTATGTAACTCAAGATCTTAGTTAACATCACAGTTTCCTTTTTATCAATCTCGACAAGCAGATCAGTCACAACTCAAACAATTTTAAACAAATATGTTACCGTAAGTAAAAACTTTTAGCTGTCCACAATTGTTAAATAATACAAGATGGCAACTTTACAGTTAAAGCCATTTCAGAAAATGCGTGTTGGCCTTTATTACTGAATAGTCATATTGTACCTTTTATTACAATTGCACCATCTAGTGCCCTTTTTATGAAATACAGTTCATTACTTAATATCTGCACAAAAAAAAAAATAAAGCTACACACACTCTAATGTATTTATTCTCAGAGAATTAGTTCTTAAAATTAATGCACGTTCTGTTTAAAATGCATTAGACAATTGTGTGAACTTGTCAAAGTGATTTAGCTGTGCTGTGTTACTATTCCATAGAACTACAGTATATATTATACATTTCTGTAGTGTTTGTGTTAAAAAGATTACCAAAAAACTGGTAATGGCGCTGTTTATACAACACCTTAACTGACTGAGCCGTACAGCCACATTCTGTTCATAACTGCACAAAAGGAGTGGTGGGTGCAATGCTAGCCATATAAACCATTCTGCTACTTGAGCAAATGTGAAGGTGCAGCAGTAGAAATAATCTCCACCTTCACCTTACTGTCACTTCAAGTTACAGCTACATTTATAAATCACCTTTCCTTTAGCATATGAAACACGGTGTGAATACAGCATTGCAGGAGTTCAAGGAGTTCTCAAGGGTTAAGGATCTTTTAGTGTCATTCCAACATCTAAGTGCAGAAACAAAATTCGGTACTCAGGTCCCATAATAATCCCATTAAAAAAGTAGCCCCTTAACCCAGTAGACTTTGCGACGAAGGTATCCCAGATAAACAATAAATAGAACAAAATAACACTAATACATAAATATAGTAAGATACCTATGGCTAAGATTATTATTACGCTATGCCCTGTAATTAACAGCAAACAAAAAGGTAGTAGCAGTAGTTTAGCACAAGACGACTGAAACAAAATGTAAAGTGTCGTATAAATCACAGTACAGAGTGTACAGTCACATTTAGTGATGACATATTCATTAGTCTAATACACGGCGGTCGAACACCAGGCCTGGAGGGCTGCAGCAGCTACAGGTTTTCATTCTCACCCTTTTCCTAATCAGTGACCAGTGTTCACTGCTAATTCACTTTTTCTGCCCTTCATTTTAATAGCCCTGTTAGACGGATTCAGTCCTCTGAATTGATTCGTTTCCTCATTAAATGGCAGCCAAACAGAAGTGAGATGTGAAACGAGCCGACAGATGACCAGCTAAACTGGGGCTTCAAACGCCAACCAATTTCACTGCAACCAGTTTCTTAATGAGAAACCGATTCTTGCTGTTAATTAAACCCGTTATTTAATTCCATGGTATCTTGCTGCTCTCATTCTGCCACAGCAGACATTTTACCATCCAAATGTGTTGATGACCTGAGAGATCAACCTTAATGAGGCCTTCACTTTTCTTTATTTTCAGGTATTGGTGTGACGGGCACAGGTGAGCTGGTTATGTGGCGGCTCATTTTGTATCTCATTATTTTTTGGCTCTTAATTAAGGAAAAAAACAACTAAGGAGCCGGAGTTTATTTAAAAGAAATAATTAGCAGCAAAAACTAGTCACTGATTAAGAAGATGGTTAGAATGGAAACCTGCAGCCACTGCAGCCCTCCAGGACTGGAGATCGACACCACTGGTCTAATAGCATCCCAGAAGAAGCTGTTCTTTGCCCTGGTAGTGCCAGCTTGTGAGCTGGGGGCACACAGTCCATGTGCAGGATGAGTGACATCTTCCATAATGGAGGAGGCTTTACTTTGACACCTGCTGGTGAAAATGTCCTCGATGGTGGGTAGGCTGCTGCTGATCTGCTGGGCAGATGTACCCACCCATTACAGTGCTCTCCTGTCTGCAGCCAAGCAGCTGCTGTAGTACATCATAAAACAGAAGGTAAGGATTCTCGCTACCACACACTTGAAAAAGGAAGTCAGAATCGAGGGTCACAGACCAGCCCACTTCAGCCTCCTCAAGGTGCACAGGTGATGGTGGACTTTCTCTACCAGATAGGCCATGCTGTAGCTTCAAGAGAGGTCATTTGTAATATTCACACCCAGGGTCTTTAAGCAGGTGACAAATTCAACTTCTTCTCCATCGATGTAAAGGGGGAGACGAGGCACAAGTGTCAGTCCACAACCATTTCCATAGTTTTCTCAACATTGATGGTAAGATTGTTGTCCTTCCACCAACCCTCCACTATAGCCACTTCCATCCTGTATGCCGATTCATTATTATCAGTGACAAGTCCTACCACCGCTGTGTCACCTGCAAATTTCATTATGCGATTGTTCAGTCAGTGAGATATGCAGTCATATGTCATTAGAGTATAAAGCAGGGGGCTCAAAACACACCCCAGGGGGGTGCCAGTGCTGAGAATTATGGTAGAAGATGTAATGCTGTGGATTCTGATTGATTTGCTGGTTTGTTAGAAAACACAAAATCCAATTGTAAGGTACCGAGTTTAATCAAAGGAGGGACACTTTGTTCACCAGCATTTGGGTGATGATGGTGTTAAAGGCCAAGTTAAAATCTAAGAAAAGTAATTTGATGGAGTACTTTGTCTCCAGGTGGGTGAGAGCCAGAAGCTTTTTGATGGGGGGTACACTGTTACATCGATGGTCTGTTTTGAGATTATAGATTATATATTGAGCAGTTGGGAGATTACAGGTGTGAGAGCCACTAAATGGTAGTCATTCAGACAACACACCATGGAGCTCTCTGGGACTGGAATGATAACAGAGGTCTTAAGGCATGTTGGCACAGCTGCCTGAGGCTTTGAGATGGTCTCTGTTAGCTGGTGAGCGCAGTCTTTCAAGACCCTGCCTGGGATCCCATCTGGGCCTGCAGCTTTACGGAGATTAACCTTCAATAGGGACCTCCTTACATCTGCTGCTGACAGGGTGAGGGGGAGCTCATCTGATGCAGGGCTCAGTCTGGTAGTGGAAAAAGTGTTCAATTTCTCAACACAAGCACAGAAGGTATTTATATAGCATCAGGCAGAGACAAGTCTGTTGGGCACTCTGCCTCTTTGCTGTTATAATGTGTGATGTTCTTAATGCATCAGTAGGAATATGGCAGTGTCTTTAAAGAGTGTAGTTGTTTTTGCCCCTTTTATTTCCACCACCAGTTTCCTTCTTGCTGCCCAGAGTGGTGCCTGCATTTCCAGACCCAAAAGCAGAATTCCAAGCTCTCAGTAATGAACAGACCGCTGCGTTCATCCAGGGTTTCTGGTAGTGATGTGTGGTGATTGCCCTGGTGACAGTAACATCCTCAACACATTTACTGATCTAGAGGGCAAATATTAGCACATATTCCTCACGGTTCACAACTCCCCCATGTGTTACTGCTGCATTAAACATCTGCCAGTCAGTACATTCAGAACATTCTGTAGTTTTTATTAAGAGACAATCAGAACCAGCCACATCAAGAAATCTATATATCCTTTTCCATATACAGTACACTTACCCAAATATGTAGCAAAAAAATAAATTTAATGCCATAACTTCATTTCTTCTTCACATAGCATCCTAACTGTTTCAAACTTAAATTCATCACAATAATTATTTCATTATATTCATTACTGTCTCTTTTAACCATAAGAAGGGTCTCTCGTATGAACAACCCCTGCTTTCCCTGCTTCAGCAAGCTGCGACAACAACGGAAAGCATTCCTTGTAAAATTTTCCTTTTTAATATGTTGTTATGGTAAGCCCTTGTGTTATGACAAACTAGCAAACTAGACATCCAGTTTAAGTTACAGACCAATCATGTTTGGGTATAATAGTGTTATTATATTTACTTTTTCCAATTCTTGTGTTTTCATTAAAGCTTTCTCGATTCAACTATAAATGTTATACAACACTAGTAGAAAATATTTTTTCCCCCCAAAACGAGTAATGAAAAACACGAAGGTTCAAATGATAACCAGAAAGCCAACAATTAGTCATTAAAATCTCATTTACACTAATAAACCTAATTAACAAAACAAAACAAACAAAAAAAAAATATGTAGCAGCATTTAAGGACAAAAGTTCCTGTCCATACTCATGGTGTATGCTGTGAGGACATACATTAGATTCATAAAGGTGTCCTGGTACCAAAACACAGATATATGAAAAGATAACAGATGCGAAAAGACAGGCAAGTGAAGAGACAAACATAGCTATGCAGCTGAGCTGTTTGTAGTATTTAATTTAGGAATTACAATGCTGAAAAAGTTTATATTCTTATTCCCTTTGGTGACATCTATTTTATTACAAGAGATTTTAAAACCGCAAATTAGGAGTTCTGGAAAAAAAGGTTAAAAAGAAAAAAAAAAAAAGAATTTTACCTGCAATGAACACACAGATCTGCCCGCATAATCCAAGAATGCAAAGATGTTCTTCAATGCAGTAAGTACCGAGAAAGCAAACGAGCCAATATTAAATGACAGCAGTGTTTTAAATTTAGCATCATTGCCTTCTTCCATCTAAAATATTTAGCTGATACCTTAAACAGATCATATTACCACAACATCATTTGTATTAAAAAGCAATATGCACTATGAAAGTATGAAATTTACCAGTCAACACATGCATAACTGTATCCTAATTTCCTTATGTAAAGGAAAGTAAATACAATTACTGTGCAAGGTCTGCTTATTTTAAATGACAGCAAACTGGCTTAACAGCGTGAAAGGAATTGTACATACTGCTTGATCCAGTTTGAAGATGTCTAGTTATATTCCACCATGCAAAAGAGTGGCTAATAATTAAGTTCCACATCTGTACACAGGCAACAATGCCTTGTGTTCACAGATCTGCCGATATAATTTAATTCAACAGTATTGAGTAAAAAATGTATTGCACAATATTAGGTATCTTTAGACTACATCTGCTGGGTGGAATTCCCATTCCATGTGTTGTTGTCATCCTCATTATCTTCCTGAGTCCTTAATCTATAGATTTTCCCATCTCTTTTAAAATCTTCAGTACGTTTCTCAAGAATTCTTTTTCTCATATTTTCTCTGAAATGGTAAGAAAAAAATAATGAGGTTTTGTAAAATAATTATCTCTTAATTTCACTTATAGCTCATTATATAAAGAACTCCTTTCTCTTTATCTTATCTTAAGACAGAATCTGATTAGCCTTGGAAGGAATTTTCATGGGAATTTTATTTTCAAGTGATTTGAAAGACTTTAAAAAACAATTATACTGTATGTACTGCTTTTTAAAAATATCCATTCAGTTGACTTTCACCTTTTTTGTCAAATAACAGCATCAGTATTTTGGTTCCTTATTCATACATAGGTACTATATCACATGCCTTTCAGAATGCAGACACTCCTGAAAGAGTCATTTTATTTAAGATAAGCTTTTCAATTCATGCTTATATAACAAAAGAGCTTGAAGTACAAGGTATGTATTGTGACAGGCTGCAAAATTCTGGTTCTCTTATTTATTGTCTGTGGCAATCCATTTCCTAACAAAGGACCTGTAAGGAGGGCAAAAGAGGGCCAACCACCAATAGAAGCCTTTATGGGTGACATGATAATTATAGAGTGTGGTCAGTCATAGAAGGTAAGTGGGTATTACAAGAGATTGAGAGACGTTTTACATGGGCAAGGGTGACCATTAGGTTAGTAAAATCTAGGAGTTTGAACCAGGTATTATTGTCCACTTTTTCTTCAGAGCCAGAGTTGGTGGAGAGGAAATATGTATGAAATACTAATTCTGCTTAGGGGTTTGGGAACTTTAAAAAGACTCTGAAAACAATTTGTTGATGTCCTTAACGACATGACATCTAAGGAGGTGGTAGTGGTGCAGACAAAGAAGCGTTGAAAACTAGAATACCACTCAGATCTGCTTCAAAGCGGTTTCATCAGTTTAATACAAAATATAAACATGCTAGCGTAGCAACTCTTGTTTATTAAAACTGGCTTATTGGTACAATGGTAAGTGGGCCTGTTTCGATGTCTTGCATTTACAAACACTTGTTCACTGGATACACTTTACATCCCTCTTTCTTTGCATGTAATTGGCTCTTTTTATTGGACATTCTAGCCCTTACATCAATCTCGCATTGTGCTTCTTGTTGCCTTTTTTCATTGGCCATTCCATACTTCGTTGTACACTGTGCAGTTTACTACTTCACGCTGGCCACACTTGCTATTATTCATCAGACATTCCCACCCTCTTGTGTTCACCGGATGACATTACCCCAGGCAAGAGCACCAACAACAGACATCTTATTCCTTTACAAACATACTATCTGTGCTACTCGTCTAACACAGGTTGAAATCTAAGTAATCAACGCAGACCTCAGCATTAACATTTGCAATGCACCATGCAATGCATGTCTTTGGTATATGCCATTTATTATAGGATTGTTAAAAGCAGTGTTGATGTTTATAATATGCCTTCTATTATAATGAGAAATGCAATGCAATTTATTACTAAAACCTGTTATGATGCATCATCTTTTGGAATGACAGAGGCACGGCAATGGGACAGTCACACAGACAGCCAAACTTCTTTTATTAAGGTGGACTAGCTGTGCTAGCTGTCCAAGATGGGTTGAAATCTAAGTAATCAACACAGCTCAGTATTAAAATTTGCAGTGCACTAGCATTGCATTTGTCATCCCAACAGATGGCATATCGCAAACAATTTTAATAAAATGCATTGCTACAAATGTTTGATGCGCACCATCTATTTGGATGTCAAATGCAATTTATTTTTTATTACAACAAATAGCCCTTGTTTTTGATACACCATCTGTTTGAATCAAAGAGATGTAGCTAGCAGATGGAGGACACAAAAATACAGACACTTGACCTTCCACTAATATAAATGGATAGAGACTGTACTGTATACAGTTATGGTGCATGCCGGATACTTGATTCTTTTTAATGCATTTCTTTAATTCACAAGAACACACACAGTGATGCTAAAAAGTATGTAAACCCTTTGTAAATGTTTGTTTCTGCATAAACCTGCTAAAACTAGATAAAGAGAACCTAACTAAACAAATTAGAATATCTGTTTATTCATTTGAGGAAAACTATATAATGTCAATGTCACATATTTCTGTGCAAAAAAAGTATATGAATCTTTGCTTTCAGTCACTGGTGTAAACTCCATGTGCAATAATAATGTCAGCTAAAGGTTTCTGGTAACAGTTGATCAGCCTTGCACATAAGCTTGGAGGAATACAAGCCCATTCCTCCACATTTCTATAGAATTAACGTTACAACTGTGACTTAGCCATTCCAAAGCATTAAATTTCTCTGCTTAAACCATTGCTTGGTAGAATGACCTGTGTGTTTAGGGTCACCGTTTTGCTAAATGACCCACATTCTCTTGAACTTCAGTTCACAGACAGGTACCCTGACATGCTCCTGTAGAATATGCTGCTACAACTCAGAATTCATAATTCCATTAATGATGGCAAGCTGTTCTGGTCCAGAGGCAGCAAAGCAGTCTCAAACCATGATCCTGCCTTCAGCATGTTTCACAGATGGGATAAGATTATGCTGGAATGCAATGTTGAATTTTCACCAAACGTAATGTGTCTCATTCAAGCCAAAAAATTTATATTTTGGACTCATCCACAGAACGCTCTTCCAATAGCCTTCTAGCTTATCCACATGGTCTTCAGCAAACTTTAGGCAGGCAGGAATGTTCTTCTCGGAGAGTTATGGTTTTCTCCTTGCACCCTGCCATTCACACCACTGTTTTTCGGTGTTCTCCTGAGGATGAACTCATGAACAATAACATTAGCCAGTGCAAGAAAGGACTTTAGATTTGACATTACTGTGGGGATCTTTGTGACCCCCTAGAACATTACACGCTTTGCTCTTGGAGTGATCTGTGTTGACCAACCACTCTTGGGATGGGTTAACAGTAGTGCTGAATTTCCTACATTTGTACACAATCTACCCAATAAGGGACTGCTGGAGTCCAAACTTTTTAGAAATGGTTTTGTAACCTTTTCCAGCCTGGTGATCATGAAAAACATGTTTCGAGGTTGTCAAAAAATTTATTTGATCAATGCATGACACACATCCACAAACCCATGTCGTGAAAACTAGATCTGGATATGGAGGACCGAGATTAATGATCTTTAAATAGAGCAGAGCCTCTCACAGTAGCACCTGATTGACATCCCATTGATTGAAACACCCAACTCCTAATTTCACATTAAAGCAAACTGATGATAAAGAAGTTCACATACTTTTTTCACACCCAAAAATGTGTAACATGTAAATGTGTGTATATACAAGCACAGTATATTCCCTTTGCTGTAGAAGAAGTGGGGCTGTAATGGGAGTGAATGTGCTGCTGCAGTGCTGCCACCTCCCAGGTCTGACATCTTCCGTACAAATATGATACTCAGTTATTATCCATGTGGGGTCTACAATGGTTTTCCTCCCACATCTCCAAGATAGTGTGTGTTGGGTTGAATAGCAATTAAATTGACCCTGTGTGATTGTGGATGTGTGTATGAGTGGGCCCTACATTTGGCTGGCACCCTATCCATGGATTTTTCCTGCCTTGCTTGAGGTGCTGCTGGACCCTCTGTGACCCTAAAAAAGAGGTACTGAGAAATTTATGTTATTTAACTATATTGAGGCAATTCTGGTAGTTAAAGGCCAAGTCAACAAAAGATCTAAGAACTAGTCAAAAAACCAGGCTCTCCACAATACAAAACTTTCATGCAACAGTCCTGTCCACTTAAAGAGTCCAGGCATGGCTTTAAAATGTGTGGCTGTAAAGCTTTTCAGATTTCAGTTTGGATCAAAAAGACTTTCTCTTTAAAATACCAATGCCCAGTTTTAAAAACATGACAGACTAATATATTAAAACATTTTTCACCTACCTTTTCGGTTCAGTCGTATTAGATGCCATGGCTTGGGAGTTGGTCGACTGGGAAGTCTGCCTAGTAGATGAAGCTGTAGATGGTGTTGAAGCAAACAGAAAGCTAGTGATGAATTTCCAAACTGCAAGCAGAGGATAGAGAATTGTCCCAAGAAATACCCAGATTCCTCCACCAGATGACTGGACAACCGATGTGGATGGTCTTCCTGTTTGCTGTTATAAAGCAACAAATCAATTTTAGAACAAAATGATTAAAATTAACAGTATCTCTCATCAATTTAATAATTTAAAGATAAACTGTGGCACATTTAATCCAGGTACTGGACCTAGTCAGTGAAAATCACAAGTTCTACAATTTTCTAGACACTGACTTGGAAAGATGAAGGTTACAGGGCACCAGATGAGAAAAACATACTACATTTAAGGACACGTTAGAAGTGGCACCTTAATGTCTACAAACCCCAAAAGAACAAAACAAAAAAAAGCTCTCCTCACCCAGGTACAAAAGTAAACTTTGAAATCAAATTCATGTAAAATATTTATCAAATCATTACTGGTGAGAATGTAATGTAATTGGTTAGGTTAAGAAAACTGAATAAAGGCATACCGGCAGAAGTACTACAGAAGCACTTGGCACCAACTCCAGATCAAGCAATGTTTTTTTTAAGTCCTCCATTGTGAATTCTCTCCTTGGAAACATAGTAGCCAGTGAAAAATTTCCATACTTGTTGCCCACTTCCTAAAGAAAAAGAGATAAATAACACTAAAGTAAAATCTGGATTATTAAAAGAAGTCTATCATTTAGAAACACCTGAACTGTTACAGTGGATTTACTGTAAACAGAAATAACACATGCTTCTAAAAGAGAGTGATTATATGCATTTTTCAATTTTGTAATGCTTTCCGCAAAAACAAAAATCCTCATGAAAACTTAAGCTTACATGGAATCCTTTATTGTGATTAATTAATTTTTCACCAATAAAAACAAAATCAAAACGTTTAAAATGAACATATTACTGCAATAAAATTCCATCCCAACCAGTACATTCCTAACCAGAGGGGGGCTTGTTTGAGATTGGAATATATGTAATTTACACCACAAAACAAAAACAAAAAAAAAACAAATCCCCTGAACACTGAAGTTTCAATTACTGATAGGTAAGACCACAAAAGAGGCTACCAATGATAAATTGTGCTAAAAACAAAAAAGGGTTGTAATAACAATAGAATATGAGCTAGGTTATACAGTATAAGATTTTATAGGATTTTAAACTATCAGGCACCACCACACACAGGTTGATAGACTTAGAAGAACCATTATTAATTTTAGCAGTGGACATTTCTAAACAAACTGAATTAAAAAAAATGAAAGAACACAGTAGTCAGTTGAGTAGTCATTAATTATGGGAATTTCCATCTAGGAACAATTTTAGCAGATACAGTACCTAATAAGTCTCTCTTTTGATGGTATAATTAAAGGAAAGTGAAGAATTATCAGCAAGGAGAAAGACTGAAAACAAAAATTGGGGTGGATTTTAAAGTTTAGCATGCAGTAAAGAAATGGGAAACTGGAAATGAGAAGGCAGAGATGCTCGTAAACTCCCAAAATACATGAAGGAAAAGTACCAGGTATATCTAGCGAGCAGGAATGACAAAACAGTTCTGACACCAGGCCCATTTTGGATCACTTTCTAGAAGTAAATAATGTTCTATGAATGATCTGCAGTTGTGAAAACTGATAGTTTCTGTTTCTAGAAGACAAACACACATTCTTAAACATAGTGTCCCAGCAAACGTCATTTATAATAAGTCTTCAGTCCCCCCAAAAAAAAAAAAAAAAATTCAAAAGCCGGTTTATATGAGTATTTAGATAATAAAGAGTAAATAGCTGATACAGGGCATTTGCTAGAAGGGATAACTAGATAGGTAGAGCTACATAGGGTGTGAGGGAAGATCAGACTATAAGCACACATCTTTGGTCTTAAGAGCATACTTGTGCTGGAGATAAAAATAAAAAGAGATAGAGGACAAATTAAGTGCCTAAGCAGATTCTAAAAAGGGCACAGTCCCAAGTCATTACAAAGAGACCAGGGGGTGTACATGCATTGGTGTCCTCCAATTAGGACAGATAAATTATTAAACATAGGTGTCTGTGTCATCTTGGTATAGTCTTCTCTAAACAAAGCACCAGCACTGGAGGGCGCAAGTCATAACATACTCAAAACAAAGTCTACAAGACCTTATGGTAAGCCCACAGAACTGAATATTAGTTTATAAGAGCTACAATCCTTAACGATTAATTCCATTACAATATGTTTAAAAGTAAAATTTAAAAGTATTATCTTATTTGTGAAAAATATTTGACCTGGAAATCTGCATTAAACGAAAAAGGCTCCTATTCCAAGCTGCAAACATTCTTGTTTAATGACCACATAACGAAATATTTTTTATAACAAATTTATGTCAGGGTTTTTTCTCAGGCAAGTATACAGTCACGTTTAACACTAGAATCACCAAAGCCTATGAAAAAACTCATAATACCGGCCCACCTTAAATCCATTCGCACCACTCCATCAGCGTCTTTTGCGTTGTAAATGTGTCAATAAGCACAAGCAGCCTGCTATCCCATTCCCCCGACGACGCAGAAAGTTCTCTCAAGTCTGTTTACCTGCGTGTGAGTTGTACAGGGCAAATATCTCATTATTTGGAATACATGCATTTCATGCGTGTTCCGTGTCCACAACAATCTATGTAAACACATCGTTAAAACAAACGTTTTTCCTGTTTTAGCAATAACTGACAAAATGTAGACATGAAGTCATATATATGTCAGTATAATGTGTGAAGCCTCAAGTTCAAATATCAAATATACACTTTTTTACAAAAGGTACAAGTGTGCTCTTATTCAAAAATATAACTGCAGAAAAAGAACCTGCATTAGGGGGTGACATTGACACGCCTTTAATACGACCGTTTTGGTGGTGTAGTGATAAGAGATGCTGACTGGTAATCACCGGTTCGATCCTGGATGACTATGTTTTGAGAAGTGAGCTGCTCTTATTCTTACTATTATAAAATAAAAAAACACACATTTGATCTGAGTCTGTAACAGCCAGTGTAAATTTACGGTACCTGTAAAGGTTAGCTTTTTTTTTTTCTTTCCTCTCTCTTTTAATTCAGTTTTTTTCTCCCAGTCACGGTCACATTCCCCCCAATCTGACACAGCTGTTTTCACATAAAGATGTGCTATAACAGAAGTGAATTAAGATGATGATGATGAGGGTTCTACATCAGAGAAAGAGAACAGAAGCCCACTCCGCAAGAAAAGTCCACACACATAACAACATAGCTAAACCAGGCATAAAGGTGAAAGATGGCACTATTTGGATAAAACAACAGGTCAGCATGCTCACAAAGTGCATGAGTAACGCCACGAAAAGTGCATGCTGACACTTAGTACGCGAACAACTTTGAAACAAAATGTCCATCCAGCACTGCACAGAAATTGTACAGGTGCAAAAGAAAAAAAAAGTGAAATCAACTGGGTAAATGACGTGAAATGATGTGCTAGTGAGGAGCAAACATAATTCCAAGAAAGTAGATCAGTTTTCTTCCTACAATTCTGGAGTCATGCCTCAAACTTTAGAAACCTCAGCAGAGGTTAAGAAAAAAACAAAAACGTAGTGAATGCTCATCATTTGGATGAGGTTATAAAGTAATTTCAGAAAGATTTTGCTAGACAAACAATAGCCAAGTGGATAGCTTTTACAACAAATGCAAAAGAAGTGGCCGTTCTCCCAAAATTTCACCAGGGGGCCACAAGGAGAATAAGAGGTAAAAAGTTATCCTAAAATAAAATCCAGTAGTGATGTACAGATTACAGAATTGAGGAACTACTGAGAAATTCATAATAACCATGACAGGCTATCAATTAAATATTTAAGCTGGGTATAAAGTGAATGTTTCAACATGACAAAATTACTCTAAATATTCAAGTCAGTCCAGTAAAGAATGGCTAAAGATGGTGGTCAGATGGGATGTCAAACTTGATGACTGTAGGTACTGCATCTCATTGCCTTGAGCATACCAAATTGCACAACTAAGAATTTTAAGAGGATGACTAATTGCACAATGCCATATAAAACGTCCAGCAGTGTCAAATTTCCAAAGTATCAAAAACACCCTCCACATGCTGACAAACAATCAATGTGCTGTTGCCTGATGGCACCACCCATAAATATACATTTGATGCATAGCATGTTCAGCTGTTTTTTTTTTTTAATTCTTTTTCCAATTCTGTCATCATTTATGAGAAAAAAAGAGACATCTTCTGTTTACAAGGTCCAAAACACCTACATAAACACCACCCCACCCCTCTCCTCCAAACACATTCCAATTACCATCTTAATATGAATGTAGTACAGGAATATTTACTTTTTTACCACACATGGCTTCTCTATGTTGGTTTACTGGTTGTCAAATCAACAACAAAGTAAAATCTATTACATGATTTTCTTCACTAGAGATAAAATATTTCTAATTACACTGTGTGCACAATTATTAGGCAAGTGAGTATTTTGACCATATCATCATTTTTAATGCGTATATTCCAACTCCAAGCTGTATTAACTTGAATGCTTATTGGATTTAAGCACGTCAGGTGATGTGTATTTGTGTAATGAGGGAGGGTGTGGCCTAAGGAGATCAACACCCTATATCAAGGTGTGCAGAATTATTAGGCAGCTAGTTTTCCTCGGGCAAAATGGGCCAAAAAAGAGATTTAACTGACTCTGAAAAGTCAAAAATTGTAAAAAGTCTTTCAGAGGGATGCAGCACTTTTGGAATTGCTAAGATATTGGTGTGTGATCACAGAACCATCAAACATTTTGTTGCAAATAGTCAACAGGGTCGCAAGAAACGTGTTGAGAACAAAAGACGCAAATTAGCTGCCAAAGATTTGAGAAGAATCAAACGTGAAGCTACCAGGAACCCATTATCCTCCAGTACTTTCATATTCCAGAGCTGCAACCTACCTGGAGTGCCCAGAAGTACAAGGTGTTCAGTGCTCAAAGACATGGCCAAGGTAAGGAGGGCTGAAACCCAACCACCACTGAACAAGAAACATAAGTTGAAACGTCAAAACTGGGCCAAGAAATATCTGAAGACAGATTTTTTCAAAGGTTTTATGGACCAATGAGATGAGAGTGACTCTTGATGGACCAGATGGATGGACCTGTGGATCAGTAATGGGCACAGAGCTCCACTCCAACGTGGAGGTGGGGTACTGGTATGAGCTGGTATTTTTAAAGATGAGCTAGTTGGACCTTTTTGCATTGAAGATGAACTCAAAATCAACTCCCAAACCTACTGCCAGTTTTTCGAAGACACTTTCTTCAAACAGTGATACAGGAAAAAGACCATGATTTTTATGCAGGCCAATGCTCCATCACTTGCATTGAAGTTCTCCACTGCGTGGCCAGCCAGTAAAGGCCTTAAAGATGAAGGAATAATGACATGGCCCCCCTTCCTCATCTGACCTAAACCCTATCGAGAACTTGTGGGCACTTCTTAAACGCTAGATTTATGGGGGAGAAAAACAATACACCTCTCTGAAGAGTGTCTGGGAGGCTGTAGTCACTGCTCCACAAAAAGCTGATCGTCAACAGATCAAGAAACTGACAGACTCCATGAATGGAAAGGCTTATGACTGTTATTGGAAAGAAGGGTGGCTATATTGGTCACTGATTGATTGATTTATTTTTTTTGAAATGTCAGAGATGTTTATTTGTAAATTTTGAGGTGTTTGTTTATTATTCTCACTATAACAGATGAAAATAAACAAGTGAGATGGGAAAATTTTCATTTTTCCTTTAGTTGCATAATAAATCTGCACACTAATAGTTGCCTAATAATTGTGCGCACATATGTATTCCATTTACGTATTTATGTATTTATTAACATTTTGGATTGACTGATAGCACTGTGTTTGTTCCATATTAAAATTAATCCTCAAAAATACAACTTGCCTAATAATTCTGCACTCCCTGTATAAGAACTTACAAGGAGAACTATGACCTGAAATACTATAGAATTAAAAGAGGGCATACTTTTTAGTATCACTGAAATTAATTCTGCATCAGGTTCATTAAAGGTCAGTGTGTAGGAAAAAACAAATCTGCTTGCCATAGTACTACTCCCTTCTTTATTTCAAAACATTCCAATATACATTAATAAATCATTCTTTAAGCAATTAGATTCAACAATAACCTTATTTATTTGGAATTCAAAACATCCACGGATCCAAAGAGCGACCCTACAAAGACAAGGCAGAAGGCGGCATGGCACTACCTAACTTCCAGTTTTATTACTGGGCAGCAAATATACAGGCGATAAGAACCTGGACACAAATACAAGAACATACACAAGCTTGGTCCGCAATAGAAGTAAAATCCTGCAGTACTTCTTTGTATTCCTTGTTCTGTGCTCCAATAAACACACGTTATCGGCAATATACTAATAACCCAATTGTGCTCCACTCACTTAGAATCTGGAACCAATATAGAAAGCATTTTAAGACGGAGAAGCTTCTATCTGTGGCACCTCTGCAAGACAACCACCTCTATTAACCTTCCCAAACATATGCAGTTTTTAATATCTGGAAAACATTTGGAATTAACTTGCTTAGAGATCTTTATATAGACAACGTCTTTGCATCCTATGAGCAATAAACTGTAAGAACCCAAACTCTCATTTAAGTCAGTGGGAAACGTATGTGTTATACTATTTGAAATTAAAAAAAATCAAATACTCAGAGGATCCGTACAGACTTTTTTCAAAACATGGCAGGATCTAATCAGTAGGCTAATATTTTAAAGTAAGCTCATAAAGCACAGAGAATTTATTAATTTAGGTATGTTTACAAGCCTTAAAATTTCAGACCGTTTGGCTTGCTCTCTCTCTCAGGGGTGGGGATCGATCTGTCCTTAACTAAATATTTCTTTTTGTAAAACTTTATTGATTGGTATGGATTGCAATAAAATTAATATTAAAAAAAAAAAAAAGAGAGTAATGGATACTTAATGCAAAAGTGCCCTTGTACCTCTGATTGAAAAATAAGAACCACCAAATACTAGTAAACCAATACACTGTAACACATTTTTAAAAATAGTAGTAAATACCTGTGCAACAAACTGTCTTGCTTCTTCCAATCTGCTTTCTGAAGGAAACTGATTTGTGACGAAAGATCCATCTGGGAGTCTGAACTGTATTCTGGCTATCGTACTGGAATGTATAAAAACAAACACGTCTTGAAAAGGACTTTTTCAGAACTTTTATCTTTAGAATAGCTTACAGTATGAATTGATACTCCTCCAGGGTCCAACTTACTGTGTGTGATTCTACAAGTCCACCAATGCATTAAAAATGTAGGCGTACAAAAGCTGACATTATCGATTTGTATTGTTTGCAGGATTATTATTACTACTGAGCCATGAATCAAAATATTACTTTTATGATATTTGAGTAAAAACTGCCATTTTACATAATATGTTAACATTTGAATGGTGGAAACAATTTATTCACAAAACATATTTCATATGTGCAAGATGATTTACAAGACTGTCTCAACCTGTTCGCCATCATGTTCAATACATGTACCATATGTGGCACATAAATTGTCCACAAAAATTGTATGCAAGTATATATTATCATTAGTGTTAACATAATTTTGACTCACTCTGTATATAACTGATTAATATTGCTTTAAATTTTGTATTTAATTTAGATCTCTTTACAGAGATTTGCTTTCACTTTGATCCATAGATGATTTTTTTTAATGTCAATGTAAAAAAAAAGGGGAAATTACAACCACTGTGATACAAAGTTTTATAAACAATAAAATGCGAAAAATTCCAAAGGGGTAAACACTTTTTATAGGCACTATACGTGGAACATGTATGAATTAAAGGCAAACTGTTTCCACAGTCATAAAGCGAGAACTGTATTTATTGTTTAAAAGAAACAAAATGTATATTTTTTAAATAAATAAAACAGAAGAGCAAGCCACAAATGAACAAATTTTACTTGTGATTTTAAGTGTACCTTCTCTCCTTAGCTGCAGCCTCTCTTCTGGCATCCAATTCAGCTTGCCTTGTTTCAAGAGCTGCAGCTTTAGCAGCTTCTACTTCTTCTTTTGTTTTTGCATACCGTGCTGCTCTTTCTGCACGATCCTAAGTATTGTAAAAATAATCCATCATCTTATAAAGACAAAGATAGATTTGGTTATACAGACAAGCATACCGATGATGTGGGTCTATGGGGGCATTCAGAAACATGTCAAGATAAAAAGAATGCTAAATTAACAATTTAAATTATGTGCTTATATTAAAACTTCACAATTCATGGTGGCTAGAGACACAGCATTGCCCATCACAAAAAAACACACAATGTGATATTACCAAAGCAATTTGTTGTTTCACTCGCTCTCGTGCTGCTTTCTCCTCTGCTTTCTCCCGGTTTCTTTCTTCCAGTATTCGTTTTGTTTTTTCACCTTCTTGTTTTTTCTTAAACTCCAGCATTTCTTTTCCAAGCTTTCTCCGTTCTATTTCTTTCTTTATTTCATTCTGTCAAAACATTAGAAAATAATTTCTTTGTAATATACACATTTAACAGAATCTCAACACATCAACTGTATGCTAAAATTTACTGTCAAAAATATAAATTGCATACTTCCTCTTCATCTTTCTTCTTAAGCTCCCTTCGTGCTTCAAGTTTCTTGGTTAGCCTGCATAAACAAATTGAAAAACTTTAGCTGCAATTATTAATAAAAAAATAGAAAAATATATACATAAGAGCATAGATTTTTTCTGAACTTGTTACCTTACAACATTGTTGGGGAGCCAACAATGCAACTGCCAAAAAACAAGAAATTTATATAAGAAAAGTAAGAAAATGTCCACTGATCTGTTTCAAATCCATGTAGCAAAATTAGCATCAATATAGAGATAAGCTTATTACACAGTTTTACTTTTCATTTTAAACAGGAAAATTAACAAAAGTAACTGAAATATTAAGCAACTGCTAGGACTGGGTGATATGCTCATTCACAGTAAAATTAAAAATTGAGATAATTTTGGGAGATATTCATACAATGTATTTGTAGATGATTTTCAGACTGCAACAAATAAACACATTAATAATTAATTGTGCCCACAGGAGTGCCTTTCATCCATCTAAATGTTTGCTAATGCTCTGTTACTCAAAATAATTTAACAGCAGGTATTTAGCTTTCTTAAACCAATACAACTTATTTTCTTATTTATGCTGTCACTAAGCAAACACATCAAAAGACAGGTCTTTTACCTGTCCTCTCCAAGGATGTCACTTTTGTATCTGATGCCAATGCCAGTGATAATTTCCGATACTCAATACCACAGGAAAAACACAAAATTCCGTTCAACAGCTTGTTAAAGTGAACAATATTATGCATTCCACTGTAACACATTATAAAATACATAAATACTAACAGTAACAGCAGCTTTAAAATACTTCTATATGCCCATCAAGAAGTTGCCAAACTCAAATCACTTAAGTAAACTTTTATTGACATTCATAAATGTCTAAATATAATGCAAGGCTTGAATTTTAATGTGCATCTTATCATGTGCACGTTCTAAATTTATTCTCTGACATTTTCTGTCCAGTAACTGAAAACTACTGTTTCAAAGCCATACTAAATATAAAAATTCAAACATTATTATGTGTGTTCTGGTGAATCTCTGAATTACAAGATATTCCAAATATTTCTATTAAAACCAGCTCCTTGAAGCAGTTTTCTCTGGTTTGTCAGGGAACCAATCATTTAGGTTTTTAATATTTGCTATCATAAGATTTATATTAGAAAAACTACCTGGTTAAAAACATTAAACAGTAATGTTTAACACATTAGTCAAATGAATTAAAATTTAAAAAATGTCAAAAACTCATGGTGCTTTAATTTTCCAAATCTGTCCCAATTTAAAAAAAAAAAAAAATCTGTCCCAATTTTAAACCTCCTGTGTGAAATCAAACTTGTCAGTTTTACATTAATCCTTTATTTCAGAACTCATCCTTTGTTTTACGGTTTTCAAGGTTTCTAGCATTACAATGTACCATTCACATATATGGCATGTGCTTTCGCTTACTGGTTATATAGCTGAACAGTAGTTTGCCTGCAAATGACAAATTCAGTGCTTGCAGATTTCTATTATGCAATGAAGTATTTTTCTGCAAAGTATGCCGTTTTAAATGCTCTATTAACAGCATGTTTCAGGAGGGACACAATACACACTGTATTAATGCGGGGCATATGCATTGTTCTTCAAAGCATTGAGCTGCTCATGTCTTTTCTGGTATAAACAAGCTAATCAGCCACTTCATTTGAATCTTGCATCAATGTTTCTTGCTAGGACTGTTCTTAGAGCTACCAGTCCTTCCATATCCTACTATCCTGCATTCGTAACTGTGGCTATGTGCAAGTCGCACTCGACTGTAACCCTGAATAGAGTACAACAGTTAGGAAAATGGATAGATGCTTGGACTGACTGACATATATAGACGTGCTGATTACAATCAAAGAATGAATGTGAAGCCTCTGTTACTTATTCAGGACTGTTCAGGACATTATTTAAAAGCAATTAATCTCACTATCTTATCTTCTTTTATAAATGCATAACAATACAAGTTAAATGATTAATAAAAATACATTTTATTTATATAATGCTTTTCCCATGCTCAAGGTGCTTATGTAAAATGCAAGGTATATGTAACACTGCACAGAATACTAAACTGACAAATAAAGGAAATACAAAGCATTAAACAGAATAAAAGACAATAAACCAGAGTAAAATACTAAATTCAACAATAAAAAAAGCCCGAACAAATAATAGCATTTGTGACAGAACACACACACACAAGTTATCCTGCGCAATCTGGACAGAGAGGTAAACCGAAAGAAGGGGCAGAATATTAGGTTAAGTTACAAAAACAGATGAGTTTTAAGTTGTTCTTTTAAGGAAAGAATTGAGTCAGCTGATCTAATTAATTTCGTGAGGTCATTCCAAAGAGTGGGTGCTATACAGCTTAAGGCCCTGTCACCTACAGAGTGCAGGTTAGTGTGTGCCAGAATCAGAGGACCTTAGTGGGCAAACAGGACAGCAATGGAGAAAGTCACTGATGTAGTCTGGTGCAAGGTCATTTAAAGCTTTGTATGTTAATAACAACATTTTAAATTCAATTCTGTAAGACACAGGAAGCCCTTGGAGGCAAAGCAGGATGGGGGTTATATGCTTGTTGCTGGTTTGTGTTAAGACTCTTGCAGCAGAGCTTTGAAACAGATGGAGCTGTGATAGAAGATTAGAAGGGATACCTGCCAGTAGAAAGTTGCAATAATCAATGTGGGATGTGATAACAGCATAGACAAATTTATCAGCATTTGAAAAGGAGAAGAATGAGCAAACACAGGATATGTTACGGAAGTGAAAGTAAGAAAGCTTCATAATGTGGTTTATGTGGGTGGACTAAGAAAGGGAGGAATGAAAGAAAACACCAAGATTCCTTGCATTAGAAGAAGGTCTGATGAGATCACAAAATAATAGCAGCTCACTACACAAAACACAGAGCGCCCAGTCTCTAACCCAGTACCTTTGAGTTACAAGGCGGTAGTTGTTACCTCTGCACCATTGAAGAGTACATATCAAGCTCCTGTCAATTGACATTTGAGCCTAGGATTTTAATTGATTGACAGCAAAATGTAAACCGAATGCTTTTTTTTCCCCTTTTGGTTATATTCTTGAATAAAAGCGCACACTTATTTGATATTTGGACTAAAATTTTCACACATTATACCCTTCACATCATTATTAGGATAACATGGAAAAAGTTTCTGCTTTAGGTATTTGTTCAGCATTTCCTTTCATCCTACACTTACCTAGATATTTGTAGACACGGAAGGCATATGAAATGCATGTATTCCAAATAATGATATACTTGTATTATTTACCCTATACACCTCACATGCATATAAGGAATCTTCAGCTGGGAGAACTTTTTGCCCAAATTGAGCTCCGTCTCGGATGGGGTGGGGTGGGGGATGGCTGGTGAGATAGCAGGCTACTTGTGCTGATTGACACATTTACAAAACAAAAAAGCCAATGGAGAGATGCAAAGGGATTTAAGGTGGGCTGGGATTACGAGTTTTTTCATAGGCTTCAGGGACTCTACTGTTAACTACAGAGAATAGAACCGTCAGGTTATCATGGCCACTTTCTATTATTCTGCCTTAATGCATGTTCCCAGCTGAAGTTAATGCATCCCCCTGTAAGCCCTCTGGTGGTCAGAGAAAGCCTGGATATGCATAGAGGGGCCAGTCTTATGCAACATTCTCTCAAGTTATCGGCCAGTTTTCATAGACCACAGTTCTAAATTGAACTATGGAGATGAATGCTTAAAATAAATGTCATGTTTTAAAGGAGCTGTTTTATCTAGTGGTGAATCACAGGCTGAGTTATAATAGTCAACAAGGCTATCTAGCATTGATGGAATAGGGGAAGACAGAAAAAGATCAGAAATGGATCCAGCAAGGATAGAGGGACAGATATTTTTAGGGTTTCTGAAAGAAATTTGACATTTACAGGTAAGAGGAGGGAGAGGTAATGAGGCAGTGAAAAGTGTCATAAGGCAAGATACTAGAAAACAGAACCCTGTGGATCAAAGGTTACCATGGTGGGAGACAGGCAATGAGACAAAGGCCATAGTCAGACTTCTATTTAAAATGGTTGAATACTACAAACCTCCACCTCCTTCTTAAAATCACATGGGTGCAATGTTTATAACCATTCTTGGCTTGAAAATGGAAGTGTCTGATACATTTAACGGATTTTATTTCTATGTTTGGTGTTCTGAAGGCAATTTGGTTTTTTTTTTTTTTTTAATTTTTATTGCACTCCATACAAAGCAATCAAGCCTTTACAAAAAGAAAAATAGAGTTAAGAACAGATCGATCCCCACCCTTGAGAGAGAGAGCAAGCCAAACAGCATAAAAATTTTACAGCTTTTAAACATACCTAAATTAATAAATTCTCTATGCTTCATGAACTTATTTTAAAATATTACTGATTAGATCCTGCCATGTTTTGAAAAACGTCTGTACGGATCCTCTAACTGAGTATTTGATTTTTTCCAATTTCAAATAATATAACACATCAGTTTCCCACTGACTTAAAAGAGGAGAGTTTGGATTCTTCCAGTTTATCAGAATAAGTCTGCGTGCCAAAAGTGTAGTAAATGCAATCACAATTAGTTTGTCTTTCTCCACTTTAAGCCCCTCTGGAAGAACCCCAAACACAGCTGTTAATGGGTTAGGAGGGATTGTGAATCCAAGGCTATCTGAAAGGTAATTAAAAATTTTTGTCCAGAATAATGTTAATTTGGTGCAGGCCCAGAACATGTGACCTAGTGAGGCTGGAACTAGTTTGCAGCGTTCACAGGTTGGATCATGCCCTGGATACATTTTGGAGAGTTTTAGTCGAGACAGATGTGCTCGATAAATAATTTTAAGTTGTATAATTGTATGCTTTGCGCATATGGAACTCGAGTGAATTCTCTGCATTGCTACTTTCCACTCCTCTTCTGATATATTAATTGAGAGATCTTTTTCCCAATTTGTTTTTTAATCTCTAAGATAAAAAAATTATTTTAAAAACACAATTTCCAATGGCAATTCAATGTACAGTATACTATGACTGAGGGGGACAAAAAATAAAGATTAATTATTTCCATGCACTGAAGTACTTTAATAAATAAACTCCACAGAAAAAAAAACCTAGAAATGAGCCATAGAAGAAACAATTCCACAGCGTATCATAACCAATCCATGCCCTTCATTCATTGGTCAAAAGTCTGTTTTTAATTCAAAATCCACCATATTAAGAGGTTTTCCATGTGTGGACTACTTTAATTTTCCAGAGATTACATTATTTTAGCAAAAAATATATATGTGTTTTGCATGTTATGCAGATGACTTGAAGTACAGTAATCCCTCGCTATATCGCGCTTCGACTTTCGCGGTTTCACTCTATCGCGGATTTTAAATGTAAGCACATCTAAATATATATCACAGATTTTTCGCTGGTTCGCGGATTTCTGCAGACAGTGGGTCTTTTAATTTATGCTACACGCTTCCTCAGTTTGTTTGCCCTGTTGATTTCATACAAGGGACGCTATTGTCGGATGGCTTAGAAGCTACCCAATCAGAGCATGTATTACATATTAACTAAAACTCCTCAATGCTATAAGATATGCATCCCGCGCAGCTTGATTGTTTGCTTGTCTCTGCCTCTCTCTCACCCTCTCTGACATTCTCTGCCTGACGGAGGGCTGTTTGCTTAAAAGATACTGACGCTCCTCTAAAAAATGCCGCTTTATTGCGGTGCTTGGCATATTCAAAAGCACATGTATTGATTTTTTGATTGTTTGTTTTAATCTCGCTCTCTCTCTCTCTCTCCGACGTTCTCTGCGCCTGACGGAGGAGATGTGAGCAGAAGGGCTGTTTGCACAGAGGCTGTTTGCTTAGAAGATACCGACGCTCCTCTAAAAAATGCCGGCAAACTTAAAAGCACACGTATTGATTTTTTGATTGTTTGCTTTTCTTTGCGAGCGCTCTCTCTCTCACCCTCTGAAATTCTCTGCTCCTGAAGAGAAGAAGATCTATTTGCATTCTTTTAATTGTGAGAAAGAACTGTGATCTCTGTCTTGTCATGGAGGACAGTTTAAACTTTTGACTAAAGGGTGTTATTTCATGTCTAGAGGGCTCTAATAATGTTAACTATGTGGGAGAGTTTATAAGGGCTTAAAATATATAAAAATAACTACACAAACATATGGTTTCTACTTGGATTTTTAGTCTATCGGGGGTTCTGGAGCATAACCCCGATCGAGGAGGGATTACTGTATAAGCAACACGAGTAACATGAACATTTTTAGGGACATTTCTGATACCATTTATTGTTGTCCAGCGTTCATCACTATTAGGTCCGTTTCTATCAGAACCTTTATATTTTGTTTCCATGAAAACATGAGATTAAATAAAAATGTTCCCGGCCACCATTACATACATTACATGGAGTAAGTAACATGAAGAAACAGATAAAATATAGATCACTTTTGCTTGGAGAACTCGTTTAACATTAATATATAAAAATCAATAAAAATTATAGTTTACACATATATTATTAATCAAAATAGCATGATTTAAATGTTCCTAAAAAATTAACACTGAGAAAGAATTACAAACCTTTCCACTTTGACACTGAGGTCATCTTCCAACTGTGATGCTTCATCTGATGAGATGCTAACTTCTGCCGGACTAACTTGACCAGAACATATTCCATTATCTGCAGACATTCAAAATGAAAAACAAATAAACGATTAACAAAGCAGCAAGGAAATTAGTTGTAAATTTGCACTCTCTTGAGTAGTCATTACCAAAATGTTTAGCCTTTAATTAGTGTTTAATCATCAAAATACATGTTGCTCTAGCCAAGCTATTAAAAAGTAGATACAATAAAAGAACTGCCGCAACTAATCAACACTATATAACAGATTAATCAACTAAAAGTACAGTAATCCCTCCTCGATCGTGGGGGTTGCGTTCCAGAACCCCCCGCGATAGATGAAAATCCACGAAGTAGAAACTATATGTTTGTATGGTTATTTTTATATATTTTAAGCCCTTATAAACTCTCCCACACTGTTAACATTATTAGAGCCCTCTAGACATGAAATAACACCCTTTAGTCAAAAGTTTAAACTGTGCTCCATGACAAGACAGAGATGATAGTTCTTTCTCACAATTAAAAGAATGCAAACATATTTTCCTCTTCAAATAATGCGTGTCAGGAGCAGAGAATGTCAGAGAGAGAGAGAGAGCACGAGAGAAAAGCAAACAATCAAAAATCAATACGTGCTTTTGGGCTTTTATGTATGCCGAAGTGCCGCGATAAAGCAGCATTTTTTAGAAGAGCGTCCGTATCCTCTAGGCAAACAGCCTCTGTGCAAACAGCCCCTCTGCTCACACCCCCTCCGTCAGGCGCAGAGAGAGTGAGAGAGACAGAGAAAAGCAAACAATCAAGCACCGCACGGAAAGCATATCGTATATCATTGAGGAGTTTTATTTAATACGTAATACATGCTCTGATTGGGTAGCTTCTAAGCCATCCAACAATAGCGTCCCTTGTATGAAATCAACTGGGCAAACAAACTGAGGAAGCATGTACCATAAATTAAGACCCAATGTCCGCAGAAGTCCGCGAACCAGCGAAAAATCCATGATATATATTTAGATATGCTTACATTTAAAATCCGCGATGGAGTGAAGCCGCGAAAGTCGGCCGATATAGCGAGGATCACTGTATATTTTTTTAATCGACTGTCCCTGCTCCTCCCCCAAAAAACTCCTAAGTGAATTAAATTGGGCAGTTAATTAACAAACCTACAAGTTGACATGTCCCTGCATTATTATTTCAAAACATGTTTATTTCAAAACATGTAACAGTGAATCAAACAGATACAATTCATTCATCTTATTGGTACAGTCCATCCGGAAAGTATTCACAGTGCATCACTTTTTCCACATTGTTATATTACAGCCTTATTCCAAAATGGAACACCCCATAATGACAGCGTGAAAAAAGTTTACTTGAGATTTTTGCAAATTTATTAAAAATAAAAAAAATTGAGAAAGCACGTGTACATAATAAGTATTCACAGCCTTTGCCATGAAGCTCAAAATTGAGCTCAGGTGCATCCTGTTTCCCCTGATCATCCTTGAGATGTTTCTGCAGCTTAATTGGAGTCCACCTGTGGTAAATTCAGTTGATTGGACATGATTTGGAAAGGCACACACCTGTCTATATCAGGTCCCACAGTTGACAGTTCATGTCAGAGCACAAACCAAGCATGAAGTCAAAGGAATTGTCTGTAGACCTCTGAGACAGGATTGTCTCGAGGCACAAATCTGGGGAAGGTTACAGAAAAATATCTGCTGCTTTGAAGGTCCCAATGAGCACAGTGGCCTCCATCATCCGTAAGTGGAAGATGTTCGAAACCACCAGGACTCTTCCTAGAGCTAGCCGGCCATTTAAAATGAGCGATCAGGGGAGAAGGACCTTAGTCAGGGAGGTGACTAAGAACCCGATGGTCACTCTGTCACAGCTCCAGATGTCCTCTGTGAAAAGAGAAGAACCTTCCAGAAGGACCACCATCTCTGCAGCAATCCACCAATCAGGCCTGTATGGTAGAGTGGCCAAATGGAAGCCACTCTTTAGTTAAAGGCCTGGAGTTTGCCAAAAGGCACGTGAAGGACTCTCAGACCATGAGAAACAAAATTCATGAAACAAAACTTGAACTCTTTGGTGTGAATGCCAGGCGTCACATTTGGAGGAAACCAGGCACCGCTCATCACCAGGCCAATACCATCCCTACAGTGAAGCATGGTGGTGGCAGCATCATGCTGTGGGGATGTTTTTCAGTGGCAGGAACTGGGAGACTAGTCAGGATAAAGGGAAAGATGACTGCAGCAATGTACAGAGACATCCTGGATGAAAACCTGCTTCAGAGCACTCTTGACCTCAGACTGGGACGACGGTTAATCTTTCAGCAGGACAACGACCCTAAGCACACAGCCAAGATATCAAAGAGTGGCTTCAGGACAACTCTGTGAATGTCCCTGAGTGGCCCATCCAGAGCCCAAACTTGAATCTGATTGAAAATCTCTGATCTTAAAATGGCTGTGCACCGTCGCGTCCCATCCAACCTGATGGAGCTTGAGAGGTGTTGTAAAGAGGAATGAGCGAAACTGGCCAAGGATAGGAGTGCCAAGCTTGTGGCATCATATTCAAAAAGACTTGAGGCTGTAATTGCTGCTAAAGGTGCATCGACAAAGTATTAAGCAAAGGCTGTGAATACCTATGTACATGTGATTTCCCAGTTTTTTATTTTTAATAAAATTTGCAAAAACCTCAAGTTAACTTTTTTCACATTGTCATTATGGGGTGTTGTGTGTAGAATTCTGGAGAAAAAAATTAATCTAATCAATTTTTGGAATAAGGCTGTAAAATAACAAAATGTGGAAAAAGTGATGCACTGTGAATACTTTCCAGATGCACTGTACATCAATGACCATAAACCTGTGGTATAAAATGAAATTGGTACTTCTGATATGAACTCCCTTTTACTTCAAGTCTTAGATTTTACTCACTGCAATGACAATCAGACTTTTAATACTAGAATTACCAGAGCCTACGAAAAAACTTAAAAATCTGTCCCACCTTAAATCGCTTCTCACCTCTCCGTCAGCGTCCTTTGTCCTGTAAATGTGTGGATAAGCACCAAACAGCAAGCACCCTGCTATAACACCCCCCCAGCCCGCAAAGTTTTCTCAGCTCAAGTCACTTTACCCGCGTGCCAGTTGCTTAGAGTTGTATAGAATGAGAAGTCAAGCAAAATGACACCTTTTATAAATACTATATCGTTATTTGGAAAACTTGCATTTCATGTGTGTTCTGTGTCTACAACGATCTATGCACAGTAAACACAACATTAAAACAGAAACATTTTTCATGTTTTAGTAATAATTGACAAAATGTAGACATGAAGTGTATAATGTGTGAAGTCTGAAGTCCAAATATCAAAAAAAAAAAAACACTTTCACAAAAGGTACAAATATAACAGAACAAGTGCGCTTTTATTCAAAAATAGAACTGCAGAAAAAAAAAAAAGCCGCATTAGTGTGTGACATTGACATGCATTTACTATGACTGCCTCCGTGGTACAACGGTATCAGCTGCTGACTGGGAATCAAAAGGTTACAAATTCGATCCCGCACGACTGTTTGGAGAAGTGAACTGCTCTTATTCTTACTATTTTGGAATAAAAACATACATTTGATTTCAGTCTGTAACCCGGTGTAATTTATGATACTTGTAAAGGTTAGCTTTGTTTTTTTGTTGTTTTTTTTTAATTCCGTTTCATTCTCTGCTGTTTTCACATAAAGACGTGTTATAGCTCTGCAGTCAACTTGTGACTGCATTTGCGTACCAATGCTTGTGAACTGAAGTGTCTGCATGCAATTTTCGTGGCATTACACGTGTATTTTTTGAGCATGCCCGTGCCGGTAAATAACATTAGATCTGGCTTTTATATAAGTAACATATATATGTTAATGTTTTGGGCACATGCACCGTCCTTTGTTACCTATTTACCTTTATTTATTTACTTACTTCCTACAGCGTGAAGTCACGAGTGCAGAGCTTCCCATGTACATATACAAAGTACAGCGATGGCAAAAGTGCATTCTTGATCCGATGTAGAATCATCGTCATGATTTCAGTTTACCTCTGTTATAATAGCGCGTTAATGCGAAAACAGCAGTGTCAAATGCTTTGGGGGACTTGGTTTGGGGAGCTGGGATCGTGAAAGCAGCCGAGAGGAGAAAAAAAAAAACAAAAAAAAACCTAACCTTTACAAGTATCATAAATTACACCGGCTGTTACAGACTGGAATCAAATGTATGTTTTTATGCTAAAATAGTAAGAAGAGCAGCAGTTCACTTCTCAAAACAGAGTTGTGCGGGATCGAACTCGTGACCTCTTGATTCCCAGTCAGCAGCTGATACCGTTGCTCCACGGAGGCAGTCATAGTAAATGCGTGTCAATGTTGCATGCTAACGCGGCTTTTTTTCTTACCGTTACGCCACGGAAGCTGTTGTCTTTTCCTTGAACCTTTTGTGAAAGTGTTTATTTGATCTTTGGACTCACTCATCACTAATTCTCCAACTTCCCATGTAGGTAGAAGGCTAAAATTTGGCAGGCTTATTCCTTACAGCTTACTTGCAAAAGTTAAGAAGGTTTCATTTCGAAATTCTACACGTAACGTTTATGTCGGTCGACAACGTCCGCCATGTTGAACTTTCTTATTTATGGCCGCATCTTCACAAAATTTGGTAGGCAGCTTCCCTGCGCTAACCGAAACCGATGTACATACTTATTTCGATGGTATGACGCCACTGTCAGCCGTCATATTGAACTTTCCAACATCACTAATTTTCCAACTTCCCGTGTAAGTAGAAGGCTGAAATTTGGTACTTATTTCGGTGGTATGATGCCACTGTCGGCCGCCATATTGAACTTTCCAATGGTCTTTGTTACTTATGGGCCCATCTTCAACAAATTTGGTACATGGGTTCCCAACGCTAACTGAATCCTACTTATGTACATATATACATCCATAGCCTGCAGCTCGGTCACCGCGTGAGGCGCCGTTGGGTCCCCCATCCCAACACCTCCCACGTTGTTGGCTGCCTGCCTATATAAGGCCGTCCGTCGCTCCAGTCTCTACATTCCCTTCCTTGCTTCGCCACGAGATTCACGTCTCCCAGCCTTTTTATTTAATCCACGGCTTCTCCGCTGTTTTATTGTTCATTTATTACGATTATAGTTATTGTATAGGTATTTTAGACTTACTTTACATTGTTCTGGTACCCATTTCCTTTTTCATTCCAACCGTACCCCCATTAACATGTCTATCGAGGTGATCACCATCGATCAAAGAACTGTCACTTACTGAGTGGTTTCCATGCCCGGAGATGGCACCTACCTCTTCCATTCTCTTTGTTACATATTGCATGGCCATATCAGGCTCACTCTTGATATCCGGAGGAACATTGTGTCTTATGTATTGAATGACTGGGACAGGTTCAAGGTGTGGACTGATGACGGTACAGGAGATAATGCATCTGCATGTGAGTTGATGGCTGCCGGTGAATTGTTCGGTTGTCGCTTTCAAGTATACCGAAATGGCCAAATATTTTACACCTTTCGACAAACGCCAATGCCTCTTAAACATCTTAGATATACAGGTGACGCTTTCAGTAGTGGACACTTTGATGTTTATGAATGTTTAAACTCTCAAAAGCTGGATGTGAAGTTATTGATGAAACCGGTTGTATGCTTACAACGCTTGACAGATGCCAAATGTCTCTTCAACACAAGTCCTACAAATACTGTCGTAATCGAAACAATCCACGAAACTCAAACCGATTATGACAGCAGCAATCCCAGCTGTGAGATTTGAAACAAGATTACTGTTTACATGGCCAACTGTACGTTGCATGCTGAAGAGTAAGCTCAGCGCACAGCTTGGTCATATTACAACCAGAGGACCGAACTCACAATGTGGTATACAAAGAGATCCTTAACAAATAATTATTGTTATATTTTCCCTCAGTTTAAAAAGGTTTAATTTTCTTCTTAATAAAAATTTTAAGGCAATACTTCGCCGCTGCTAAGCGAGGGTATTTTGCTAGTACATTATATAGTTTCTGCCTACATTATGTCATTTACTACTAAAATATGAAAAATGTTTGTTTTAAAAATGTGTTTTCACAGATTATTGTAACAGAACACACATGAAATGCGTGTTCCAAATAACAATCTATTATTTCCACTCTAAAACTCCACTTCACTCCCAGATAATCAAGGCATGAGCTGGGAGAAGTTCGTGCAAGTTCTAAGTCAATGGGGTGATGGAACACCCAGCTGCTTTCAGATTGTCTTTATCGGCACATTAGAGGACAAAAGACGCTGGCGGAGATGTGTGAACGGATTTAAGGTGGGCCGGATCTACGAGTTTTTTCGTAGGCTCTGGTAATTCTAGTGTTAATAACTTACAAAATATTCTCAGACATATTACGCCAGGATTAGTTTCTGAATATATTAAACATATATGAAATCACCAAGTGCAATTTGTTACCAAACCTGATACTAAACTATAATCTGCAAAACACTTGAGGATTTTAGTTTCTGACTGTGTGTTTTTTCTTCTCTAATGTCCCCTCTGCTGCTGTTTGTACAGAACCAAGAGGATCATGTGATTTTTGATATTAATGCTGACCCAATTTGCTCACGATAAAGGTATATGAACAATTTCATTTTCTGTTCATAAATAATGCATTCATTTGTGATTTATACTCTCTTTTATCACATCTTTATAAAATATGGTCAAATAACATGAATGCCATCTTTAAAAATAATGCAGTAAACAAATATGTGTATACTTAAGCCATAAGATTATGATACCTCTTGAAGAATCTGATGCAGCTATTTTTGATGATTCTGAATTGTCATATGTGTTTTCCAACTGCAAACTTCGGTTTTCAACGGTTTCCTCTTGTGACACAGAAGAGGCAGCTTCTTGTGAATGAAGTGATGCTGTTGAAGATTCATTGCCTTCATGCTGCTGTACTTTCTCTGTGTGCATCTTTGAAAACATAGGACATATTTAAACTACTTAACACTCTACAAAAATTAAGAATACAGTCAGTAAGTATGAAAATTGTTCAAATAAAATGGTTTGGGGATATCTACTTTCAGCACTTCCAGAAAACATCTACAAAAGGGTCTAGAAAGAAGACTGCTCACACTGTAGAACTACAGAAGTATGCTCAATTAATATGATTAAACATTCATATTTAACACATTTTCTTAAAAAGAAATGCTTTCACAAATTTGAGATTACTTTATGAAACTCAAAATATTTGGCTCTTAATGCATTTTCAGATCTCATACTAAAATGTTCCTACTTGCTAATTGGAATGAAGCATGTAATCAAATCCAGTATCACTGAAAGTAAGCTGGACTTATTCCTGGAATGAAGAAATGTTTTAAAATGAACAGTATGCATTTTTCCTTAAATAAACTGTTAAAAATTTATGGTTATACTCTACATATGAAACTGCTCATCACAGATCAACAACTATAGTGCCCATTACTTCCACCTCCTTGTATCTGCCACCATTTCTTGACAACAACACACTACTACCAGCTCTTCATTAATATATCACCATTAATTCATTTAACCTTTAAAAAATGTATATCAATAAATGGCTTAGCAACAACTTTGACTTTTTTTTTATTATATTAAATATAAAACCATAATCCAAAATATACAGAAATGAAGAATTTGGGCCAGGCTACATAATTATGGATATTTATATGAAAAATTACAAAAAGCAAAAGCATTTTGGAGTGTCTGGGGATTTTAGTTGTAGTACTCTTTTAGTTGTACTGTAGGAGTGTAAAAGGAGAGGTGTTTCACTCAAGTAACATTTGTTTCTTTGTATTTCCTTATACCTCTCACATATTCACTGCCCTTAACTCCAATCAAAGTTTATTCAAAAGAAAACATTTTTTACTTACCTGTTTTACTTTTTCAATACGCTTTATAAGCTCTTCCACAGGGACACTACCTGCAATAACCTCAAGGGGAATGCCATTACCTCCTATAAAGAAGCTGGAAGGTATACATACAACAGGATCTTTTACTTGTGACTTAAGGAACTACACAGCCTGGATTAGCTGGAAATTACAGTGAAAACATGCATAACTGAAGAGTATCTAAAAGAAAATGGGTATTTGACTATGTTACACAAGCCCAGCATTAAAAGTAAATTATTTTTATCCCCACAAAACCAATGCTTTGATAAAGTTTGGGACCAAAATAAAATCATAAAAAGCACACAGAGAAAAATGCAAAAGTTTCAAAAGAGGGTAAACTGAGAAATGAAAAGGTGTGGGTGACAAACACACAAAATACAGGAGTGAAGCAATTTGTGAAAATTAAACAGATAATGCTCAAAGATCAGATAAAACACACATTGGTATTGCAATTTCCCCAAAGAGTTCGAACAACATTCAAATAAGAGAAAAAAAAGAGCAAACACACTTTCAATGTTGAAATATTGGTCAAAAGGATACAAATTTGGGAAAACTGTGTACACGATTCACTAAACAAAAAATAAGAGGAAAAACAAAACATTACTAAATGCCAGAAAAAAATACCTGGAATAATATACTTGTAGTTAAAAGTACAAAAGTAAATTATTTTTTTACAAAACAGTTTAACTGCAATTCTCTCTGTAATCAGTTCTAAACATCTAATAGAGTGTTCAGAGAGTTATCAGTTGACATAAAGAGCTTTTTACAATACAAAGATAAGGCATATTAAATACTTAATTCATTCAATTCAATTTTTCTTCGCTAGCAAGGAAGAAGCTGAAAAAGAATTAAGAAAGCTGATCCCGGGATCAGTTATGATTATGCCGTTAATGATATAGCAAGGACTAATAATTTACTGTCTGATCTTTTTGTTTAAAATACGGGTTTATCTCATCATATATGCTCATTATTACTTAGTATTACTAGGGCGCTATCCGTTTATGTTTTATTGTGCTTAATTACTTTTTCTTTTTTTTTTCTTTTTTTAACTAATTATTTTATCTCTACCCTAAACGAGACTGTTCAACATCAAACCCTTGGTTTATTGTTATTGCTATTATTGCATTAAGACTTATTATGGACAAATTTCTAACACTATCCCCCGGGTTTATTGTCTGGGTGTATTATCTTAATGCACTAAGATTGCTGAAGACTATATATTTATTAAATGCACAATTTTTTTTTTTTAAGACTATATTGGTAATAGATATCCTAAAACGCCGCTGCGTGGGGGCTTGTTTTGCTTTGGACGTGCTCTGTCTCTGGGTATGTCAGAGGACTGGGACTGTGTGAAGTGGGTTCTAGCCTCACTTGGGGAGGCAAAAAGGGAGGTTGGGGGTTAAGAGGGGAGAGAAAGAGAGCAGGCTTGATCTATACCTAATCTATCCTCTTTATCTTTATAATTATAACTACCAACGTAATAAGCTGCATGGCAACAACTCTAGGGGAAATAGGAAATTAAAGCCCAAGCTGTCTCACTTGCAGTTAAGACTATAAAATGACATCAAAAACTCAGAATCAATGTCTTAATGATGGGACAGTTAATTTCGTGAACTGGAATGTTAAAGGCTTGAATCACAAATTAAAGAGAAAGAAAGTAACAGGTCTAAACGCTAATATAGTATTTTTACAGGAGACCCACTTACTAAGCAAGGATCAGTTCTGGCTGCAAAAAGACTGGACTGGCCAAATGTTCCATTCTAGTTTTACAAAGAAAACTAGAGGTGTGGGAATTCTCATACATAGAACAGTACCATTTGTAGCATCAGATGTAGTATTGGATCCTGAAGGGAGATATGTAATGGTCATGGGAGACTTATCTAACTGTAAAATGATCTTGATAAATGTTTATGCACCTAATGTTGATGATAAGGAATTTATACAAAATTTATTTGCATCCATTCCCAATCTGAACACTCATAAAGTTATAATGGCTGGGGGACTTTAATTGTGTTCTAAATCCACTTTTAGATAGGACTTCCTCCACAGGGGAACGCCATCTAACACCGCAAAGATAATTACAAAGTTTATAACTGATCACAACTTATCAGACCCCTGGAGGTTTTAAACCCAAATTCAAGAACATATTCTTTCTACTCACCAGTACATCATTGCTACTCAAGGATTGATTACTTCTTTATAGATAATAACTTCTTGCCTATGATTAAATCTTGCGAATACAATGCTATTGTTATTTCTGACCATGCACCTATGATCTTGGAGCTAAAATTACTAAGCCCCATACACACACCCCAGATGGCGTCTCAACCCGCTTCTATTAGCTGACGAGAATTGTACGGAATTTATATCCAAACAAATCAAATTCTTTCTAGAGACAAATACATCCTCCGAGATCTCTGCAGGAATACTCTGGGAAACTCTTAAGGCCTTCTTAAGAGGACAGATTATCTCATATCTTTCCCACAGAAATAAAAATGAAGCCAAGAAAATAGCAGAGATAAAAAGCGAAATTACTAGAATAGATGAAGAACATGCCAGACTACCAAGCGAGACTCTACATAGGAAAAGGCAGGCTCTACATTCAGAACTAAACCTCTTGACAACTAAAGAAACTGAACAACTAATTTATAAATCCAGACATCATTACTATGAACAGTGAGAGAAAGCTAATAAGCTTTTAGCTCAACAAATTCACAAGCAAGAAGTGCGCAACGCAATCTCAGTAATCACCAATACGAACAGAGTTAAAATCGTCGACCACAATATTATAATGCACACTTTCAGAAACTACTATAAATCCTTATATACTACTGAGTTTATAGAAGACAATACACAATCTAATGCATTTCTGGATACATTACAAATATCACAAATAGACACTTTTAGTGTGGAGGAACTTGAGAAACAATGGTGTGCTTGGTTTTAACGTAACTTTATTCTTTCATGAGTTATTTACAAGTTTCTCTTTGTTTACAGCCATTGACATGTCGCAGAGGTTAACACGTGAGGAACGGATAGAAATTGTGTTGATGTCTGGAGAACGCAGTAACCGGGTCATTGCAGCAGATTTCAATGCAAGACACCCTATGAGACACACCCATCTCCCATGCTACAGTTAGCAAACTGCTTGCTAAGTTTCGTGAAACTGGTTCAGTGTTGGATTTGCCAAAATGTGGACGCATGAAAACTGTCACTAATGAAGAAACGTCAGTGGCTGTCCTAGCTTCATTCAGCAAGAGCCCACAGCGTAGCACTCGCCGCATGTCACTGGAGAGTGGTATTAGTTGAACATCCCTTCGGCGGATATTAGCTACTCACAAATAGCACCCTTACAAACTCCAGCTACTGCAGCATCTCAACGAGGATGCCCCAGATCGGCGCACTGAATTTGCAGAATGGGCAAAACAAAAATTGGAACAGGACCCTCAGTTTACGCAGAAGATTTTGTTCAGTGATGAGGCAAACTTATGTGAATGGTGAAGTTAACAAACAAAACCACCGCTATTGGTCTGACACTAACCCACATTGGATAGATCCCTCCAAGACTGTTGTAACAAAAAATTGATGGTATGGTGTGGTATATGGGGTACAAAGATAGTGGGGCCATTTTTCATCAATGGAAACCTCAAGGCCACTGGATATGCGAAATTGCTACATGATGATGTGTTTCCCTCTTTATGCACTGAAACTGGCACGTTCCCTGAGTTTTTCCAGCAAGATGGTGCACCACCACATTATGGGTGTCAGGTCTGAGCATTCCTAGATGAACAGTTTCCTGGAAAGTGGATTGGTCGTCGTGGGCCAGTTGAATGGCCCCCAAGGTCTCCGATCTGACCCCCTTAGACTTTTATCTTTGGGGTCATCTGAAGGCAATTGTCTATGCTGTGAAGATACGAGATGTGCAGCACCTGAAACTACGGATACTGGAAGCCTGTGCTAGCATTTCTCCTGCGGTGTTGCTATCAGTGTGTGAAGAGTGGGAGAAGAGGGTTGCATTGACAATGGGCAGCACATTGAACACATTTTATAAGTGGTCAGAAACTTGTAAATAACTCATGAAAGAATAAAGTTACGTCAAAACTAAGCACACCATTGTTTTTCTTGTGAAATTCCCAATAAGTTTGATGTGTCAAATGACCCTCTTCCTATTGAAAAAACAAAAGTTGGATCCAAAATGGCCGACTTCAAAATGGCCACCACCCATCTTGAAAAGTTTCCCCCCTCACATATACTAATGTGCCACAAACAGGAAGTTAATATCACCAATCATTCCCATTTTATTAAGGTGTATCCATATAAATGGCCCACCCTGTATATCAGAAAAATAGTGGAAAGTAGCAATGCAGAGAATTCACTTGAGCTCCATATGCGCAAAGCATACAATTATACAACTCAAAATTATATATATCGAGCACATTTGTCTCATCTAAAACTCTCCAAAATGTTTCCAGGGCATGATCCAACCTGCGAACGCTGCAAACTAGTTCCAGCCTCACTGGGTCACATGTTCTGGGCCTGCACCAAATTAACATCATTCTGGACGAAAAGTTTTAATTACCTTTCAGACAGCCTTGGACTCACAATCCCTCCTAACCCATTAACAGCTGTGTTTGGTGTTCTTACAGATGGGTTTAAAGTGGAGAAGGACAAATTGTGATTGCATTCACTACACTTTTGGCACGCAGACTTATTCTGATAAAAGAGGAGAGTTTGGGTTCTTCCAGTTTAAGTCAGTGGGAAACAGATGCGTTATACTATTTGAAATTGGAAAAAATCAAATACTCAGAGGATCCGTACAGACTTTTTTCAAAACATGTCAGGATCTAATCAGTAATATTTTTAAATAATCTCAACGCACAGAGAATTTATTAATTTAGGTATGTTTACAGGTCTTAAATTTCATGCCATTTGGCTTGCTCTCTCTCTCAGGGGTGGGGTCGATTTGTTCTTAACTCAATTTTTCTTTTTGTAAAAACTTGATTGATTTGTATGGATTGCAATAAAATTAATAAAAAGAAAAAAAAATCTTAATTCACATATGCACAAAACAATCTTTCATTTATCTTTTTCTATTTTTTTTTTTTTAAACAACTGAATGTTATGTCTTGTGTTATTTTGTTAGAAGAGATCTTACCATAATTAACATCTTTTAATCACTCTTTATAATTGCAAGTTCCTGCATTCATTCTGCCTACATTATAGGAAGGCAGTCAATTTAGGATAAAGAAATATCAGTGAGGATCCACACTGTTTAACTTTACAATTAAATGATTTCTTCTTCATCGTTGCCCACTTCTATGTGGGGTCAATGTAATGATTTAGGGAGAGAAAATAAAATGCTAAAGTTGGTTAGTTTTGCATATAATACAATCTTAAATAGATTATCAGATATCCTAGAGTTAAATTAATCCCTACAGGCTGCTGGAAGTCTTCAGTATCAAAATTCACTTTATTGGCCAGGTACACTAATGTGTACAATGAATCTGCCACAGCGGATCATCTTTTGTCGTGATAGTATTGGTGCAACAGACAATGACAACACAGAAGGACAATACAAAAAAATAGAGATTAAAATGTCCAGGCAGTCTAGTGTGCAGGTATATATAGATACAGAGTAGATGAGTAGATGCTCAGACCTGATTAGTAAGAGTAACAGCACGTTAAATAATACTGTTTAGGTGATCGGTTGTTTTAGCTTTCACTGCACAAAGACGTCTCCAAGTGGGAAGTCTTTGGAATAAACGATGCCCTGTGTGAGTCGGATCAGCAATGATCTTTGCAGACCTCTTTTTATTCTGAACTCATATGGACTCGATGATGGCTGTGTAGAATTGGACCAATACTGCTGAACATTCTCTGACAGAATTTCTTAAAAAAAAATTTTAATGATTCTGTCATCCCAACAGTCGAGTCTTTTATAAGAAAGTGATCCAGATGAATCACCAGAGGTACAGTCATTTGTACAAGGTGAGAAGAGTAGTGGGGAAAGGACACATTCCTGTGGTGCACCGGTCCTAAGGATTAATGGGTCAGACCTGTGCTGTAAAAAAGTCTGTGATCCAATGGCAGGTTGAACTGGTTGAGTTTGTTTTTTTTTTTTATTATCTAGGAGCTCTGGAATGACTGTCCTGAAAGCAGAGCTGAAGTCCACAAACAAGAACCTCACAAATTCCGCTGGCTTAATAAGGTGTTGGTAAATAAAGCTCAGACCTAAATTCACTGCATCAATGAGAAGACCACTGGCTCTGTATGCAATCTAAAATAGGTCCAGGAAGTCTTTTGTAGCATTCTTAAGATAATTCAGAATAAGGCTTTCAGAGGTTAAAACTACTGGGGCCTCACGTATAAACGGTGTATAAGAACGTTTCCACGTTCAAATCGCGATGTATAAAACCTAAACTTGCCGTAAAGCAAGAGTGATGGTGGAGGTCCTGGGTGTGGAATAATTTGGAAATAAGGTTTGGCACTGCAGCTTTTTTTAAATATTTTTCTTTTTGAATAATCTGCAGATGTCTTTTGCAGTGATGACAGGCAGGGGAAGGTGAGAAGAAGAGGAGTGTAGATTAGTAACAGTGAGATCACTGGGTAGATTTATGTCGCATTGTCTTTCAAAGCACCCGTGAACTGATTTAACTGATAAGCAGAGTGAGATCAACGGAAATGTTTTTTTCTAGTAATTAGTAACCTGTTTAAGGCCTCTCAGAAGGATGTGCTGTCATTTACAGACAATTGTTCCTGCAGCTTATTGGAGTACTTTCTTTCCACACCTTTGATTCCTTTCTCCAAGATAAAATTGGCTTCCCTGTACTCCTCACAATTGCCAGATCTGAAAGCACACTCTTGTCCTGGCGCAGTTGTCCGAGTTCCGAGATGAACCAAGGACTATCATTGCTAAACTTCATAATTGTTTTTGTTGGAACACAAACATCTTGACAAAAACTAATATATTAAGTTACAGCATCAGTGTATTCTCTCAACATTGATATTCTACAGTCCTGGAATGCGCCTCTACCTCCTCATTCACAGGTCAAGAATCCTGTCTTCAATTCAGAAGCACTATATTATGTGAATGTACCTTTCCAGTTTTTTTTTTTTTTTTTGTTCTTTATTTTGCCTTATACAATTTCTTGTATTACAAATTTGTTAGTTTTCGCATACCCCTTGGGGTCAGAGCGCAGGGTCAGCCAGCGCCCCTGGAGCAACTGAAGGTTAAGGGCTTTGCTCAAGGGCCCAGCAGAGTAGGATCTCTTTTGGCAGTGACGGGGATTCGAACTGGCAACCTTTGGGATACCAACACAGATCCTTAGCCTCAGAGCCACCACTACGCCAGTTTTCCATAAGTATAAATTATATTTTAGCAAAAACATGCATGCATTTTGCACATTCTGAGCATACAAATTGCTAATGGACATGTAGAGTATTTGACATGAGTTCTGTAAGATTTTTTTTTTTCCATGGTTGTTTTTCACAGGTTGCTGTTGTCCAGCTCTGGCCACTATCATATCTTATTCTATTCTAATTTTTGTTAGGTATTTTCTTCATAAAAATACAAGAATCAATTTTTTCCCTTGGCCACTACTGCAAACTGCATGCAAGTAACATAAAAATATCAATTTTGAGTGGAGTATTCTTTAAAATACTTTCCATCTATTTAATAAAGTATCTATCTAAAATATGCACTGCTCAAACTCAACACTTTTTTACTTTCATAATACTCATATTAGCTGCCCTTATTTGTATTACAAATGTACAGAACAACAACTTAAGCATAAATGTTCTGTACTAAAACAATGTCTATTGATAAATTACATATTACCCACCATCGTTGGTGATGTGTAATTAGACAAAAGAACAAAACAAAATGTAAAATTCAAGTTATTTATGCACTAAAAAATACAGGAGGTTTCAAAGAATTATCAAGAAAAGAAGGAGTGCAACTTCCTTCAAACTCTTCACCTTGGTTGGCTACTTTTTTTGTATCTGACTACTTTAAAACCTGTGGAACTCCCTGTCTGAGTTGTACCAATGTGTAGTTTTGAATATAAAAAATATTCTCTGCTTTAATGAAGTTAAGCTACTAAAGGTATAATTAGGGGAGAGGCATAGTATTTTGAAAGAGAATATAAGCCAATTCTTCTGACATTTTAAAACTATATCTTAGAACAGCCTAAGCAAGGGTTAGGTACAATAGAGTGAGCAGTATCTTCAGTATGGTGACAGAGAGGCATGTTTTTGGAATGTTTTCTTTTATACAAACGCTATGGTAATACACTCTTCAAATCAGATTTGTCAGAAGGCCATTTTATCAAGTTTGTGACATTTGCTGAGGTAAGATTTATGTTTATATCAGTATATGGAGGAGATATTCGGTGAATAACACCACTTATGAATCGTAATATTTAATGGACAAGTCATTAATTCATGTCACACATACCAAATGTTTTAATTTTTCACATTTTTTTTGTTTAGATTTGTCCCAACTTTAAGACTTGTCAAATTAAGTTATAATTTCAAAACTCCTTTAAAAACTTTTATGCTGTTGTTCTCAAGCTACCCTATAATCCTGGGTCCACTCCAAAATATATCATGTGTGCTTTAGTCACATTTTAGTTTTACTGATAATCTAATATACATTGTTCATTAGGTTTTACATTAGGTCTGTTTCTCTGAGGTTACCTTTTACCGTCAACACATTATATTTTGAATGAAAGTTTAGCTTGGAATGATGTGTACATGGACGTGTAGGTATGTGCAAGGTGGACACTTTGTCCAAGACTGGATATGGTCTGAACTGGGTATGCCAGCTAGAAAATGGATGGTTGGATGGACAACTGCAGGCATGTTCATAATCACTATGATGAATAATGTCTCCATTTCTTTTTTCACAGCTGCACATACTACTGGATTAAAAAGCAAATAATTTTACTACTCATAGTTGATTGGTCAAATGATTGAGCTATTAATGGTAACACAAACAGTGTACTTTTATTTCTCATCTAATTGTATAATGACACAAAAGTGGCAACAATAAATGTTGTTTGTTGCCTTAAAAGAGATTTTCCTGCTGTACTAAAACCATGCAGATAAAAAAAAATAGAAGGGATACTTGTAATCCCACACCTGAATTGAAGCCCTAGGTCTTTAAATTTTCTATTCTTATACTAAGCATATGATTTTTATGTAGAAAATAGATGTTGCTGATCTTTGAATGATCTAATCAACAATTATGTAAAGGTTCAAACTTTAAATGAATGCAGCTGTGATTTGACTGTGGACTTTAAATGTAAAAAGCTTTTTTTATTATGAAAAATTAGTATCAGAATTTAAGCCACAGTGTGGTCAAAATACAATCAATACAGTATTATAAACATTATGTTCCAAAAAATATGTTGTTGTAAGATTATTTAAGATGCAGCAGCTCAAATCATATCTACATCACTAGTGGAACACACAGATCTCCAGTTTTCAAGTGGGGTGATGTCCACCAGTATAATCATAAACTTATTATATGAATATACAGTATGTCATATGGGATTATTGTTGTTATTGGATACAAACAATAAGGAGCTGGCGGTTCTGTGTAGGTGTTTCTCCAGTTATCAAATAAAAAGGACTGGAAAATGTAGTAAGAGGCAGTGAAAAGTCCAAAATGAAAAGAAAACATCTGTTGAAATAAAACAAAACAAAAAAAAAAACACTGAAAAACAGAAAGACAAACCAAGAAAGAATGCAATGAAATACTAAATCAAAAGCCTGAAAAATGTTTGCAATTACTTTTACTTACTGAAAAGCAGATCTTCTGTTGGTTCGTTTCTAGCACATCTAAAAAAAACCAAACCACAGGATCTACATAAACTATGGTGTGGGTTTCATTAGGATATATTCTGTTTGATCATGGTCTCGTGAACACAGACAAGGATCAGTGGGCTTGCATTTGTTATCCAGTCCAAAATGTGATCTGAATACATGTCAGATGGTGCATGCACTTCTCATGACAACAAGCAGTCCTGGTAATTATGCCAAGATTATTTTGAGGGTCTCATGTTTGCATAATTGGCTTTGTGTCCACTGTCCAACCTGCAGCGTCATCGCTCATCTGTATTTGATGTGTCAGCCATGTAGGACAGTGCTCGCTGTTGGCCTTGCCTATCACTGCTGTGTAGAGGTGTGTGTATGTACTGTTGAAAGGTAAAGTCACAGCTGCTAAGGTGCCCAACATACAATTAAGGGATCACTTTTGTGTCAGAACTGCGGCATTTTTGATTGGCTGTACAGTGATCCCTCGCTATATTGCGTTTCTACTTTTGCGGCTTCACTCCATCAAGGATTTTAAATGTAAGCATAACTAAATATATATCACGGATTTTTCACAGGTTCACAGATTTCTGCGGACAATGGGTCTTTTAATTTATGGTACATGCTTCCTCAGTTTGTTTGCCCAGTTGATTTCATACTAGGGACGCTATTGGCGGTTGGCTGAGAAGCCACCCAATCAGAGCATGTATTACATATTAAATAAAACTCCTCAATGATATATATGCTTCCCTCTCGGTGCTTTGCACACTTAAAAGCTCTAACAGCATGTATTGATTTTTGATTGTTTGCTTTTCTCTGTCTCTCTCACTCACTCTGACATTCTCTGCTCTTGATGGAGGGGGTGTGAGCAGAGGGACTGTTTGCACAGAGACTGTTTGCTTAGAAGATACGGACACTCCACTAAAAAATGCTGAAAGACTACCTTCACATTGATCCCTTCCTTGCGGCCGCTTTATCGCGGTGCTTCCACTTAAAAGCCCAACAGCCCTATTGATTTTTGATCGTTTACTTTTCTCTCTGACATTCTCTACTCCTGACACGCACTCCTTTAAAGAGGAAGATATGTTTGCATTCTTTTAATTGTGAGAAAGAACTGTCATCTCTGTCTTGTCATGGAGCACAGTTTAAACTTTTGACTAAAGGGTGTTATTTCATGTCTAGAGGGCTCTAATAATGTTAAAAAACATATTTTGAAGGTCGTAAACAGGTTCTCTATGCTCCAACTACGAAAATATTAGATTTATAAAGAATCCTACTTTGCGGAAATTCATTTATCGCGGTAGAGTCTGGAACGGATTAACCGTGATAAACGAGGGTTTACTGTACTTATCGTATCAGTATGCGTGAGGTAGCATGCAGAGTCGTGGGGCCATGCCACATCTCTGGAAGCCATGAAAAGGAAACCCAAATGTGTGTTATACCAGCAGTGTGATGCACTTGACATTATAGGCTATGCATGGACACGCACGCTGCATCTATGTCAACTGTGAGAGGTACTTGAAGCCCAATTGTATTCCCACTATCCCAAAATCATGAAAATCATGGGCCATGTGCATGACTCACAGCACAAGCTGTCAACTGAAATGAAGATCAAGCTTCAAAGACCAGGGTGCCTAAGGTTTTTGTGCGACACATAGACAATCCTTACAGTTATACAATTGAAATCTCTAAAGGTCTAGATACCCAGCAACATCCATAGATGTATTATTATATAGCACAAAGATGATTGAAATATAGAATTATAATACATTGGGCAGCAAAAGGGAACAGCTCTCCCTTAGGCATGTCTAATACAGCGGTACCATATTTTGAGAGATGAGTGGACCACTAACCTAATAACTTGATAGTAACTAGTATTGACTGCAGGACAACAACAGACTTTTATTTTCCAGGTTAACCATGCAGTTATGATTGCATTGCCTTCTGTCTCCTAACGTGTCACTGTATACATATACACAGCCCCGTACGAAAGTTAAGTAGTGCTATGTTACCTTCTGCTTTATATCACTGTAAGGTCCTGTTTAGAATTCAAGACAAAGTAACAAGTGTGTCTGACTTTTAAAATGTATACTAATATACACATGTATAATTTATATGTGTGGGGTGCTCCAAAAGGGATACAGGTGCTTTGGAAGAATATTAATTTTGCTAAGGTAAGATGTTTGGATGATGATCTGTTAACATCTTGTTTGATGCTTTCCATCAGTGACATTTAAAAAAGGTTCAAGAGTTTGGGTGTGGCATAGGACAATACTCCTTAAATTATTAGTAGACACCCAAGGATTGAAATATGAAAATTCTCCTTTATTTGCATCAGCAGTAGAAATTAATCCAAATATATTGCACTGCAAGGGTGGAAAGAGAGAAATGTGCCGTGGGTTTTAATAAATGCTTATTTACTGCTGATAATAATGAAGAAGCATACACAGAAATAGTCTTGTTAGCTTGAGGAAAACTCTGAGCTCCTAAATAGAGATTCTTCAAGGTACATATACGGCTGTTTGAGGATGGAGTGCTTAACCTAAAGTAGTTAAAAACAATTAGAACTGTATTCTGACTCTTCTTCAATAAAATGCACAGATGCTTACTCATATTGGTACTTCAGCTAAGTCATGGTCTTCCTTTGGCAAAGACACAGATTAGAACAGAGAATTTATTAACTGAAATGGAAAAAAAAAACAATATGGAAGAAGCTTTCAAGATAATTGCCTGACTGGGCCGTATTTTGTTTAAATCAGCAGAATAATAAATTAAAAAAAAAAATACTTGGATGAAATCTGGCCATACTGGTTTAAACTTGGTATTAGCAGTAATCAGGAAAAGCATAAAAATATATGGTATCAGAACTGCTGCAGACTGTAATGTGTGAAGAGAGCTGTTAACATCAAAGGAGTGGTAACAATACAAGAAATATGGAAAAGCAGAAGAGCACTAGTATATGGAATTAGTGCCAAGTTCTGTTAGAAGACTGTGAGGCAAAAATGGAATCATGCAATTTTTAGTTTCATGCTCTCGTGCAACTGTTGATGAAACTGCAGCTTTCTATAGGATGCAAATCGACACAACCACTAGCGACATTAAGTCAAAAGGCAGATTAATACTTCTGTGTCAAGCTAAATATGTCAAGCTTACGCCTTACTATGCAAGGACGCTACACTGTCAAAAGCAGTTTGTATTAGCTCCACAAACAAGTGCCTGAATGCTAGTTGGCAGTGCTTGTAGTATACAAGAACAGAAAATTATCCATTAAAATGCAGGTAGTTTTGGCTTTCCAGGATCATAACTCCTCTTGCTACACATTTTCTAGGAAAACATTTGTTCCACACGTATTTCCAATTTTTTATACACTTAGTTACTTTCAAACCAGAAGACAAATGGAAATGCATTTCAGGAAATACGTAGTTAACCAAGCTGGCCACTCAGACTCAAAGGCATCTGCAAAAGGTTTACGTCAATGCAACTCAAAGTCACATTTTTGAGGAATCAGACTACACAGGCGACAGTGCGGGGTCAACGCAGAAGTATGAATTACCCTTTGGGCTTACTAACAGAAGGAGGGGCATGCTTTGCTCTGTCTCAGCAAGTGGGAAACACTACTTCATCTGATAGGTAAGAAACACAACCACTTGGAGACCATGCAGAGCAGGAAGTCTGTAATGCTAGTAAATAGCTATTATTCTGGTCTGTGTAGCATTACTTGTTTGTTTTCTCTGTAAAATAAAATATTTCCAGTCTATGTTAGATTTGTTGTGGCAGTGAAAAGGGATGATGCATCTTCAAGGTGGTACAAGATCCCTAGTCGACCAATATGAATTTGGAAAGGGATATAACATGGTACTTAGAAAGGCAAGTTCAATGAATCAGCCCATAAAAATTATGATGGCCTCCTATGTAGGTGAGCATCCCCAAGATTAATGGGTTCCAGAGCTCTGGTTTTCCATTAATTTGGCAGCGCGTAAGGCTGCTAGTGAAACCCCTACTATGGGTCACCAATTAAAAGGCCCTCTTGACCCTCTAAATGTATTAATTTTGTAATTTTCTTTTCTACAAAGTACTTTCCTTGCTCAAGTATGGTATAAAGGGTGGCACAGTGGTAGCACTGCTGCCTTACAGCAAGGAGACCTGGGTTTGTGTCATGGGTCCTCCCTGTGTGCAGTTTGCATGTTCTCCCCATGTCTGCATGTGCTTCTTCTAATGGTCCAAAGACATGCAGGTTAAACAGACTGCTGACAAATTGGCCTCGGTATGTGGTTTTTTTTTTGTGTGCTCCCACTGCAATGGACTGACTTTAATCCTGTCTTGTGCTAACTGAAGTATGGTATTAATATGCATTTTCTTCATGATATAAATTTGTCCATTAAGAAAATGAACCTCTTGAAGTGTGTTGTTAAGCCCAATAAAGAAGTCTGCATATTTACAGCACTGAAAACCTCATACTTTAGGAGAAAACGGCTGAGTAAAGATTACAAAATAGTTTTTTATATAGTTTAGCTATAAAATAATTCTGTTAAAATATAATAAAAAACACAGTTTCCGAATAAATTTTATGTTGCAAATGTAACAAAACATCTTGCCCAAAATATTGATATTTTGCCAATTTTTGCAGCCTTTCTTCGGATTGAATGTACTGCATTTGCTGTATTTTATACTTGTTTGTTTATTTTGATGCACTGCATTGGAGTAATGCCTTTTAAATTAATTTGTTCCATTATCACATTGGAACTAAGGAAAAAACTAGAATAAACAATACTAGCTGTCTAAAGACCACAACCAGCAATACAGTAAGAAGAAAAAAAAAGTTTTCTAAATGGAGAATTTACTTACCTTTTGGCATCAACTTTAATTGCAACAAATAAGTCTCTGGCTGCTTCAACAACCCTGGCATTCTCCCAGGTCGAAACCATCTCTGTCGATTGTTCATCATCACCTGCAAAATTTATTGTAACATGATAAAATGCCACAGCAGAGCAAAAGGAGCACTAACACTAGACATTATAGTGCACTCTTACTTTGCAGGCACTTTTTAGGAACTGAGATGGTAGTGAATGCGTATGTAATGTTTGTGCCTTCAACATGTTTAAGAATATATATATATATATATACACACATTCATATTCTGAATCACAATCTGATTGTATGGGTGGTTACCTACCAGGTAACGCTTGTGGTTGGTCTGCAAGTCGGCAAACATCTGCCATGGTGCCCTCTTTCAGTTGCGAGACGCAGATCATAGAATGGTTGAACAGTTTACTGTCATATATGGCAAAGAGTCTTTGCATTATTTGACAGTAAACTATTCAAAATATATATATACATATATAATACACACACACACACAATATACATACATATATACATATACACTATAGGAAGTTTAACTACATTGCGGACAATTCCACAAGGCCAGGTTACGCCCTCCGAAACTCTTAAATAGGAAAATGCAGGGTCAGATAATGGACGTATGGATGGTCCTGCATGACGTTTTGAAATCCGCTCAATACAATTCAGGATGTTAAAGCCTACCCTGGCAGCATCAGGCGCAATGTAGGGACTAAGACAGAACGGGGCATAAGTCCTGGATGATAATAAAGGATCCCGGGAAACTACCAATAAACACAGTATAACAACTATTAAACATTAAGAGTTGAATCAAACCCTTAATACGGTAACTTTAATAACTAATACAGTAATGTTTTTGATGTCGTCAAACGGTCACATTACATTTACGCTTTCATAACACGACTCTTTAAAAGAAATGGGAACAACGCGATTTTAAGTCAAAACTACTGAACCTTCACATTTTTACAGACATCAACGCACAAAGTTGCACGGGGTAATGAGAACAAGGCCGAGGCGATACTCAACAGTTCACTTAAGATGTCACCGTAACCTTAAGACGTATTTTCAACAATCATCACAGGTATTTTAGCTCCCAATGTATTTTATTATTCAGCTTCATTTGATGCTTTAATTTGTCATTCAAAGAAAACTACTGCATAACAAATTGTGTGTTGCCAATGTCAAACTTAACGCGCAAAACTCATTTAGGACAGCAAAAGTCCTCACATATATAAACAAACGACAACCACGACAGAGCGCATTTCCTGTTAGGCCTCTTCTATTTCCAGTCAAGTCAGTAATCACCAGTTGACGGGAAAACATGCTAAGGAAAGTACCTTTAATAAAGACGACAAAAACACAATTCTTCTCCTTGCTCGAAGCAATTGCTGAAGGTACGGAACCCTCAAACCAAAGCATTTTAAAACAGTTGTTTCCAATCCCCCACCTAGCTGGTGCAATACTCGGTGAACAGCTGTGACGAACTGACACCTCAAGCAGGCACTACTGAATCAGCGTAACGCCGGTGCGATGCACGATGGGAAGTGAAGTCCGCAAGAAGGGCGCGGCCTTCTGGGAGGTGTAGTTCATTTCTGCGTTTTCATTCGCAGAAAGTGTCTTGGCGTTAAACTGTACGAAATGATCATTTGAAACTATCATTAAGAACGTCAGTTAAAAGAGCTAATATCTGTTTATCTTTAGACTCATTCTATATTTATTTACCATCGGAAAACAGGTCGATTTGCCCATGAACGCCAGCTGAGCTTACGTTGGATTCGAGAGGATAAAGGAGTTTCAATAGTGTATCCATCCATCCATCCATTTTTCAACCCACTGAATCCGAACACAGGGTCACGGGGGTCTGCTGAAGCCAATCCCAGCCAACACAGGGCACAAGGCAGGAACCAATCCCGGGCATACTATATATTCATTGTGTATACATATATTAACATAAGACTGTAAAAGTCCCTCAGTTGCAAGGTGTTTCCTTGTTTGATAGTCACGTGACTTTGATGTTATTAAAAAAGGTGCACGGTGACATGCATGGAAACAGTGTAATTAAATATATTATACTCTGCCTATATCCTGTTTTTATTTTTCCCTTACTCTCAAGAGTACATTGATAATAATTTTTTTGCCGTTGCAATAACATTTAGTTTTCACACGAACAGGTTATGGGCTCAGGACACATGTGATTTAATTTAGCATTGGCAAGTAATTTTGAGAAAACGGGATGGTGGGTATGGCTGGTGCACAGGTTGCTGGTATCAACAAAGAGAGGACAGGGTAACCGGTGAAGTAGGTCAGCATTCGAGGGACATGAGAACTACCAACTGTGGGAAAGAAAGAAAGTTTTTGGGCCATCTACAGTTACAACAGCTGAAAGAAATGGTGAGGCCAATGCTGAATGAATACAGTTTCTGGACAACGTGAGTCTTCCCTTGTTATGCCGGAAACAGCAGATGACGACAGAAAATCATTAAAAATCTTAAGAGACTATTAAGTTATGAAGACTGAGAAATAATGTATGCATCGGATGATCACATGATGAGAATATGGGTACAGGAAAAGCCCAGCACTCTAGTGTGAAGCAATGCAGATATTGTGTGCTGCTGTTGTGGTCAGAAAGGACCTATAGTCAGAGCATGTCCAAACAAGCATTCAAGACAGACCCAGTAGTGTAGCTGGTGCAAAAGTAAGATACACAGAGATGCAATGTGCCAAAGGAGACAACAGAACAAAAACAACACAACGCAGATGGCTAAGGATAGCACCGGATGCACTTATGCTTACAAGACAAGTGAAAACCTGAGTCAACCAAAGGTGAAGCTGAAGGGCTTGATGAACTTTACAGGAGTGACATCGCACATCGTTACAGACATTAAAGGGTTTAAAACATTTGACGACAAGTTCCAGCCAGGGAAGCACACCATGGAATTGGCCGAGGAAACAAGGGCCAGAGGATCCGCACAACGGAGAAGAGATGCAGAGGTGAAGATGATTGGCAGAAGAGGATGACAATGCACAGTGACACTTAGAAGCACGCTGTACTTTCCCTCATAACAATAGGACATTTTCTCTGTGAAAGCAGTGATGGCCAGAGTGATCTTCGAGCAAGAAAGAGATGTAATTCAGCTGAAGTAATTAATTGGACATCAAAGAGTTAAACAGACTGTACTTCTTGAACACCGTATCTAATGAAAACAATGATAATTGTAAGAGTTGTCAGGATGTTCAGATACGGCATGAAATTCCTGGCCATTGTAATTATGATGACATATTGAAGCTATAACATGTTGTAGATGGGTCTTTACTGTGAAGTGTGCATTCAGTCAAAATTTACCAAGAGTAGAAACAGATGCCCTGACAAAAGAGCCAAAGAAGTACTTGAGTTAGTTCACACAGATTTAGCAGGGCCCATTGATCCAGTTTCAAAAGGGGATATAAATATGTGATGATACTCACTGATGACATTTCCAGTGTAATATTTATGTTTTTTGAAGGATAAAACTGGCACCACTGTACTTTTGAAGTTTATTGCTGACAGTGCTCCTTATGGGGAAATCAAATGTGTGCAATCAGACAATGGTACAGAGTTTATATGTGAAGCCTTTAAATATGACTAAAAATGGCATTAGGCGTGAGACGTCTGCATCATACTCACTCACCAAAATGGTACTGCAGAAGTCTGTTGAAAAAAAGAATAAAATAGAGTAGAACACACAAACTGACAACAGCAATGTAACACTCAGATCAGCAGAATTATTGGTAGTTCTGACGTTACTGATGAAAAGCCAATAAAGGTTTATGGAATTCAAACTGGGGCAGGAAACAAAGAAAATTCTCAAGACAATCCTGGTACATGCTATCCCAGGAGAGAGCATGGGAAGCCAGCATACTTGAATGACTATGTAGATGACAAAACAAACAATAATTAATATTGACTATTGTTACAGGGTTATGAGTAACATTTACAGAAGCTGTAAATTCCAAATCATCCAACGAGTGGAAGAATGCAACAAAAGAAGAAATGCAATCATTGAAAGAAAACAAGACTTTCACATTAACCACCTTAACTGAGGATAAAAATGCAGTGGGGTGTTGAATAGTGTATGCTGTTAAGAACAACCCTGATGGTTCTGAGACATGCAAAGTGAGGTACGTGACTAAATGGTACAAACATGTGGCAGGATTAGATTATAAAGAGACTTTTTCTCCAACTGCTAATATGACAAGCATAACAGTTTTGATACAAATAGCTGCACAGATTGTTATGTTGTTACACCAGATGGATGTAAAAACTACATACTTGCATGCATCAATAGATTGTGAAGTATATATGGAACAGCCAGAAGGATTTGAGGTTGAATCTGAGAAAGGAGGGGAGTTGGTGTGCAAATTAGAGAAGTCATTTGAATGGGTTAAAGGAATCAGGCAAGAATAGATAGAAAATGTTACATAATCACTTGTGTAAAAATGGATTCATACAATATCCAGCTGACCATTGTGTGAATACTAAAAGAAATTGGACGTGACAAAGTGACGCTAATTATTTGGGTTGACAATTTGATAGTAGCTGCAACTGATGAAAAGGTAATGAAAACTGTAAAAAAAAAAAAAAAGCTCACAGAGAAGTTTAGAATGAAAGACCTGGGAAAACTGAAGCATTTCTTTGGAATAACGTTTGAGCAATGGAAAGATTTTGTAAACCTAAAAATAGGTAGCAAAAGACCAAAAGGACCAAAAGAAGTATATTTAGAAAATTTTGCAAAGGTTTGCCATAACAGAATGTAAAACAAGAACTTCACCCTGTAAGCAGAATATAAGTTACAACCAGGAGTGCAAGTCAGTGGATTCCAGAAAATGTAGAGAACTAGTTGGCAGTTTGATCTATCTAATAACATGTACTAGACCAGACGTACGTTTTGTCTTCAGTAAACTGACACAGTACAACAGTGGGTGACAGGAAAACGTGTTACAATATTTGAAAGGAACTGCTGACTATACTAAATGATATAGAAAATGTGGAAAACTACAGGCCTATAGTGATGCAAATTGGGCAGCAAATGCAGGTGATAGACACAGCATGAATCAGAATCACTTTATTGCTAGCATCTGAAACACACCAGAAATGACTTTGGTTAGGTGCAAAACATGAGATACAAGACATTACCAGCTTAAGACAACAACATTTCAACCCATCATAAACCCAACACTGTGAAAACCACTATACAAATACATTTTTTTGAAAAAAACATTTACAAATTTCAATAGTTAACTCAAATAAAGAGAAAAACAATGCAATATAAATATCAAATAGTATAAGTTGAGCAAGTATGAAGTATTTATGAATAGACAAACAACACAGTTTACCAGTTATATTTTGCAAAAACAATTAGGAGTAACCCTATGTAAGTTTATTTAGAATCTGACTAATTCAAGGAAAGAAGCTGCAGAGATGGGGTGTAGTTTGGGTTGCAATAGACCTGTACCTCCACTGTGATGTCACTTTAATGAACTGGTGGCTGCTGGGGTGGGTGGAGTCAGCTGCAATATTCCTTGCTCGCTTTTTTCCTCTGGCAATGAACAGAGCTTGTAATGTTCGATGACAATAGCCATCTCAGCTGAACAAATCACCTGCTGCAAATGAGTTTTAGAAAGAGAGAAAGCAGAAGGAAACCCACTGGTAATGGGGGCGGTCATGATACTCGGGAGTAAAAATTTTACAATATACGCCTTTGTATGCCAAGCATCTGAAACTGACGAAGGAAGAACAGTCTCTGACTGGCTTTCTTGATGGTGGAGGTGATGTGCTTATCCAATTTTAATGTATTAGTGAAAATAATCTCCAGGAATTGAATGACTATACCTCAGACACAGTCTGGCAATTCATTTGCAAAGGTTAACAGTTAGTGAGTTGTTGGCAGAAATCAACCAACATGACTGGATTCTGCTTTAAGTCGAAGTAAAATAGTGGGTTTGATTTCATGGAGAACAAAGAAGAAATCCACTGTGGCATTATCTACATGTGGAGCAGAGTATATAGCAATTACCATCACAGTACAGTAGAGTATGGAGTACAGGATGAGAGTATCTCATCCTGCTGTTAGATGGAATAGATTACGAAACTCACCATGAACCAGTGGAAATATATGAGAATAATCAAGGAGCAATTGCTCTAGCAAAGAACCCTGTAAGCAGACAGACGTGTAAACATGTGGACTTTAGATACCACTTTATCAGAGCTATGGGCTAAATGATGGAAAAATTACTCTGGAGTATTGTCCAACAGAACAAATGGTTGCTGACATTATGACAAAACCTGTAACAAAGATGAAGTTGCAAAAGTTCAATTGATTTATATTTGCCATGTAAACCGAGGAGTCTGTTTTTGTTTTCATGGAAGGTCTGGAAAACTATTATATCAAGAATGCATAGCAATGTGAAAGCAAGTTGAGGTGTCATGACTGTAAATTTCTCTCAATTGCAATATATGTTTGTTTGATAGTCATGTGATTTTTTTTTTTTACACCAAAAAAAAAACAAAAAAAAAAACTGGGAGTGGTGGTATGCATATGCATGGAAACTAAGTTATGATAAAATGAAAGGCAGCAAGTCCAGCATGTTCCCTGGGTGAGAAATTTCAAAGAATGTTGCAGTCATTTTCCCTCCATATTACTCTGCATATATCCTGTGTTGATTTTCGCCTTACTCTCAAGTGTTCATTGTTAATAATTTTCTTAACATTGCATGAACATTTAGTCTAAGCATCAACATCTTTCTTTTTTCAGTTCTCTCCAACATTTCATGTGTTGTTGAGTGCTTCTTGCTTTATGGCACTTCAACAGATACAGATAATGCGCTTATTTGGATGAAGAACAGCTTTATTTTATTATGATCACAAAACTGAGTTTGACATATATGTTATTAGAAACGGCAAAATGAAGTAACAATTCCAAGCAAAAAGAGAAAATTAATACTGTAAATTATAAACCTACCCCCTTTACTATTTTTCTTATTTATTTTTTTCCATTACAGAGGTGTGGAGAAAGAGGTGATATGGTGGCATCATGGTTTCCATCGTAGCCTCAAGGATCTGGTGTGCTTGTTTGCATCTCACATGTGGAGTCAGATTTATAAAACTTGTGTACACATAAAAAGAGCCCAGAAATGAGTGTATGTAACTTTCCATGCAAAAATTGGGATTTAAAGAAAACTTGATGGGAGAACTTCCATATATTTAAGACAACTCTGACCCATCCCTACACGATATTTCAGAGAAGGTGGGAAATGGCGAGACCCTTGGTCAAGTGAGGGAAATGCAGTCAAGCCAGCTAAATGATGACACATGCACCTAATAGTTCAAATCATTTGAGCCATTATTAAAATGTGTGTAGATGTGACAAACATATTAAACCTCAAAAGTGAAGAATATGATGTACAGACTATTTTAGTTCCCTTTTAAGAATGCCAATGCTGCTTATTTGCACTAAATAGCTTTTTTGTCAGTTTGTATAGCCATTTGATAGTGCAGTTTAGCTCCACACTCCTTGGACTTAAATGGAACCTCTTGAACCCGCCACTGTCAATAACATAACCAAGATGCGCTGAGCAGATGAGGACACACACATCCAGCCAAGGGTTGGTGCAAAAGTGAATTAGTGCTTTTATTTAAAGTAAAAAAAAAATGTAAACAGTGCAGTGTGCAACTTTCAACAAATAATCCATAAAGACAGTGAGAAGGTTCAAAGCAGTACAATATATATATATATATATATATATATATATATATATATATATATATATATATATATATATACACCATTAAAAACAACAAGGTTAAAACAAATCAGCAAGACAGTTCCTTTAAAACAGTCATGAATCCCAATGCTGCCTTCTCTATGTCAACTTCTCATCAGTTTACCTGTGGAAGAAATTAAATTTGGATACATCAATAGAAAAATCTTATCTTAAAATTAGAACCACTTACAATTAGAAACCAGGCAGGAGAAGAACCATTCTATGTGTCTTTAATAGCACTTCATGAAGAGAGTGCATTCCTCACAAGCAGTCTATTACAGTGTGGTCAGAATGGCCAAAATATTAAGGGTAAAGGTCTATTTTATAAGCAAATGAATTTACATAACAGTGTCAATCAATACATATATTAAATCTGGTTAATTCATCAGCTTATACCCAAATGACTTATATAAAATAAAAGTCAATTATTTTCTGGATCTTCTTATACCTTTGAGTTGAGCCACTACCCTTGAAATTTCTATGCATATAACAACAGTCTATTCTGGTTGTTTAAAGGAAATCTGCTGGCTTCTTAGTCACCTTTCAGTCCATTGGGTGTATTACATCAACCTTTCTTCTGGTATATTCTTTATTTTCTTGACCATCTCAATATTTTTCCAAAACCAGTTATTATATATTTCAATGGACATACTGCAAACCAAAACACTTAGCCATTGCTATATTTAAATCATATTACCTCTAAATTATTCTCTCACAACCCTGTAAAGGATCAGGCAACTGAAGAGATGCCCAACTGACAGGTGCAGTCAACCATTATATCCAGCCTTGGGTCCCCATTGCCAGGCACTTCGTAACCGTGGCGTGCCACACTAAGCCACACACATCTCCCACCACCTGTCTCTTGGAGCCTGCGGGACACACTGCATATCAGTCTGCTCCTACACCCTGGCGATCACTCACTCTTTCTCTCTTCTTCTTTTTATTTAACCTTCATCTCTCCCTCATCTTTCTCTCACTGGCCAGTCTATTTTCTTTACTCCTTTCTTTCGGTGCAGGCTCCTTTTCAACTATCCTCTCTAATTGAGTGCAGGTTTGACAAGTCACTTCCTCCAAGGCGCAACTGAGGTGCCCAACTGCTCCGCACATGTATGTGGCACAATGAGCCCAGCACCCCAATTAGCCATGCAGCGAAACCTGCTTGCATACAGCCGCACCCGACTGGAGCCCCACAGATTATTATTTATTTAAAACTGGCTAATACTACATATTTAAAACTAGCTAATGCCACAGACCGTCTCTCACAAGCCTACTTGTTGTCACTTCTCAGGGAACTGGTCAACATGTCAGAAACATGTCAGCCAAGCTTCAGCTCCATCATGCCCACTGTACTGGAAGCCATTAAATGACTGACAAGGTTCTACATTCAGTTTCCTTATGGTGTGGATGTACATACATTAAACATAACATGTTTTTACCAACATGAAAAAAAAAAACGGCCAACAAAAAATGCAAGGTTTCCCTAGCATAATCAGGGCAATTGACTGCACTCATATTTCAATAAAGGCACCTAACAAGAATGAAGCTTCTTTTGTTAACAGTATGCAGTTTCATTCTATAATGCACAAGTCATCTGTGATGCCAAAATTAGACTAACAAATATTGTAGCCAAGTGGCTGGAGTCAACCCATGATTAATTTTTTTGAGGTAGTTTTGGCAGAGGACTTGCTGATGACGCTACATATTATGAGTGTCTTGTTGGTAATGTAACTGGCTGAACCTTTTCATATAGCCTGTATTATTCATTTTAATAGCAGTCATGTCATTACATGTACCAGTAGCTACCCGCTCAGATTATGGCGCCTCTTTCCCCAACCCGTAGAGCACACAGGACAGGTGGTACAATTACACACATGCTCTAGACGCACTCAGTTGTGGAGCACATCCATAGGAATCCTATGGTGGTGGTGACTGGATGAGTCAGGTGGGAGGCTGCTCTACCAGCTAGAAAAGGTCTGCAGAATCGCGATTGCATATGTATGTGATTCATTAGCATTGTCCATATATGGTAGTTTCATTGTGGCAGCTGGATTGGGTCCAAGGTGCCTTCACATATACACATTTATAAGATGATTGTCACTTTTTTCTTTCTTATGGCTTAAGTTTTTTTCCTGTTTTATGGCTCACACATACTTTCATGCATGCATGAATCAATGCATAGTGTTATAAATGACACTTATTCTCCTTATGTCCATTTAGATTTTTCTTCAGATTTCCCTGCAATGTGTGCAATGAATTCATTATTGAGTTTAACCCAGCCCTTTATGACACTTGCACTTGCAATATATTGTAGTTTTGCCTATAAACAACTATCAACTGGAATTTGGAAAGTTTGGAAATGATATGTTACAGGTCAGTGAAGAGCTTGAACCCATCCAATGGCGATTTTAGCATGAAAGTTCTCATGAAGCTGCACAAACTGGGGAAAGACAGAGACACTAACAGAAGGGACAGCACCATCCTGAGGAGCTGTGTATGGTGTGCATGTGTGAGGGAAGCAGACAGTGAGTAAGAAAAATAAATGATGAGGCATTTAAAGAACAATATTTGTGAGCAGGATTGGACTGAGATTAAAATTCAGGCCGGTGATCTCACACACACCCAGTCTACACCATAAATGTACAAAAAAAAAGGCTATGCTGTATAAAAGATACCCTTACCTAGACAATTAGCAAGTGGCACAGGAGTTCACTGTTCTCTGAAACCTTGTCAGTATACCATCAGTGTCAAGTCCAACAAGAACCTCACTCTCATAAAAGGTCTCCTGTGTAACAGAGGTCTTCTGTCTGATATTCACAGCCTTTAGTGTAGAGAAGCTTTGCTCATAGGCCACTTGTATCAGAGACAAGGTCAGCAGGGACTTGTAGCCATAGCCCATGACATGGTAAGCAATCAACAGGTGGTAGCAAGGCAGGAAGACAGAACAACATGTGGCACAGTTTTTGCAGGATGAACAATTTCTGCTCATTGTCGCCAGGTTTTAATCAGAATCTTGAGGGTAATCACCTGATCCCAAGAGTTCCTTCACTCTTCTCACAGAATAAAAGTTTGTTTTTCTTTCCTTTTTTAATCTCACAAATGTCTATACATGCCAAAAACCACATTGTCTCATGGATAGATCTGTTTAAACTTTAGTAATTAAAAATAGTAATAATAATAATTTTATTTAAATAATACATTTCAAGCACAAACACCAAGTGCTCTAGAGATCATAAATGATTACAAAATAATAAAATCAGACCTTCATACAATCCCATGAATTTTAAAGGAATGAATCCAAAACAAATCTAATAAAGTGCAAATATATAGCAGCAATGTGCCCCCATACACAAAACAGATGAAAGTGATGTTTTAATGCAAAAGCTGTAAAACATTGTTAGGGGTAGGCCATTTTTTAAAAGTAAGGTTTCGGGAGGCAATGAAAAGCTGCAGTGAGTGTGCCGTTCGATATGGTTGCAGCATTTAAGCTAGGCCTACTACTGCTTATGAAAATTATGTGTCTTCTTATAGACTTTGGTTTCCGAGCATTCATCTTGTAAATATTCACTGACATTTAGAATACACTGTGCTTAAACAAATTTAGTTGTATAGTAATGCTTATTATAAAAAAATGACTTACTAGCAAGTGAAACTGTGGTTAGGGTATGCAAGAGTATAATCTGGAAATGGGATGTCTAGGTTGCAGCTAACAACTATGAAGAACTGAAAGAAGATGGCCAAGGCACCATCAGATCCATTTACAGGTATATAATTAAATAATTAATTGCTGCATTACTACTCCAATTAACACTGTTTATTTCAAACTTTATAGCATGTTTAGATGACTAACAGATCCTCAGATACCTCAAAATCTGAGCAGTGTGTGTCGATGAATTTGTTGATTTTGTAAGATAGCAAATTCCTTAAGAGTTTCCGGTGCGAGATGACCCCTGAATTCTCTTTATCTGAATGGACTGGTTGTGTTCTGCAATAAAAGACACCAACTCGCACCTCTGCTCTAGTCACTTTTTCTTTCCAGGTTTCTTATTGCTGTGTTGTTAAAAAACATGAGCCTTCCCTGTGCTTTTCCTCCCTACATGATGCGCTCCCTGAAGAAATACAAAATAATTATGCATTTCACAAAATTGTACAGCGGTTTTTATCCATAATGCAGTAGTGGATTAAAACTGATAAATAGCATATCACAGTTGTTGTCTTTTTCCATTTCTATTAGTAATTACTTTAGCAAGAAAGAGAAATTAACTTCACTCATCTGAGAAATACATCTACGATTTTCTTATTCACATAAATTTATTTCATGTAACTACTTACTTATATAATTCTAAAACCTCACTCACCTCAACATGCGCTTTGCAATTGTTTAAACCACTGCTTGCAACATTAATTTTTAACAGGCTTAAGGCAAAAGGCCTTTGTGTACTCCAATGAAAAATTAGTCTTGTAGGTAACTCCTTATTACTCCGTACTTACTGTGTAAAACAAAGTAACGTTATAGTTACTTATTCAGTTGTCGTTGTTATTCCACAGTTAATATAATTACAATGTAACAATTTATCACTGATCCAAAAAGAAGCGTACTTACATAGTTACATCGTATCTGTACTTTCAAAATGTAATAAAAAAACTAGGGCATGTAACTACAACTATGTAACAGATGTTCCATGGTCTGGGCAATTTTAATGGAGAATTGCAGTGATAACAGCATAGGTTTTCGATGATATTTCAAGATCTTTTTTAAATGGTGAAAACATCTTTGCAAAATGGTTAACGTTTTTTCCCAAAATCTAGAGGGGTACCTCTTTGACATGTTTTGCTTAAACAAACATTTGTCACATTCTTGTAGTTGTGTTACACTATTTATTTTTACATTTTTTGGGCTATTATTATACCCATCCCTAACATAATACTGCCAAACTTGCATCATTCAATCAAGGTACACAGGGCTGCAGAGCCATTCCAAGCATCACCAGGCACATGGCAGGAAACAGCCCAGGATGGGGAGCCATCTCATTGCAAGGCCCACTGACACATACCAGAAGTCACGCTCTCACCCATGTGGCCACGTAACCCAACCTACATGTCCCTGGGATGTGGCAGTAAAACCCATGAAGAAGACATAGGGAGACATGGGTAGAACGTACAAATTTTACACACATATTTCCAGACAGAATTCCATCTCCGGATAATGGATCTGTGAGGCAAAAGTGTTAACCATTTTGCAAAGATGTTTTCATTTAAAACAGATCTTGAAATATAATCGAAAACCTGCAATATCACTGCAATTCTCAATTAAAATTGCCCAGACCATGGAACATCTGTTACATTGTTGTAGTTACATACCCTGATGCTTTTATTACATTTTGAAAGTACAGATACATTGTAACTATGTAAGTACAATTGTTTTTGGATCAGTAATAAATTGTTACATTGTAATTATATACACAGTGGAATAACAATGACAACTGAGTAATTAACTATAGCATTACTTTGTATTACACAGTAAGTACGAAGTAATAACTAATAGTTACACTGTACTTATACAGGTAAATACATAGTAGTTACAGTGTAATTATGGAAACAATGTAAACTGTTACCGTTTTGTATTTTTTCTTTTTAAGGGTGGTCCTTCATTTCATCATGATGTATAAACACATACTGAAAAAGTCAAGAGCCACACTTCGGATGCGTGCTTTGTGTAATGACAGAATTATCCATAAAGGGATTCACTCCTTGAAAGGAGGATTTTCATGAGACTCCTGGAGTGTCCAGGAAGACTTGGGATCTCTGAATGCCTACACTTGACACCACCACAGATTGAAATAAATTTCTGATTTTGCTACATTTTGCAGCTTTGACATGCAGGACTTTCCTGTTTTTTTTACTCTCTTGCAGCTCCTCCTGGCTGTTTTCTTTCCATCGCTATAAATTCATTAGTGCACTCTACTTCTTTCTGTGGTAATGTTTTGTGTTGTATTCTGGTTGGGGAAATAAAAACATTGTGCAGGGCACGGACAGGCCAGGCCATTGGGAGAAAACTGCCTAAACCCATTGACTTGGGTATGAGATCATTGGTGATCATGGGGAAAAATCCAGGCTTGGATCAGCTCATGGATTTAGGGAAAGTAAACACAGACAGTAACTCCAACTGAGTGGTTTAAGACAACCCGGCAGTGTGACTGTGGGAAAGGAAAGATCATTGGAAGATGCATGGAAGTCACATAATTAGTTCAATAGAGATCACTGGTCTGGGGTTTACAATTAATTTTAGGATAACTACTCCTTATTTGGAAGGTCCAACTCTTGGTGAGCCAGTATGGTGTTCAGCCTACACAAAGAAGACAAAAGAACACTGCAGGTATCTCCGTGGAAAGGTGATTGGAAAACTGAAGTCTGAGGATGAAGACAAGAAGATATCTAAAATACTGAATATCCCTTGGAGTCTAGTTTAATTAAGCATTAAGAGATGGAAAAAGCATGGCACAGCTGTAAATCTGCCTTGATCAGACTGTCCACAAAAACTGAGTGATAATAGATAGATAGTTACAAGAAGACAATTAGTGAGGAGTTACAACTATGGTGACTCACATTCAAGCTTCAACTATGAATACTACAGCTATATGAAGACTCTGGACAATTTGTTATTAACATTGTGAAACTAAGGACTACTTGCCTGACCTACCTATATTTTAAAAAATGTTTAAAATGTTGTAAGTCCCTAAATTTTCTCTAGTGTGTGCTTGATGTGTGCCCTGCGGTGGGCTGGCTCCCTGCCCGGGGTTTGTTTCCTGCCTTGCGCACTTTGTTGGCTTGGATTGGCTCTAGCAGACCCCCCGTGACCCTGTAGTTAGGATACAGTGGGTTGGATAATGGATAGATGTTGTAAGTCTTTGTTCTCAGTATAAAAACCCTGAGGTTGTGGGTTTAAATCCTGCTACTGACACTGTGTAATCCTGTGTATGCTCCAATTGGAAAACCAAAAGAAATGTAACTCTTTCATAAATGTTGTAGGCCAACTTGGATAAAGACGTCAGCCAAATAAGCACATGTGTGTGTGTGTGTATATATATATATATATATATATATATATATATATAACAAAAAAAAAAAACACTGAGAAGTGGGAGTTAGGTATTTGTGAACCTGCAGTACTTACTAATGTGAACAAAAATGTTTTTGATAAATAGCCCAACTGTCTAATTTGATTCTGCATAGTAAAATGTGAATATTTCCAAAGGAGAGAATATTTTTTATATGTGCAGCCTATACTGTAAAGGTGGTCACAGCTGCAGATCATTAACTAATCAATTTACTTGACACCTGTCTGTAACTGCCCTTTTCAACTGATATGGATGTGGTAAGGCCTTACTTGCTTTTCCAAAAGTCTTCTGCATGTTGATTTATTTTTTTTCTTGAATAAGTGATATCAAAGTAGAATCAGTTATGTGTTGTTAGTTTCCTTAGGTCCAACTTATTTTAGGTTTTAGGATTAGTTATTTTTTTTAAAAGCAGAAGAGCCTACTCCCAGCTTCAGACTTATTATTACATAGACCTGAACTGAGTGTCCCTAATCCCATGTCTAGCCCTTGTACTTTTACACTCACCAACACATCACAAAGACACAGCTGCAATCTGTAGCTCCACTTGTCACCTTTCTTATATATCTATGACCCCAGGTAACAAGATAAAGTACCAAAACAAGTAGGACAGAAGGTTTACACTTTTATTCATACATTACACAATAACGTAATGCTCGTAAATGTGGCCAAAACAGAAGAAGAGTAAAGAGTGTGACAAATCATATCAAATACATCCTGTATGCAGGAGTCAAACCATTCAAGAATGCCCAGATAACCAGGTGGCTCTTCATTGTAGTATGTAGACTGGTCTCAGATCTGGCATGACCTCTGGATGGACTGAATGACAGAGACACTGTGCCTTTCGATAGGCTCCAAACTTAAGCGAGCCTTGTATTTCCTCGATGTACCTCTTGAACCAATGGAACAATGTAATATAGGGCCAACTCCATTGGTTAAGGCCTTCCGCCCTTTGACCAATACAATTCAGACATAACATGTCCTCAATAATGTCTACCAACCCACCACTCCAGGTGACATCAGACTTGGTTTTCGTCCTTGCATATTTGCAACATGCATGTAGAGGTTAGCTTACACTGGTTCTAATCTGGTATTCTTGGAGAACAACAATGATTATCTATCTGACCTGCTATGTGGTCAGTAGAGAAAGCTACTCCAATTTCCATTACTTTTAAAACTGTCTGCTTATTCTAAGCTAAGATTATATACTTAGTTAACAACAAAATAAAGTAGACAAGCTGTCATAAAGCTACCTAAGCAACCAATTAAACTTGTCCTTTAAAGTCATTTTATATTCAATTATCAAAAATGCTAGATATTACAAACACAAAGCAAACATTTTTCGCAGTTTTTAACTCACTTAATCCCTTTTATTCCAGAGTATTTTTAATCCCCATTATGCATGCAAGCTATAGATCTGACAATGGGTGAAGTTGCATTTTCATATCATTCTGTATATGTCAATATTTCTTTATACATATTGTAGTGTGTGTTTTTTTTTTTTGTTTCATTCTTTTAGGTGCAAATCATTTTGTGTTACCTTTCTCAAAATACTCCATATATACTTAAGCCCTATTCAAAACAGATACAAGATTATGCCAATACAATGTCCTGTGATTACAGCACAAGAGTTTTAAATTTAAATCACAGAACGGCATCCCAGAGATTATGTGGGTTTACCTAACACATCCCAAACAGCTACAGGCTAAGTAGACTGTTGCCTCTAAACTGTCTCCGTGTGGGTACTGACAGATATGACTTATAATGAGCTGGTGCCCCGTCCAAAATTTGTTCTATCTTTGCCACTGATACTGCTGAGACAAGCTGTGGCTCCCTTCACTTAGAAATGGATTAAGTGGGTCTTAGAATGCATGGATAAACAATACAATGGTTTTCTCGTGAATAAAAACACTATTCACTAGAAAATCTAACAAAATACTATATTTATTGTACAGCACATCTGCAACGTCACTAAAGATAAAAAAAAATTCTGAATTCAGATATAATAAAGATGAATATTCATACAATCTTGAACCTTTAATACTAGAATTACCAGAGCCTACGAAAAAACTCGTAAATCCGTCCCACCTTAAATCGCTTCTTAAAATCGTTCACAGCTCTCCACCAGCGTCCTTTGTCATCTAAATGTGCTGATAAAAATCAGGCTGCAAGCAGCCGGCTATTCCATCCCCCCACCGACTTAAAACGTGCACAAACTTCTCCCAGCTCATGCCTTGATTGATTTTCTGGGAGTGAAGTGGAGTTTTAGAGTGGAAATAATAGATCGTTGTTTGGAACACACGCATTTCATGTCTGTTCCGTTTCTACAGTAATCTGTGTAAACACATTGTTAAAACAGAAACGTTTTTTATATTCTACTAGTAGATAACAAAATGTAGGCATAAACAATATAATGTATGAAGCCTGAAGTATCACACAAATACTTTCACAAAAGGTACAAATCTAACACAACAATTGCGCTTTTACTTAAAAATATAACTGCAGAAACAAAAAGCCGCCTTAACATGTGACATTGACACCTGTTAATTATGACTGCCTCCGTGGCGCAATAGAATCAGCTGCTGACTAGGAATCAAAAGTTCGCAAGTTCGATCCTGCACCACTCCATTTTGAGAAGTAAACTGCTCTTAGTCTTACTATTTCAGAATAAAAACATACATTTGATTTCAGTCTGTAACAGCCAGTGTAATTTATGATACTTGTAAAGGTTAGCTTTGTTTTTTTTTTTAGTCAGTTTTATTATCTCAGCCACGTTCACAAGGCCAAACACCCCCCATCCCCGCATCTGATACTGCTGTTTTCACATAGACGCGCTGTAACAGAGGTAAACTCAGCTCTCTTCTACATCGGAGCAAGAATGCACATACCATTGCTTGCATACTAAAGTGTCAGCAGGCACTTTTCGTGGCATTACACACAGTTTTGAGCATGCCCTCTGCACACTACTTGTGACTTTAGGCTTTAGGAAGTAAGTAAATAAATAAAGGTAAATCGTGTCATAAAATGATTTCTTCAAAACGTCAAATGTTATTTATTTGGTGTGGCATTACACATGTATTTTTTGAGCATGTCCATGCCAAATAAATAACATTCGACAGCGCGTCTATGTGAAAACAGCAGTATCAGATGCGGGGGTGGGGTGTGTTTGGGCTCGTGAACGCGCTGAGATAATAAAACTGACTAAAAAAAAACAAAGCTAACCTTTACAAGTATCATAAATTACACCGGCTGTTACAGACTGAAATCAAATGTATGTTTTTATTCTAAAATAGTAAGACTAAGGGCAGTTTACTTCTCAAAACGGAGTGGTGCAGGATCGAACTCACAACCTTTTGATTCCCAGGTGGCAGCTGATTCTATTGCGCCACGGAGGCAGTCATAATCAACGGGTGTTAATGTCGCATGTTAAGGCGGCTTTTTGTTTCTGCAGTTATAGTTTTGAATAAAAGCGCAATTGTTGTGTTAGATTTGTACCTTTTGTGAAAGTATTTGTGTGATACTTCAGGCTTCATACATTATATCGTTTATGCCTACACTTTGTCATCTACTAGTAGAATATAAAAAACGTTTCTGTTTTAACAATGTGTTTACACAGATTACTGTAGAAACAGTACAGACATGAAATGCGTGTGTTCCAAACAACAATCTATTATTTCCACTCTAATACTCCACTTCACACCCAGAAAATCAATCAAGGCATGAGCTGAGAGAAGTTTGTGCACGTTCTAAGTTGGTGGAGGGAGGGAATAGCCGGCTGCTTGCAGCCTGATTTTTATCAGCACATTTAGATAACAAAAGACGCTGGTGGAGAGCTGTGAACGATTTTAAGAAGCGATTTAAGGCGGGACGGATTTACGAGTTTTTTCGTAGGCTCTGGTAATTCTAGTGTTAATACCTGGGCACATATGTTTAACATCAGTTACACAGAAATTGAATGTGTTTATACACAGAGGCGGTGGGAATTGCCAAGAAAATAATAGGATTTTCATACTGGGGTTACTATAGTTTCAAGGTAGGGTTATTATGCTAACATGTTGATTTAATATTTTTGTACTTATGATTTGATTAGGATTTTCTGATGTCTTTATCGGAGGCAACAGCTGAGATACAATTGGATACAACTGAAGCATATGCAGGTTGTGTTAATCACTTGATAAAAGTGTCTGCACTGCAAATACTTGTAGGCAGGTAACTTCCTCATGGTCACACATTGTCAGTAGCAGGATTTGAACCCACAGCCTCAGGGTTGGAATTCCAAAGTCTTGTTCACTACTCCAAACTGCCTACATACAATATTAGCATATGATGCCCCCATAAACATAATATGAATTTGTCAAACTGTCTTAATCCAATTCCAAGTCGATAAAGGCCCTAGCGTATCCTGGCAAAACATTGTACAAGGAAGTAACCAGTCCAGTAGAAGGCACCAATTCATCGCAGGTCTCTCTCAGACACAAATCCATGCTCACACAGAGGCAGTAGCACTAACCACTCTGTCACTGTTTTAATTTAAAAATACCTGTTCCTAATTTAAATGTAAAGGCATAAAACATTTAAACAAGAATTGATTTTTGTTACTAAATGACAAAGAATCTTCAACAGACAGCACCATGCACATTTTTCAAATCTGACAACACATTTCATAACAGCAGTGTTTATAAAGTGTCATGACTCTCTTGATAAAAATGTTTTAAATTAGTTTATAGGACCTCTGCATTTATGACTAAGAGGAGATGGGATGTTATTTTAAGATGTGTAAATGTTATTAGCCTTACCTTTCATTCTATGCTGTGTAAATGCTTTTATATGACATCCCAGTCTTTGGCAGTTTTTATTAAGCTTAGGAAGTCATTAACCAGTTTTACTGCGTTAACCCAAGGACTCTCACAAGATGGAGAAACACAAAGGTTTCCTCAATTTAATATTCACTCAGTGAAAAACCTAATAACATAGACAGGTTCACGACTTATTCGAAACTGTATTTCCTGGAAATATGTATAATTCTTAGCCTAACCTAATGTGTTGAATAGGTTATGTAAGAAATTATAAAGGTGGTTGCACATTTCAGTTTCACTACACATAAATAGTTGTTCCTGTCTTTGACAAATGCTTAGTATATATATTTAACAACCTGAAAATGCTGTTTACTGCCAATCATAAAAGCCACATTGGCAAAAAATTATTCTTCTGTAACCTGAGGCCCTTGTCCGATTTCTACTTTTGAAGTTTTATATGGTCTTTAATTTTTCTTTTGGCAATGTCATATTTTTCCCATTTTTCTGCTTTACTTCTTCTTTGTGGTAAGTCCTTATACATCTATATTCCAACCTAAGCTATACTTGAAATCAACACTTGGCAGGTGTCTAGACCTATTGTTCAGCAATACAGGAATAAGTTACTTCTCTGAGAGGAGTAAGAAACAGAATGATGCACACCCTCTCTTTTACTGTAGATCAGAATTAGTGGGAAAATTAAAATAATTATTCAATACTCTGTGGTAATTCTCCCCTCCCAACTTTGATGTGTTACACTTTTGTGCTCACTGTCCATGTCACAGCGCTGTTTCTCAATTTTAAGGCCCCTTGCCAATAATTTGCTCTCCTCCGCAATTTTTTTTCTGACTCTGTCATGGTCCCAAGATCATCAGCACATAAGAGTTCCCAGAATTCATAACTTTTGATAACCCTATTATGGGCATGTAGGCTTGTTTTGCTCAAATGGAGGAATTCTAACTCACCTTTTTTTTTTAGTTAGTGGGTAACTGATGTTATATATTATCTAAAATTGGAAAAAAAATCAAATTCTCACTTAGACGATTTGTACAAAACTTTTTCAAAACCTGGCAAGATCTGATAAATAAAAATTTAGAACAAGTATTTAAAGCAGGGGTACCAACGCCGCTCCTGGTGGGCCGCAGTGGCTGTAGGTTTTCATTCTAACCATCTTCTTAATTAGTGAGATGTTTTTGCTGCTGATTAACTTGTTTTGCCTTTGTTTTAATTGATATGACTCAGGCCTCTTAGTTGTTTCTTTTTCCTTAATGAGCAGCCAAACAATAATTAGACACAAAACAAGCCACCACACAACCAGTTAACCTGAAAATAAAGAAAGGTGAAGGTCTTGGTCATGTTTAACTACTCAGGTCACCAAAACATCTTGACGGAGGTCTTAGAAAAAACAGAAAATCAATAGTCTGCTGTGGCAGAATGAGAGCAGCAACAAGTCCTGCTATTCAATAATGGATTTAAGTAACAGCCAAGAATTGGCTTCTCATTAAGAAACTGGTTGAAGTGAAACTGGCTGGAGTTTGACGTTACAATTTAGCTGGTCATCTGTTGGTTCATTTCCCATCTCATTTCTGTTTGGCTGCCATTTAATGAAGAAACAAATCAACTCAGATGACTGAATCCTTAAAAGAGGGCTATTAAAATGAAGGGCAAAAGGAGTTAATTTGCAGTGAAAACTGGTCACTGATTAGGAAAAGGGTTAGAATGAAAACCTCCAGCCACTGCAGCCCACCAGGACTGCAGTTGAACACCTCTGATTTAAAGCATTGAGGAAACGGATTCCCTTCCCTCTTTTTTTAAATTCTATTTATTTTTATTCATTTATTTATCTACATATTTTTACTATTATCAAAGTTTTACTCTGCTGACCTAGCTCTTTTTCTCATGGGTGAGGATTGATTTTTTTTCTAACCTAGTTTTGTTAAACTTGACTTGCTTGTATAGCATGTTATTTGACATTAATAAAATTAATAAAATGTAAAAAAAAAAAAAAAATCTTATTAAGCAAAATTACCACAAGGAGAAATAGCAAAGAGCTAAATCATGATAAAGACCTGCTTGCACATTAAATATTTCTATGTCTCCATAAACAGTTATCATTAATATCAATCCCTCATAGAGTACATCATTTCTACCACTCTTACCAGCATTCCTGAAAAGAAAAGAAAAATCTAATATGTCTAGCTTTAAGATAACAACCTCCTAACTATTGACAAATGCTACAATAATTTTCTTTCCACTTGGAATGCTTGGCATGGTGTCCCATGAATTCACTCTTACAATCAAAAATTTTATGTAAAAAGCTAGGTGAATTTAATGAACTAGAAACACAAGTGTAACTTATTTTTAACCTAGAGAGTAGGATATTGCTTATCTAAAAAATGACAACAAAGCAGATTAACTGGCTTCAACATATTAGCTACAATGTTTTTTCTGGCATCACAGTATAACTGTCTTATAGGTCCAATAAAGATTTATTAAATGTCTATTTATTTGTACAATTTCTGAACCCACTTTTCCCAACACAGGGCCATAAGAAACAAAACCCTATCATGGCAGGAATCAACTAAGAATAGGGCACTGGTCAACTGCAAGGATGATTTTCTAAATTAAACTACATGTGCAATGCTAAAAACCTATTTAACCTTTTATATTAAATCCAAAACTTATGGTACTCAGCCTTTCAATTTGAAAGGAATATTGTATAATTGATACAGGCATATTTTTGTGCTGCTTGTATCACTTCAGGCATAGACCACTACTTTGAAAATATCTTTCAGACATTAAACACTACTAAAACGCAGGCCTGAAAAATTATGAACATTTACAAATAGATCAAAGATCAAAACTTCTGACCATGCTGTGTAAAAAAAAAAGACTGGGTATTTCTAAACACTTACTGAAATTATAAACACAAACTGAAATTAAAAATGACTTTCTTCAGCAAACAGTATACAACCCTTCTGAATCCACACATTAGGGGGAAGATAAAATAAATTATGATTCATTAATTTAAATGTAGACCGAGTGTTTTTGTGACTTTTTCTGCTTAGATACATAAATTAAACTGCAAATATGTTTTTGAAGACCTTCAATAGAATATGAAATCTGTAGAAAGGGGGATACAGACTGCTTAGTATATATTATATTACTGTATATGTTGTATCATTTTCTGTTTTTAATTACACTTACTTTTACTGATATAAGTGTGAATACTTACAAGACTATGATTTTGTTGTTACTGTTTAATACAATTATCTACATTCAAGTAACATTTGCCAAACATGTATTTTATACTTGACAGGAAGAACAGTATTTCGTTCAAATTAACTTCCATTTTTTTGTTTGTTTATTTATTGTTTGTTGTGGGTGAAAAACACAATGTAATGCTATTGGAAAAAACTGCTGCTGTACAAAGGAGCTTTGGATCTGATATAAGATTTCAAATATTATAAAAAGAAAACCAAAAAGAATGCTGCCCTTAGATATGCTCCAGTATGTCACAAAATAAAAATTAAGGGATGTTTTAAGCTGTTGTTTGAACAAACTGCTAGATTGCTTGGTAGAAATACAACATTAGGAACACATTCCCAAAATCTTTACAACTCAAACGAAAACCCATAATAAGCCAAACGGTGTGTTGCACTGGAGGGAACAAATGTAACTGGCAGAAACCAAGGCTACAAAGTCCAATTCTGCAGTGGCTGCTACTGAGAGCTAGCCCTTTCCAAATTATGAAATTCATAGTGTCTCTTGCTGGTTCTGAGCTTAAATTTGTTTAATGAATTATTCTGTTTCATCATTGCATTCTGAGCAGCAAGTTTTGATGGGAACAGAGCTAGTATTGTGTATGTGGAAGCCATGTCATTGGATAATTTTGAATGGTCAATGTTTGCATTATTGTCTCCACTTCCACAAAGATGTCGTTGAGGCTGATGATCTGGTATCCACTTCATCATTGCTCCGACTTTACAGAGTTCACTAAACAGCTTTTCTGCTTCTGTACGACTTATTCCTTCTGGCAAGTCAGTAACTTCTAATACTCTCCCAACTGCTAAAAAGAAGAGAGAGAGAGAGAGAGAAAAAACATCATAATTTGGGAAAACAATATCTTCCAGACTTTGAAATGGTCTTTCTTTGGTCATCATACAAGGAGCTAAACTCAAAAAATTGATTTTGGTTAAAAAAATCAGCTGGGATGACATCATTAATTTGCACAATATATTGTGTGAGAATAATTGTTTTGTTACAATTCCATGTTTCACTTGTACACACAAACAAACCAAAAAAAATCAGTATATTTTGCAATACAGTGTTGGTATTTTTAAAGCCAGAGATATTTTTTCACAATTATATATATATAAAATATAAAAATATTGGAATGTCAAAGAAACTGATACTAATCAGTACTAGTTGATATCAATTTTTCAAAAAATGTAACAGTGAAGCTTTTTCTTTTTTTTCCCTGTATCGCTAGTAGGGAACTACAGTTGGTACTGGACTCCTGTGTCTGCATGTAGATGAATTACTCCACAAAGCAAATTAATAAATTAAATACTTTGTCAGGAGAATTTCAGCACGGGACTGCAGAAATTGTACTATTTATTTAAAATGAAACAAACACAAGCTTTTATTGCTACCACTTTTAACCCATTCCAGAGTCAGAGTCATGCATGCTTTGTGTGCACTATGAATTGATAGATCAGGTGAGTTTTGTCACCTTGTACTGTCACAATATTGTAAGAGGAGACAAAATGATGGCATGATGAATTGCTTTTTAATAGATAGATAGATAGATAGATAGATAGATAGATAGATAGATAGATAGATAGATAGATACTTTATTAATCCAGTGTCATATACAGACCCTAGAAAGGAACGGGTGCTTTGCATTCATTCGCTGATTACATGGAATACATCCATGGGTGTACTGTTAAGCATCCATCCATTTTTTAACTTGTTCTATACGTTGCATTGATCAAGGAGAGTAGTGGCTCTGTGGCTAAAGGATTTGAACTGGTAACGTGAAGGTTGCCAATTTGAATCCCAGCGGTGACAGAAGGAATCCTTTTGACCTTTAAGTAAGTCCCTTAAGTCGCAATTGCTCTAGAGACACCGTATAAATAGCTGAACCTGTGCTTTGACCCACAAAAATAGAGTAAGTTGGGGTAGTCGAAAAATGACAAATTCCTAATACAAGAAGTTATATATGGTGATTAAAGGATTTACAGGAAAAAAAAAAATCAAGCATGGTTATGCATATAGAAAAGTGCACACTGGTAATGCGGACAGCTGCAGACAGTAAAAGTCAAAGCAAGTTTCAGGTGTGACAGATAGGGGGCGCTGTCATCCCCTTGAACCCTCAGACCAGACGCCAGACACCAGATAAAAGTCCAATTATTATTTTTTTTATAATAATAATGTGCACAAAGCACCCTCCACTCCACAATACTCATATACTAACCAATACAATACAATAACTAATAATCAATAATCAATCCTTCTACTCCCAGACCCGTTGCCACCCTTCCTCCCGACTCAGCTCATCTGTCTGGGAGTTCCCATAGTCCTTTATAGTCCATGACCCGGAAGTGCTTCTGAACCCTCAGTCCATGTGAATTCCTAGCACTTCCTTTTTTTTCATCCTGGAAGTACGTCATTTCCTCTGTCCCTGTGACCAGGACATACTTCTGGGTTATAGGGCAAATAAAAGTCTCTGAGCCTCCCTGCAGCATCCCCTTGCGGTTCCCATGGTATCCAGCAGGGCTGTGAAGAAAAACTCCAATGTCCATGATACCCTGCTGGAATTCGGGGCACCTCCATGCTGCCGGAAGGGCTCCATCTAGCGGCATGGGGGTATTGGCAGGGATGAACGGCTGGCCATATCTCACACAGGCAAAGTGGATATTTGGCAATGACAGTGAAATGAGCTGCTTCATTTGTCAACACCAAAATAAAATGTACAAACCACTACAATTGTGCCAGTTAGCATGACAGGCAAAACTTTAAACTTCTCTGCAAAATACTGTTTGTAACCAGCAAATTTGTGTCATTTGTTTAGTTTTTGATGTCAAACGAATTTCCATTCCCCATAATAATCCCCAAAATGTGAGAAAAGTAGTGAAAGCACATATCGTATATTTGAAAGGTGCACTGGTGAGTATAATGCAGTCTTACCAGTTAAACTGCAGGTGCATTTAATATTCAAATTCTGGTTTTGTACACAGGTTTAGCAATAATAAAAATCTGATCAGTCGTAAAAGATACTTTGAGAATACCTCAGCGAAGGGTGTTTTATAGGAGTTGTAAAATAATGGATTCATGTAAAGCTAAGAAGATTGATTTCATGGACAAAATTAAAGTTTGGACAATGTTTAAATACATAAATAAATAAAAAGGAGGGACAGATTTGGAAAATTAAAGTTCCAGGATTTTTTGATATTTGAAAATTTAATCATTTTGACTCATCTATTGCTCTTTAGTTTGCTTTTAACCAGCTAATGATGCAAATATAAATCTTACAATAGCAAATCTTAAAAACCTAACAGTGTGTTTCTCTGACAAATAGGGCTTTAAAAGCACATGCTTCGAAAAGCAGTTTTAAAGAATATGTTTATAATATAATGAATTATCTTGGTATTCAGTAATTCTACAGTACAGATATAATAATTTCTGAATGTGTATGTTAAGTAAAAGTATTTTTCAGCTCCTGGAGAGAAAATGTCAAAAGAATAATACACATGTGCACATGGCAAGATAAAATAGGTAGTGCATGTTGATATAATCCATTATAAACCCTATGTTGAAATCTCCCCAAGATTATCAAATTTCCCCCATTTGTTGATAAACTGGGGAATCCCCATGTCTATCGCATATTTAAATTCAAGCCCTGCATTTTATTTTAATATTTATAACTGCCAATACCAGCTTACTTAAATGGCAGATGGGTAACTTCTAGATGGGTATACCAGTATTTTAAAGCTGTTGTTACTATTGTGGCAGCATGGTGTAGTTTTTGTCAGACAGTGTGTTCTAGTGGTTAAGGTTTTGGACTTCAATCCCTGAGCTTGTGGGTTCAAATCCTGCTAATGACACTTTGTGACCACAAGCATGTTGCTTCACCTGCTTGAGCTTCAACTACAGAAAGAAAAGATATGGTACCAGTTGTATCTTAAATGTTACATGACACCTTGGAGAAAGGTGTCAGCCTAATAAGTAATGTATTAGAATTTATATATTTTATAAAATATTACAGAAGGCGGCGCAATATTGTTCACTTTAAAACCAATGTCTCTTTCGCTTGACTTGCATGGAGATTTTCAGCTGTGGAGACGCCCAGGAAACAGGCACAGCCAACCTTCTTTCCCAGGCCTGGGTCCAAGCAAGGCTCCCAATCTGAGCTGAGCCTCACTCCTTCAGCACATGCTGCCTCTCCCTAGACTTGCATGATAGTGAGCACCAGGTCATTCCAATTCCCTGAGCCGCTCAGCTGGAGTGGCCCAATTCAGCCCCTGAGCATTGGCCTCACACTCCACAAAGGGGATGTCCTCCTGGTTTCCTGCCTCCTCTCTCCCCTTCCTGCCTGTTTTTCTCTTTCTTTAACCTCCATCTCTTTGTCTCTTCTTTCTCTCATTATTGCCGCTCCCTCTGAGGCAATAATGAGGCACACCCAGACACATTCACTTCACAGGGAGCGATTGCTTAAAATATTTTTGAAGCCATGGACCACATCACAACAATTAAAGATTTCAAACATATAAATAAAAAAAGAAATAAATAACAATGGGGAGATCAGCAGGAAGGTGCCAGGGAGTTATAAAGAGAGCAGAAATGATAAAGGGGGGGACTGGTTCTAAACCCATTAGTTTGTGTCTAAGGGGGATTGGGTATAATAGGTGGCTACATTTAAATTGTTTTTGATCAACATCAGAATTTTTGGAACAATTTCTGATATTTTCAAAGATGGCATACCAGAATTGTGCAGGTGCTGGAGAAAGGCCTATCAGCCAGTTAGATATGAAAGGAAATAATATAAGGGAAGCTTTACAAAGAAGGAAGTAGAAGCCAAACCCAAGATTGGTCTTAAGAGAAAGAGATGAAGCAGACTACCTAATGAGAGAGGAACTCCACTCACAGATGCACAGATTTCAGCTGAAGATAAAAAAATACCCTCTGTAAGGGATCAGGTACCTGGACTGGAGTGAAAGCCCTGACTCAAAAATATCTCTAAGTGTGGAGATGCCTGACTGAGGCCATGTGAATAAAGAAATTTGATTACCTTTAATATTCCGGGCAGAGCTATGAAGCAAAGAAGTGCAGAGATGCCATCCTGGAAGCAAGATTATCAGTTTTTCAGTTCATATCTTTGTCTGAGGCATGTAAGAGTTAATGGGGCCAACAATAGGAGAGGGAGGCTTTAATATTAGAAGGGAAAACAGGCTGGGCATTACGTTAAGGTGTATTTTGTTTTTGATAAAAACAAGAAAGGGGTTGCTGTGGAGGATTTATCCCATTCCAGTTTAGCTTAAGAGTAAATGAATAATAGTATACAGTAGTTCAAAGTCAAGGAAGGAGACAACCCCATCTGACCTGTCAATGATCAGAGTAGGATGCTAGATGGATAGTCTCCTATGATTCCAGGGGAATGAAGAAATACTACCTAATCGTAGACCAGTACTTAGATCTAACATATTATTTCTAAGGAACAATTTCTTAGTCTAGAATGAGATGGGTAAGGAGGACCAAGTGGAAATGAAGTCTCTCACAGCCTTTAGCATGTGGTGAAAGTCAGAACTAGAAAGCTACTGGGCCATGGCATAGATGGTCAAACCTAGGTATTTGAAAGAGCCTGTCCAGGGAATGAATGTAGAAAATAAAGAATAATAAGAAGACAAATTCAGTGAAGAATTAATTAATTAATCTTGTAGCCAGACAGACTTTGATAAGGATTAAACAGATTGTGGGTGTTGGGACAATCAGCAGGGTATTACATAGAAAAAGCAGGATATCATCAGCATTTAAGGAGACTTTTAGAGTGATACTTTTTAAGTAAACATTACCTCTTCACAATAATGACATATACCAATTTGCCATATGAAATTATGTTCTAAAGTGAAGCATATTTTATAAGTTTTCAAAAGTAGCTAACCTATTGTTGCCTTTTTAGAATTGAGGTGAAGGGTACCAGCATCCTATTACAAAGAAGATCCTGAAACTTGCAGAATACATACATTTTTAAAGCCAAAAATGTTATTCAGTATTGATCCTTGTCTTGAGACTATATTGAAAAACAGAGTATCCCTGTTGTTTTAAGAATGGAGAAAAGAGCACAAAGCAAAAACATTGTTGTGACATTCAGCCATTTAAAAAGGAGACCATCTGTACACTTTACTCTTCCACTCATCTTCCTCCTTTCAGGTCTGGGGGCACAGATTCACCTTGGAAAGTCATTGGCAAAAGTTGCTATTGACACTGAATGTTTGATGCCAGATGTTAATTGCTGTCTTTGTTGTGTAACCAACTAGGCAATAATAACTAAAATAGCCACACTTACAAATGCTTATATTATTTTATCATTATTATATTATTTATTACTGTGGTGGACTGGCACCCTGCCTGGGGTTTGTTTCCTGCCTTGCACCCTGTGTTGGCTGGGATCGGCTCCAGCAGACCCCTGTGACCCTGTAGTTAGGATATAGCGGGTTGGATAATGGATAGATGGATGGATATTATTTATTATTACTATTGGTAATGCATGTGCGTTCTTCAGTGAGAGAGAAAATATTTGTAATGAGCCAGCAGGTGCAAGAGACGGAGGAATGGAATTCGCCATGTTACACTGGTTCCTGATAAGATGGCCATAAAAATGACTTTCTGGTTTCTTCTTCTTACTCTGTAGGTGATGTAAAAAAATAACATCACTGGATATAAAGGGTGAAAAGTAATCGCTATTTAATAGTTGACGTAGCTTTAATAAAAAGCAGTTGAATGGGATTACTGTTTCTGCCATGGTATTGAAAGATAACAAGTATCATGAAATTTAACTGTTATTGGTATCAAATACTAAAGTTCTGGAATCATACCATCCTAGATAATAAGTAGTTATAAGAAATCAATTGCGTTTCTTAACAATCATACATATTTTTATGTCCTTGTACATTTTCATGGTAATTCCACTTATGTGCAACAACCTGCATCAGCAATAATGGTGCCATTATAAAATTAGAAATACAAGGAAATGAACCACCTACACTTTAAAATAAAACTAAAACCACAACATAGATTGAAGTTATAAAACACTAGTCATAATTCTGCTTTCTGCTGCTAATTTTGTTAAAAAGCAAAAAAAAAAACAACAAAACCAAATCAACTAAATGTTTCACATTGGATATTAGAAGACATCAACCATATTTAATGTCGTCTTTAGATATTACTGATTTACACCAATAATATATTGGTAACTTAACTATAATTCTGAAATTAAGAGCTGTATGAATACTTTATAATCTAAAGTATTACCATGCCAATTATAATATAATTATAAGCGAAAAAAATAAAGAAAACTGCTTATGTTCTGGCTCATGACTGATAAGTGCTGAAATGTCTTTGTTATGCTACAATTGAGTGACTTTTATTACTTATACAGCATGTACCAGGTAATAACTCACTTTTTATTGGTATACTGTAATATCTGAAGTTAAAAAAAAAAGCAAAATTTCTTGTATAGCTTACAAGAAACCAATCATGCATGCAAAGGATAAATGGCAAAGCTTTACTCTAGAAATTTTTACCTGCTTCACCAACACCAAGATCGGTAGATAGTGCTTTACGGGTTGGTTTCTTTCCTCTGCTTCCATGTCGTATTCCTGATTGACTCTTTAAAGATAAAAACAAAGTATTCTTAAAATAATTATTCATACCTTAAAAAGGGAGATGTGATCAGAGTTTATAAATATGAATTCTTCTGAATATAATAAATGTAAAGCTTATTCATCTATGAACATGAAATATCCCTTTGAGAACGTGAAATTAAAGTAAAAAAATTCTGTCATAGAACCATGTCACAAAGAATAAAAGAGACAGACACAATGCGTGTCTCACAACTTAAACTTCATTAATTTATCTATATTTAATAACGTATTGTACAAAGTATCTGTAAGAACTTAACCCATTATTTTTCATCACTTAAAGTGTTAAACTGCCAACTTTTAACATTGTTTTTAAATGGTTTTCAAACCCTGGCATGCTCCTTAAAACATTTAATTGAAGCTAAAAAAGGTTGCAAATAGTATCAATTATGTGTTTTATCCTGGAATGTTAACACATCATTCCTTTAAATTTTATAAAGGCATTTTAAAAATGTTATGAAATTATATAAATTATAAATTAAATTACTTTAAATAGAAAATATATTAGAACTCACAAATAAGCTTTCCAACAAACACTGATCTTAGTACTGAAAAATGTATTAAGGCTAATATTTCTTAACTTTTCATATACTATATGCATTACATGGAAAAAAAAAACAAAAAAAAAAACATGTATCAAAGATAGTAAGTACAGGATAGTACATCAGAATGTTAGTGAAAAATATTAAAGGGATTTTAAAATATAAATATTACATTTCAGGGTGTCTAAAACAAATGACACAAAATGGCAATCATCTAAATTAGCTTTTTATGCCTCCAGGAAAAAGACTTCACTAGGGATGCGCATTACGACAAAGAAAACACCTTAACTATGATTAATTTTTTCACATGGATAGAAAATATCATTACCTGATGGTTTGGAACAATATGTGGTCCGTGAAGCACTGGTTGACGGATTGTGTGATTATATTGTAAGGGCTGGTTTAGAAGTGGATATCTGGCATCACCTGAGAGGAGGAATAAAACATAGAAAAAATTTTATGTAAACATTTTAGAAATGTTAAACTATAAAACTGGTCCATAAAGTTTATTGCTCAGAATTTTTATTAAAGTAGTGTTTTTAGATCTATTTCATACAATTACACAGGTACTAATGCCAAAAAAAGATATTAACATTATTAGTTTACAAAGGACTTAAATGCTACTTTTGAAATTGTTTAAATTAGGTAAAATTTGGTAAGGCTAAATTTCTGTTTAATCATTACCTTAGTGGCATACAATAACAATAGATCCAGATAACAGAATCTTAAATTTTGTATGTAATGAGCCTAAACAACACATGGCCATACAGTGAGCATAAATGGGACTATTCATTTTATAAAAATTCATTAGAAATGGGAAAAAACACTTCCATGACACAAGGACTTTTTTCTTACCAAACTAGGCCTTCATTACAAATTAATTAAAAAATAATACATTTTCTGTTAGATAATTACATCAACAAGATTACATTAACTTAAATTAAATTAATTGTTTATAAGCCTGTACCTATTATGTTATACTTGAATTTAAGCATAGTTTATAGCGCTCTCAACCAAGAACTTGCCTTGTCCAGAAACAAAAGGTCTTGGAAACTGTGGCATAACGGAAATGGGGGAGACACCAGGATGGATACTTTTCATATTTACAAGCTGAGAAGGAGCGGGGGACTGAACAGGTGAACTGGCTGGACTTCCAAGCTGAGGACTGCTCTATACTCCATAAAACAAACAACCAAAAAACAAATTGGTATCTGATTTCAAAATAAACATACTAAAACAAATCGTCTTGTTAGATAATATATCCTTTATTGGAATGAAAAGATTACATTTCTTGTAAATTAAAAAAATGTAAAACTAGATATTAAAACACTATGATTACACACAACACAGTGATTCATGCTCTTGTACAATATAAACATAATAAATAAAATTAATAAAAAAATTTACAGAAAAGATATTTTGCAAATTATATAAATTTTATTTGTATTGCTTAGCATTATCAATTAGTTTCACATCAGTCATCTCAATTCCTTCATAAAAACTTTATAGAATTAATAAAAAGAGACTGAATAACATTCTTTTCCTAATATTTTAGCAGCATCTATGTTGCACAAATTATTTAAAGTTGTCAATACAAACATAAATGATCAGAGCGTTTTTATTTTCAACATCTTCCCTTATCCTAAAGGCATACAGTATGTGCTGGTTGACTCCAATTTGGCTTAGTATGAGTAATGTTGGATGTGTACGCAACTATGATCTGCTATGTACTAGGGCCTTGTATATAACTATATTCTGCCTTGCACACTTTTCTGCCAAGATAAGCACTGCTTTTCATTGACTGTTCTGCTTTCAACAATTTTAAACATTTGAAATCTCTAATCTATTTTTCAGGTAATGTTGCAGAAAAAGTACCTTTTCTGCAGTTAAATGATTACTTGAACAAAATGTTTATTTTGCATACATTTCAGTCAGGTTTTAGATCAAACCAGACACTGCTTTGGTAAAAGTAGTTAATGACTTGCACATTAATGCTGATGTAAACACACTTTTCTTATTCTTTTAGATTTGAACTCACAGCATTCTCATTATTCAATAAGCTGGTCTCTCTATTAGTGCCTTAAATGGGTTTTAATCTTATTCAACAGGTAAAATAATTCTTTGCATGTAGTGGTAATGGAATGTCAGAGATCCAAGATATTGCACATGATGTACTGCTGGGATCACACCAGGCCTGTTAAGAAAGCAGATTTAGCCAAGCATTAAAGAACTGGTGAGACACCCTTTTCCTTGTATACAGTAAACCGAAAATCTGATTTACTTTACAGACAGAGACACTCCAGACTAATACTATGGAATATTTAAGAAGAAAAAAAAAACACTTCTAAGAACATGCATTTTAAATTTGGATTTTCATAATTCCTTTTTATGAGCAGGCTGTAATAGATTATACATGCTGCTATATCATACACTAAAAATTTCTACATTTTTTAGTAACGTTCTCTGTTTTCTCTCTTTGGTTTTCTGCAGTGCCAATGCCATCTGATCAAAATGGTCTGAAAGCTGACTTTGATGTGGGAGGTAATGAGAATACTCTAATTGTTGATGAGACCCGCTGCATCTCATCTTCTTAGGACAGTGTGTATGCAATAGTGAAGTTCAACTAATATTCAATGAGTGACTTAGGTCAGCATTCAAAAGGCTTTGTACTCAAATAACTTGCTTATGAAATAAGCAAAATTCTTTCATGTACCATTTATGCTTATTATTATTATGCTATAAGGCCTGCTTTTTCTTTTTTTATTATAACATTTTCCTTTGGTTTTCAATAGTATGCTATAAGAATTTTTTTTGAGTTCTGCAAAGAAAAATTCCAAATATAGTCCTTTGTGACCAAGATTTTATAACAGTTTTGGGGGTGCATGAATATTCTTGTTAAAAACTGATTGGTTTCTTGTACCAAAACATTAGTATCTTAAAGTTACAAAAAGTGTTACAACACACACTTGCAACTGACGATCTACTCCAACCTATGACTTTTGAATTGCTGCTTTCCATAACCTTTTATACCCCAAACTTCTACACAAACCAGCTATATCTGGAGAAGACAGTCAGGGTACTGACAACACCTCAACTAACTACTGCATTCATCTCAGTGAACATTCATTGCGGGTCCAGTGTCATTCAACATTTTAACTTCTATCTGGAAATGTAAAGGTTATTATATTTAAAATGCACTTTTATACAGTTTTTTATATTACCATATATTAACATTTTTACAGTAATTCTAATTTTTTTGTGTAAATTTGAAAATTTTAGATTGCATGATTACTTAAATCTGGCTGTTGCTGTGGTTGTGTGAACTTGCACTGATCTAGCGTAGCATCCATAACTTCGCTGTATTAATGTAATGACTTTGAACTAAATTGAGGTCTCTTGAGAGAGCCTTATTTTAGATTTGTGTGCTGCAAGATTCTTTTATAAAAGTTAAGGTTGGGACATTGCGACATGATTGTTCTGTGTTAGTGTTGTAGTTACTGTATTTAGGCATTGACATAGTACCATAATCAGAGTGGAATAGGAATTCGCCAGGCTGATACAGTGGAGCACTTTAAAAAACTGCTGAAAACACATTACTTTAACATGGCTTTCTCCTAACTTCACTTTAACTTAATCCTGATACTCTGTATGTTCAATTCATCCTAATAACTATTCATAGTGGCTCTAAAATCCGTACTGACCCCAACTCTATCTTCTGTTTATTTTTACGGCCTGCGCCACCACCACCTATTCAAAGCATCGTGATGCTCCAACATTGATGGACTGAAAGCCAGAAGTCTACGTGACCATCATCATCAAGTCCTTCCATGAGAACCCTAAATACAAAGAGGACTGTTTCACTTATGTTAGGTAGATTGCCCAGAGGGGACTGGGCGGTCTCATGGTCTGGAATCCCTACAGATTTTATTTTTTTTCTCTTTTTTTCTCCAGCCGTCTGGAGTTTTTTTTTTTGTTTTTTCTGTCCACCCTGGCCATCAGACCTTACTTATTCCATGTTAATTAATGTTGACTTATTTTTATTTTTTTTACTGTGTCTTCTATTTTTCTATTCTCCATTTTGTAAAGCACTTTGAGCTAAATTTTTTTTTGTATGAAAATGTGCTATATAAATAAATGTTGTTGTTGTTGAGTGTAACTTCTGAGCATTGAACCCGGTTTATACATGGAGCAAAAATTCCCTGTTGCACACACAGTGCACCATAACAATAATAAATTACTTTATAACATGTTTTGTAATATACCCAGTGTACTATAATTTGATATTAGAACTCCTGGAGGTTTATTTTCTCCAGTATCTTGTCAGCTGGAGGTTTTATTTATTTATTTTTTTTAAAAAAAGACCCTGTCATTTAACTCTATAACAATTAAAGGCTTAAAAATTGGGGTAATAGTAATGTAATCCATGCTTAAGGACCTGTTTATTTTTATTACTTATTTGTTTATTTGCAAGGTGTAAATTTATTTGGTATTTACTTTTTTTCTTTGTATTTTAATTTTTGTTCTTCTTGTAAAGCAATTTGAATTACAATTTGTATATAAAATGTGCTATAAAAATGTTGCTGTTGTTACTGATTCAAAGAATATGTCCTGGCAGGAATGATAAAGATAAAGAATGATAAAGACCTAAAAATGAAGATATATATTTTAAAGTTGAAATGTCTATAATAAATGGCTTTAATTTACAATTCTTACAGTTTTCTTATGGCAAAATCTAGTGATTACTTCTTATTGCACATATTAGGGGATATAGTTTACTAGTTTACAAATTACCATAGTTTACAGTTTTTCTAACTGCTAGGCAAGCAGCAGTCCACAGCTTCACCCACTTAAATTAAACTTTGTATACCTGTGTTGTACTATCCATGTTACAGATATCAGAAGATTTCTGCCCTCTTTGATGGTCAAGACTATAGTATTTGCTAGGTTTCCATTGAGGTGGAGAATGTACCCTTGGCTGAGGATTAGGTGGTAAAGTTAGTTGCATCATCACCATACCACTACCATGAGGTGGTGCCACAGCTTAAAAAAAAAAAGACATTAAATGTTAAATAAATATTTAATCATACATTAAATTAAAGCAATCAATGTTTCAAGTGGATATTATCAACAAATATTAATTTTCTAGTTATATGTCACAATAAATTATACTTCTACATAATTGAGCGTAACAAGGAAATACATGACATGACAGAGAATATTTCAAATTAGGTGATATAAAATGAAACATTTCACAAAGCCCAGTAGTGTTGAAGGAAAAAAAATGCATTCCTGTGTATTTTTTCTTCACTAAACTATATTACATATCACACATAAAAGTAAAAAATGCTAAATATTATTAAAATCATATATATTTACCATTAGAAAACCCATGTTAAAAATTACAATATCTTGAACAATACTTTAATATATACAGATGTGGAAAGTTAGATTCACTACTTATTCAGACAAAGTGCAATTATCATAAATCAAGGACAAGTATAAACCCTCCCAACAATAACAAATTAATTACAAAATACCTAAATAAAAACGTCAGCAAGTCTGAACAGAAATTTTACATAGCAATCATTTTCTAATAACCTAACCTTGAAAAATTTCAAAGGCCTCTTAATTAAAGTAATGTAAGAGTATACAAAGCTTTTTTGCAATCATTTTAATTTAAGAATATAATATCATTTTCACTCATTTAGCTCCATAATTGGGTTTTCAGTTATTCTAAGATATTTTCTTAAAATTAAACATAAACCGAGAATATGTCATTAACTGTAAATTAAGTTTTGGAAGAAAAAGCTGCATGTGGTGTATCAATGCAACAAAGATGACAAAGTAAAACTTAAATAAAAGATCAAAGATAATAACAAAAGATACAGAAACCTTTGGAACTTAATATCAAATATTATAGTCAATAGCAAACAATGTAAAATATGATGAACTGTGCAATGTAACTTGCAAGTGATACATCTTATTTAATAATAATAATTTTTTGCATTTATATAGCGCTTTTGTCACTACTCAAAGCGGTCATAAATCATTTATTACATTCAAAGCTTGGGGTTGTCATTTTTTAATTTAAATTATGAAAAGGTACAAAATTTAAAAAACAAAAGAATCTGGATACAAAAATATACTAAAAAAATATGCTCTATTTAGGCTGTAAAATTGTTTCTCTTTCAAAGCGTAAAGGACAAGGCACATGTATTATATAACATGTACTTCGACAGACATCTAAAGCTGTCTGTTATTTGGTTAAACATTCACTTCAAGCTGTGAACAGCAAATCATTATGAACTATAATGAAGTGCTGCAACATTTTTACTAAGTTACACATCATGTCCTTGTAATTTATACTAACATACTCTTGCTGCCTCACAATATTTGTTTTATCTGTTTGTATCGGTACCACATAATATATACATACTCATTGGTTGCTTTATTAGGTACTGCTGTCTTCAAAAGTTGTAATTCATAAATGTTCTGGAAATATGCTTACCATTGTCTGTGCTAACCATACATACATCACGTAGCTTTGCAGAATATTTTTGGTACACATTCATGCTGCATATGTCCAATTTTGCCTCATCAAAAAGGTGGCCTACTGCAGGCATGTCAAACTCACTACCATTGGTGGGCCGCTTCGACTGCCATGCGTGTGTCAGCGGGCCGCACTGTAACAAATACTATTATACAAAGTTACTGTAGCTTTCTTTCCAATACTTAAAACTTTAAAAAATGTAACACTTTAAGTTTAAAGAAAAGCAATTTATTTCCATACACTCTCCGTATAACAGCGTACAATTAGAGTCTTTGCCTCTTAGCTAGGTCCTTATATTATTATATTGTATTCATTGCTTATATAGGAGTCTTACAGTGTGAGATCTATTTCTTTTGTCTCGACACTTGGCATCTCTTGTTAGAAACCAATTCGTCGATATCAGGTGCTTGAAATCTTGTGCAGCTGCAACTTTTATAAGGGATGAAAGGTGCTTGACAGTAAGTCTTGAGCGATGTGGGGTTTTGGTAGCTTTCATTAACAAAAACAATTTCTCACAAAGGTAAGTGCTTCCGAACATAGACAGTACTCTCAATGCCAACTTACGGATCTGCACATATGAGGGTGGCAGGTAAGCATACAAGCCTGGCACACCAACTTCGTTGTATTTTGCCTTCAGAATAGAATCTGACCGCAGTTCAATTAATTCCATTTGGATATTCTCAGGCGCATTCTCAACATTGTAAGAGAATAGCGCAAAGTCCTGTTCGTGTGAACTGAAATCACGAAAACGCTCACTGAATTCATTGCTCAGTAATTCAAGTTGGAAAACAAATCCTCCAAAAATCAAATTTTACTTTACTAAGTTTACTTCAAAGTTTATATTGTAAAATAAGCCAATATGCAAAAAGCCACCTGACCTACACTAATTTTACAAACTCAAAATCACAAACATATGTTAATAAACAACTCGCCAACTTCAGATCTTCAGCTATAGTCTGCACTAACTGTTCGTTACAATACTAGCACAAAATTACATAAAACTACAGCAAACAAACGTGAAAATATACCTTATCAGAATAGTAAAAGCAAACGATTTAGTCTAATCAGAAGTAGGAAAAAACTACAAATTTAGCAGTATACTCAATTTTTTAAACATTTTATTGAATTTATTAAAATCAAATAACATTCCATATAAGCAAGTCAAATTTTACAAAACTAGACTTGAATCAAATCAACCCTCATCCATGAGAAAGAGAGCTAGGCCAACAGAGTAAAACTTTAATAGTAGGAAAAATAAGTAAGTAAATAAATAATAATAATAAAATAGAATAAAACAGAGAAAAGAATCTGTTTCATCAATTTAAATGCTTATTCTAAAATGTTACTGATTAGATCATGCCGGGTTTTAAAAATGTTTTGTACAGAGTCTCTAGATGAGAATTTGATTTTTCTCAATTTCAAATAATATATAACATCAGTTACCCACTGACTTAACACTAGAATTACCAGAGCGAAAAAACTCGTAATTCCGTCCCACCTTAAATCGCTTCTTAAAATCATTCACAGCTCTCCACCAGCGTCTTTTGTCATCTAAATGTGCTGATAAAAATCAGGCTGCAAGCAGCCGGCTATTCCATCCTCCCACCGACTTAGAACGTGCACAAACTTCTCCCAGCTCATGCCTTGATTGATTATCTGGGAGTGAAGTGGAGTTTTAGAGTGTAAATAATAGATCATTATTTGGAATACACGCATTTCACGTGTGTTCCGTTTCTACAGTAATCCGTGTAAACACATTTTTAAACCAGAAATGTTTTTCATATTGTAGTAGTAAATGACAAAATGTAAGCATAAACTATATAATGTATGAAGCCTGAAGTCCAAATATCAAACACTTTCACAAAAGGTACAAATATAACAGAACAAGTATGCTTTTATTCAAAAATATAACTGCAGAAAAAAGCCACCTTAGCATGCCATATTGACACATACTTGCTACAGCTGCCACGATAGCGTAATGGTATCAGCCGCTGACTAGTATCCAAAAGGTCATGAGTTTGATCCTACATGGTTCAGTTTTGAGAAGTAAACTGCTCTTATTCTTAATATTTTAGAATAAAAACATGCATTTGGTTTCAGTGTGTAACAGCCAATGTAATTTATGATACTTGTAAAGGTTAGTTTGTTTTTTTTTTTTCACTTGTTTTTTATTTTTGTACACCAACATATGTTCCTGTCTTTGAGCGACACGGGAATGCTCAAAAAAATAGACGTGTAATGCCACGAAAAGTGCACGCAGGCACTTCAGTTCGTAAGCATTGGTACGAGAATACAGTCACAAGTACGCTGCAGAGCTACAGCGCACCTTTATGTGAAAACAGCATTCTCAGATTGGGGGTAGGGAAGGATCCTGAACACGACTGAGACTGAGAATGAAAAGTGAAAGTGAAGCTCGATAGATAATTTTATGCTTAGTGCAAATGGAGTTAAAGTGAATTCTGTGCATTGCTACCTTCCACTCCTTTTCTGAAATGCTGAGTGAGAGATCCTTTTCCCACTACACTCTGGGATCTTTGAAATAGAGAGACTTTAAAATGCTTTTATATATTACAGAAATGCTGTGTAAGTCCTCAAGACTGATCAATATTTTTTTTGGAATAGAGGTAGGTGGGAGGTGAGGAAAATTGGGTAGTTCTTTTTAGCCAAGTTTCTAATTTGGAGGTTGTGAAAGAAATGTGTTGCTAGAAATTTTAATTTGGAGTGTAATTGTTTATAGGATGCAAAGACATTGTCTATGCACAGATCTCTAAGTGATTTATCCCGAATATTTTCTAGATATTAAAAACTGAGTATGTTTGAGAGGGTGCAAAAAGGTGGTTATCGTGCAGGGGTGCCACAGATAAAAGCTTCTCTATCTTGAAGTACTTCCTACATTGGTTCCATATTCTGAATGAAAGAAGCGCAATTGAGTTGTTTGTATATTGGCAATAATTTGTATTTATTGGGGTTCAAAGCAAGGAATATAAAGAAGTACTGCAAGATTTTAATTGCATTGCAGACCAGGTTTGTGTGTATTCATCAATATCTGATGATATCCAGGTCTTTATGGCCTGAATATTTCCCGCCCAGTAATAAAACTGAAAGTTAGGTAGTGCCATGCACCTTCTGATTTAGGTCAATGTAGAGTCACCCTTTGGATGCGTGGATGTTGAGAATTCCAAATAAATTAGTTTATGATTGAATTTAATTTCTTAAAAAAAAAGACTTAAGATAGATATAGATCCTTTGAAATAGATAAATTAGCTTAGGAAGGATGATCATTTTAACAGTGTTGATTCTACCTGCTAATGTGAGATGGACGGTGGACATATTCACATCTTGTTTAATTTTTTTCCATGCAGTCAACAACATTTTTTTTAAATAAAGCTTTATATTTTACTTGTGATATCCACCCCTATATATTTAAACTGATCTGCTAAGATAAATGGGATGGTGTCCAGTCTAATATTGTGTGCTAGAAAGTTCATTGAAAAAACACACTTTTATTCAAATTAATTTTGAGACCAGATATCTTTTGAAAATTTCTTAGTGCTTTTAGGACTGCTGGCATGGAATTTTATGGGTCAGTCAGGTCTGTCTATTAAATAACAAGATTGTGTTTCTATCTCTTAAACAAAACAGTGAGAACATATTATGAGCACTTGCCATGCAGGTTTAAACCTGTCCAAACATGTACGACAAACGACAACACTCTGCCGTTTAGTCGATTGTCAGTCACCGTTTAATGCAGTTGTTCCCCTTGTATGCCAAAATCATGGTAAGTTTATCATGCTAAGTTGAGTAACATGTCAATTTGAAATTTTTAGTAAAACTGAACAAAACACCAACAGTATCCTTTCAAATGCTTATTAAGGCGTACGGGGAAGACTGCATGTCTCATGTGCATGTGTTTTTCCTAAATTGAAATCGCTGCTTAAAGGGACATGTTTTGATTAAAAGAAGTATTAAAGCATTAAAGAAGTAAAGAAGAAAATGTCAGATGACTTGAAACAGTTGACAGAAACAGATCTGCTCCATGGCTTTGACCAGTGGAAACCAAGACTGCATTGGTGCATAATTTTGAATGGGGAGTATATTGAAGGGGACAAGCATTAGAATTGTTATATAAATAAAAGTGAGTCAGTCTCGTTATTTAATAGACAGACCTTGTATACAGTACCATATCATCTGATGATATTTTCTTTTCAAGTCGTTCTCTGAAAAGCTAGCTTATCTCTGATGCATTTAGAAAGAAAACAGCCGATGGCTTAGTGGCAACTACATACAGTGCAGTGCATCCGGAAAGTAAATTCATTTTTTCCCTCAGAATTCTACACACAACACCCCATAATGACAACGTGAAAAAAGTTTACTTGAGGTTTTTGCAAATTTATTAAAAATAAAAAAACTAAGAAATCACATGTACGGAAGTATTCACAGTCATTGCCATGAAGCTCAAAATTGAGCTCAGGTGTATCCTGTTTCCCCTGATCATCCTTGAGATGTTTCTGCAGCTTAATTGGAGTCCACCTGTGGTAAATTCAGTTGATTGGACATGATTTGGAAAGGCACACACCTGTCTATATAAGGTCCCACAGTTGACAGTTCATGTCAGAGCTCAAACCAAGCATGAAGTCAAAGGAATTGTCAGTAGACCTCCGAGACAGGATTGTCTCGAGGCACAAATCTGGGGAAGGTTACAGAAAAATCTCTGCTGCTTTGAAGGTCCCAATGAGCACAGAGGCCTCCATCATCCGTAAGTGGAAGAAGTTCGAAACCTCCAGGACACTTCCTAGAGCTGGCCGGCCATCTAAACTGAGTGATCGGGGGAGAAGGGCCTTAGTCAGGGAGGTGACCAAGAACCTGATGGTTACTCTGTCAGAGCTCCAGAGGTCCTCTGTGGAGAGAGGAGAACCTTCCAGAAGGACAATCATCTCTGCAGTAATCCACCAATCAGGCCTGTATGGTAGAGTGGCCAGACGGAAACCACTCCTTAGTAAAAGGCACATGGCAGAGCCCAGACTTGAATCCGATTGAACATCTCTGGAGAGATCTTAAAAAGGTTGTGCACCGACGCTTCCCATCCAACCTGATGGAGCTTGAGAGGTGCTGCAAAGAGGAATGGTCGAAACTGGCCAATGATAGGTGTGCCAAGCTTGTGGCATCATATACAAAAAGACTTGAGGCTGTAATTGCTGCCAAGGTGCACTGACAAAGTATTGAGCAAAGGCTGTGAATATTTATGTACATGTGATTTCTCAGTTTTTTTTATTTTTAATAAATTTGCAAAAACCTCAAGTAAACTTTTTTCACATTGTCATTATGGGGTGTTGTGTGTAGAATTCTGAGGAAAAAAATGAACTGAATCCATTTTGGAATAAGGCTGTAACATAACAAAATGTGAAAAAAGTGATGCGTTGTGAATACTTTCCGGATGCACTGTAGAGCAATAGTAATAGGGGACATCCTTGTGGAGTACCATGTTTTAGTTTGAAGTAATCCGAAATAAAGTTGTTAATACGAACTAAGGATTCTGGACTAGTATACAGTCATTTGATCCATGCACATATGTTTGGGCCAAACCCAGCTTTGTGCAATGTGGTGAATTGGTAGTCCCATTCAACCCATGTGAAATGTTTTTTCTGCATCCAAGGATAGTAAGGTCTCTGGGGTGTTAGATTTAATGGATGAATATATTAAACAAACACCAAAGATTAGAGGCTAAGTCTCTGTCTTTAACAAATCCAGTTTGGTCTTATGATATTAAAGAAAGAAGCACTTTCTCAATCCTTCTAGCTAGAATTTTGGAGAGTATCTTAGCGTCACTATTCAGGAGTGAAATTGGTCTCTTTGATGTACATTGTAGCAAGTCCCTATTTTTCTTAGGAAAGATGGCAATTAATGCTTGGCGAAAAGTCTGGGATAGAATTTTGTTGTCTTCAGCTTCTATGAATGTTGCTAATAATTCTGGAGCTAACTTATTTGAAAACTAGACTTTAAGCCCGTTACAATAACGGGCGCTAGAACAGTATTGCATAAACATTAGTAGGAACAGTCCATATTAAATAGCAAGGGTCCTCGACCTCATTCTGCCTCTTGTCATAATTTGTTTTTTTTCTAAAATATTTTTGCAAGAAGCCTAAAGTAAAATAATAATAAAAATAAAATAGAAACATATATGATAATACAGTAAGTATAATTAATATTGCCTTAGTGCAAAACTTAAATAATATGTAATACACAATATCTGAAGAAGATATTTAGGAAAACGTTTTTATTTTTTTACCTCATGAAATTTTTTTATAAAATTTCATTATAGACAACATTCTTTGTAAATACTCTTGAGTTTGGCAAATGTTTGCCTTGTTCAGGACCATCTACAACCTTGACAACAACATCTGAAAATCTTCTAACTCTTGATAATTCCACATATAACTGACTGTGGCTGAATACTGGTTGTGGCAAGTAAATGGCAACTTTTTCTAAGGTTTGCCCCTGAGCTTTATTAATTGTTATGGCAAAGGCTAATGCAACTGGAAATTGTCGCCTTCCTAAGGTAAAGGGTAAATCAGTAGAGGATGGAGCCAAATCAATACGGGGAATAAAGATGATGTCCCCTTCAGCTAAACCTGTTATTACTTGAGCAATAATGAGGTTTCTAAACACTCTTTTAGTGCTTATATTCCTAAGGAGCATAATTATTGCTCCCCTTTTAAGGTTCAGTTTATGCCTCAGCATTCCTGTTGGAATTAGCTGATTAAGAAACTCAATAGGATAGTTCTGCATATCTTGCTCAGTTGATATTTTTTTTTTACACTCATTTTCCTGTTCTTCTATAGATCTATTTGTTCTTCTGAGTCTTTCGCTTGTAGCGTTTTTATGACGCTCATTTTCTTTGTCTTCAATCGATCTATCGTATTTTTCTTTGTCTTTCAGCCTTTCTTTTGTTGATGTTTACTTGTTGAGCTGACCGTTCTTCCAGGAGATGTTGCTTAAAAAGGGTTTGAGTGTCTGTGTCTTTTGTCCCACTTGACTTGTCCTTGTTATTAGTAGATAGTTATTTAGTAAAAATGTGCGGGGCAGTATGTGTGGCGTCTCTCCAGCAATGGATTTTATGTGCGCGGCCATGAGTACCCAATCAGCACTCTCCCCAGCAAATGCGCGGGGCACTATGTGTGGCGTCTCCCTAGCAAAGGATTTAATGTGCGCGGTTTCCACCTTTATTTTCTTATCATGCGTAGCCGAGGCTACGCCATTCACTGTGTTGCTTATCATGCGCGGCCGAGGCTACTCCAATAACTGTGTTGCTTATTATGCACGGCAGAGGATACGCCATTCACTGTGTGCCCAGGTTCCACCTTTATTTGTGTATGATGCGCGGCCGAGGCTACACCATTCACTGTTGTGCAAATGGACGGGACACGGTGCAGCCCCTCGCATGCACACTTCACCTGAAGACACACATACATGGACAACTGGACGCACACAGGGGTTTTATTAAAGAGGATATTTTATAAAATTCCACAGGGTAGCCATCAGGGCTGGCTGCTTTAGCACTCTGAAGTGAGTTTATAGTTTCATGGTAATTCTGAGAATGTCAAAGGTTTATCCAGTTCCACAGCAGTAAGAGTATCTAGCTGTGGTACCTATAATGAGCCAAAGAGCACATTAGATTGTGTATTATCTTCTCTAGACTAAGTAGACTATAAAGACTTCTAGCATGCTCTAAATGTATGGGTTATATTTTTATAGTCTACAATTTTATCTCCGTCTATGCTGGTAATTGCTGCTATTGTATTGCAGACTTTCTGCTTGTGGATTTGTTGAGCTAAAATCTTATTGTCCTTCTCTCCATGTTCATAATAATGATGTCACGATTTAAAGATGAGCTGTTCAGTTTCTTTAGTAGTCAAGAGGTTAAATTCTGATTGCAAAACCTGTCTTTTTCTATAAAGTGCCTTATTTGGTGACCTAGTTTATTCTAGATCTATTCTGGTGATTTTGCTGATTAACTTAAATGCCTTCCTTGTATCCAATTTATTTTTGTGTTAAAGGTATGAAACAATCTGTCCTCTTAAAAATGCCTTCTGAGTTTCCCAGAGTATTCCTGCAGAGACCTCTGGGGATGTACTTGTCTCTAGAAAATAATCATTTGCCTGAATATGAATTCTGTACAGTGCTCATCAGCTAATGACAAGGGGTTAAGATGCCAGCTACAAGATGAGTGTGTAGGACACAGTAAGTTAATCTCTATGATCAGAGGGGCATGGTCAGAAATAACAATAGCGTTGTACTTACACAATTTGATAAAGGGCAAAAAAATGATTCTGAAGAAATAATAAATTCTTGAGTAATATTGATGAACTAGTTAGAAGAAGGAATATGCTCTAAGGTTAGGATTTAAAAACCTCCATGGGTCTGATAAGTTCTTATCCATTACAAACTGTGTAATTATTTTTTCAGTACTAGGTGTTATCGCCGGAACTTAAGACCTATCTAGGTCTGGATTTTAAAACATAATTGAAGTCTCCCACCATTGTAATTTTATGAGTGTTCACATTATGATATAGACACAAATGCATTTTGGATGAAATCGTTAGGTGCATAAATATTTATCAGAATCACTTTAGTATTAAATAAATTGCCCATCAGCATGACATATCGCCCTTCAGGATCACATATTACACCTGATGCTACAAATGGGATAGTTTTGTGTACTAAAATCCCCACACCCCTCATTTTCTTTGTATAGTCAATGTGAAAGATTTGGCCAATCCAATACATTTGCAACCAAAACTGGTCCTTACTTATTATGTGAGCCTCCTGTAAAAATATTATCTTGGCATTTAAACCTGTTAAGTGAATGAATACTTTCTTTCTCTTTAATTCCTGATTGAGACCTTTGACAGACCTTTGCTTATTTATACTCACATATAACGTAAATACAGGATACCTCGGGATGATAGAAAAAAAATAAGGGTAAAATAACACCACTGCTATTTGAGCTCAGCTCCGCCATCCATCTCACGCAATGGATGAGACCATCATCCATTCATGTATTCATACATAACAGTGTTACATCAACAGTAAAGCTCTTTTTTATTTGTTCATGGAGTGATCTGAATAGCCTTTTATCAACTCTGAATTTCTGCTCTTAGAACGTTTAACTAATAGCACTGAAAACTGATATGAAAATATGTGGAGCCACATAAAGTTGAACTATTATGATTAAAGAGATACAGAAAACATTTCCTAAATGCAAAAAAAGACTCAACAAACCTGTACATGGTAAACCCTGAAGCTGTGAACTACATGGAGACGTAGTTCGAGGAAACTGCATCTGTTCTGATCCGTGTGGCTGTAGATAAGTTACTGAAGTGCTGCATAAACAGGAAATATAGGGTTTAAAGCCCACATGCTTATCAAGGTAAGAAAAATATTTAAATAAAAACTAAACCATAGCTTAACCTTGTAAACCAAGTGCATTCCAAACAAGCAAGTTCTAAATAGACTATATACTTTCACTGCTCACTGTAAGCTGTTCAAATGTTTATTTTTTAATTAAACTTAAGGTTTTATTTACCTTAAATAGACTACTAAAGTAGTTTAGAGCTGTTACAGGTTGAGTATCCCTAATCCAAAAATCTGAAAATTGTTGAGCACCAACAAGACACTGCCTATGTTGCCTCTAATTTTCTTTACTGCTGAACTGTTGTGGACAACATATAGTACGAGCAGATTCCAAACAGATTTATAACATATAGTTGATGACCAAGGGGGGTTGTGGTTGTCTCCCGTGAAGCACCATGATGCTAGGACACACAATCAATGACTGGGATTGGGATCCCCTGTGATGCAGCTAGCACCATAAAGCACCATTGTTAAGGGAGGGGAATTCCTTGTAAAATGATGCAACATGGGATAGATGCTGAATGGGATAGGTGAATTTTGGTCGGGGTAAAACAATTAACATCTGCTGTGTTAGAAAATGACACACCAGGGGCCTCATGCATAACATTGTGCGTAGAATTCACACTAAAACATGGCGTATGGACGAAAGCAGAAATGTGCGTACACACAAAAAAAATCCAGATTCATGAATCTATGCATACGCCAAATTCCACATTCTTCCGCTACATAAATCCCGGTCAGCGTAAAAAGTAACACACGTGCACGCGCCTGCTGCCACTCCCCAACTCCTCAAAGAATTACTCCTCTTTGAATATGCAAATCAATATAAATAGCCCTTAAGCTCAGCATTTTGTGAAAAGACAATGGCTAAAGCATGGGGAAAATAGAAGGATTTCAGTGAATACCAAGTGGAGGCAAAGAAAAACGTACCATTTGTTGGTTTAAACAGTGATATAAACAACAAATGGAAGATGATTATGTGACAGAGTGGTGGAGAAACTCGAAAGTTAAAGTTCACAAAATCGCACAGTGCCGGAAAAAAAAAGAAGTGGACAGATATCAAAGTGTAGCCCACTACCTGAGTGTCATAAGGAAGCTTATTAGGGTACAGAGAAAAGAAAAAAATAGGGATACAGAGATTGTTCCTGCGTTCTACAAAATGCTTGCTGTGCCATGCGCAACCTTCAATGAGATAATTTATTGCAGCAGTACTGTCTGTCAAACATATTAACCACCAATTACTGTCCATACTTTGCTTTCTCCAAGTAACTAATCGCCACACAATCAGCTCTGTAATAGATGTCAAGCCATCTGTAAGCTTAGCATGCCGAAATATCTTCGTAGTACGTTTTTAATTATTCCATCCATCTATCCATCCGGGGTTGCGCCTATCCCAGCAAGCATACAGCATGAGGCAGGAACAATCCCTGAACGGGGGGGTGGGGGTGCCAGCTCATCGCTAGTGCTGCAACACCATGTTCTCACATGTTTAATTACTTACAATACAGATTATTTAAATTATATTAAAATTTTATCTGTATAATGTAATAAACATACTGTTGCATTTCATCTTAAAAATGAAATCAAGAGCTCCAAGAAGATCCATCCATTATCCAACCTGCTATATCCTAACTACAGGGTCACAGGGGTTTGCTGGAGCCAATCTCAGCTAACACATGGCGTAAGGCAGGAAACAAACCCCGGGCAGGGCACCAGCCCACCACAGGGCACACACACCAAGGACAATTTAGGATCGCCAATACACCTAACCTGCATGTCTTTGGACTGTGGGAGGAAACCCACGCAGACACGGGGAGGACATGCAAACTCCACGCAGGGAGGACCCAGGAAGCAAACTCTGGTCTCCCAACTGAGAGGCAGCAGCGCTACCCACTGAGCCACTGTGGAGCGCACTCCAAGAAGATAGCTCTTGGAAATCTAAATCGACTTAGAAGCCAGTCGTCATCATAAGTAAATATGCGCTTTATAAAGTGGCTTAGATTGTGCAATATTATACCTGTAGTGCAAGTTTACAGTGAGGTTAATTGTACTTATAATTTCAAACAGTTCTACCAGAAGCACTTGATGGACTGATTGAGTACATTTAGAGCTCTTGGGATGAAACTGTTTCTGAATGTCAAAAAAGGAAACTTCCTGAAGAGTTCAGTTCAATAGACTGTGCGCATGGCTGCGGCAGCGTGTGCTTGATGCTGTATATCGATAATCCTTTTTCTGATCAGCTGCTGTAGAGCTGTGATTCTACATTTAGATACAGTGGGATAAATACTCTGAGTGGTACACTGAGAGTTACAACGCTAAAGCAGTGATGGTATTTCAAATAGTTTGACCATTACATCCACCGTTATGTATTTATGGGTTGACAGGCTTTACAGTCAGGTGCCTTAAACAATATGCAGTTAATTTCAGTGCATCTGATAAAGCCGCTTCAGGGATGTGCATCCAAAAAAGAAAGGGAAACTACACAGAAACAGCAGCACTGCTTTGATGCTTGGAGCGGCCAGGTTGCAAAACCGAGCAGAGAATTTGCGTACGCCAAGGATTGAACTAGCGTGAAAATGTGTGTGGCTTTACAGCAAGTTTAGTTTTTATACAATGCGATGTGACCGTGGAAATGGGCGTATGCAACATTTTTGTGTATGCGCAACATTTATATGTGAGGCCCTAGGTGTTTCATTTATAAAACTTTGCTTGGACATGAAAATATGCTGCCACAAAAAAATACAATTAATAAAACCTGTTGAATGCACATTTCTATGCAATTTACCTTCATAAATCATCCTGTAAACATGTGTATGTGCCTCAAAAGATACCTGCGTCAATGGAATGTCGCTGCTTTTGGTTAAACTGTATTCTCGCTAGGTGCATTTATTTCAACATGATTGCTGTAAATTGCTCTGATTATATTTTGAAAACTAAACACTCCAGCAAATAGCTTTTTATGTTGGCAAAAACATGTTAAGACCCTACACTCACACCATACTAAAACTAAATGTAATGCCTTGTCAATTGGTTAATGGCTTCCAGAATAATGAGTATGAAGGGGCTGAGGCTTGGCCGAGATATTCCTGATATTTCAGCCAGTTTCCCGAGAAGTGAAAACAGGTAGCCTATATAAACTAATGAAAAAGCAAAAAATATTTTTCAGTGCATTAGCCCTCTTAAAAGGTAACTACAATATGGTCTGTGGATCATATTCATCACCCTTAAAGATTTAATACGTTTGTCATGTCAATGTACATTATAATAAGTGCTCAGTGATATGAATTACTATACAAGTAATTTATCTGGTTTGGCTAGATTTCCCAACATGATCATGTGTCCCCAAGATGTCTCAATATGTATATGCAAATATTCTAAAATTTAAAAATCTAATATAAATAGCTGTATTACATCAATACTTTTATTACTAGATTTGTTGGTGCTATGTATTTTAATCATATATGCAATAAATGAGCCCTGCACAGCACAAACAGAAATGGATCACAAGAACACACATTTCTATTGTGTGTTAAGTGTTCAATGTGCAGCTCAGTATCTGTCATTATAGAAGCTGACCTAAACTCTTTATGCTCTTTATGTTCTTAAAATAACAGTAGATAAAAACACTACTGCTTATAAAACCAATTTTGTTGATTTATGTATTTTTTAGTTTTAGATATTAAATAACACTTAATAACAGTACAAGTAGGCACCACATCTGAAATTTGTCAGGGAGACTTAAATTCAAATATTGTCTAATATATATATATATAAAAAAAAAAAACAAACCTAATGTTATTTTGTTGTCCAGGTGGCATAACACTATAATAAACTGGTACTCCTGATGCAGGTATATGCCCTTGGTTTGTCTGATTTGAGAGTATTACTGACTGTTGATATGTTTGTTGTGGTATACCTTGAGACCCTTGAGGCACTGGTACCTGAAAGCAGAAAGAAAAAGGCAAAAAATAGCACAATGAAATAATAGGTTTTAAAGTATCTACAAAAAATTGCTTTTATAATTAATACATTTTTCCGTGCTTAATTTGAATTGTAAAAGACCGATAAAAAGCTGACTCCTTCAATTCACAAATCAAACATAAATGTAAAATTTGAACAAGTCTAACCGTTGTTAAACTATGACTAAGTTGTTTAAAAAAAAGACTTTAAATCACATAAAAAACTAAAAAAAAATGTACATTTCAATCATTAAAATTCTCATTTGGACAAAACAGTTAAAAAAAACTAAATGTATTTTATTTATTCATTTTAGAAGTTCTAATTTAAAAGAAAAAAATTTGACACCATCTATTAAATAGATATTCTCCTTTCCACACAAAATTCTATACTTTATTACCAACAGAAATGTGTAACTTGAAAACACTTGAAATTAAACTGTATGATATCACAAAAGCATAGGTACACTGTATAGTCATTTCAAAGACAAAATCTGGCAAAGAATTTCACCTGTCATGGATGCAAACTTTGGTATTTTTATCATAATATGAAAAGTTAGCATATTCAAATTTCTGTTATTAAGAGCTCCAAGAAAAACAAAAAAACTGCATTTTACAAAATTTCACAATGTAATAGTATTATAAAGGCATATTTCAAAAATGTAAAATGGAAAAAAATACAAAAAAAAACTTTTAAAATCCTATCCTTTCCCCATGACATTAATGAAACCCATGTTTAAGATATCATGTTTTGGTGTTTTTGGGGGCAGCTGTGGATTTCTTTTAAATAAATTTGGTATATTGTGGAGCGACAAGTTAACTATTATTCTGCTTGAGACACTCTGATTGGACAAAGACATTATTAGCAGTGAGAGAGCAAGTACTGTAATCTCCCCATATACTGTGGATCGTTATTAGGAAAGTTAGAAACTTAAACAAAAATAATGTATCATATAGTCCAGGAGTGCCCACACTTTTTCGGCTTGCGAGCTACTCTTAAAATGACCAGGTCGAAATAATCTACCTAAATTAAAAATGCTACATATTGTCACAAACTCGAGACAAAGTCATATAAAGGTTTGGTGCAGCCACCCGTATAATCTGGTTTCCTGGTTGCAAAAGTAATTTTCAACAAATACAGCACTGATGTGCACAAAACCGAGTTCAAAACAGAACTGAGGGAATAGGGAAAAGGTGGAGGCTTTTAAAGGGGAAGACACGAAGTGAAGTCAAAGGGGTCGGGCTCATGTACTGTAGGTCTTCTGTCATTGGTGCGAGCCCAGACATGACATCACAGGGGCCAGAGCCGGCAAGGTCTCCTTACATTGGCTCGGATCCGGAAGTGACGTCAAGAGGTCCAGGTGGAATCTGTGAATGGTTTGCAGGCAAGGGAGAAAAAGAGTCAGTGCACTCTGCCACATCCCGGTATGTCTCGGAACTGTCCTTACCCAAGCCCTTTAGCTGCCTCCCATGCGCATGTGTGTGACTATAAATATATATATATATATATATATATATATATATATATATATATATATATATATATATATATATATACACATATACACACACTGAGTATCAGAGACGGGTAGTAACGAGATACATTTTCTTGAGTAACTTTTTAAAGAAATTGTACTTCTAAGAGTAGTTTTACTGCACCATACTTTTTACTTTTACTTGAGTACATTTGTGAAGAAGAAACGCTACTCTTACTCCGCTACATTGGGCAACACTCGAATTGTTAATTTTTTTTTAATTAGATAGAAGTCTGACAGACAATTTTCAATCTGCTCTGGGAGGATATATGATAGACTAAAATTTAAAAAAAAATTTTTTGAATGCAAAGCGATCTACCTGCACTCCCTTTCCGATCTACCAGTCGATCGCGATCGACGCATTGGGCACCCCTGATATAGTCAAACCTTCACCATCTTTTAGGTGAGGTTGGAAGAAATCTTTTTTTCTATATTGGCATTTTGTAGATAAATAGATAGATGGCTGAGTTCTCCTCTGGGGTCAAAAAAGAGCCATCTACAAAAAATAAATAGATAAATAAATTAATAATATAAAAACAACAACCCCTCTCAAATACAATCCAGAATGACTTACAAAAAAAATTTCTGAGTAGGCTAAAGGTATAAAGTATAAACAGCATTAATAGTCACATTGAGGCATTATAAAGATTTATTGGAATTGATATAAAGGAACACTAGTAGTTATTCTTTACACACTTCTGCAGAATAATTAATTGGTTGAAAGCACTTAATGCGAATGCGTTAGAGACAGGATGTGCAGCACTTTTCGTAATTAACCTCAGTTTTGTCTTCATCCTCACTTTTGCTTCTATCTCCTGTGGGATGATTGTGTGTCCAATAACTTAGCCTGCCTTTTTAATTAATGTGTTGATTTGGTGGGCCTTCCTTGAAGTGATGTTACCTATCCAACACACCACAGTTTAGAATATTGCTTTGGCCATCACAAGAGTTGTAGAATGGATGTCACAACCCACATTAAAGGAGTATAGTCTCCGTTGTGCCCTTTCTTATATAGTTCCCCTTTGTTAGTCTGGCTTGTCATTGATGCATATAAAAATATATAAAAACTTATTTTAAAAATACAAAAAATCAAAAATAATTGCCTTCACACGGCCAAGGTCATCAAGTAACAGGAGGGAAAATCCACTGTTGCAGTCAGTGTTTCTCTGAAATTCTATTGTCTATGGACATGCCAGCAGTTAGTACAAAGTTGGGGTGTTTTTTATGCAGGAAATGCAACAATTGGTTGCCAAAATCAGAGTTGCAGAAGTGTATGGTAGTGGATGCACTGTATTATGATGAAAACAAAAAGGTTTTTGTTTTGAAATATCATTATGGTTTGGAAATATGAACAGTTAACTGTGTATATTGTTTACTGATTAATGTTTCAATCCATTTGTAAGAAGCCCATGGAAAAGATTAACCTGTTTAAAAATATAAATTTCTGTTGAAGGACTCTACAAAACAGTATACAAAAACAGTGCAAGGTATTGTGAAACAGGCACTCTGGATTTTTTTAATGAAATTTTTACATTACATGTTTATACTTTCTGCTTTAGTATATCAGCAAAACAGAACATGTTTTAGATTAAAATTTTTCAATATTTCAAAAAATTAAAAGTTAAGAGACATTTTTGTGACATATTAAATAATAGACCTCTTTTCAGATAAAAACGTGATTACTGTGTTTGTATGTAGCTCAGTACATGAAAAGTGTAAATGTGTGTAAAATTATTTAAATTGGTTGAAGGACAGTCAAATTAAAAGTTAAAGACTGTGACAGATATTATGGTTTAACCTTCATATCATCATGTCTTATACCATGGCAAGAGTGAGCATACCAACAAGACATAAGGTGGTCATTCTGCACCAGCAAGCTCTCTTACAAACAGAAATTTCACAGCAAGCAGGAACTTAAAAATGTGCTCTCCAAGCTCTCCTGAAAACGCACAAGAAAAGGGCAACGTGGAGGACCAGAAACACAGTGGTTGGCCATAGAACCAGAGTGCAGCAAATTAGTGTTAGTGTAAATGCTGAGATGTACAAGCAGAATGTCATCCATCATGCAAAACGTCTGAGTGGTTCCAACTTCATTTTTCAACAAGACATGGACCCCAAACACAAGCTTTAGTTCATACAGAATTATTTTCAGCAAAAAGAAGAACACACAGTTCTGTAACAAATAGTGTAGCCTCCACAGAGCATTGATCTTGACACCATCAAGGCTGTCTGAGATTACATGGACAGCCAAAAAATGAGAGAAAGAAAGAGAGAGGTTGGAAGCATGCACTGATACAGTATGTTGCCACACCCAACAAATTACAAAGCACTTCAGGACCGCAAATTAGAACCACTTTCTTATACAACTACAAGACAGTATACCTGTTGCAGAATTTTTGAAGCATTAAACGCAAATGGCAGTTACACCAAAGATTAATTTAATTTAGGTTTTAATATTTACTGCACTTAGAGCAAATTTTATGATATTTTGAAACTTTTCACTTAGAAAACTTCTTCAGTTTACAGAATTTTTGACACTTTTTCAAAGTATAGTTTAATCGAGGACTGGAGATACCCACTTACCAATTAAAGATAAGGCTACCAGTCTGACTATTTCCCAACAGCATATCATCTTACTTTATTTCAGTTTTCTTCACTGTACCCAGTCTGGCTCTCTGCCTTCAGCATCCACTGACAAAAACAACTTTTCTCCCCATACGGGCTTTGTTTAACTGACTTTAAGCAATGAACATTAAAAAGAAATCAGGCCAAGTGTGGCTCTTCATTTTAGTTTTAAAGAGTTGTAGTCCCTTTTTCACCAAGGGGTGGGAAAGGGATGTTTTACTGCGTATTAACAGAAAAGTACTCTTTAAAATAACTGAATTCTGAGGGGACAAGGTTCCCAGCTGGTTACACCCACACAGACACAGGGAAAATATGCTAAATCCACACAGACATCAACTGATAGCAGGATTGAAAACCCAGGATGCTAGGTCCAAGAGGCAGTAATGGTAACCACTACATTACTGTAGCACCCCTAATAAAAAACTGTCGGTGCTAAAATGTTAAAGATATAAAAACTAAACACACAAATAAAGAAAGCAAACAAAAAAAGGAAAAACACACTAAGTATTTAGAAAAAGGTGTGACAAATAACAATCTCTGTTGATGGATATGGTACTGTACTTTGAATTTTTTTTTCAAATTTTTCAAATGCAGCAAACAATATTGAGTAATCAGCCAAAGAATCTTCAGTCTAATAAACTATTCAGTATTAATGTGTAGCCACTGTACCATACAGTCATATTTGCATACCCTTTTCCACTCATCATCAAAAATAGCAGTTGATATGGATTTAGGGTTGTGAAATTAGGTTTGAATATTCTAATTAAAAATAAGTAAATAAATGAATATATATGTGAACTTAGGTTAATGATTCAGGACATTAGATGTAAGTTTATATGCACTTCTTTATTGTAATGGCTGCAGCCAATGCAGTACTTGAGCAACTGTTATTTAAATATAAGAGCTATCAAAATCTAGAGCATGTGCACTGCCATCTATTTTCAGTCTGGTTATGAAAGCTGGGTGCACAAGACCTCAGAGCAGTGGGCCATATAAGCAGCCAAAAAAAAGAAGCTGAAAATCTTACAAGCCATACAAGCTGGTACCATGATTTGCTACATTATTATTAATATTTTTAATTTTACTTGTAGTGCATCTTCAAATCATGAAGTGCTGATGACAATGTTTGCAACACACTGTCTGCCTCCTGTGGTAACTATCTTGCTGTTGCATGGCCAGCTGTGAAGAACTGGAAGCAGTGTTGGGGTGGAGTCCTGGGGAAGCACTTTCTGTGTATGTAGAATGAATTGAGTAACAGGGGTAAGGGATAGTGCTTTCATTCCAAACAGGCAAAGGCAGAGTGGTTTAAGATAAGAAGGAATATGGATTATTAGACTTGTTAACGGGCAGTGGCAGGGTACTATTTCAATTGTGGCATTCAGTATAAAAAGCAAGTCAACACCTGTGGACACACCTAGAAAAGTAGGAGCCTCTTAGTATCAAGTCAGGGTACATCTAGTCTTCTTTACACATGCAGCAATATGTTAATAATGGTGGCCTGAATATTTCTAATTATACCACACTGTTTTAGGCATTATGCGTCAGGCCAGTAGCCGGGTAAGATAGCACTGAAGAATGTTCTTTAAATTGGGGGGTTTTAAAGCATTGTAATAAAAGGAAAATCAGAACTGCATTAATTAGAAGGTGGTAGCATTAAACAATAGTTAGGGATATCAGGTATATGAGTGAATTGGACAGTATCAGATGCAAAACAATACTTTTAACAGCATCAATGAAGTTCAGAGTAGAAATAGAAAAAAAAACTATGCTTTGAAGGGGTCTGGTTCCGAGTTATACTAATGAAGAAAACAAAGTAATCATTCAAAATTACAAAAAGTCTAATTGTGGAAATGAAGGGCAAAAACAGATCTGTAAAATACTGCTGCTTTGCAGACCACATTTGGAGTAACAGAATGTCACAATTAGTGTGGGTAAAACAAACAACTGTTCTTTGACAATCAAATGTCAGCATTTTTATTTGAATAAGATCTTTTTTTGAACAACAGAAAATCCTGAGAACTTTTATGCACATAATGTCAAAAACAACAGAAATTACCAGATCTGGAGGTAATGTTGGGATAGATAGAAAAAGTCATCCTGACTCAAACAAATCGTTTCAACACGATACATTGTTAAATGTTTTGGAATTCAATTAGTGATACTTAAAATTTTTAATTTTCATTTTAGGCTTTGAATTAAATAATTATCCTTAATTACAAAAAATATTTTTCATAATTATTCATTATATGGAAATGCATTCAATTTCTTTCTGCATTTCACTTAAAGCACAGATGTACAAATCACCCTTTACAGGACTAACAAAAATCTGATAATAATACAATTGCAAAGATGATGCCATGTAGAGTAAGTGTCATTTGTTAATTCTATTTTTGTTCCCCACCAAGCACTGAAACTCTTGCCTGAGACCCCTGCCTTTTCATTGCTCAATGTCTACCTAAATAAAGGTTCCACTAATTCCTCAATTTGATCATGTCAGTTTGCCCTCAATGTTGATACCCAGAATGGAGTTGTAGTTAACACTAGAATTACCAGAGCCTACGAAAAAACTCGTAAATCCGTCCCACCTTAAATCGCTTCTTAAAATCGTTCACAGCTCTCCACCAGCGTCCTTTGTCATCTAAATGTGCTGATAAAATCAGGCTGCAAGCAGCCAGCTATTCCGTCATCCCACCGACTAAGAACGTGCACAAACTTCTCCCAGCTCATGCCTTGATTGATTTTCTGGGAGTGAAGTGGAGTTTTAGAGTGGAAATAACAGATCGTTGTTTGGAACACACACATTTCAATGTCTGTTCCGTTTCTACAGTAATCTGTGTAAACACATTGTTAAAACAGAAACGTTTTTTATATTCTAGTAGTAGATGACAAAATGTAGGCATAAACTATATAATGTATGAACCCTGAAGTCCAAATAAAAGAAACATTTTCACAAAAGGTACAAATCTAACACAACAATTGCGCTTTTATTAAAAATATAACTGCAGAAACAAAAAGCCGCCTTAACATGTGACATTGACAGCTTTTTATTATGAATGCCTGCGTGGCGTAATAGAATCAGCTACCAACTGGGAATCAAAAGGTCGCGAGTTCGATCCTGCACCACTCCGTTTTGAGAAGTAAACTGCTCTTAGTCTTACTATTTTAGAATAAAAACATTTGATTTTAGTCTGTAACAGCCGGTGTAATTTATGATACTTGTAAAGTTTAGCTTTGCTTTTTTTTTAGTCAGTTTTATTATCTCAGCTGAGTTCACAAGCCCAAACACACCCCACCCCCGCATCTGACACTGCTGTTTTCACATAGACGCACTGTAACAGAGGTAAACTCAGCTCCCTTCTAAATCGGAGCAAGAATGCACATACCATTGCTTGCATACTAAAGTGTCAGCAGGCACTTTTCGTGGCATTACACACATTTTTGAGCATGCCCTCTGCACACTACTTATGACTTTAGGCTTTAGGAAGTAAGTAAATAAATAAAGGCAAATCGTGTCATAAAATGATTTCTTCAAAACGTCACATATATTTGTCTCTTTCTTTTTTTAAAATGTGCATTGATCACCGCCTGCATGTTGTAGCACACAGCATCTGGCATTTGTGCTATGATGTTTTCACATATATTGTCTCTTTGTTTCAGGTGTGTAATAGAAACCACATCATAGAGAGAAATGCAATATTATTTGAAAACGAACAGCATCCGATCAGCTGTAAAAGTATGGCATTTCTAAATGTTTGCTTTTTTTCAGTCTGATTCTTTCAGTCAGACTGTATATTTGTCTCTTATTCAGTGCACCCAAGAACATGCAGGTGGCCAGATGCTGTGACTAAAAAAAAAACCAAAAAAAAAAAAACCAAAGCTAACCTTTGCAAGTATCATACATTTCATTTCAGTCTGTAACAGCCGGTGTAATTTATGTTTTTATTCTAAAATAGTAAAACTGAGAGCAGTCTACATCTCAAAACGGAGTGGTGCAGGATTGAACTCACGACCTTTCGATTCCCAGTCGACAGCTGATTCTATTGTGCCACAGAGGCAGTCATAATAAACGGGTCTCAATGTCGCATGTTAAGGCGGCTTTTTGTTTCTGCAGTTATATTTTTGAATAAAAGCGAAATTTGTCGTGTTAGATGTGTACCTTTTGTGAAAGTATTTATTTGATATTTGGACTTCAGGCTTCATACATTATATAGTTTATGCCTACATTTTGTCATCTACTACTAGAATATAAAAAACGTTTCTGTTTTAACAATGCGTTTACACACTGTTTCTTACACTCTAAAACTCCACTTCACTCCCAAGAAAATCAATCAAGGCATGAGCTGGGAGAAGTTTGTGCACGTTCTAAGTCAGTGGGGGGATGGAATAGCTGGCTGCTTGCAGCCTGATTTCAACAGCACATTTAGATGACAAAAGACGCTGGTGGAGAGCTGTGAACGATTTTAAGAAGCGATTTAAGGTGGAACGGATTTATGAGTTTGTTCATTGGCTCTGGTAATTCTAGTGTTAAGAAGCACAAGGTGGAGGTGGCAAATGAGATAAAATGGATGCTAGATTTAGGAGTTATTGAAAAAAGCCACAAAAGCCCCTGGTTTATGCCTATTGTTTTGGTTCCAAAGACGAATGGGAGTTGGCGTTTGGGCCATGACTTCTGTTGGCTCAAACAGGTTTGCTGTTTCAATTATGCCCCAATTCTTAAACAGGGATGTGCCTTTGACAGACCTCACACGGAAATGAGCACCTAATACAGTGACATGGAGTCCCCACATAGACGTTTGTAACTTTAAAAACAGCCCTAATATCAGCTCCCACACTTACTGCACCTGACTTTGCCCTGCGTTTCCTTGTCTAGTCTGGCACCTCGGACACTTGGATCTTGAGTTGTGTTAAGCCAAGTTGTTGACAGAGCCAAAAGTCCTCTCACGTACCTCTGCTGGAAATTGCTGGACCAGGAGATGAGGTACGCAGAGTGGCACTGCTATTAAATGGGCAAAAATCCAGCTCAGGTACTATCTTTTGGGGCTGGAGTTTTTTCTGGTGACTGACCACACCATCCCTTCAGTGACTGTTTTAGATAGATAGATAGATAAGACTTTATTGTCTGTGCCCCAAAGGCACAGACCCAAAAAGTTCCAAAAAAGACTGTACCTCCTGGGTTACCTACAGGTTTCTGAACCTACAGCTGTACATATAGGTTGTACACCATATATGGGGAGCACACCACACCAATGCTGACTGGTTTGCTAGCAACAAGACTTGTCAGCTGGGCCCACCTGCCCCTCTGGGACTGCGATAAAGGAGGAACCAAGTCACATATACTGGGGATCATCCTCTTGGCTCAACTGAGGTAAAGTACCACTCTGGGACAAGAGGGGGTGCTAACGCTATCTCCAATTCAGCGGCAGCCATCAACTCACATGTAGAACCATAGGTGAAGGGCTTAAGCATTTGACTCTTATAGTGTTCCTGTGTATTATAATTATCTCCTGTACCGTCATCAGTACACACCTTGAACCTGTCCCAGTCATTCAATACATAATACACAATGAATGTTCCTCCGGATATCAAGAGTGAGCCTGATATGGCCGTGCAATATGTAACAAAGAGAATGGAAAAGGCAGGTGCCATCTCCGGGCATGGAAACCACTCGGTAAGTGACAGTTCTTTGATCGATGGTGATCACCTCAATAGACATGTTAATGGGGGTACGGTTGGAATGATAAAGGAAATGGGTAACTGAACAATGTAAAGAAAGTCTTAAATACCTACACAATAACTATAATCGTAATAACCGAACAATAAAACAGCAGAGAAGCCATGGATTAAATAAAAAGGCTTTTTTTTATCAGCAGGGAGACTGTGGCAAAGCAAGGAAGGGAATGTAGAGACCGGATCGACGGACGGCATTATATAGGCAGGCAGCCAACAATGTGGCATGCGTTGGGATGGGGGACCCAACGCCACCTCACACGGTGACCGAGCTGCAGGCTATGGATGTATATATTTACGTAAGTAGCATTCAGTTAGCGTTGGGAACCCGCATACCAAATTTCTTGAAGATGGGCCCATAAGTAACAAAGACCGTCAAAAAGTTCAATATGGCGGCCGACAGTGGCTTCATACCCCCGGAATAAGTACGTACATTGGTTTCGATTAGCACAGGGAAGCCGCCTACCAAATTTCATGAAGATGGGGCCATAAATAAGAAAGTTCAACATGGCGGACGTTGTCGACCGTTACGTAGAATTTCGAAATGAAATCTGCTTAACTTTTGTAAGTAAGCTGTAAGGAATAAGCCTGCCAAATTTAAGCTTTCTACCTACACGGGAAGTTGGAGAATTAGTGACGTTGTAAAGTTCAATATGGAGGCCGACAGTGGCGCCATACCACCGAAATAAGTACGTACATCGGTTTCGGTTAGCGCAGGGAAGCTGCCTACCAAATTTCGTGAAGACAGGGCCATAAATAAGAAAGTTCAACATGGCGGACGTTGTCGACCATTATGACAGTTACGTGTAGAATATCGAAATGAAACCTGCTTAACTTTTGTAAGTAAACTGTAAGGAATAAGCATGCCAAATTTCAGCCTTCTACCTACACGGGAAGTTGGAGAATTAGTGATGAGTGAGTTAGTCAGTCAGTGAGGGCTTTGCCTTTTATTAGTATAGATTCAGTTCATATATTCCTGATTGCAGTGCAGGAACGTGAGCATTTTGATATGCCCTGGTGTGAGGCTGGCTCTTTTCTTTGAGACAATGTTCCTGAGAAGAGATACTCAGAGGGAGTACAGGTAGCAGGAATACACAAGAATGATTTTGCAGACAGAGAAAGGTGTTTTAATCATCACACTCTGAAGGAAAAGTGTTGTAGTTTATCACATCATGTACTATATTATGCCAAAATAAAAAAATTACGGACTAAAATATGTAACAAGCTAATTACTGATATATTCCAAAACAAGTTACCTAACGCTCGTTAAGAGATGGTTTAATATTCATATGAACTCAAATAATGTATGAAAAAAGAAGAAGAAAAAACTATGACGGCTCAGCTACTCCTATTCACTTGTTTACTATAGCTCCAAACACGTTAGCAAACATAACAAGTTATACTTACTTAATCCTTAAACCGCCTAGAGTCGGTTTCCAGTGCAATTTGGAAGCATGCCGAAGCCAAGTATATGTGGTGACATACATTCGGTGACATACATTCATTGAACTCCGCAACCAGTTAAAGTTGTTTCTCAGTGCAATTTGCCAGCATGCTGAAGCCGAGTATATTCGGCAATGTATATTCATGGAAGGCTGCAACCGGCTGTAGTCATGTATCAGTACAATTTGCCAGCACGCAGGGTGCGAGTATATTCAGCGACGTACATTCATTGAACCCCGCAACTGGCTATATTTGCTTCACAGAGCAATTTGGCAGCATGCTGGAGCTGATTAGTCAGTGCCGTACATTCGTTGAGCAGCCAGCTCATGAGCACTGCCGGCCACGGCAGAACTGCAGCAACTCTGTCTCTGGGATTCAGCCGCTGCACTAGATGATCCTGAAATCATCATCATTTACCTCTGAGTGTTTACGTGCAGCCAGTTCAAGCACAGTTGGCTGTGGTGATTTACTGAATTTCTTCAATTGCTTAAGTTGCACCTTAAACATATAATAAGATTGTTGCAGTAGTTTTTTTTTTTTTAATAGTTTTTACAGTTCATTTGCAGTGTGTAAAATGATCAGTGTTGTAGTAATTGTGATGCTCTTTGCATGAAAAAAAATATGTGTACCGTTAAAATTTCACATTTTCTTTGTGAATTGTGACGTTTACTTAAAAAGTGCAGCTAAAAAGCACCAGGGGTGCATTAACCCCCAAGTATGTGTTGGTTTAAAGGTTAACTATAATTGTTGAAACCTTGATCTACACATTATAGTACAAACAACGTTAACACGTGACACTAACTTTACTCGCTAAAACTTGCCTCTCAAGAGACGGCAGCGTCATAGCTCCAGGATGCTTGTGTTTCAGATGCTCATGCACCGTGGTGGTGCTGCCGTGAAAAAAAAGCTCCGCTTGCATAATCTGCATTCAACTTTTTTTTTCTTTTTTGGTGATGTGCTCCCACACTTTAGAAAATTTCTGTCTCAATTTTTTTCCAATCTCCTTCCCCCTCGTTTATCCGACTCGCCATTGTAACCACGTTTATTTTCCTCTACATTCTTCTTTTCCTCAGACGTTCTTCTTTGTTGGTAGGACTGTGTGCAGTCTTGACAAACAAGAAGAAACGATACTGCCCCCCGACGTTCATGTAGTGCATTGCAGTTACAAATACCAATGTGGTTCTTTGTGACTGGAGCCTCTATTGAAGGTTCTGTTTATGATGGGTCGACAATAAAAAATCCATGTCGACGATTTTTTGTAGTTGACGTCGTCGATTATGTTGACTAATCGTTGCAGCCCTACAGAAGAACAGGTCTGCAGAGGTAGGTTCTGCTTTTTAGGTGCTTAACCATCTCTCAGTCTTTCTTACTCGTTCACAGTAATTCATTCTCTCTCTCTCTCTCTCTCTCACACACACACACAAAATGTATGGTTTCTCAGGAATGTTACATTCACTCTGACAGCATCTCTCTCCCAGGTCCACATGGACCAACCAAAGTATACATGCCAAAAATGAATAAAGCGGCAGTATTCATCTTTATATACATGTTCCTTTGTATTCACTTGTCAAATTACAATAGATATTGTTATTGTTGTTTATGCCTATATACTAATGAATGAATGAAACACACAAAACAAATGCAGCACTCAAGCAAGCACTGCTGCTTGTCAATGTATTTCTTTAAGAAAAATGTATACATTTGGAGAGTGATCACAGGCCTTCTCTGCTCTAGATGTCTGCTTTCTTTCCTGGAATGAGACACAGGTTTCTCTTGTATGTTTAAAAGAGCTACACTAGGTATATTCATGGAATGGTTAACCCTGCATTTTCCAAAAATGCATATGTGTAAGTGGATAAAGTGATTCACTCATACATAAAAAATAAATTAAATTCTTTTTCCTCTTTTTTTAGTAAAAATGTATGTTACAAAGAATGTCTATGTACAATACAGAAAGAAGAGGAACATACCTGGTAAGATGGTATTGAAGGATAGTGTACCATCATGTTTTGCATTTGACTTCCAATATTGCTGTGCTGATTGTTGACCATGTTTTGATTCTGTGTTTGCTGCATTCCTACAACATTTGGATAACTCTGCTGTTGATTAGGCATCACTGTCTGGAATGCTGGAAAAAGAGGATGACATTCATATATGGTATGTTCAATATAAACTACTGAATTTAAAGTTTATGTTCTTTAAAACATACCTTATCTGTTACAATTCTAAGGTAACTTACTGTCATATTTTTGTTTTTTACAGGGAACAGACAGCTATTTCAAAATATTCAATAAATAGGAAAATAAAATAATTCCCCTGTATACTATAAGAAAAGGTACTATTAAAATTTCATATTAAATACTTGTCTATGTTTCCTGCTTTCACACCATATAGTTAATTTTACATTTTGTGCACTCTTGATTTATGCAGTATGGAATATAGCAGTCAGTTTTTTTGTGTGCGTGTGGATAAAATAAAGAAATCCTAAAACTTTACTTGATACTTAAGATACTATATTTAAAACTCTAACAATAGTTAAGTCAGGACTAAGCAAACAATTAATTCTTTTTACCAAGAAATGAAAACAATTAAAGAATCATATTTGGCCAGTATACTGTATGTCAAAAGGACACAAAAAAGACAGGAAATTACAGAAAGAATATTGAACATTGGTAATTAAACACATTCAACTTAAAGCTCTTACTCGTAGTTCCACCACAGATTAGTGACAGTAGTAAAATACCAACAACAGAAAATTAATACAAACACAGTGAACACAGCATTACACATTAAAGCAATATTAGAAAACATACAAAATAAAAACATTCATGTATTTATCAATACAAATGGCTGCTGAATATAACCTGTGGATAATAACGGTCCCTGAAATTTAAACTGTGAGTGTTAGTGGTTTAGTATTTATTACAGGAACAATAGAGGGAGAAAAATGACCATGGAGAATGGCAGAGGGATTTAAAAATATTATTTACTTTATTGCAAGGCAATGTGTTATACACATGTGCTGATGAGAAGGGAACTGTATGATAGTAATATTCTGTGCTAACTGCACCATGTTCTGCAGTGCTTTATGAACTGAGCTGTTCAGGTGCCATGATAAGATGTAAAGCAGTCAGTGAGGACATTCTCATTCAGATATGATGTAGAACCTTTAAACATGTCTCAGTTTACAAAATCAAAAAGAATATGTTCAGGAAACAATCTAAACAGGTAATGTGTAGAATGGATTTAAATGACAAATGCCAAGTTCCATAAAGCAAGAAACATCACTGAATAAATAGGCATGCCAAAAGAAGCAAGAGTTTTAGAACACTTATAAGGTTTCTGAATGTTTAGGTTGCAAATCCTGGCATGGCAATATCACTGCACACAAGAACTCTGAAGTGGTTAATTTCATTCACTAAAACGCAGTACACACATCTCTGCAATTATATCTAAAAAGTCAAAACTGAGTGTGCCACCAATTATTTTGCCAACTGTCAAACTTCTCTTCCCTGCAAAGTTTTGTTGACCATTTTATCTTCTGGTACAAACTTGAATTGTACAGATTTCATCAAGACGAAGCACAGAAGGATGAAGCTTGCAGTACTACACTTGCACAGAGGGCTCTTGCTCTCCTGACAAATTGCATTCTCTGTCTCAAGAGCAGGGCAGCACGGAGGCACAGTGATAGGCACCGCTGTCTCACAGTAAGGAGACCTGGGTTTGTGTCCTGGGTGCCCTCTGCATGGAGTTTGCATGTTCTCCTGTGTTTGTTTAGGTTTCCTCTGGTGCTCTGGTTTCCTCCCACAGTCTAAAGACATGCAGGTTAGGTGGTCTGGTATTTCCAAAATTGGCCTTAGTAGTGCCCCGTTCAAGGATTGTTCCTGCCTTGTGCCCCATGCTAGCTGGGATAGGCTCCAGGAGAATTCCTCGAACCTATTCAAGACTAAGTTGGTTGGAAAATGACTGACTGTCACAAGAGCCACTTTGCATCTGAGAGACCCTTTAGGCATTGAATTAAATCTCAAACTGTTGCTTTGAAGGTGGAAATTTCTTTATGTGGATTTTTCAAGCAATTTGGACTATTAAATACTCACTGAGTGAAACCCCCCAGGAGACCTGGTTCAGGTTGTCGTTTCTAGTATTGAATGTCAATGAGTAATTTTATACTCATGTCATCTGATCTGAGGTCTTACATGCTAGACACTAGAGAAGAAGTTAACTAATCATTACCTAGGGAGAGCAGGCATACAAAGCCCAATCTTGGGCATGAAAAACAAACAGATAACTTACAGAAACGTTTAACACCCTTTTCTAGAGTCTGAATGGACCCTGTTTAAAAACTCAGTAGCTGTGGCTGAAAAGCAGTTGGTTGCACTATCAATTTAAACATTCTTTCTATTACCAAAGCATACTTTTTATCAGTGACGAAGATAAATATGACTCCTTTGTATTCAAAACACATTCTATTATCTTGCTTTTCATCTTTGGCCTTCTAGTCTCAAAGGAATACCTCTGAAATCTACAAAAAATGAAGGTGACCTGTGAAATATGTAGAAGGATGGCAAACAAATGGATGTATGTAGTTAGTTCTACCAGATACTTAAACCGCTATCTCCAAGTGAGTATTATGCATTCACTTTAGTTAAAGAGTTCCTCAAATTGATCATTTTAATCACTTGCCCTCTTTCTATGCCAGTCAGAAAGTAGCAAATGAAATGTAATGTTTCAAGGCCCTTTCAAGGGCTTTAAATGGTTTTCAAGAACCAGTCATTATTTATGGCTTGTCCAAATTTCTCCATATTAATAACTCTTTAAAATCTTTACTACAGCACATGCCACCTTCTTTTCCTCTAGGTATCTCTCAGTCTAGTCCAGAGAAAATCCTGCAAAAAACTACAGCAAAGGACTCTTAATTTAATAGCTTCTTACAACATGAAAAAACAAAAGATGCACATTAAGTTTTTTTTCTATTTTCACATTCTTCTCATGTATCTTTTTACACACTATGCATAGATAATGAAGTTAATGCCATTTGAAATATTTGAAACTATTACTCAGGCTTCCTACATTGAAGAAAATGAAGGAATGCTTTTTTAAAGCTTTTCTGTCAGTTTTTCTATCATCATTTTAATGTCAGTTTTTTTATCTTTTAAAAGAACTAAAATGAAGTGGTCCAAAAAATGCAAGAAAACATTTATACAGCCATTTGAAACTCACCCACATGGGTTTCCTACACTCTTAATACTAGACTAAGCAAGCAGCACAAAATCCTAGTAACGTTAGACACAAAAAATATTACCTGCTTACACTTATGCATTTCCATATACAGCAAACTATCAAAAACAAAATCAGATAACAGTAGTCATCATGTTTTATTTATCAAAAGTCAAGACCCTAAATAAAACTGCTTACAACACTCTGGGCAAGAGAAGCCACCCCCTACTAGAATTTTTCTTCTGAAATTAAATTGCGTTTACTTTATATCAAATGCTGGAAAAAATCAAAATGGATCTGAAACAAGCAATGCTTTATGCAGCTACGACTGATTTTGACTTTTTCCACAGTGTGCTTTGTTTCCGCAGTAGCTGCTCGCTTCACTGTGCTCATAAAGCTACACCTGACCAAACTGTGTATTTTTCAATATTAAAACTGGTCGTAGCTGTAATTGTTGCGGGAACACAGATTGTCATAGCGTATGGTCCATTATTGTGTAAATCGTTTTGTGCATTGAATGATATTAATGTGAAAAGATTATTGTAGATGTGTATATTTTGCCTGTAGTGTTTGTGGATTTCACTTTCACCAAACAACAAATCTTTGAATTCTTGAAAAACCACTTCATTGGGAAGCAGCAGTACTTTTCTCTGATGGCAACACGAATTAGACGATCTACAAGTCTCTGACTTAAACTTTAAAGCCTTACAATATCTAAATACTTCTGACATATCACATATGTCCATTTATTCAATCTCTTTTTGCTGTTCCGTTATTTCACCTAGTAATAATTTATTTCTGTTTGTTTGCACAAATGTGATCTGTACTCTCTTTTTTTTGATACTTTCGAATTTTAGTACTGTCATATTCTTTAACTTTCTCTGCATATTTATTGCCCCAAGGTTTTTTTTTTTTTTAGACTTTCGAATTCCGCTGCTTTCATAATCTGTAACCTGCTTTGCATGTGTATGACGCCAATGTTTTCCAAGCCTTTATGAAGTTCTACTGTGTGTTTTACTCGTCTTTTATTTCTCACCCTGTTTGGACCTGCCAGGTTTTCAATTCCATTTGTTCCAGGCCGATTATTACTTTCCTTGTGTAGGTCACCGTCTCACGGGAACATGCTTTCAATGGATGTCAGTATGACGTGATTTGACCGTGTTGCGGGAAGTGAAAGTGTCTCTGCCTCTCTGAAGTGTCTCTCTGTCTCTCTTCAGAAGATCACGTCTCTTCGCAAGATTTTCTTTTATAATAGAGAGATATACACTGAAAAGAAGATGTTTGCAATGCCGCTTCTTTAAATAAGTGCACGTTTCTTTACGATACTTTCCACAAGCATGGAGTCTGGTAGTATCATATAACAATGTGTTAAATGCTTCCTGAGCTTGTTGTATATTGTTATATTTAATGCTTTTACATACCAGAACTATCAGGTTGTGATTACATTAACTTAATCTTCTGTTATGGTAATTTAATATTTTATTATTTGCTTTGATATGACATTTTTATTTCTTAATATAGCAGAACCCCAATTTAACAATTCAATGTTTAACATTTTTCTACATTTTATATTTTTGAATGGTGAGTGGTGATGGCTGGTTATTAGAAGTAATATATAAAAGGGAAAAAAGGAGTTATATTTATGTTATACAAATTTTACAAATAAGCTTTATCTTTATTGTAATCTGAACATAAAAAAAAATTAAAAAACATTATTATACAGTAAACATTTAATTTGAGAACTAATGCAGAATGTATTAAATGACTCCCTGCAAAATGGAGGTTCTACTGTAGTGTATGTAAGCAGAATATGCACCTTACCAAGACAAGATGTGTATTTCTTTGTTCTGTTAATTGACATAATTACAATTATAATACAAAAGGCAAATATTGTCAGTTATTAATTTTATCATAATTGTGCACACCTATATAATACACAATAAATGAAGTACCACCACAACTATTGAAAAAAAAATGTTCAGACTATCCATGCCGAAGCACTAGCTTATAAGAAGGGGAAAAAGAATAATTAATCAAATTAGAGACGTCATAAAAACCAATACTGGAGTACCAATTTTCGTACCAAAGTTCCAAAAATTTAATGGTACTAATTTTTACACAAGAAAGTTGGTACTGTGCTCATGAATGACTGGAACACTGCAAAAAATGCATTTGCAAAAACTAGACACAAAAAAAAAAAAAAAAAAAACTTTAAATGGGAGTCGTGTTGCTTTTATTTAGCAAAGAAATATGCTAATGGGGTACAGTGCATCCGGAAAGTATTCACAGCGCATCACTTTTTCCACATTTTGTTATGTTACAGCCTTATTCCAAAATTGATTAAATTCATTTTTTTCCTCAGAATTCTACACACAACACTCCATAATGACAACGTGAAAAAAGTTTACTTGAGGTTTTTGCAAATTTATTAAAAATAAAAAAAAACTGAGAAATCACATGTACAAGTACTCACAGCATTTGCTCAATACTTTGTCGATGTACCTTTGGCAGCAATTACAGCCTCAAGTCTTTTTGAATATGATGCCACAAGCTTGGCACACCTATCCTTGGCCAGTTTTGCCCATTTCTCTTTGCAGCACCTCTCAAGCTCCATCAGGTTGGATGGGAAGCGTCGGTGCACAGCCATTTGAAGATCTCTCCAGAGATGTTCAATCGGATTCAAGTCTGGGCTCTGGCTGAGTCACTCAAGGACATTCACAGAGTTGTCCTGAAGCCATTTTTTTGATATCTTGGCTGTGTGCTTAGGGTCGTTGTCCTGCTGAAAGATGAACTGTCGCCCCAGTCTGAGGTGGAGAGTGCTCTGGAGCAGGTTTTCATCCAGGATGTCTCTGTACACTGGAACAGTCATCTTTCCCTTTATCCTGACTAGTTTCCCAGTTCCTGCCGCTGAAAAACATCCCCACAGCATGATGCTGCCACTTCCATGCTTCACTGTAGGGGATGGTATTGGCCCGGTGATGAGCGGTGCCTGGTTTCCTCCAAATGTGATGCCTGGAATTCACACCAAAGAGTTCAATCTTTGTCTCATCAGACCAGAGAATTTTGTTTGTCATGGGCTGATAGTCCTTCAGGTACCTTTTGGCAAACTCCAGGCGGGCTGCTATGTGCCTTTCACTAAGGAGTGGCTTTTGTCTGGCCACTCTACCATACAGGCCTGATTGGTGGATTGCTGCCGAGATGGTTGTCCTTCTGGAAGTTTCTTCTCTCTCCACAGAGGACCTCTGGAGCTCTGACAGAGTGACCATCGGGTTCTTGGTCACCTCCCTGACTAAGGCCCTTCTCCCCCGATTGCTCAGTTTAGATGGCTGGCCAGCTCTAGGAAGAGTCCTGGTGGTTTCGAACTTCTTCCACTTACGAATGATGGAGGCCACTGTGCTCATTGGGACCTTCAAAGCAGCAGAAATTTTTCTGTAACCTTCCCCAGATTTGTGCCTCGAGACAATCCTGTCTCGGAGGTCTACAGACAATTCCTTTGACTTCATGCTTAGTTTGTGCTCTGACATGAACTGTCAACTGTGAGACCTTATATAGACAGGTGTGTGCCTTTCCAAATCATGTCCAACTGAATTTACCACAGGTGGACTCCAATTAAGCTGCAGAAACATCTCAAGGATGATCAGGGGAAACAGGATGCACCTGAGCTCAACTTTGAGCTTCATGGCAAAGGCTGTGAATACTTATGAATATGTGATTTCTCAGTTTTTTTTTTTATTTTTAATAAATTTGAAAAATCTCAAGTAAACTTTTTTCACGATGTCATTATGGGGTGTTGTGTGTAGAATTCTGAGGAAAAAATGAATTTAATCCATTTAGGAATAAGGCAGTAACATAACAAAACGTTGGAAAAAGTGATACACTGTGAATACTTTCCGGATGCACTGTAAGTAGAATTTACTTGACACGATTTCTTAAAGTGCTACATAGTTGTAAATAAAAGATTTTTTGTTAAGTCAATAATTATTACAATAAGGAAAAACAAGATGTAATGAAAATACTTCACTTGCTTAGATTTCAACTACATACTGCATAAAAATGTCTCACAATGGCAAAGCTATAGAATAGAATAAACATATATCTAAAAGAAAAACAGCAGAAGTAATGTATGGAAATGCTTTGTATTTGTGTACCAGAATTTCAATGTGCAAATGAAGGAATCACTTGTTATTTTTAAAAAATAAAAAAAGGAAAACACACACAGGCTCACATTGTTGTTACTTGATTAACTTGTATTGTCACAAATTTGTATGAGATGAAAAAGTAATGAGATTAATTTCTTTTAATAGTGTCCTACACTGTCCTGATAAATGAATGAAGGCTTCATTTTCATTCTGTGATTGTAATGAGGACTTCCACAAATGTCCATTAGTTCAAGCAATTGTCAAGTTGAAGGAGTGGGATCTCACACACAACCACAGTTATGTTTATAGACCTGTGGGATGTGGGAGGACTGGTAGCAACAAAAGTTGCAACACGTAAACATCACTCAAACGAAGTGGCTATTTGGATTGTCTACAGTAGTGTTGATACAAGTTACTCTATTTGTTAATACTGTTAATGTTAACGTGCCTTGAGCATGGGAAAAGCGCTACATAAATAAAATGTATTATTATTAATACCAAAATAAACTTTATTTAGTGTTTCAATTCTTTGAAGGTCAAGGAACATCTTTCTATTAATAGGACACATAATTGCGAAATACACAGTTAGTAGGCCAAAACCAAACAGTTCATTGGTATATATGAATCTGCAAACACTGCATTTGTCTCATTTGTTTGGCTTTTGAAGGCAAGCTACCTTTCATTATTATAATCCATAAGTAAGAGCACACATCATATTGTGCTTTGAAGAATGTAATGCTACCTTATAGTTATACATTTTTTAAGTACAGGTAACAACAGCCCAGATAATTTCGTAATTCTGAATTTGTACACAGGCATAACCAATTACAAAATTTGATCACCCACATAAAAAACCTTGAAAACACCAAAACAAAGGTGGTTTAATGGGAGTTTTGAAATAAAAGGATTCATGTAAAAATGAAAAGTTTGATTTCATCAACTTTAAACTTGGGGCAAATGTTTAATAAAAAAAAAAAAAGTGAGACGGGGCAGATTTAGAAAATTAAAGCACCACAAGTTTCTGATATTTGAAATTTGAATTAATTTTACGCATCTTTCAAGTATTACTCCTCAGTAATATTTTTAACTGGCTAATGATGCAATATAAAATCTTATAACTGCAAATACTACAAACTTATTAGAGTGGGTCACTGACAAACAAAAATGTAAAAGCATGTTGTTACCAAAAGGGCTTTAAGAGTTTGTTTTAATTAAAATATCCTTAATTATATACACAGTACTTATATAATAATAATTTAATTTTTATACTTATTATTTATTTTAAGCAGTATTTTCCAGTTACTGGACATGAAAATTTCTAATTAAATTTAGAAGGCACATGTTAAGATAAGTGAAGTAGTTTATGATGAACCATTCTTTATAAACCCAATGTTGAAATTCCCCTAAGACTATAAATCCCCCCATTTGTTTTACACTGGGGAAATTCTCACTTATGTAATACATTAAAGTTCAAGCCTTGCATTGTATTTGGATATTTACAAATGCCAATACTAGTTTACTTTTGTAACTTCAAGTTGTTGTTACTATTAGTATTGTTTTACTAGCAACTTGGCGCGCGCCACGCTGCGCGTTGGATGACCACAGTTGAAGGACTCAATCGTAAGGACCTCTCGTCTGGTGTCTCATTGGCACGCTTTTGCCTCTTTCTTTCGCGATCACGGCGTAATCTGTCTCTCTCTGTAGGGGTTTCAGTTGCGCGGCAGAGACGCGTCGTTGAGCTAAACTGTGTGAATGCTGAGTGTCCGTTTCTTGCGAGCGACTGTCATGCCTTTGCCTCTTTGCTTCGTGATCACGCTGTAATGTGTCCTCTCTGGCAGCAGTAGGCTTAGTTGCGTTTCGTTTTGGCATTGTTCCGTGAGGTCTCCCCCGTACAAGTGCACATGGGTAGCTGAAGACGGAAAGGCATAGTGAAACAGACGAATTGGTGACCAGGGGAACCATCCGACTCAGACGCGTGGCTCGAAATACTCAAGTGCACATTGTTATTTATAATTTAAATTTTTTTTTTTGTTATGAACTTCCCCAAAAGAGTTGATCCCTGTAAATAGTTAATAGTATATGAACAATATAATCTGTTGTAGTACGGGCGTTAATTAGCATCACACCTCATAACCTGCATACACCACGTGTTTGGCTGGACGCTGTAAGGGTAGGTTGTGGTTTCTGTTTCTTTCGTGATTTTTTTTATTTCATTTTATTGATTATTTAATAGGCAGAGGGGAGAAGACGTTAATGTGACGCTCTGTCTATTTCTTTACTTTTGATTTGAAAAGATTTTCGGGAACAGGAAAAATAAAAGCAAAGAGGAAAGAACGGAGGGGGTAAGCAGGAATTCTGAGAGGGGATGGACTGGGGCTTTTCTGCGGGGCGGCTATACAGCCAAAAGGAACGCGGACCCGGATACGGACACGGCGCTGGGCTTTTATTATATAGATTACCGAAAAAGGCACAATACTGTTCACTTTAATAACAGAAACTTTTATCAAGGGTAAATTAATTCTGTTTTTGCTGTGGTATTGAAAGGTAGAGTTATCATAAAATTTCATTGGTACTTTTATTGAATATAAAATTTCTGGAATTGTGATATCATTAAATCAAACACAGTTTTCAAATTGCATATGTACTTCAAAAGTGTATGATATTAACAATCTGTACTTGGCACTAGCTTTCTTGAGGGAAAAATAAATTGCACCAAGTAATGCAGATCTTTAATTTAGATTACCGTAAATCCTGGAATATAAGCTGACTCGGTATATTAGCTGACCCCCTTCTCTACCTACTAAATTACATGTATTTGCCGATGACCGGTATTTAAGCCGACCCCCTTCTCCAAGCAAAATTTTCTAAATTTCCTTAAAAGTGTCTCTTCAGGTATATTTATCATGTTTATCGGCGAGAATTTGAGACTGCCGGCATTTTTGATGGAAACCAGGAAGTGATTGAGGAGAAGTTTGGTAAAATGAAACCTTTGTGTTGAAACTATATATGCAGATATGGTACATCGGCAGGTGGATTTCAGGAGACTCATTATAAATTTGATTAACTTAAATATGCAAAACAGTGGACCCTTGAATTACGACCTTAATTTGTTCACGAAGGCTAACCCATAATGTGTTCTGAACTTCCCACTGCAACACTTACTTAACCTTTTCATAATAAAAAAGGGTTGTATAATGTACATATTTTACCAAAACACCAATAATTTTTCTAATGTGCTAACCAAAAAGTTATAAAAAAAGTGCCTAGCCTACCAAAAGTAGGCTAGATTAAGATAGGAGCATGGCGGCACGCATGGTCGCAGCGGCTCAGGACTCTCCTTTTCAGTGCACTTTTTTGTTGTTTTTGTACTTTTTTTTTTCCTTGTTTGTGCACGATCGGTTCGGCGAACATTCGCTACACCTGTCAGAACCTTATAGACATCGGTGTCCAGAGCCAGACATCTGTTTCGAATGTTTTTCATCACACGCACAACATCCCAGACAACATAGCGAGACCAGCGGGCTCTCCGTGGATTGTTGTCGGGTCTAGGAGACAACACAGACGGAGGAGGGAAAGAAAGCAGAAGCGGGGCAGCAGATCCGGTGTTATGCTAAGGCTAAAAAAACAACCATACAAGCCCTATATAGAACTTTTTTTCTGCACTGAAGGAGCTGCTTTTAATCTCATTGTAGATGTGTATAGTGACAATAAAAGGCATTCTATTCTAGAAACAACAATTTCATACTGTACTCACCATTTAATTTGACATCTTTGGGCTGACATTCTGTACATATTAGCGAGATCGGTCACACGAACAGCACTCTCATATTTCCACACAATTTTCATCTTCGTTTCGATTGTGATCGCTTTCTTTACCTTCTCTTCCTTCCTTAGCAATTATGTGTCTTGCTTGTATGGTCTTAATGAATTATATATATATATATATATATATATATATATATATATATATATATATATATATATATACTAATAAAAGGCAAAGCCCTCACTCACTCATCACTAATTCTCCAACTTCCCGTGTAGGTAGAAGGCTGAAATTTGGCAGGCTTATTCCTTACAGCTTACTTACAAAAGTTGGGCAGGTTACATTTCGAAATTCTACGCGTAAGGGTCATAACTGGAAGCTATTTTTCTCCATATAATGTAATGGAGTTGAGTTGGAGATGGCCGTGGGGGGTGGAGTTTCGTGACATCATCACGCCTCCTACGTAAGTACGTAGAGAACAAGGAAGAACTCCAAACAGCGATGAGCACAAAACGCCATTTCACAATTGAGAAAGCAGAAAAACATTATGAAGCAAATGATGCATACAAGCATATTCATAAGTACAGCTACTGCGGAAACAAAGCACAGCGTGAACCGTAAGTTTATATTAAATTAAGTTCATAGACAGGCTGCCACTAGCGTTTGTAATTTAGTGCCTGCCCATATAAGGCCGTCCATCAGCGGCAATCCAATACAAACACTGCCGGTAAATATTCACGGGTGAAGGACTGTGCTTATGCAGAGGAAGATGAGATGGTCAGGGTGGTGTTTGGCACAAACTCATTGAAACTGCAGAGAAACTTTTAAGTGCGGGTCTTAGCTGACATTACGAGATGGCCCACACAGCTGGGAACCTTCGATGCAAGAACACCAAGCGGCTCACGTGAACTGACGCAGTGCACAGACAAAAAGCAACAGTTCCAAAGAGTGCTGAACAAAACCGAATTACACAATTGAGAAGGCAGCAAAAAAATATGAAGCGTCTTATACATACAATCATATTCATAAGTGCAGCTACTGCGGAAACAAAGCACACGGTGGAAAAAGTCAATGTCCTGCTAAAGGAAGACAGTGTAAAAAAAACCCGTGCATGCAGTTTGTCACATCTCAGATAAAAAGGAAGACGAGCTGTTTATTGATGCAGTAAGGAACTAATCGATGAATGAAACCTCTTATCTTTACAACGATTGACAAACACGGAATGTAACTTGAACACATCCTACAAATACGAGCCTGATTGAAAGAAATAATGATAATCAAATCCTTGATGACAGCAACATTCAATAACACTCACAAAACAATTACTGTATATTGACAATCATGTTACGTTATTTTTAAAATGTTCCCTTTTCTTTTTCATAACTTCTACTTCTCCACTGCGATACGCGGGTATATATATAAATGTATATATATACCCCGATCTACAGTACATACTCTCGCATAGACAAGCCACATGCTGTGGCGCAATTGTAGAGTCTTCGCCTCTAACGAGAGGGGATGTACTGACTATGTACGCGCGCTACCCGATTCATTTTACCTTCGATCTCCTTGGTTTGGGACGTATGAAAAAATATTAGGTTAATGCAGAATCATGTTACGTTATTTTTAAAATTTTCCCTTTCTTAGCACAAGCACAGCTGAGAAGCTTCGATGCATGTACTCCATAACGCGTTAAAAAAATAACGCATTTAATCACACTTTCAATTCCAAGCAAATGGGAACTTTTGTCAATGCATGATTTCCTGGTACATCCATTACACTGATGCACACATCACAGCTACAAAAATGGAATAAAGCGCGTTCCTACGACTGATCATTTCGACTACCCGAGCGAAGCCTTGATAAATGCATGGTTTTGTGCACACTGAAAAGCAAGCAAAATTAGATGCATTACAGAAAGCGGACTTTGTGGGATCATTGGACTTCCGTGACCGTTAGTAATTCTAATTACATCTAATTACAAAATGTTCAATGATCACACTGTTTTAGCCTAATGTACAAAATAATTTTGGCTAATGTTACTCCAGAGTTTAAAGAGTAAGCTGGTCAAATTACCTTTTATGTTTCTGACTTATTTTTTAAGAAGAAAAACTGCACTTTATGTTGAAATTTTGGTTATTATTATTTAAAGACAATACTATTCTGAAAATGTACTTAAAGTACTTAAACTACCACTTTATTTTTAAGTCTGCCCAATTTTAACCAGGGATGATATTTTTGTTTCTGTTTTGAATTCAAATGCAGTTTAAAAGCTTTTTTTTCAGAAATTAAAACAGCTTCAGTTTACAATATTCATGTCCATGTCTATTATTTGATTCTGTCGCCCACTAAAACCCTTTTAAATTAAAAAAAAACATTTGCGATTTGGGGCAAATTTACGTGTGCGATTACATACGATTAATCAAGATTAATTCTTACACAGCCTCTAATTAGTTGGATTAATTTTTTTAATCGAGTCCCACCCCTAATATATATATATGTAGATATATATATATGTAGATTTGTATATATATGTGTGTGTGTGTATATCTACAGTATGTGTATATATATATATATATATATATATATATATAACTGTGTATATATATATGTGTATAGAAGTGTATATATATATATATATAAATAGATAGATAATATGACAACAATACTCATATCAATGACAAAACAATTACATTAACAATCATCTTACGTTATTTTTAAAATGTTTGCTTTTCTTTTCATAACTTTTTAACACACTACTTCTCCACTGCAGCTGGTATTCTGCTAGTATATATATATATATATATATATATATATATATATATATATATATATATATATATATATTGTGGAGGATGGCGGCTGTTTATCCCGCCAATACCCCAAGCGCCAGGTGGAGCCCTCCTTGCAGCATGGAGGTCCCCAGAAGACCAGCAGGGCATCATGGACAATGGAGTTTTTATGCACCACCCTGCTGGATGCAATGGGGGCCACGAGAGGGAGCTGCAGGGAGGACCGAAGAGTTCTTCGTGCCCTATGACCCGGAAGTTCGGCATAGGAAGAGCGACGGGCTTCCGGGGTGAGAAAAAGCATTGTTTACCCTGACCCGGAAGGAATAAGGACTTGTGGACTGTTGGATTGGGAACACTTTCGGGTCGGGGGATATAAAAGGACTGTGGGAGCTCCCAGACGGCGAGCTGAGTTGGGAGGCAGGGTGGCTAAGCGTCTGGGAGTGGAGGATTGGTTTATTGATTATTGTTATTGAGTATTGTGGAGAGGAGCGTGCTTTGTGCACATAATTATTATAAATAATTATTTGGAGTTTTACCTGGTGTCTGACGTGTGGTCCGAGGGTACAAGGGTGCGAGAAAACCCTAATTCTGTCACAATATATATAGATAAATGACTGCAATGACTGAAATTACATCCACAAACACATGTATCTGGGCTCTGACTGACGCTACTAACGCTCTCGGTTGTTTGTTTACAATCGCGGATACACGTGACTGCATCCGGGTCGTAACGCAAGATGTTGGTCGTAAATCAAAACAAAAATTTTTATTTTAAACTTCAAGATAATTTATTATTAATTTTATTAATAAAATCAACAACTAAAACACTTTTTTGAATAAATTCTTTATTTAATTTAAAGTACCGGCATGCAAAGTTACTTCTTCATCAGAAAGATGGCTCTGTGGTTTCGTCATTATTTACTTCCGTATTCATCGGCAAAACCGCCATTGCGCTGGAAATCTTGAATCTGAAACGATACTCGTTGTATAAACCGACCCCCAAACTCCAAGCCAAAAATCTAGGACAAAATTCTCAGCTTATATAACGGGATCTACGGTAATTAATTAATTACTGCCGAACAACAGTAAGGTGAATTTTCTTTACACTGAGCACTAAAATTTGATACTTCTTTCCAAATTTTCCTTTTTGATTTTTAATCTGACTAGGCGGCTTTGCTTGCCAAACACCAACCCATGGCCTGCGCTACGCGCCAGCCAATTAGCATCTCTGCTGCTTGTGTATGTTGCTTTCACTTTCACCAAACAACAAATCTTTTAATTCTCGCAGATCCACCTCATCTTTGGGAAGAAACACTACTTTCCCCTGATGGCAACACAAATTAGACGATCTACAAGTCTCCAACTTAAAGTTTAAATCTGAACAATATATTCAATCTCTTTTCGCTATTCTGTTATTTCACTGAGTAATAATTTCTGTTTGTTTGCGCTAATGCAATCTTACCTATAATTTTTTGTGACTTTCGAATTTTAGTACTTTCATTATCTGTAACCTGCTCTGCATGTGTATCGCGCCAAACGTTTTGAATTCTTTATGACGTTCTACTTTGTCATCTACTCATTGTCTTTTATTTCCGCCCTCCGGCGTGGTTAAATCTCTTGGCACAAAGTCTTGTCTAATGGGACGTGAAAGTATCTCTGTTAAAAAGTCATGTTTCATTCCAGGCTAAAAAGTCTTGTCTCGTCCCAGGATTTTTTTATTATAAAAGAGAGATTTGATATACATGTCATTTTTGTTGCTGCCCTAGGAATTTTTTGTTGCCATAGTGAAACACAAGACTGGTCAATAATCAGTCAAGTGCTAAGTTGAATCTAACCTAAGCAAATTAATTTAATACTGTATAACAAAACAGTACAAAAATGACTACAAAGACATTGAAGTGTGTTAAGCTATTAATAAAACCATTGTTTTGTAACTCCAGGAGAAAACACTGTGTAACAGAATTCTTACAAGAGAGACATACTGCAGACTTATTAAAAAAAAAAGAGTTTAGCATATTGTTTAGTGCTGCTACTTTGCTCAACATTTCTCAGTCCAAATCTTAAGTCTCTCCACATTTCTCACCAAAAGTATTGTTTATTTATATTTTGCAAGTTCCTCCTATGTCCGTGCGTTTGTTTCTTAGTATTCAAGCTTTCACTTCAGCCATTCTACCAAAACACCTAAGACGTCTTAGATTTTCTAAAAAAAAGTTTACAGCTGTCTATTCATGATTGACTGCATATACAATGAAGTGGTTCTTTGTTGAGACTGGTCTCTCATCATTGTCCAAAGCAAACAATATCTTATGTTAGATGGTCTTAGCTTAATACACTCAGAAAAGTTAACCTAAATGTAAATATTTTGCAGTAGCATTACTATAATTCCATCCTGGGTGGGCATTTGGTTATGCTAAATTAAATACTTAAAAAAATCAGCCACAATTCTAAACCTTTGCAATGAAGAACATGTGTAACATGAAAAAATTCTAGTAAAACATTCAATTTATTACACAAGCACTAACAAGTATTTAGTACCAAGTATTTATGTCTCAATGTAAAATCTGTACAATTACCTTGCACTGCAGTGACTTTTCTCCAGAAGAGAATTCTATAGTATCAGCTCTAAAATTGCTAGAAAGAGGTAACGCAGTGGCAACTCAAAGTGTTATGGACTAAATCTAACAATAAAAAAAATGACAGTCATCTATTGACACAATTCTGTATTACACTTCCCAAAATTATTTTGTGAAAAGCATTTATGTGAAAAAATACTAAAAGTTCAAATTTCTTTTCAGTTACTGATCCATAATAATCTGTTAGCCATGAAGATAGACTGACAGCAGACAGTTTGTCAGCATTACTAGGCGCCGACGAGAATCGCAGCCTTTCCAGCAGCTCTGTGTATGACTTCACCTTTAAAGTCTTTATCTTTCTACCTTTTGCTCTATTTTTCTTTATTTCACTGTTAACTCCTACCATTTTATTTTTATGTGGACTCGTTCCCTGGACACTTTTTCCTACTTGGAGATGGATTTTTACACACCGAGACTCATCTATTCAAGTAGTCAACTTGAAGTGCCGAGAACAAATGCGTACGCCGGTGTGGTTCCCTATTTACCTGACGAGGTAAGAAAGCAGTATCGGGGCAGCAGAGCCGGTGCTAAGATAACAGCCAAGCGTCTAACAAGAAAATGGCGCTACAAAACTTCAGTGCCTTCTGTGATCCTGGGAAATGTGAACTCACTACCAAATAAGATCGACGAACTGGCTGCACTGGTTAAAAATGTCAGGATCTACAGAACTAGGATGTTGTACCGTGTTAGCCATTATGAATGTATAGAAAAGCCAAGCAAAATTACACCTTTTATTGGCTAAAAGGTGTCATTTTGCTTGGCTTTTGTTTAGGATCTACAGAGAATGCAGTTTGCTATGTTTTCGTGAAACGTGGCTAACAACTAACATCCCAGATGCTAACGTGGAGCTACCCGGGTTTAGCACAGTTACAGCGGACAGAGACGCAAGTACCTACGGGAAGCAGAAAGGAGGGGGTGTCGCTCTCTATGTCAATACAAGACGGTGCAACTCTGGACATGTAAACGTTAAAATCTCCACTTGCTGCAGGGACATCAAACTGTTGGCCGTAAGTTTGTGTCACTGTTACGTGCCCAGAGAATTTGGTCAACTTCTGTATGGACATTATAGTTCCAGTAAGAACAGTACGCTGCTATGCTAACAACAAGCCGTGGATTACAAGTGACATCAAGGGCCTTTTTAACCAGAAGAAAAGGGCTTTTAAAGGCGGTGATCAGCATGAGCTCAAGCACGTGCAGAAGGAACCCCGAGTCCAGCTCAGGGCGGCGAAGAAGCAGTACAAGAGAAAGCTGGAGCAGATGTTGCAGAATAACAGCATGAAGGAAGTGTGGGATGGGATGAAGATCATCACTGGCTGCAGCTCGAAGCGGGGTGCCACCATCGAGAGAGACGTGGAGAGAGCAAACCAAATGAACAACTTCTTTAACAGGTTTGACCACCCTAACCCTAACTCTCACCTTGCAGTGCTGCATCCTCCAACCATCCTTCTGCTGATACCAGCATAGGAGAGACATTCCCAACCACAATTACAGCAGCGCAGGTGAGCAGATAGCTGAGGAGACTTTGTGCCAGCAAAGCAGCGGGTCCAGATGGAGTATCGCCACGACTGCTGAAGGCCTGTGCACTGGAACTGGGCAGTCCTCTACAGTGTATCTTCAACCTGAGCCTGGAACAGGGGAGAGTCCCAAGGCTTTGGAAAACATCTTGTATCACCCCAGTCCCAAAGGTATCACGTCCTAGTGAGCTGAATGACTTCCGGCCTGTCACTCTGACGTCACATGTGATGAAGACCATGGAGCGGCTGCTGCTTCACCACTTGAGGCCACAGGTCCGCCGTGCCCTCGACCCTCTGCAGTTCGCATACCAGGAGAAGGTGGGAAAGGAAGATGACATCATCTATATGCTACACCGAACCCTCTCCCACTTGGACAGAGGCAGTGGTGCTGTAAGAATTATGTTTTTGGACTTCTCTAATGCCTTCAACACCAGCCAACCTCTGCTCCTTAGGGACAAGCTGACAGAGATGGGAGTAGATTCACACCTGGTGGCATGGATCGTGGACTATCTTACAGACAGACCTGAGTACGTGCGTCTCGGGAACTGCAGGTTTGACATTGTGGTCAGCAACACAGGAGTGCCGCAGGGGACTGTACTTTCTCTGGTTTTGTTCAGCCTATATACATCAGACTCCCAATACAACTCAGAGTCCTGCCATGTGCAAAAGTTCGCTGACGACACTGCTATTGTGGGCTGCATCAGGAGTGGGCAGGATGAGGAGTATAGGAAGCTAATCAAGGACTTTGTTAAATGGTGCGACTCAAACTACTTACACCTGAACACCAGCAAGACCAAGGAACTGGTGGTGGATTTTAGGAGGCCCAGGCCCCTCATGGACCCTGTGATCATCAGAGGAGACTGTTGGCAGAGGGTACAGACCTATAAATACCTGGGAGTGCAGCTGGATGATAAATTGGACTGGACTGCCAATACTGATGCTCTGTGTAAGAAAGGTCAGAGCCGACTATACTTCCTTAGAAGATTGGCGTCCTTCAACATCTGCAATAAGATGCTGCAGATGTTCTACCAGATGGTTGTGGCGAGTGCCCTCTTCTACACGGTGGTGTGCTGGGGAGGCAGCATAAAGAAGGAGGATGCCTCAGGCCTGGACAAACTTGTGAGGAAGGCAGACTCTATTGTAGGAATGAAGCTGGACAGTTTAACACCTGTGGCAGAGCGATGGGCGCTGAGCAAGCTCCTGTCAATCATGGAGAATCCCCTGCATCTACTGAACAGTGTCATCTCCAGGCAGAAGAGCAGCTTCAGAGACAGACTGCTGTCACCGTCCTGCTCCACTGACAGACTGAGGAGATCGTTCCTCCCCCACACTATGCGACTCTTCAATTTCACCCCTTGGGGGGGTAGACGTTAACATTATTCAAAGTTATTGTGTATTGGTAAAACATTAACATTATTCAAAGTTATTGTCTGTTTTTTACCTGCATTTTTATTACTCTTTAATTTTATATATATAATTTTTTTTTTGTATCAGTATGCTGCTGCAGGATTATGTGAATTTCCCCTTGGGATTAATAAAGTATCTATCTATCTAAAAGGACTGCCTTGACCAGAAGTGGTCTCTCCCAGCAGACATTAAAGCATGTGGCCGAGACTGGCCAAACAGAGGAGAGAGAGAGAGAGAGAGAGAGAGAGATGGAAGAACTAGTGCATGGGAAACAGAGAAACAGGGAGGAAAATATTAGTTAGATGATGGTGGCAGTTCTAAACCTAATTTTTATGTATCCAAGTCTACTACTCAACAGTGTCGATGTCGGCTAGCAGACGCAGGAAATACAAGATTTAAAAAAAAAATGCAGAACCATGTGTTATTTCCATAATTAAGTAGAAAATTTAGTAGGAGAAATTTATTAAATTATAAGGAAAAGACACAGTACTGACAAATATACTGTACTATGTTCAAGGCTTTTGAAATCTTTTTGTAGCCTAAGCCTGCTTTAAATTTCTCAATAACTTTATCCCTGACCTGTCTGGTGTGTTCTTTGGACTTCATGGTGTTGTTGCTCCCAATATTCTCTTAGACAACCTCTGAGGCTGTCACAGAGCAGCTGTATTTGTACTGACATTAGATTACACACAGGTACACTCTATTTAGTCATTAGCACTAATCAGGCAATGTCTATGGGCAACTGACTGCACTCAGACCAAAGGGGGCTGAATAATTACGCACACCCCACTTTGCAGTTATTTATTTGTAAAAAATGTTTGGAATCATGTATGATTTACGTTCCACTTCTCAAGTGTACACCACTTTGTATTGGTCTTTCACGTGGAATTCCAATGAAATTGATTAATGTTTGTGGCTGTAATGTGACAAAACGTGGAAAAGTTCAAGGGGGCCGAATACTTTTGCATCATTCTGTATCTAATGTAAGGTAAAGTTTTCTTTTGGGCAACTTTCAAGAAGAGAATTAACACAAATCTTCACTTCACATTCCTACAGACTTGAACCTAAACGTTAATTAACAAAAAACAACATTTACTAATTTTTTTTTTTTTTAAACAGAAATTTACAATAAAACAAAAAATGTCACTGGATGTATAGAAGTAAACTTAAAGGACATCATCATTAATCAAAATAAGAAGGGATTATTATATTACAAATTAAATTACGTCACTCTCTTGCTCTAAATTTAGTATACACAGAGTGGAGTTAGGATACTCAAAAATGTCAAGGAGGAGTTCTCACATGATTCTATTCACTTCAGGAAATGTATTATTATAATCCAGTACAAATTTACACACTGTACATAGCTCCACATTAAGAACCAATTTTTGTCTTAGCAATACAGTATTAGTCTTTCTTTAAGAATATCACTTTGCTAGTTCACATTGATCTGTGTTGTGCTGGTAAACTCCTGAAGTGGATTTGGGAAAATGAGCTTAAAAGTCTGATTTTGGCAGGCAACATGATGCAGCTTTCATCAGATGCATTTATTTTTGAAAATCAAATTTTCATTTCAACAGTGGCCCTAAGAAGGATTTTAAACTAGACCTTTTCAGAGACTGATTCAGAATAGCAGTATAGCTAATAGAATTACTGTGTGCAACAACAGAGAAAACAACATAGTTATGAAGTTGCATGTTTATAGCAATTCTGCTTTTAATGGAATTTGAATTCACCCAAACTGGAAAACGTTGCTCTCAGAATGCATCATGGCATATCTCTTTTAAAGCCTCATGCACAGTCACCACAAACCTCTTAAGCAGTACACAGTTCTATAGATTTCAATAGATTGCAGAATCAAATTGGCTAGTATTATAGAACACAGTAAATACATATCTTCCAATTTGTTTATTCCTTTTTATCTTTGGAAAAAGAGTAGAGTACAAGCTGGTGGTTAGAGTGGTTACAGCAGTGCAGATAAGGTATGTTCTTATATTTTTTTTAAGCAGAGCCTCAACAGAACCCTTTATCGAACTCATTACAGAAGCATCATCATCATAATGGTGTGACACTATATATTATATTCCCAGCATTGTATCCAGAATTTGTTTTGATATTCAGCACCAAGTTTACTATGATGGAGCAAAGCAATCAGATATTCCTTTGCAACAGACTTGCAGACAAATCAGATCATGACTGACAATCAAACTTTTCACTTTACAACAATCACTGGGGCCATCACTTTAAAGAAGACTCCTAAAATCAAACTTTTCACTTTACAACAATCACTGGGACCATCACTTTAAAGAAGACTCCTAAGTGAGTGTGCATGTGCATACTTGCCTCTGATTTAGGACTAGTTTTGAGGAGTACTGATAATTAAATTTTGAATGTCATTCACTGTGTATTTTGCATTGTCAGGACTTGTTTTTATGACATACACAAAATTTGAGTCTTTTTACATGGCGTACTTTATCCCTGACCACAATGTCCATGGAAAACAATTTTGTTTATTGCCAGAAACAGAATGACCTTACCAATGCTTTTCACACAAGGTATGTTTTTTTTCTATCCTTGCTCAGACTTGGCATTGCAAAGACCTGTGATAGTACTGCCAATAGCCTGACTGTGATGATATTCTTGTCAAGCAGACTTCGCCTACATAGTAGAGACACTGGACACATGCGTGTTGGAAGGCACACTTCCAATTTATGAAAGCACACTTGGTGAATACAGTAGACACCCGTGAAGTCGCGGTTCAGAGTTGGCGGCTGAAGTCATTCACGGATTTTTCCTTAGAACCTAACTAATAATTGTTAACGGAAACCGCAAATATCCTCCGTAATTTTTATGTCTTTTTTGTGGCAATACTGTACTGTACAGAGAACAGGAAGCAGCTGTAGAGAAAACCGCGACTTGGAATGGTGAAAGTAGCCAATAGAATTTGAAACTGCAACTCACAGCAGTCCCTGCAGTGGCTCCGATTGGTCTTCTGCTGAGGGTGCTGGGGCTGTTGAGGTCAAAGGATGTCAGCGTGGCTTTTAAAAGCGTGGCTGATTACTTTGTTTCTCTCTCCTCCCCCAGACATTCTCTGCTTCTGTTGGAGGTTGTGCTCCCCTATAATGTTTGTCTATTGTTTAATCGATAACTAACTGCATAATGAGCTCCTTTAACTCCTGAAAGAGACATGTTTGTTTGAAATGTTTGAATAAAGTTCCTGTCTCTACAATCTCCTGTGTTTCTGTGCAATTCTATGCCCCAAGCGTTGCACTTTGTACATATTGTTCCAGTAGTTTTTAAAATACTTTTTACAGTTCATTAACAGTGGGTAAAATGATTAGTGTTGCAGTAATTGTGATGCTCTTTGCATGAAAAATTGTTCCATTAAAATTTCACTTTTTCTTTGTTAATTGTAATGTTTACTTAAAGTGCAGCAAAAAAGGATTTGCTGTCCAGGGATGCATTAACCCCAAGTATGTGGCAGTTTAAGGGTTAAAGCCCCAAGATGCTTCCGAAACAAGCTGCACCGTCTAAGACCTTTGGCAATGAAAATGCGCTTGCATGAATTACAGTACATATAGCGGTAACATCAGTATTTTACATTCTAGCATTGTGGGAGACATAGCAGTACAGTATACAAGTTTACCTTTACATTCTTTATTTTTAGGTAATGTATTAGGCTGAGTTTGAAATTAAAGTGTTTTGGGGGCATATTTAGGGTTTAAACTATGAAAATAGGCATTTTTTAAAACCACATCCAAAATTTGCGCTTTTTCACAATTCGCGGGTGCTAAAGGAACGTAACCCCCGCGACTTTTGGGGGTGTACTGTATACTGTATCCCTTTTGCTGCCTCCATCATCAATCCTAAAACAAAACCTACATTAGTTAAAACTGGTACCAGCTCACACTAAGACTCCACCTACTCTGGCCAAACACACATTTAGAGCAACTTCTGATAATAGGATGGAATAGCACTATAATTATTCAGGTCCTAGCCTTTGACTGAGGAAATGCTAGCTAGTCTGTTAGAGGCAGGTGGCATGGTTGTAGTTGATGTACCTTGTTCAATTTCAGGGGTCTCTAACACTGAGGCAGGACAAAGCACAATCTCACCAGAAGAGGTGGCTGTGTTAAAACCAGCAGCACTAAGCTCTAAGGTTGCGGCAGACCAGTTTTGAATATGCCAGCAGTGCATGCTTAAAATAAACAGTGATGGAAAAATGATAAAAAACACATGAGAAAAGCTGCACCTTGCAGTGTGTATACCACACCTAAACAAGTATGTAAACTACCTTTACTGCAAACTAGCAAGCAAGCTAGCAGCTGAGCATGCAGCACTGTTCAATATTTGTGTTAATTCAGCTGTAACTGTAAACTAACCAATTTAAGAAAAATGAGCAGACAGCTAAGTTAGAGAAATAAGGTAAAAAATTATTTACAAATTCTAAAGAGCAGGGTTCTGCAAAGGTATGCAAAAATGTTAATAGCTCACGAGAAAACTGGTTGACGGCCAAATGCACAAAAGTGTTGTAAAACCCATATTCTGCTTGCTAACCATATCTCTTTATTTTTTTCATAGACAAGAATTATTTAAAAACAAAGGTAAATACCAAAGATAAAAGTTTTTTACTGATTTTTCATTGGATGGACATTGCTCACCACCCCCACTATAGCCACAACACTAATATTTATAAGATCTGAGAAAACAAATAAAAAGTCTATAAAGGTACATGTATAAATTCATCTAACCCTGTATGTAGAGTTTCTCCGTTAAGAGTTTTATTTCTGTGTGTTGCTGTTATTTTTATATTTTACTTGTACATCTATAAATATATACACACTATGATCTTTTAAATACAAGTGACCCAAAGAATAAGCTGTATATACTACATTATCAATTTACTTGTAATAAAACTGAAATGGGGCACTTGTCGACATCGTTATCCTAAGAATATCAGAGTTTACAGAAAAATGCCACTGATTATTTTTCTTAGATTAATCTAACATTAAAATGGACAACGAATACTACTATAAACTGTTATTCTGTAATCTTTAATTCTTCTTTTTCTAGGTCAAATTTTACAAACTGCCTTCAAAAATAAAACTCTGGTGAATGGTATTTCCACTGCAAACATACATAATTAAAATTTAAACTATAGCATATAAGTTGTGTGCTTCCCTTAAAAATAAACAAAAGGAATAAATCTATCAACAAATACTAATCCTCAGTCATCCTGTACTAATTCAGAAGAGATAACAGTTGTTAAAAATAAGATGTAAATTACAAATCTAAAAATTAAGTTTAAAAATCTTTAACAAACACTGAATATGACTTCTTGTTTCCCTAGTAAAAAGATACCAAAAAAAAAGCACTGCAATAAAGGTATGTTTTTTTAAGCAACACTTTCAGCGTCAAGGTTATAGGATAAAATTTTCTCTACTGATTGTTATCGAAAATTTTCAGAGCAATGCCTTGGGATTGCAGCACTGCTATGAACATTTTTCAATTTCTCCCTGAATTTGTGAAGGCAACTGCAATCAATTTTATAAGATGGGAAAAAGAACTGGGACAAAAGAAATTGATGGCTCAGATTGTTCCCTGCAGGGCTACATGAACAGATCTATTTTTAGAAGTATTCTCTCACCTCAGCTTACAGCCAGGCGTGAAGTGAATATAATATTAAGAACAAACTATTCTGGCTGACTGAGCAAGAAGAAACAAAAAAGTAAAAAAAGCAAACTGAAAGAAAATGTTTAGAATAATCAATTTCTCTAAAGCATAAGTAAGAAAAAATGTAATTATTAAGTTTTATTAAAATTACAGGCATATACCGTGGGTATGGAAAGTATTCAGACCCCCTTCAATTTTTCACTCTTTGTTATATTGCAGCCATTTGCTAAAATCATTTAAATTAATTTTTTTCCTTATTAATGTACACACAGCACCCCATATTGACAGACAAAAAAAATAATTTTTGAAATTGTTGCAGATTTATTAAAAAAGAAAAACTGAAATATCACATGGTCCTAAGTATTCAGACCCTTTGTTGTGACACACATATATTTAACTCTTAATGCTTTCCATTTCTTCTGATCATCTTCATCTGAGTCCAGCTGTGTTTGATTATATTGATTGGACTTGATTAGGAAAGCCACACACCGGTTTATATAAGACCTTACAGCTCACAATGCATGTCAGAGCAAATGAGAATCATGAGGTCAAAGGAACTGCCTGAAGAGCTCAGAGACAGAATTGGCCAAGGTTACAAAAAACGTTCTGCTGCACTTAAGGTTCCCAAGAGCACAGTGGCCTCCATAATCCTTAAATGGAAGATGTTTGGGACGACCAGAACCCTTCCTAGAGCTGGCCGTCCGGCCAAGCTGAGCTACCAGGGTAGAAGAGCCTTGGTGAGAGAGGTAAAGAAAAACCCAAAGATCACTTTGGCTGAGCTCCAGAGATGCAGTCAGGAGATGGGAGAAAGTTGTAGAAAGTCAACCATCACTGCAGCTCTCCACAAGTCAGGGCTTTATGGCAGAGTGGCCTGTCGGAAGCCTCTTCTTAGAGCAAGACACATGACAGCCCGCATGGAGTTTGCTAAAAGACACCTGAAGGACTCTGAGATGGTGAGAAATAAGATTCTCTGGTCTGATGAGACCAAGATAGAACTTTTTGGCCTTAATTCTAAGCGGTATGTGTGGAGACAACCAGGCACTGCTCATCACTTGTCCAATACAGTCCCCACAGTGAAGCATGGCGGTTTCAGCATCATGCTGTGGGGGTGTTTTTCAGCGGCAGGGACAGGACGACTGGTTGCAATCGAGGGAAAGATGAATGCGGCCAAGTACAGGGATATCCTGGAAAAAAACCTTCCCCAGAGTGCCAAGGACCTCAGACTGGGCCGAAGGTTTACCTTCCAACAAGACAATGAACCTAAGCACACAGCTAAAATAACGAAGGAGTGGCTTCACAACAACTTTGTGACTGTTCTTGAATGGCCCAGCCAGAGCCCTGACTTAAACCCAATTGAGCATCTCTGGAGAGACCTAAAAATGGCTGCCCACCAACGTTTACCATCCAACCTGACAGAACTGGAGAGGATCTGCAAGGAGGAATGGCAGAGGATCCCCAAATCCAGGTGTGAAAAACTTGTTGCATCTTTACAAAGAAGACTCATGGCTGTATTAGCTCAAAAGGGTGCTTCTACTAAATACTGAGCAAAGGGTCTGAATACTTAGGACCATGTGATATTTCAGTTTTTCTTTTTAATAAATCTGCAACAATTTCAAAAATTCTTTTTTTTGTCTGTCAATATGGGATGCTGTGTGTACATTAATGAGGAAAAAAATGTTAATGATTTTAGCAAATGGCTGCAATATAACAAAGAGTGAAAAATTAAAGGGGGTCTGAATACTTTCCGTACCCACTGTAATTAAATAGAAAATCTAGTAAACACTGCTTTTCAACAACTTTAAAATACTGAAAAAAACAAACAAAAGCATACAATTAATAACAATTTTCCCATGCCAGTCAAACTCATTCCAAGTTTTAACAGTGCAAGAAAAAGGAAAGAAGGGGTTCTTAATAGTACTTATATAATCTACATCTAGATTATTTGGGGAAAAAAAAATCACATGTTCGATACTCTGTAGTGAATGTATAGGCAGCAAACATTCATTGATAATCCAGTTAAATTTTTTTCGAAATTAATGACATTTTGAAGCTGTAGAAATTATAGGATGTCAAATATATAATTGTCAAGGGGAACTTATAAAATGTACATATTTCAAAAGAACACAGAGATATTCTGTCTTTTTTCAGATTGTATATACTTTGTTTAAACCTATATTTCAATTTTAGGTAACAAATATTTTATATAGAAACATTTAACTACTAATTAAAACCAGCTCTGATATTTACAATTTAATTTTGCCCCTTAGTGTCAAACTGTACTTTACAGTAATGCACAATCAATGACAAAAGCACATCACTTTTCGACTGTCTTTAAAAACAGTATACTGTATTTTAATAATATGTCTGCAGTAACATACTGGGTGTTAATTGTTTTGAGAACTGAGATCCACGTTTTACGTTACTTAATAAATGTAGATTTGTAGAGCTTGTGACTACCACATGTAACTGAAAACCAGGTAGCTAGTGCTAGTGGAGCACCTGCTAATATCACCTGCCGTTTTGACAGTTCTCACTGACAGCACAGTCAAAATCAGGAGTACAGATTTGTAAGCAAAAAGATTTCTGAGTGTATCAATAAGATGTGATGCAATGATAAGATATGCAAGTTCAAACGCTTTATTCAGTATTATAATGATATTTGTGCAGGTGAACTGGTCATTTATTAATAAGAATAACAGAATTGCAAATAACTTACAGCTCCCTCAACAATACTGGAATCTACCAACGTATACAATGCAAAACACATTTTTACCAGCAAGAATAATTTTACTTTTTTATATTCATTTATCTCATTGTGTACTGTATGTACACTGCAATCTTACAGACTACAAAAACTTTTTCTTGCCATTGTGAAAAAAAAAAAACATACATTCTGCTTTACTGATTTAAACCTGTGCAAATCAATTCAACAGATAAAATCTCAGAAGTAGCTAAGAAGTGCTAATTTGTAATACCACATTCTAAAACTAATGAAATGAATATTAGACATATTCAATGTTTGTTCCTACCTTCTGCCTTAGCTGGATTAGTAAAAGGGAAATTGCATGTTTGGTCAATCACCAATATGTTAAAAGTATTAAATCCAAAATAAAGCAACATGATTAAAATTAAATGTAATTACATATTGGAGGGTTTAATTCTAAAAATCTCCATGTTTTTTGCTACAATGTTTCAGGGCAGCATAGAGGCTTGTCATGCTGTGTATAAATTAGTAAAAAAATCTTATTAATTTATGTTGTCTAAATAACCTGTAAAGGTTTTAGGTAAAGTTGTTATATTCAAAATTACAAACAGAATTAGCAATAACATGCACATAAGCTTCCACTTTAAATGTGAAAACACTACAGTCCATGTAAAAGGTTATCTTTGGCAGAATTAATGTTTCCTTGTGTCTTGTGAGTTACAATGCACATTCTGACTTTCATCTCCCCAAAAAAGATTTTACTTGTGCATATTTTAATGTATAGTTTCCAGAATACTGGCAGTTTACAAGACTTCATTAAGCATTGAGTTCTAGATAAGCTAACAACATCAGCTTCTAAAATAATGACCTTTACCACTTACACATTAGTTCTACCTTTATTGCTTTTAACAGCTTTATCATCTTTCAGAATAGTTGTGACTAGGGCTGTGCGATATGACCAAAATCTTATATCCCGATATTTCATTTCATATCCCGATATCACGATATAGTACATTTTCTTTGTATTCAGTGAATAGTTTATATAATCACCACTCCTTTTTTCATTTAAATTAAAAAATCAAAAATGAGAAGTACTCAACTTGTAATTATTTCTGTTCTTTTATTTAGAACATTTGAGCAAATGTTTGACTTAGAATGTAAACATAAAATGTTAATGTATCAAATATAAAACACTTTTCAAAAACAAATTACTAAAGGCCCAATATAAAATACTGCTATATAAAATGCCTGACATAAACAAAATGTGAACTGTAGCAGCAATAACTCTCACAACATATATTAAATATAAAAGGATCAAAGCACTAACAACTAAACTATATAAGGCCAATAAACCCTTTAAACAAAATAAATACAAGTCTAACATTAACTGTCAAAACCAAATGTAAACATTGTACTTCAAAGTGTAGCAGCAATAAGGCTTACGACAAAAATATATTAAATATATAATATTAAATATATTTTTAGGCTATTCTAGTAAAATGTTAATTTGCACATCGTAGTGTGGCAAATCTCCGTTAATGAGTTACAGCGGATCGCCCCGTGCGTGGGACTGGACGGCGCTAACGTGTTGATGCCGTCCAGCCCCAAGCACGGGCGATCGCTGTAACTCGTTAACGGAGATTTGCCGTGTTATATGCAGTTGTGGCGTAAACGTAATGTAGCGTTCTGTTCTTTATTGTAGAGTTCTGTTCTGCAGTGTTCTGTGATTTACATCCCTCTCAGTTATTTATTCTGTTGTCCCTGTTATTTCTGATGGACTGTAATAGAGTGGAAGGTAAAGGAGGTTCCGGAGGGATGGGGAAGCGCTGTGAAAAGGAGGAGTGGGCGGCGATCTTGTAAGCCTAGCTAAGAGGGTTTGTTTTGGATTGCTGTCTGTTGGCGTGGTTGTGGCCAACAGCAACCATTTTTGTTTGTGTTTAATAAAGAGGGAACTAACCAAGTGACCGTCTCGGATCGTCATTACGTCTGGAAGACGCTACAGTAATTTTAACAAGATTAACGCTGACAGCAAACGCTGCAGGGAAAATTATGCCTTAAGCAAATTGTTTTGGTAGCAATTAATCTTCCAAGCTTTTAACATGCTCGTTTAAATAGTAACTTTACAACTGTAATATCCTACGTGGCCTGCCTCTCAGTTGTAAACTCTCTGCATGCTCGCTCACGTGCTTTTTGCGGAGGTGTAGAAGAGGTTTGTCGTGTTGGAGTCTGTGGTAGCGATCGGTTTGCAGCATAATTTGCACAGTACCGTTTTCTGGTCCGTGTCAGACTTTTCAAATCCAAACCATCTCCATACTACAGAGGTAGCCCCTCGTTTAGGAACAAGGTCCTTCTGTGTGGAGCTACCTGGTGTTGCCTCGTCTTCATCAGCCATGCTAGTGTGTCTGCATCCACGTGGTGGCCATCAAAACAATGAAAAACATTGCCGTAAACAGTTTATTTTGCGACACCACGAAACAAACGATAGCGTAATGTGCAGCGATAGACGTTTTCATATTGTCATCCGATATATATCGTTATATCGAACAGCCCTAGTTGTGACATTAACTATTTGAAACATAAATACCAAATGTGCTTCTAATATAAATATGCAAGTACAAATTAAGATGAAACCATTTCACAGTAGTTGCTGATTTAAAAGCAATCCCTAAAAACGAAAGCATAATCTTATTTCATTTGTAATAGCCGCATTTTTCAGGTCAAGTTACTAAAGGCTACACTTCTCAAGGGATTTCCTCTCAGTATTAAGTAATTAACTTTGCTGTCCAATATTCAGTTTTAGATGTCATTGTTTTACCAACATTTGTATTCTGTTTCATTATATTCTTAAATTTTTATACCAAGTTCTACAGTTCCTTCCGCATTCCACAGCTTTCCTAGTTTGGATTCACATTAAATGTTACAGGATTTTGGGGAGCTGGACCAATTACAGAAACTACTGGATACAGGGTCAACCAAATTATATAGCCTCTTGGTTACTAGGAACAAGTTTGACATGGCCTGTAGTATACAATGTTAACATATCTTTTCAATGTATTTTTTAATCAAAATATTTAAGATTAATACAATATAAAAGACAAATGAAATTATCAGGAAAATAGATCTGCCAATTCATCTTTAAAAGATGTGGCAGGTGACTTTCATGCTCATTTCTCCATAATACAAGACCAGCTTGAAAAAGGAAACATCCCTGCCTGTGTTGTTGAGGGCAAAAAAACAAATAAACAAAAAAAACATCAAAATGCTTTGATAGCTTTTTTGAAAGAATGATTTTAGACAACCTTTCATAGAACAAGCTTTTTGGTCAATAGTCACAATACAAAGTAAAAAAACTAACAGTTTTTATGACCTAAATAACATTATTTCTAATTGTCAAGTGGAAGAAAATGTGTCATGGTTTGAAGCTGATTTTCTGACCCTAGAATTGAGTCACTGGCCTTAATTAAAGACGCTATATAGTCATACCAAATAATTAGGTAAAGAAAATCATACAAAGATGAAAATGGGTCCTTCAGCATGACAATGCTACTAACCATTCTACAAATCACCAAGAAAAAGGTTAAGGGGAGATATTTTGTATTTTGAAACACACAATCAAAATCTTATTTTACCACGATTTATGTAACAAAGTTTCTAGACGTTTACTGGTATTTGCTTTGCTAAAACAAGGGTGTGCAAAAGGTCCCCAACCATTAATGTCACAGTGTTTTTGTTTAAGATAAAATATGTTGAAGAATTAAAATATTCACTTTCTTTTGCAGTGTTGTTAGTGACTTTCTATTAAATAAGCACTTTTTAAAATAATAAAACTGTATAGTTTGTGCAAGTGTTAGTTGTTTGGTTTTTCAATGACATAGTACTATGTATTAATTACACATATTAAGAATATGCATTTGCTTTGTCAATAAAATGTAAACTCTGTCATTTACACTAATATCACATAGTATTCGGTTTTTATTTTATTCTACAAACAAGATGTCAATAATACATCCTGTGATGCACATTTCATTGTCAATCATTATTTTTCTGGGCACATCATACTGTTTACTTTCTGACATGTATTATATTTTATCATGTACTTAAATTATTTCTTAATACAGGTTTGTCATCATGTTACTTGAATACTTTTTCATTTGTTTAACTTCATAGATTCATGTATATATATATATATATATATATATATATATATATATATATATATATATATATATATATACACACACACACACACACACAAACACACATACTGTATACATATAAAAATATATATAAAATTAAAATTTAATAAAATGTATTTAGTTATATATGGCAGGGCACAGTGGTGGAATCAATAGTCATGTGGCTTCAAAGTTTTAATGACCTGGTTGTGACTACTTTAATCTTGGCCATTATTAGTGGAATTTACAAGTTATCCTACAAAATCATATTTGCACAGGGATTCTGTAAGCAAATGCTTCTTCAACACCCAAATGGAGTCCTTTTTTTAAAATGACAAATTTTAATTGGTTTGTTATAAGTATTAGTGAAAGTGTTGTCACGCATGCGCGAGTAGGAGATCGCGGACGGATCTTAAAACACATCGAAGGATGTTCGCCGGCGGGGAATGGCGGGGTACTAACCTTGTTTCTTTGTTTTCCAGACCCAAAGACACTCCGCCATAAGACCTGCCCGCACTACGTCTACTTCCGCCCTCCCTCCGCCATCTTTGATGACGTCATTGTTTCCCATCAACCATCACTTCTTCCCAGCATTCCTGCACTTCCGGCTCCTCCAATATAAAATGGCCGCAACGCCTAGTATGGCGTCGCGCATGAATTGTTTATGTATGACCCAACTGCTTATTTTTTTGGAAATCTGGAGTGTCGACAATATAAGGGGCCGGAAAACCCCAAACCTTTTTGTTATCTGCTTCTGAATTTATTACATTGGCGTAGTCGGCAGGATCGTTGTCCGAGAGAAATGTCGGAAGGACAAGACCTGAATGCTGTGTTACAGGGGATGAGCGCCCAACACGCGGCACTGCAGCAATCCCAGGCCGCGACCAACCGGGAGTTGGATTTATCAAGGGCCCAGCTGGCCGAAGCCCGGAGAGCTATAGCAGAGCGTCCGCGCCATACACCGCCACCCCTGGTACCTATGACGGAATCCGATGATGTGGAGTCCTACCTGGGGGTCTTTGAAAGGACGGCCACCCGGAACGAGTGGCAGTGGTCCGAGTGTGCGTCCATCTTGGTGCCCTACCTGAAGGGTCCAACGCAGCGCGCTTATTACGACCTCCCCGAGGAAGAGGCCGCCAAATGCGACGTCCTTAAGAAGGAGATACTGGCCCGCTACGGCATAACACCGGGCCAGCAGGCGGCGGAATGGAGAACCTGGCAGTTTGACCCAGAGAAGCCGGCCCGAGCGCAGGCATTCGAGTTCTGGGGTAAGATCTGGAGGTGGCTACGGCCAGAAGGCCCCCAAGCCAGGAAAGTGGTAGAACAAGTGGCCTGTGAAGGCCTGGTTAACGCCCTACCTAGTTCTCTCGCCCAGCAGGTCCGGTCACATCCTTATAAGGAAATGTCAGGTCTCCTGGAGGTTTTGGAACGTCAACTGGCGGTCTACCGATCCGGGGGATCGGAGCGGCAGCAGCGTGGGAACCGACAGGGGTGGGTGGCCCACCCCGAGCCCTCTCGACGCGCTGCGGAAGCGCCGCAGAAATTCAAAGAAAAGCCGGCCTCCCCACGCTGTTACAAGTGTGGAGAGACCGGCCATCTACTGCCAACCTGCCCCCTCAACACATCATCGGAGCCGATGGACTGCACCTGGGCTACTAAGGAAAGGTACTGTACTCCGTCTCACCCGCTGGCAAGTCCAAATACGGGAGTGGTGTTGTTAAATGGGCACTCGGTGGTGGCTTTGTTCGACTCCGGCAGTAACTTTACCATTGTTTCTCGCCGTTTTGTCTTACCGCGACAGTGGCTCACGAAACATTTACAAGTCACTTGTGTACACGGGGAGACCAGAACATATCGATCCGCCCAGTGTTACGTTACCTGGAAGGGGCAGGTGTCCAATTTGATGGTCGCGGTGTTGCCTGAACCCCCCTATCCGGTAATCTTGGGGCAAGACTGGTCCAAAATTAGTAGCGGTAGGATGAACGCCGCTCCCAGAGCCTCCTTGGGTCTAGCCATGAGGGGACGAGGTGCCCTTCCCGCGATCTCCACGCCATGCACAGGGGCAAGCCAAGATGGCGCAGGCGTGTCGGGAGTGGATTCCCCAGCGACATCCTCTGACCCAGAAGTATCCGCCGGGGAAGGGACAAGCCGGGGGACATTTCCGCCAAACCCATCTCATGATCCGTTAAGCAACCTGGATCATCAATTTCGGTCTACGCCTGCGTCTTTTAAAAGAGAACAGTGGAATGATGATTCCCTACGGTTTGCCCGGAATGCAGCTGTTCTTCCTGGTAGCACACATGCTGATGGTTCCATGCCACGCGAGCCCTTCTTTGTGTTAGAAAATGATCTGTTGTATCGGGTGGCAACTCACGAGGGTGAGGTGCGGAAACTGTTGTTAGTGCCACGTACCTTCCGGCGGGAGGTGTGTGAACTAGCACACGCTCACCTCTTAGGCGCCCATCTTGGGGCCGAAAAAACATTGGAGAGAGTTAAACTCCGCTTTTATTGGCCTGGGATAAATGAGGAGGTCCGGCGTTTCTGTCAGTCCTGTCCGGAGTGTCAGATTCGCTAGATTCCGAGGAGGGACCGTGCTCCTCTGGTCCCTATTCCTTTAATAGACGTCCCGTTTGATAGAATAGGGGTAGATTTAGTGGGACCCCTGGAACCCTCAAACCGTGGCTTTAAATATATATTAGTCATGGTTGATTACGCGACCCGATACCCAGATGCGGTTCCCCTGCGCTCCGCTACTACAAAAAATATCGCACGGGAATTGGTTAATTTATTTTCAAGAGTGGGTATTCCCAAAGAAGTCCTCACGGACCGGGGTACACCATTCACTTCAGATACGTTCAAGGAAGTTGCCAGATTACTCAGGATAAAGCACCTGAAGATGTCTGTCTATCACCCCCAAACGGACGGGTTGGTTGAACGCTTTAACCAGACGCTCAAACAGATGCTCCGTAAGGTAGTCAGCGCCGATGGCAGGAATTGGGACCAGCTCCTACTGCTCGTCCTTTTTGCCTACAGGGAGGTGCCCCAAGCGTCCACAGGTTTCTCCCCTTTTGAATTATTGTATGGGCGACAGCCCCGGGGACTTTTGGATATCCTAAAAGAGGGTTGGGAGGCCGAACCACTGCCCTCCTCAAATGTGCTTGAGTATGTTGCGCAACTGCGTGACAAGCTTGAAAAAATTAAACCAATCCTAAAAGATCACGTGACTCGTGCGCAGGCAGCTCAGGTCCGGTGTTACAACCGTAACTCGGTCCTCCGAGAGTTCTGTCTGGGGGATCGAGTGATGGTACTTGTTCCCACATCCCATTCTAAATTGTTAGCTCACTGGCAACGAGGTTAAGGAGAGAAAAGGATTGGTCGACTATTTGGTTCTCCAACCTAATCGTCGACCAACCGAGAGGATCTACCATGTTAATTTATTAAAGCCTTGGAAAGACCGGGAAGAGTCTCCCAATACTAGTAGGTCCCTCTCCTTATTCGCTGGAGGGAACGCCCTTAACCTCGGTAAAGAGCTTACCCCCTCACAACGGCAGGAGATTATTAAAACTGTCCACGCCATCCCTGAAGTGGTGAGCGAGACACCGGGCCGAACCACCCTGATTGCGCACGACATAATCACAGAACCCGGGATGATCGTTTGGGAGAGGCCATACCGACTCCCCGAGGCAAAACGCGCCGAAGTGGAACTGGAGGTGCAACGGATGTTGGATATGGACATAATCGAGGAAAGTAACAGCCCTTGGTCTAGTCCAATTGTCCTTGTTTCCAAGACTGACGGTTCATGGAGGTTCTGTAATGACTTTAGACGTCTGAATCAGATCTCCAAATACGATGCTTACCCGATGCCCCGCATTGATGACCTTCTGGAGCGGCTAGGTGCCGCCCGATACTTGACTACCCTTGACATGACAAAAGGGTATTGGCAGATTCCTTTAACGGCATCCGCGAAAGAAAAAACAGCCTTTAGCACCCCTAGCGGGCATTGGCAGTACAAGGTCCTCCCATTTGGGCTGCACGGGGCACCGGCTACCTTTCAACGTCTGGTGGATAGAGTGTTGAAGCCCCACCAGTCCTATAGTGCTGCCTACCTCGATGACGTAGTCATCTATTCCGGCACCTGGGAGGAACATTTGTCGCAGCTCTCAGCTGTCCTCGCGACACTGGCTAACGCCGGCCTCCGCATTAATCCTCGCAAATGTTTCTTTGGCTTACAGGAGGCCAAGTATTTAGGGTACCTAGTGGGGTGAGGACAGGTGAGACCACAATGCTCCAAAGTTAAAGACATCCTGGAATGGCCCCGTCCGAGTACCAAGAAACAGGTGCAGGCCTTCTTGGGGCTATTTGGGTATTACCGCCGGTTCATACCCCGTTTCTCCGAAAGAGCAGCACCCTTGACTAATTTAACAAAGAAAGGTGCTCCCCTCCACGTGGTATGGACCGATGCAGCAGAACATGCATTCAGTGACTTAAAGAAGGCCCTAACGTCGGCGCCTGTGTTGCGGACTCCGGATTTTGGAGCTCCGTTCATCCTCCAGACCGATGCTTCGGACACAGGCTTGGGTGCCGTGTTGAGCCAGAGTATCTTTGGTGTTGAACACCCCGTAATGTACCTGAGCGGGAAACTGCTGGACCGGGAGACCCGGTATGCGGCGGTGGAGAGGAAGCCCTGGCCATAAAGTGGGCTGTGACTTATCTCCGGTACTACCTATTGGGTCGCGAGTTCACTCTGGTGACTGACCACGCCGCGTTGCAGTGGATGTCCTTACATAAAGAGTCGAACCCGTGGGTTACTAGGTGGTTCTTGGACTTACAACCTTATAAGTTCATGGTCACTTATTGCCGTGGCGGCCTTCAGGCCAACGTCGATGCCCTCTCCCATATCCACGACCTCTCGGTTCGGTCCGCCCGTCCTAACGGTTTCGGGCTGAGGGTCATATCGCGCTTGCGAGTAGGAGATCGCGGACGGATCTTAAAACACATCGAAGGATGTTCGCTGGCGGGGAATGGCGGGGACTAACCTTGTTTCTTTGCTTTCCAGACCCAAAGACACTCCGCCATACGACCTGCCCGCACTACGTCTACTTCCGCCCTCCCTCCGCCATCTTTGATGACGTCATTGTTTCCCATCAACCATCACTTCTTCCCAGCATTCCTGCACTTCCGGCTCCTCCCATATAAAAATGGCCGCAATGCCTAGTATGGCGTCGCGCATGAATTGTTTATGTATGACCCAACTGCTTATTTTTTTGGAAATCTGGAGTGTCGACAATATAAGGGGCCGGAAAACCCCAAACCTTTTTGTTGTCTGCTTCTGAATTTATTACAGTGTGTAAAAGTATATTGAAAAATAATCATATGGAACAAGCAAATTTGGAAAAATGGAGTACATTTACTAGATATCATACAAATGCATCCAATCTGACGCACACACATCTCATATTACAGAAACAGAAAATAATAATTAAATAATAGTGAAGAAACTGATTCTATTCAAATAATGGAAGGGAATGTAGTAGCTGAAAAAGAGACCGGTTCACTGTGAGAATCATAGCCCTCTCAAACAGTGCTCCGGCCCCGGGTCCAGCCACTCAGGTTGTTATTGTAGTGGGAAGATCTCAGATTTCAACACTGAATAAAATTTTCTTAACAGACATAATGACATGAAAAAAAACATTTCATAAAAGGTAGACAAACACACAGAATCAAGACAAATACTAACAAAAAACTGGTTAGCCCTCATTAGACTTTTATTTTAGCAATCCTTTTAAGAATCATTTTAACAGATGTCTACCAGGCTATGTGATTAAAAAAAAAAACATTTCTCACATGTATGCTGCAAAATAGATAGAGACATGTCCCTTTTCTTCTACTAGGTACTGCAGTTCAAGAGTGTTACATGCTTTCTTATGGAGACATTTGCCGATTGGAAGAAGTCAACCCACTTGCTGCATATTGTGTCAACAGTGCTTCTTTATCAGTAACATTCTTCACTTTGGTCTCCAAAAAGACACTATCTTTTTTGTAACTTACTTTTTTCATTATTATTAAAATATATAAACTAGAAAGGTGCAGTCTATAGTTTCACTAAATTGTTAATGCCTCATAGGCTATAATAAATATAAAAAAAAAACCTGAGGAAAGCAGAGATAAAAAGGATCTGTTCAAATTATTTTACATTTCCAGATATTTTTGATAACCTATTTTGTCAATCATTATTGTGAGAAATATTTAACAAGAGACTTTAAAATTTATAGACCATGTTTAAGCTACAAATACTGTATCTAACTACTATCAGACCATAAATATAACATACCCTAAGAAAATAAAATTTGGAGAAAAGGATTATTAACAAGCAGTTTAAAATTTTGTATGAAAAAATGTACCTTCACATAATGTAGTGTTTTCAAACTATTCATATGCAAGCTTTATTTCAACACATACACCATTCAGAAAAGAGCAAACTTTGTTAACTTACCTGCCTGCTGTGTGGTGTGTAGTACAGGCTGGTTTTGCTGTGTGTTGTAGTGGACTGGTGTAACTGGGCGATACTGCTGGTTGGAGTGTGAATACTGATTAGGCGTACAGTAACAAGTAGGCATCTGAAACATAAGGATATCTGGTAAAAACAACAGTACAAAAGCTTGCACTAAAATCATAAAGACAATACAATGAAAACAGTATTGTTTTACAAAATGTAGTCACTATAGTTTGATGATGACAAAATGATGAAAAAAGAATGGGCTAAATTTAAAATTAGTAAACTGCTTTATTACAAATGTAAAAAATACTGGAAAAATAAATATTTATTTTAAAAAGTAAACAGGGGTCAAAAAGAAGGAATAATACAAAGATCCACTAAATATTTTCCAAAAAGAAACAATATCTAATATATAAAGCAGAGTCGATGTATGTTTGTTTGTCCACCATATAAATCTGCACCGGGCATCCGATCGCCACCAAACTGGGCATGGGGCTCGTTTGTTACCAGCAGGAGGTCATGGGGTATGTATGTTTGGGAAAAATGTTCGGGGTGAAGCGCAGGGTACCTTTAAACCAATAGTTCCGTACACGTCCCCGTACTGCCAACAGGAGAAGGGCTGGTGATGTAAGACTGGATGAATCATCTCAAGAAAGGGAAACCAACAGGCGAAGGGGTGGTGATGCCAGGCTGGATGAATCATCTCAAGAAAGGGAAGGGAGGCTGTAGTTGATGCATGTTTATTTGTCTGTCATACAAATCTTCACTGGGCGTCTGATCGTCACCAAATTGGGTATGGGACTTCTTTGTGACCAGGAGGAGGTCATGGGGTATTTTTGGTTGGGAAAAATGTCTGAGGCAAGAGTGGTTGAAACATCTCAAGAAAGGGAAACCAGGCAGTCTGCCAACAGGTGAAGGGCTGCTGATGCAACACGTGGCAGCACGATTTAAAAAAATATGGCTTTTGCATATAACCGACAGAATGGATATCATGAACATGCTGTCGCTGTTATTGGATAATATCTGTGTTCATTGTAGAGCTCTAAAATGGAAAGGAGAGTCACCGGGATTGTGTTGCTCAAATGGGAATGTGAAACTGCCATCTCTACTTCGTCCACCTGAACCTCTACACTCCTTGATATCAGGATTAACACCAACTTCAAAGCATTTCTTGAACAACATCAGGAAGTACAATTCCTGTTTTCAAAAAACTTCTATTCGTGCAACTAAACAAATACGATAGGATGGGTTCATGCCCACATTCAAAGTGCAAGGTCAAGTTCACCATACAATAGGTTCATTACTTCCATTAACTAATGGGACAATTGAGTTCCTTCAGATGTACTTCATGGGAGATATTTCCACAACAGCGCATCATAAACACAGCAGAATACCGAACGGAAGACTGGACATTGTGATGGATTTAGAACGATTCCTTCATGAGAACAACGCATGTGTCACCCTTTTCAAGACAGCACTTCAACGTATATCAATAGATGATTATAAAATTGTTGTAAGAGCTGACAAAATGCCACAGGGAGATCATCACTGACGATTAAATGCTCCAATACTTGATGAGGTTGCCATTGTAATGGTAGGCAATGAGTTTGGGAAGCAGGTCATTATCATTGAGAAAAGGAACAGAAGTCTTCAGCGTGTGGCAGACACACACAAGTCGTATGATGCCCTTCAGTATCCACTTATCTTTTGGCAAGGCGAAGATGGGTATTACTTTGGAATTCCACAAACAGATCCATCTACGGGCAACTCTGTTTCTGGCAAGAAACTTAGTGCAGTGGACTTTTATGCTTACCGAATAATGAGTAGAGTTTCTGAAGAGAATCACATCTTGAAATGACAGCAACTTTTCCATCAATACACATTATTGAAGCAACTATCATAACAGGTTGCGCAAGACATGAAAATGTTTTCATACCAAGAATACCGCTGATTCTGAATGATTTACCCTTTGATTCCAAATGGCTACAATTTCCTGTTCGTTTAGCTTTTGCTATGTCAATTAATAAGGCTCAAGGGCAATCACTGTAAGTTGCAGGCATCAACTTGGAAAATCCATGCTTCACACGGACAACTCTACGTAGCATGTTCTAGAGTGGGCAATCCTCAAAATTTGTTGATTTTCGCACCACAAGGGGAAAAAAATATAGTGTATCCAAAGGCTCTAGAATAACCACTTGTATTACCTATTACAATAAAATTTGAATCAGAAAAATGTTTTTCTATTTCTATGTTGTGTTTCTTTCATTTGGGAAGTTCATTATACAGTCCCGGGCAATGCAACATGGGTTAACTGTATGTGCCAGCCTGGATCTCCGTAAGGGAATAGCAGTGGATAAACTATGAGGTCACAGTTCATATTGAGAACAGAGATACGCTTGCAAGCATCTCCCCTTGGATATATGCAAATGTCGCGTTGTGCAGGAGGTTCCCCGTCTTCACCTACAAACATAGCTGCAACATCAGTTTGACGGGACGGGGCGTTATACCTTCTCATATCCAGACCTGGATTTTCCATGAACACCATTTGTACAGCAGTAACAGGGTTACCGTGAGTGATAATGTCATGCATTTGCATGTAAGACTTTGCGAAGGGATTAAACTGTCATATCATGTTGTCTAGTTGAAGCAGCAAGATATCACTGCAAGCGCAATTACATTGATTTTGCAAACGATGACTGGTAGCCTCAGCAGAATCGAAGATATATAGCTAACCGTATTGTGGTGACGTGTCAGGATTGTTATATAAAGGAGAGACCTGGTGATAAATTTGACCGTGGATTCTGAAAGCATACGGTCCTTGTCTAGATGGTTGAGCGATGTGTGCGCCGATTGACGCGAAAGCTAAAGCAGAGTTGTATTCCCTGATATGATCACAGTAATTTCGGGACAGCGGGTCCTTGCCAGTTAAGAGGTCTTCTAATAAAAGAGGGGGTTTGGATGGCGGTGGCAAAGACACCTTGCCGGCATGACAGCACTTAGTGTAATGTCCGGATTTGTTGACCTCTGCTGGCCAATGAAGAGCATTGCAAGAAGCACATAGTGCGGTAGGAAGGCCAATGTTATGTTCTTGGACGTGAAAGGCGGTATCTTCTTGAAAAGCTGCAGAAAAGTGAATATGATGTTTGTGCATGAACGATTTAGTGCTATGTTGACACTGAAGGGAATTGGAATGAGTTGTGTCAAAGTATTGCTGGCAATGTTCACATTGCATAATTCGTTCAGTGGAGTGTGTTTTTAAATGCATGTTGAGAAATCTCTGCACTCGGAACGTTTTTGAACAAATCGTGCATTCAAAGATCTGTTTGGAATGCGTTTGCTCAGTGGAGTGTGTGTTTAAATGTGCTTTGAAATATTTCTGGCGTGTGAAGGTTTTGGAGCAGTGTTGGCACTGAAAAGAATTCATCAGGGAATGTGTTTTGAGATGGTTAGTAAGGTATCTGCATGCGTGAAAGTGTTTGTCGCAAATTTTGCATACAAATCTTTGTGTTGAATGGATCTGCATATGGTTGTGGAGATCCATCTCACCCGTGAAGTCCTCGGTACAAAATGTGCAATTGAAGGTGAGAGAGGAATGAGTTCGTAAGTGTTTATTGAGAGCGCAAGTTGTCTCGAAGCATTGTTGGCAATGTTCACATTGCGTCATTCGGTTAGTGTTGTGTTTTTTCAAATGTGCGTTCAGAGATCTGTGCACTCTGAAGCTTTTGGAACAAAAGGTGCGTTGAAAGTCCTGTGTGGAATGCGTGTGTTCAGGGGAGGGTGTCCTTAAATGATTTTCAGGAAGAGGAGAGTGGGCAGGTGACGTCACATTAGTGTGGCGAGCAAGTGGGTGTGCACCTTGTGTGCACATACCGACAGAGTCAAAAGATGTCACCAGAAGGTAATCACACGGGTATTTGAGAGGCATGAGAACCTCGTAATGCCCATGATCCAAAGGACCGCTAAAAAGCAGGGATATGAAGAGACGCTGGGCCGGATTGTAAACTCGAGGAGAGGCATGAGGATGTTCTTGGAAGTAAATGCTGATAGTAGCTGGAAGGATTTGGGACATTGCCACAATTTCTGCCTCGCCACCATAGACTCCGGACGTATTCATGTAATCAGCGTATTGTTGAGCAGACTGTATAACAATGCCTCTGTGACAAAGAACAACGGACACCACGTCACCGAAGTTATCCCAATGTTGGCAAACAAAGCTAACAGCCATGTTACGAAGTTTGAGAGCAACAGTTTCGTCAATGACATTTCTCCAAAAAAACCTGACTGACAGAAACAAACAGTTACCTGAAGCAGGAAATTTCTATAACATTGAAAGAAGTGTTGTTTCCATGAAATACATTTGAAGCAGTAGCCATGGAGGGCAAAAGAATAGTCAACGTGGCTCACAGCTGGGTTTGGACCGCAGCACAGACCAAAGTGAGTGAGTATGTGTTTGATGAGCTGTTTAATTTGGCGGGCAGTGGTCTGAGGTGCATTCCTGAGCACATGGAAGAAGGGTTAGAGTTTCTGGAAGGGGCTTCGTTGTTCCTTTCGCATGGTTTTTCATGGTGGACGCGGTTGGGTGTCGAAACCGAAAAGAATAATGAAAAGTCAACGTGGCTTAGATGTGCATGTGGACTCCTAGCACAGATGAAAGGGGCTAACTGGGTGGTCGGTGAGTTTTTGCGTCCGGGCACATGGGCAGGCAGTGTGAATGCCTAGAGAGCGAGGGTAGACGCAGACCGGTGAAAAAGTAGTGTTGTTGGGCAGGGAAACGTGTTCCATATTTCTGCAGGAGCATCTAAGAAGATGCATGTTTGTCGCAGATGCGAATTGCTGTATGTAGCGTGTAAAACAGTTTGCTATGGTGCACGCGGTTGTGCGTCATAACCGAAAACTCGGTTTTTAAAGACTGCTTACTTCATTGTGTTTTAACCTCAGTTGTAAAGGATTGTTTTAAAGATCCCATGGGATACCCCTCACAAACTGTTTTACACACTGCATATGGCGATTTACCTCTGCGAGAAACATGCCACTATGAACAGTCAACGTGCAGGTGCATGTGGCCTCTACTACAGACGAATATAAATGACGCTGTTTCTTCTGTGTCGTCGCGTCCGAGTTGGTGGCCGTGGCTCTGCAAGTTGTCGTCGTATCCAATGGTCTTGGAGTTGGTGGGCGTGGCTCCATCCTGCGTGCGCCATAGGTGTCTTACTTGTCGGCGCTCAGTGAATCCACGCCCCTTCCGGCGTGCTTTCCATGGTTGTCTTGCCTTAGAGAATTATATATATAGATAATATTTCCATCAGATGATGTTATACTTTGAAACTTACCTTGTTAAGTCAGGTGATTTAAATGGTTTTGTCACTCAATCTACAAAAGATTGGCAAATGCTGCAACAAAATCTAATAATAAACAATTATGCCGCACAGACGTCTTGGAACAAAGCAGAACAAGAAGCCTAATAAAAAATAAATGCAAGAACACTAAACGTCAACGTCACTTTCATTTTTAACAGAAGGCAAACATTCCAAACCTACGTTACTATAACCTTTAGCCATAGGCCCCTGAATGATCTGGGTGCCTGTGGCTAAAGAAGCCACAGAGGGACCTGCTGCTGACTGTCTGCAGTCAGACTCTTTTTGTTTTCTTTCCTTGCACTGCAGTTTTTTTTCCCCATCTTTAAGATGCATTTGATAGCTATAAGACAAATTACATGCAATTGCGTTTGTTCTTAAAATATGTCACATGCTTGTGCATAAGAATGTTCATAACAATACGGTGTATTATGTAAAACAGACCTTTAAATTAAAAAAAAGTATTTATATTGTAATCTGCTTAGTCATTTTCTTCATGAGCAGAGTTATAATTAAAAGGGGTAAAAAAAAATAGATGGGAGGAATGAACATTAAATTATGTACTAAGCTACTTTCTGGAAATTGACTGCATAATTTGCATACTATATTATAATATTTTTAATAACATATGTGATTACACTACTTCAAGCTATGGATTTTTATAGGATACAATTTGAATCTGTATCTTTCGCACCAGCAATAAATATGCTTTCCTTATGTGAATAGCTTAGAATTCACATTTAGTACAGAAACACTTAAATCATATTGTAAAGAAAAACTGCTTTAAAACACTTTTTGAATGTTCTTAAGTTAAAGAAATATTCCTTCAAAAGGGACAAAACACACCATAGAAGCAAATGAAAAACAAGACAAATCCTATTATTTTTATATTATAGGAAATGCACGCCAGGAATGAGTCCTTCCTCAGTAAGCTGTCCAGTTACTAATGTTTGCAATGCCCTGATTGCCATTGTTCCATAGTTTAGAATGTTATTTTACAGATAAACAGTTTATTTAAGTAATTTACAGTTATCACAGTTTGGCAGTTTCATTTCTGAAGTTGCAACTAGATTGTGATGGTCTGGGTTGGCTCCATGCTCCCTCTTGCTTTTAGGAGCATTTTGCTCTTTCATTCTTTTCTTTTATTTCAACCTCTTCTTCCTTTCTCTTTTTTCTGCAGGCAGGCTCCTCTTAAATTAGCTTGATTGGGCGAAGATGTGACCCTCTGCCCACACTGAGGTGAGAATACGGCACCTGACTGGTCTAGTCACCTCTGGAAGCGAGTGCACGATCAGCCTGGCACTATAATACTCTGCAGCAGTGCTGTCACGTGCACATCTGCACCTACTCTTGAACCTGTACTCTCTTGGGACGCTGACTATTGATCTAAAATCTGCTCTACGGCACAGACTACTTGTCACATAGATTTACACCTTAATGGTATACTGTGATTGTGTGATGAACTGGGAGAAGAGGGGACAAACTCTGGAAATTTTACTGTGTGCAATTTGTGGGTTTCCTTATACAGTATGATTAATCTAACACTGCAACCCATTAGAAGAATTTTTAACTGGAACACCCCCTCAAGTCAAATTTCCAATTTGGAGCTGGTCTGTCCGTCCAAATTTGTCCAACTTCAGATCATTAAAAATGGCGATGTACACCATAAACTTTAGTGAATGCTTTAGTAAATACTGTTTATTAGCACTTCTGTCTATTTGTATCTCATTAACTCAGTTGTACACACAGTACTATCCAACTTCATTTTGTGGACATATTGCTACAGTGTTTACATACATAAAATGTTGTGTAATGTGTTATTAATTCATTCCAATGGAGCAAGCACAATAAAGGTTGTGTCCATATTGGTTTTCAAATGTTGTTCTGGAATGCGGTCAACTCGTGTGTGACATCATTCTCAGCTCAGATATCTGTCTTCTCAGGTAAATGAAATCCAGCAATTACTGATGACAGTACTGGACTTAAATCACCTCCATCGCTGAATTTCAAATCTATGTTTGTTTTTGTTAATCTTTACAAAAGAACAAAGTGGTGCCTAGTCTAGAGATTATTCTTGCCTTGCACCTGATGCTTGCTGGAATAGGCTCCAGCTTTTCTGTGGATAAGTAGGTTTAGAAAATGGATGAATGTATTTTCTACCCAAAATGAAATATCATCTGAGACAAGAATGTTGCCAGGAAGTGTAAACATCAGTAAGGCAGTACATTACAGCATTCTCTGAAAATGTATGACGACACTGGTATACTCCATCTGGTTTTAAAAATAAATTATTTTGATACCAAGTAATCACTATGCCATAATGACTACCCAGTAATTCTTAACCACTGCTGCAGTTTCATTGACGTTGCTTTAATCCCTTTATCACTCATTAATAAGGTATCTTAGAGCTCTTTTACTATGAAGCTCAGTGAAAGGCAACCTTTTTCGAGTTACGGTGCACCAAGTCCAGAAATTTTCTTTTGCGGCGCATCTGAGGGACTGCCCATAAATAAAGTCGTGACAACACAATCTATGGACAATCGCCAATAAAAAGTTAATTTTACAAGTTTGAAAGACATTGTATTAATAAAGGAATTAAAGGATAAATCTTAAATTTAATTAATGTGAACGTTGAGATTGTTTTTCAGCACATATGAGATTGATGCGAGGATCAATTTTTGAAAGACAGACCCGCATTTCCTTGCCAATCATTTGAAGTCTCTCGCATTTCTTAGACTTCATTTCCGTAAGTGTTCCGTTATCAGTTTTTCCAACATAAAATATATTTTTTTAAACATTATTTTTTTAATCAACCAAAAGTTCCAAAACACTAGCAATTTTAAATATTTTAAAAAAGTTTTCGCGGCGCCCTATGAAGCCCTTAATTCATACTGCATGTCAGAATGAAAACCAAGGCATAAACTCCAAGAAACTCTCTTTAGACCTTCCCAATAAAACATTGGTGAGGCATAGATCAGGGCAAGGGTATTAAACCATTTGTAAAGCTTTGAGTGTTCCCAGGAAAACAGTGGCATCAATAAATGTAAAATGAAGAAGTTTGACCCACCAGGACTCTTACTAAAGCTGGTCGTTCAGTCAAACTGAGTAATTGGGCAAGAATGGCCTTGGTCAGTTGGGTGAACCAAGATATGGGAGGTATTCTCTGCAAAAATTAAAATTAAAACTAAAAAATTAAAATGCAATCTCTATTTTGCAATTTCATTTTTAAAGACTGCATGCAAAAAGGTAAAAAGCCCTGGTCATTGACAACTTCGAAGTTGAAAATAACTTATCTCTTTTCATTTTTCTGTGGTTCAGACTGAAAATGAAATTGCAAATGGGGTTATTTCATTTTAATTTTTGCAGCATTCTTGCACACAGTCTTTGAAAACGAAATTACAAATGGGATTATTTAATTTTCACTTTTGCACCATTTTTACAAGGAGACTTTATTAAATTAAACTGCAAAAGAGAGATTGCATTTTCATTTTCTCTTTTGAAAAAAAAAAAAAAAACAAACTCCCATAACCAAGAATCCATTAAAAAAGTTTTAGAAATGCTCTTCTTAGATGGGAGAACCCGTCAGAAGGACGACCATCTGAGCAGGACTAATTGTTTGTTTAGTTTCAAGTGGCTAGACAGAACAACTGCTGAGATAAAGGCATAAGAAGGCATTTAAAGGATCCTGACAGCATGAGGAAAACGATTCCCTGGTATGAAGAAGCAAAAATTGAACTCCAAGCACTACATCACGAAGACCAGGCACTGCCAATAACCTGCCTAATATAATCCCTACAGTGAAGCATGGTTGTGGTAGCAACATGCTATGGGGGTGCTTCTCAATGGCAGGAACATGGAGACTAGTCAGAGTTGAAGTATGAATGCAGTCAAATACAAAGGGGTCCTTAAAGAAAATCTTCTCCAAAGTGCATATGACCGTAAACTGGGATGATAGTTCACCTTTCAGCCTGATAATAACTTGAAGCATAAAAACAATAGTAAATTTTATTTATACTGCACCTTTTCCATGCTCAAAGTGCTTAAGCATAAAGCCAAGACAATGCTGGTGGAGCTTCAGGAAAAGTCTCTGAATGTCCAAAGCCCACACTTACACCTCATAGACCATGTATAGAGGGACCTGAATATGGCAGTTTACTGAAGCTACCCATCCAATTTAACGGTGCTTGGAAAAATCTTCCAAGACGATAAACTGCCGAACTCCAGGTGTACAGAGGTTGTAGAGACTTACCCAGAAGACTCAAAGTTGTAATTGCTGCCAAAAGGCCTACTACAAAGTGCTTAACGAAGGGTCGGAATACTTATATGAGTAAAAGATTTCAGTTTTGGTTTTAACAAATCTGCAGAATTTTCTGAAAGCATGTTTACACTTTGTAATTATGGAGTATCAATTCATGGACAAATTTATCCATTTAAAATTAAATCTACAACACAATAAACTATGTAGAAAGTGAAGGTGGCAAAATCTGTCTGAATCCATTTTTTCTTATTTATGAAAACACTGGAAAAAGCAATGAACATATACATTACCTGCTGCATATATCCTTGCTGCTGAACAACTTGCTGATTCACAGGAGGGCCAGTTGTACAGTATGTTGGAGCAGGAACAGGTTGTCCCGGTTGAGCCACAATGTATCCTGCTTGCTGAGGAGGCTGAAGAACTACTGATGAGGGGAACATGGCAGTGTGTCCATCAGAAGCATCACTGGAAGGCTGCCTGGCAATGCTCAATTGACTGAACTGCACACCAAGGTTATCTTGCTGGTTATTAAAAAGAAATCAACTTTAAAATGATGGTTCAAAATTCAAATCTAGTAATAAAAATCAATCTTAAGAGTAATTAAACAATGAAAATCTTATTTCCTTTATTCTGATCTTATTAAACAATAAGTATCTATTGATTTGGCAACTTTTAAAATACTTAACCATACACTTTTTCACAAATCTCAGATCCATTCAATGTTTTACCTATTAGAAAACTATTCTTAACTATTAAAGAGGAACTTTAATCTAGGATTCTCTGAGGTATTGGATACATAAACTAAAACAGTAAATCACATTAAAAAATGAGTAATTGGTTTAAAATACTAAAAAATATGTTTCATTCTACAATGAGGCATGTTTCATTGAACACTGATTTTACAGAAATCAACAATGTAGTTGATTCATTTATGTAAACGTAGTGTTCAAAATAAAATTTGTTATAATGTACTAGTTTTAGCAGAAAAAAATAAAAATTGTATACAATTAGTGCCAGTCAAAAATAATAAAACTGACCCAAACTAAACATAAACATGTGTACATTACATATATATTTTCAATAATGAAATAAATACAGACTGCTAATATTTAACACAGGTTATTCGAAGGGTTCTATCAAAGTAATATCAAGAATCATGGGTGAATAAAAATAAGGATGAAACTAAAGCATCTTTATTAATATAGATATGGAGCACAAATGATGTTTAATCTGAATTACCACTAATAAATGAGCAAAATACACACAGTGAGATTTAAATAAAATGTCATTAATATTTAAAGACAACATCAGTTCAAGTTACATTTGGCATCTTGAAAAATAGGTTTTTTTGTACAGTTTTTAACTCCAAGCCGCTTAATAAGAACAGGCAAGAAATAAGGCAATATCGTGCAGTAATTTAATGAAGAGTTTTGTCACAGTGATTGAAGCATAGCCAGAAAGATAAAAGAAGATGTGATACCACAGTGTATTGCTGGTTAGAAGAGACTGTCAGGAGCGGAGGTGGATAAGAGATTGCAGAATACTGGACAGGCTGAGTAGAAGGCTGGAGTGGCTGAATTGGCTAAAGAAGCAAGTTTACATGTGTGTTAACAGTTGATTTAAAAAAAAAAAAAAAAAGTTAGAAGGCAAAACAATAAATGTTAATGTTGAGGAGAAAATCTTGAAAATTACCTAACTAAAGAATATATTTTAGGAAATAATTCAACATGTTTGTAAATATGATCAGGCTACATACATACATATAATAAGAAAGACATTAGACAATCAATGTATTTTTAAGATGTCATAATATTATGACTGTAATCAGGTTTATAAATTATGAAATTCTGAATGGAATGTATATTATAATCCCACAAATCCAAAAAGCTGAAAACCTTTGAGTACACAGAAATTAAATTCTTTTGAAAGTATCAGAATTGAATGGTTAACAACAATGTATAAACAAATTTCTTCCCAAATTCTTATTCATAGAAATTATTTCACTGAATACCCAAGTATACTTAATCTAAGTTTAAATAATTTGAGTTTTAATGTGTGATTTACTACACAGGTGTTCCCAGAATTGACAAAACACATAACTGACCTTAAGGAGTGAACTGTGACATTTTAACATAAAAATATGACTGCATTTAGTGCCAGTGAGAAGTTAAAAACTGTATGAATGGAACATCGTTTTAAACGACAAAGTTATGTAACACCTTGCCTGAAGAAGGGTCCTGAGCTGCCTCAAAAGCTTTCATATTGTAATCGTTATAGTTAGCCAATAACTATCATGCAATAGCATTGCATCCATCATGGCTACTATAGAAGACACACAAACTGAGATTTTAAGAAGTTTAAGAGATTTATGCAACTCTTTGTAGACTACTCTGAATTTATTATTTTCATCCCCTTCAGCCATGGGCTTTGCAGTCTTGCTGTTATTTATGCAGAATGCCCAGTCCTTCAGAGAGTACCAACAGTGCCTAACTGTGTAGACAAATAATACTAGAGCAATGAACATCCAGAACTTAAGAAATCCTTTTCTAGCTTTATGCATTCCTAAAACTCGTCTTTTACAATTCTCTGATGTTTCTTTTGATCAGGGCATGGTTTACATTAACAGATCTTTCTTGAGAAGAGAAGATTATAAGTAGCTAAACTGTGTTGTCTTTTTTACAGTCCAGAATACCTACAAACACCACCAATCGCATGTAATTAATTGGAACACCTCACTCCAGTTAGCTTCTGGAGAAATCACTAGCTTAAAAAAACACATTCTTTTTACATCAAGATGTGAATATTTAAACAATATGTTCAGTATTTATAAGAAGTACAGCTTTTTCAATTATTGTGACCAAGTTAAAAATTAAAGATCTTGTTATGAGTAATTAATGAAAAAATCTAAGAAATTCCAAAGGGTTAAAAAAAATATAAAAAAAATATAAAATATATAAAAAAACTGTATGGTGTGTTCAAACAGTAAATAATTTGAATGGGTTCAAATACTGTATGTTCAAACGATTCTAAAATATATTACTAGCAATGGCAAAAAAACATGCTGCAGAACATTTTGGGCAACGTATATGGAAAGAGATAGAGAGAAGTTTTACAGTAAGAAAATCACAAAGTAATTTACTTATACAATAAAATAGAGATAAGCTACATATTCACTAAGGTAAAATTTAAGAGCTTCTCAACATCTGACAGTGAATCAAGCAGCAGAACACAAAATGTAATAGTAGGTTGAATTTAATTAAGGCAACAGAGTTAACGCCAAAAGAGGTTCAACAAACAATGGTTTATATGAACATGGCTATAAATATATAAAGGAACTACTACTTCAAAATTTGGGTAATACAGAAAGATCTACACCCCAAAATGTCATAGTAGTCTCTTCTTTTTAAAAAAGCCATTAAATTATACTGCATACGGTTCTGCATGTTTCATATACAGTTTTTTTTTTCAATATTTTGTTTAAATAATAGGATATTTAAGCTCAGTCAAGAAAATTTAAATCAAACACTGAAAAGTCCAAGATAAAACTGGAGAATCTATTATATGTTATATCTCTTTATTATAAAAGAAAATTTTGAAACGAGACAAGACTATTGCCAAGAGATTTTTTAAAGTTTGTAGAGGGGGTCCTGTCCTCCTCTCAACCATTTCTGGTTAACGGCCCAAGCCCATGGTCCTCTCACCTCTCATTCGTATGAATGCTTTTGTCAGACAGACCCTGCACTCTCAGCTATTATAAATTTTTAAATTTTCCTCACTTTAAGTTCCCAATAAAAGATGACTTATTATGTCCAAATCTTACTGAAGAATTTCATCCTGAAGGGTAATCAACAGAAGAAATGAGTACACGGGCAATCCTAACATCGAGAAACCAAACAAATTAATGCGAAAATTGTTGATCGGTTACACAGCAAATTGGTTAAATGCATATCAATAGACTATGCTGAAACAGTTGGTGGTGATGGTGTGGAAGATGAAAACATCAATTTACAATATCCCATTGAATATCTACAACCGTTAACACTGTTCAATCTTCCATGGGCTGAATTACTATTTAAAGAAGGATGTATCGTATTGTTATTGCATAATTTATGTATGACTGATGTGTGATGTGTTATGCGATAGGACAAGATTAGCTGTATTCAAAATTGGTTGAACAATTCTAATGTAAAATTTTAACAGGCGACAAAAAAGGTAATGTAGTATTTTTGCGTGTTATTTTGAAAGCCAAACAGAACGAAACGTATAACACAACAAATACCTCTAACACAAAATAAAACATAATTTTCTTTCAGTTTATTACGTTTTACAATTTTTTTTTACTATGGTTAATTACCCACTATAACGTAGTTAGTTCTATTATGCGTATGTAATAATTCCCATGAAAATTACAATCTGTTTAAATTGTACATCTGCTTCCCCATATCGCCTGCCTGGGGGTTGGTGAACGAAGCGAGCAGGGGGCAGAGCCCCCTAGTGATACAACAAATGTGTCAATTTTTCAGCATGACCAGAAAATAGGTGCAAACAGGCTAATTCTGCTTCTTGTCTAATCCTACTAACTTCTTTCTCAGTTTTGTATCTCCATGAGTATTTCCTTCATAAATACAATCTGCACCACAGCATAATAACAATGTTGCAGGGACTCACTGGACTTACACTTGGGTAATCAAACAACAAAAATATAAATAAAGCACTGTCCCTCTGAATTCTGCTTTTTATTTGAATTGAAAATTAAAGCAAAAGAGAGGCTATTTTGGTGTAAATTACAGTCACTTGTTCACTGGACTACATATTAAATTAACTGATGATAGTTTTCAGCCAAATATGGAAACTTTCTTTAGTACTGAGACATTAAACAAATTGGAAAGAAATCATAAGAAGCAGTAATTGTGTACAGCACAAACCGTGACAGAAAATAAAAACTATAGTAAGATTAAATAAAACAGGGAAAAAAAATAGCACAACCATTATATTAGATATATCTTGCTTGTGGCTACAAATAACATTTTTCTTATGTGACTGTACGATTAATACCTCCTTCAGTGTTACTGCTTGTGATGAAAATGCATTTGGAAGCAGGCTGTCATTCTGTTTCCGGTCCTTTATGTTAGTGATAAAGTGGATTTAAGAAATACTAAATACAACACATTTAAATATACTGTACCATGTTTAAGCATTTTGTCAAATATATATTAGACCATTTCTGACTGAAGATAGCTGTTGCAAAAGAACCAATCATGTCATTTATACAATTGTTGTATGTATCTGAGTTAAACTCTCATCAAACTAACCTGTGAAAGAATATGATTAGAGGGTTGTTGTTGTAGAGGAGGTGGAGGGGGCTGCTGCATTGGGGTCCTTACAGACTGTTGTGCAATGGCAGGGCTGTACACAACTTCAGTGCCATCAGGGTTAAAAAATGGCTGACCTGAAAAGACGGAGGTAAAAAAAAAAAATCTCAATACTAATTTATTTCTTGTTTAGATTTTAACTACTATTTAATTATACCATTATTATATTACATTTATTGATGAATCTTATTTCCAAGGATATTATTCAAAAATAAATTTAAAGGACAAAAGTCATTTTCACCTGTTTTTGAATACTGTTTAAGGAGGACACACTATGCAAATGGTATTAAAACAGTTTAAATTAAGAATGGAACACTTACATAGGAACATGTCTTGTTAAAAACATAAAAACACTGAAAAAATATGCAAGGGTTTTATTTGTGCGATTCAGATTTCTGCATGGATGGATGGATGGATGGATGGATAGATGGATGAGTGGACGGACAGATAAAAAGACAAACCAACATTAAAATAAGAATAAGAAAAAAAACATCCAGAATTCTACCATTCTGAATCTATGCCACATTTCAATTGAACCTGCAATAAGTATAATTTGTCAAACTTGAGCAATTTAGATTTGAATTAAATTTGAAATAGGTATCCTAATATTAAATATGGTACAAAAAATGTAAATGAGAAACACAAAACAAACTCCTTGTTTTCTTTTTCAATTTTATAACCTCTTAGTGTCAGTTAATACTACATTATAATTTTCACTCATAATACAGTTTTATTTTATATCAAACATTTGTCAGGTTTACACCTTATATTATTAATATTTTGCTTGCTTTCACAAACTGCCAGATATTATATTCAATTATTAAAATAGATGACTTTTAGACTTTTAAACCTGGCGTGGTGCGAGTGAGTGCAGATGCCTGTATGAATGTGCTCAGTGAGATATGTTCCTTCCACGTTAGTTCTTGCCTAGTCCCATATTCTGATAGGACAAGTGCTATCTCCTAATGACCCTGTAATGGAAATAGTGTGTTTATCAAATGGGTAACTGGCTCTTTCCTTTCTCAATAGAAAACAAATGCCTGAAAAGCATGGTCAAATAAAGAAGTGCATGTATATTAGGGGAGAAAAGAGGGATTTTAATTATTTTTCTTTTTAAAAACAGATTTTGGGATAGAAGCTTGAAAAAAATTACATGAATATGTTTAAAGTAAACATTCTATTGCCTTTTAATAAACAACTGGATGAGATACTCAGATGAATAAAATACAACAATCTTCCAAATGAATTTAAAGCAGCAGGGTTCTTCTTTGCAGATCCTAATTTCAAATGTTAATGTTTTAAAGCAAGACACTCTAAGACTAGAGTGTAAAGATATTAACAAACAACTCTTACTGATTAAAAATGAAGATAATATTCATTTCTTGCACTACCATTGTATTTTTTTTACTAAAGTTTAAAAATAACATTGCATTAGTTAGATGAAAACCTCATCCTTTTGACACATAATTAACATTTTTCAGGGCCAGTGCTGATCCCAGACCATTATTTCTATCTGTTGCTCTTAAGGTAATGTGTATATAAAAGCAATTCACAAGAAAACACACCTTAACCCACTAAAAGCATGCTTCTTTTCTTACAAACTGACTGTTAATACAGCTTTTCTCAGATCATCTCAGTACTTTCTTTAACTCAGGTTTTGAAATGTAGGAAGTAATAAAATGCTGATGTGTGACTTCCAATATGGGTGTGCTATCTGGAAGTGACAAACCTGTCTGGTTGCACTCTATTGATCTGCTTCTTGTTTCCTGTCTTGAACAGCAATAGTAAAAGACGCTGCTTCGTTCTGCCTCCTGTGAGTATGAAAGAAAATGGCTAAACAAATATGATGGACTTGTCCCTGCAGGAACTAGGCCTTCTTTAAGCTGTTGACATTCAAAAAAGTCCTTTGGAAACATAATGTTAAAATTTGACACACTGTTAAATTGCACTGTAAATCAATGAGATAAGTACATTTTAGGTCACTCCAAAATATTAGAATTTTGGAGAAAATAATACACATTTAAAAAAATTCAAGCAACAGTTATAAAAATGGTGTAGAGTATCGACACAGGCCCTGTTTGCATTAAAAATAAGCGCATATCTTAAAAAATTGTCATCATTAATATTACTACATACAAAAATATTTAATTATATATAATAAACAAATGTTTTTTCTTCAAAATAAACAAGAAGCGTAAGTAAACTGAAAAACATGAGCAAATAACAAAGAATGACTATAATAAAATAAGCAAATAATACCCTGATTCAACAGGGTATAACCAAATGAGGACAAACTTTAAGATAAATAAATACTTTAAAATACATAATTAAATAAATATTACATCTTGTTTTTATTAGAAAATGAATTAAAAACTTTTTATAATCATTGATGTCTGTACTTTCAGTGTTTATGTACAGATATTCCTCAATTAAACATATTGACACCCAAAAATATCTATTCTGACATAACCCTCTGTTGGAAACGTAAAAACGCAAAATCACATATAAACAACACACAAACATAAAACACATTTAATAAATATATATATCACAACTATAAAATAGGGTATGATCAGTGGATACCAACCTGTATGTGGGTTGATCAGAACACTCCCAGGTGGTATCCCTGTCGCTTCCAACGGAAGCAAATAGTAGCTAGTGCTAGTTGTTGATGACACTTGCCCATTCATGCCACCATCAAAGGAAACAGAATTACTAGTGCTGACAGGAGGATAGACAGCAGGAACACCATGGGTAGGCTGGCTTAAAGCTGTAACAGGAAGTGGCTGCTGGGTGCGAGAAAGCGAACCCGTAGACGACCCTACACTACTAGAAGACTCAGAACCTGGGAAAGGAGTAACGAGAAGGTCTTTACCTACAGACACAAAAACCATGTTTATTTTCTATGCACAACAAGACATGCTTGTTTTAAATGCATACTCCTCCTTAAATTTTAACAGCATGTAAGGTAACTCCATTTATTTTCACTTAACACAATAAAGACCAATGCTTATTGGACATAAAAAAAATTAAAGTGTCCCATAAGTGTCTCATTATTATTGCAGTAAGGGTATAAAGTTATAACATTTTATGGAAGATTTTCTAATAAATATACATTCCAGAAAAGTATGAAGAGGTGACTAGAAAGTTAAAATTACACTGTAAAAATGAAGATATCAGTTTCCAAATCTATATAAATACAATATCCAATAAACAGCCTTTATTGTACAAGACCACATGCATATATAATTAGAGAAATGTATAAAAAAAAAATACTAAATAGAAACAGACTAAAACAGTAACACAATATACATATACCCATTCTGTCTGTGTGTGTGTGTATATATATATATATATATATATATATATATATGAGGGATGTTCAAAAAGTTTCTGTATTTTTTAACACTATTTATTAATATTTCAAAACCAAATGACATCACTTTTCTACAGTAACCTTCCTTTGCGATACAATTTTAGTACCAACTTTATAATGCCCAATTACTACTCCAACCGCCTTCACCGTTTCCAATGAAAATAGGAAAGTGCAGAAACATTTTTAATATCCCTTAAATATATATATATTTTATACAGGGTGGTCCAGATCTAATTATGCAATTTTTATTACGCTGTAACTTATTAAATGTTCATTACATAGAGGATTCACAAAAAATTATTTTTGTTGTTGATAGATGGCAGCACCTGCCCTGCATTCCAAAATGGCGGGGAGATGGTTGTCAGTCGAACAGCAATTTTTTTTTTTCTTGTATTGTTTTCCTTCATTGCATTAAAAGTTGCATAATTAGATCTGGACCACCCTATATATAGTGTGTATACACACACACACACACACACACACACACAATCTCATATATAAAGTACACAAACACACTGTCTGTATGCACATTGTGTCTGACATTGTGGAAACATTTTATCATACCCCCGAAGATGTTCTGAAGAAACCCCTAAATCCTCAATCCGTGCTCTCTTTTTTCCCCAGCCATACTATACACACCCAAGGAAGGTAAAACAAAAGGACAATATGCACAAACCAAAAAGTATTGGACAACCCAGGAAAATCCAAGAAAATATATTATGTAGAAGGCAGATGGTCATGAAGTTTCAAATTATATATATATATATATATATATATATATATATATATATATATATATATATATATATATATATATATATATATATATATATATATATATACACACAAAATACCGCTTCTCAGTGGAGAAGTAGTGTGTTAAAGAAGTAATGAAAAAGAAAAGGAAACATTTTAATAATAACGTAACATGATTGACAATGTAATTGTTTTGTCATTGTCATGAGTGTTGCTGGCATACATATATATATATTAATGTTGATGGAGTACAAATGGCTCACCGCGTAGTAAATATCAGGGGAGATGGTGCTTGCTTATTCTCATCCATAGCTTATTTAGTGCATGAAACTCCGTCTTTAGCGGTACAGATCCGGGCTGACATTGTACTACTTTGGACAGGCACTTGAGGGGATAAAAAAACTTAGGTTTTCGGGAGATGTTATGAATGGGCACTTTGATGTTCTCATTCCCTACACTTACATGCCTGATGTACACATGGAGCGCACAAAAATTGAAGATAAAAGTCGGTATGAAGCGACGCGATGTGAGCAGAGTTCTAGTGCTCTCATCGCTCCTTTGTTTTTCTTGGCGATGCGCTGGAAAAATAGACAAAATTATGTCTCTGGAAATAATTAATGTTGATGGAGTACAAATAGGGTTACCACTTTTAATACAAAAAGGGACACACAATTTCATTCTCAAATACGGGACGATTCTGTATTTTAAAGGACGGGTGGCAACCCTAAGTACAAATGCCTCACCGCATAGTAAATATCAGGGGAGATGGTGCTTGCTTATTCTCATCTATAGCTTACTTAGTACATGAAACTCTTTAGCAGTACAGATTCGGGCTGACATTGTACGACTTTGGACAGGCACTTGAGGGGATAAAAAAAAACTTAGGTTTTCGGGAGATGTTATGAATGGGCACTTTGATGTTCTCATTCTCAACCCTTACATGCCTGATGTACACATGGAGCGCACAAAAATTGAGGATAAAAGTCGGTCGCCTTAAAAGGCGAGTGCGCCTAGTAATATATTTGTAACGTCTAATATGTCTTATTTTCTCTTATTTTGTCTAATATATAGGGTAATACGAGTGTAATGGTGACTAAAGGGTGTTATTTCATGTATAGAGAGCTCTAATGTTAAAAAACGTATTTAGAAGGTCGTAAACAGGTTTTCTATACTCTGTGAAAATATTCGATTTATAAATAAAGAATCCTACTTCGCGAAAATTCATTTATCACGGTAGAGTCTGGAACGGATTAACCATGATAAACAAGGGTTCACTGTGTGTATATTATATATATATATATATATTGTCACACACGTGCGCATGGGAGGCAGCTAAAGGGCTTGAGTGAAGGCAGTTGGAGGCATGCGGGTGTGGCAGAGTGCACTGACTCTTTTCTCCCTTGCCTGTAGACCATCCCGGGGATTTCACCTGGATCACCTGACATCACTTCGGGACTGAGCCAATGGAAGTCGGCCACACCAGCTCCAGTCCCTCTGATGTCACCTCCGCTCTGAGCCAATGGTGGAAGACCACGTGCCGGATCCATACGACCTCACTTCCTGTCTCCCCCTTTAAAACCTGCCCCTTTTCCTTTGTTTCTTTAGTCTTGTTTTGGACTCGGTTGTGTGCACTTCAGTGCTCTGTATTTTGTTAAAAGAAAACGACTTTTGCAGCCAGGATACCACAATATACGGGTGGCTGCCCCAACTCTTTATCTGTCAATGTCTCGTTCTTGTGACAGTGGCGTAGTCGGCAGGATGGAGAAGTCCCGGAGGAGAAGGGGACAGGACCTGCAATATACCCAGGTGGGAGCGTACCGGGGCCGAGTATTCAGGCGGGGAGGGTGCCCCGTGGTTCGGCGTGACCGGTGCGGGCTCCGCTCCCGCACTCATAACTAGCCCATCTGGAGTGGCCAGGAGTGTGCGGGTGGGGCTCACAGAATTGGGCTGCCCTGGAGGGGGAGGCAAAGGGACTCAGTATGCTCTCTTGGGGGAGAGTGCCTGCCTCCCTGCGAAACCAAAGCCCCATTTACCACCTAGGGGTGCCCCAGACTGGCAGGGGAATAAAATAAAACATGGAGGTTGGACCCTGAGCGCCAACCAACAAACAAGCCTGGTCCTTATGGGCAATGGTAGGGCATTGGCTACGGCCATTTGAAAACACGCCCTACCAAATAATAGAGCAGGTAGCTTGCTATCTGCTCCTGGAAGCGCTTCCCGTGGCTTCACCCAGCCGGTTTGGGGCGGCGGTTCAAGAACATGTCTGAGCTCATAGAGCTTATGGAGACGCAGAGGCGGCCTCACACTCTGGGGAGCAGAACCGTCCTCATGTCAAACTCAGCCGGGTGCGTTCCAAGACCTAGCCCCACCCTGTACAATCCGAGCCGATTGGCGTCCGCGGGCTGGGCGCAAAACCGCTTGGAGGCAAGGAGGAATGCAGGTGGAGGGTGAGGAGGGGTTGGTGTGCTCTGGCTAATCCGTTGGCGGTCCCACATACTGGCGTGGTGATCGTCCAGCGGACACAAGACCACAGGTTTGTTCGACTCCGGCAGCAACATTTCATTGTTGCCCGCCGCTTTGTGCAACCGCAACAGTGGCTAAATTTAAGACCGGTATAACCTGTGTCCACGGAGACATCCGCTGGTACAGGTCCGCCGCTTGTGTCATCAGTTACGGAGGGTCAGTTCGTAAGCTCACCGTAGCCGTCCTACCTGATCCTCCACACCCGGTGATACTAGGGCGGGACTGGTCTAAAATCAAAAGCGGTGAGACACATACCACTCCCGGGGTTAATTTGGGCCTCGTTATGGACGGAGATAACCCGTCTCAAGCTGCCTCCACGCCGTGTAATCAGCCGGCAGAGAGAGCGAAGCAGTCGCCCTGACTGGCGTGGCAACTCCCGGCCGTCGCGCTGGCTAACACGTCATCCACCAGCGCGCGGCGGAGCGGGAGAAACCACGCCCATTGAGGTCGCGCTGACCCTCTCTCCGTGTTGCGGTTCCAATTTAAAAAACGCCGGCTTCTTTTAGAAGGGAGCAATGGAATGATGACTCCCTGAAGTTTGTAAAAAATGCAGTGGTCCTTGTCAATGGCCAGCGCACTAATCAGTCGATGCCACAGGGCCCCTACTTTGTGCTAGATAATGACCTCCTTTACCGTGTAGCAATGCATGACGGGCAGGAGGCGAGGCTGCTGCTAGTGCAGCGTACCTTCCGCGGCAGGTCTGTGAGCTAGCACACGCCCACCTCCTAGGTGGCCACCTGGGCACCGAAAAACTCTGGAGCGGATCAAGCTCCGTTTCTACTGGCCAGGAATTAATGAGGAGGTTCGCCGCTTTGGCGCTTCCTGCCCGAGTGTCAACTGCGACAAATTCCTAGGAGGGACCGTGCTCCTCTCATTCCTATTCCACTGATTGGCGTTCCCTTCCACAGAATCGGGTCGACCTGGTGGGACCCTGGAGCCCTCAGCCCGAGGACACAAGTACATTTTAGTCCTCGTGGATTACGCTACACGATACCCCGAAGCTGTTCCGTTGCGCTCAGCTACCTCTAAAGCCATCGCGCGGGAATTACTAGGGGTATTCGCGTGGGGATCCCCAAAGAAGTCTTGACAGACCAGGGGACCCCTTCACCTCGGAAACGTTCAAGGAGACTGCCAGATTACTGAAAATAAAGCATTTAAAGACCTCGTGTATCATCCTCAAACCGACGGATTAGTAGAGAGGTTTAATCAAACTCTCAAGCAAATGCTGCGTAAGGTGGTCAGCGAGGATGGAAGGAACTGGGATCAGCTCCTCCCCCTCGTCCTTTTTGCCTATCGTGAAGTCCCACAAGCCTCCACGGGCTTCTCCCCTTTTGAACTACTATATGGGCGACAACCTCGGGGCATATTAGATATTTTGAAAGAAGGCTGGGAAGAAGAGGCTCTTCCCTCCACAAACATACTGGAATATATCGCGCAGTTATGCGATAGATTTGGAAAAATTCGCCTGTCCTTAAAAGTCACATGGAGGAGGCTCAAGCAGCAGGCCGGTACTACAACCGCTGCACGTCTCTTGGGAGTTCCGCCCGGAGATCGGGTCATGGTCCTAGTGCCTACCTCCCACTCTAAATTGCTTGCCCACTGGCAGGGCCCCTACGAAGTTAAGGAGAGGAAGGGACTGGTCGACTATTTGGTGAGTCAACCCAATCGTCGGCCAAAGGAGCGGTTTATCATGTGAACCTGCTGAAACCGTGGAAGGACAGGGACCCCGATCCCTCCTCCGGCCAGCCCGCTCACTCTTCGCTCACACACACGACCTTAACTTCGGCACGGACTTAAGTCCCAGACAGCGGCAGGAGCTGGAAACAGTTATCCGGACCGTTCGGGAGGTAGTCAGTGAGAACCCGGAAGGACCTCTCTGATTGAGCACAACATCGTGACAGAGCCGGGGTTGTTGTCCGAGAACGCCCGTATCGTCTTCCCGAGGCAAAAAAGGCTGAAGTGGAGCTTGAGATCAAGCGCATGCTGGAGCTAGGTGTGATTGAGGAAAGTTATAGTCCCTGGTCCAGCCCCATTGTGCTCGTCGGTAAGCCTGACGGAAGTTGGAGGTTCTGCAATGACTTCCGTCGGCTTAATCAAGTCTCCCAATTTGATGCTTATCCAATGCCACGCGTGGGCGACCTCCTCGAGAGGCTTGGACAGGCTCAATACCTGACCACACTTGACATGACGAAAGGGTACTGGCAGGTTCCTTTAACGGACTCCGAAGGAAAAACCGTTTAGTACCCCTAGCGGACACTGGCAGTATCGTGTCCTTCCATTTGGGTTACACGGGCTCCAGCAACCTTTCAGCGTCTGGTGGACAAAGTGCTTCGCCTCATAACTCATACAGTGCTGCCTACCTGGATGGCGTGGTCATCTATTCCAGCACATGGAAGGAACACCTACAGCATGTCCAAGCGGTATTACGGACACTTGGTGAGGCGGGCTCGGATTAATCCCAAGAAATGCTTCTTGGATTAAGCGAGGCCAAATATTTAGGCTACCTGGTGGGTGGGTACCGTAAGGCCACAGTGCTCCAAAATTGATGCCATTCTGAAATGGCCCCGTCCGCGAACCAAGCGGCAAGTCCAAGCCTTTCTCGGGTTAGCCGGGTACTACCGCCGGTTTGTACCCGGGTTTCGGAGAGAGCGGCGCCTTGACTGATTTAACAAAGAAGAGGGCCCGAACATTGTGGTATGGACTGAAAAACAGGCTGCATTTGGTGACTTAAAGCAGGCCCTTACGTCCACACCTGTTTTGATGGCACCTAACTTTTCTTTGCCTTTCATCCTCCAGGCGGACGCCGGACACAGGCCTGGGCGCGTGCTGAGCCAAAGCGTCGATGGTGTGGAGCACCCCATCATGTTCCTGAGCGGAAACTGTTGGACCGGGAGACCAGGTATGCTGCGGTGGAGAGGGAGGCTCTGGCGATTAAATGGGCGATTACTCAGCTGAGGTACTACCTGTTGGGCCGGGAATTCACCCTTGTCACGGACCATGCACCCCTACAGTGGATGGCCCTCCACAAGGAGTGAATCCGCGGGTCACCCGGTGGTTTCTTGACCTGCAGCCGTACAAGTTTTGCTCGTTCATCGTCGGGCTCTCCACGCCAACGCTGATGCTCTTTCTCGGGTTCACGACCTCTCGGTTAGGTCGCCCGACCCGTCGGGTCTGGGCTAAGGGGGCCTTGTCACACACGCGCATGGGAGGCAGCTAAAGGGCTTGAGTGAAGGCAGTTCGAGGCATGCGGGGTGTGGCAGAGTGCACTGACTCTTTTCTCCCTTGCCTGTAGACCATCCCGGGGATTTCACCTGGATCTCCTGACATCACTTCGGGACTGAGCCAATGGAAGTCGGCCACACCAGCTCCAGTCCCTCTGATGTCACCTCCGCTCTGAGCCAATGGTGGAAGACCACGTGCGGATCCATCGACCTCACTTCCTGTCTCCCCTTTAAAACCTGCCCCTTTTCCTTTGTTTCTTTAGTCTTGTTTTGGACTCGGTTGTGTGCACTTCAGTGCTCTGTATTTTAAAGAAAACGACTTTTGCAGCCAGGATACCACAATATACGGGTGGCTGCCCCAACTCTTTATCTGTCAATGTCTCGTTCTTGTGACAATATATATATATACACACACACATATATATATATATACATATATATATATATATATATATATATATATACATATATATATATATATATATATATATACACACAGTGGCTTGAAAAGTATTCGGCCCCCTTGAACTTTTCCACATTTTGTCACATTACAGCCACAAACATGAATCAATTTCATTGGAATTCCACGTGAAAGACCAATACAAAGTGGTGTACACTTGAGAAGTGGAACGAAAATCATACATGATTCCAAACATTTTTTACAAATAAATAACTGCAAAGTGGGGTGTGCGTAATTATTCATTGGTCTGAGTGCAGTCAGTTGCCCATAGACATTGCCTGATGAGTGCTAATGACTAAATAGAGTGCACCTGTGTGTAATCTAATGTCAGTACAAATACAGCTGCTCTGTGACGGCCTCAGAAGTTGTCTAAGAGAATATTGGGAGCAACAACACCATGAAGTCCAAAGAACACACCAGACAGGTCAGGGATAAAGTTATTGAGAAATTTAAAGCAGGCTTAGGCTACAAAACGATTTCCAAAGCCTTGAACATTCCACGGAGCACTGTTCAAGCGATCATTCAGAAATGGAAGGAGTATGGCACAACTGTAAACCTACCAAGACAAGGCCATCCACCTAAACTCACAGGCCGAACAAGGAGAGTGCTGATCAGAAATGCAGCCAAGAGGCTCATGGTGACTCTGGACGAGCTGCAGAGATCTACAGCTCAGGTGGGGGAATCTGTCCATAGGACAACTATTAGTCGTGCACTGCACAAAGTTGGCCTTTATGGAAGAGTGGCAAGAAGAAAGCCATTGTTAACAGAAAACCATAGGAAGTCCCGTTTGCAGTTTGCCACAAGCCATGTGGGGGACACAGCAAACATGTGGAAGAAGGTGCTCTGGTCAGATGTGACCAAAATGGAACGTTTTGGCCAAAATGCAAAACGCTATGTTTGGCGGAAAACTAACACTGCACATGACTCTGAACACACCATCCCCACTGTCAAATATGGTGGTGGCAGCATCATGCTCTGGGGGTGCTTCTCTTCAGCAGGGACAGGGAAGCTGGTCAGAGTTGATATGAAGATGGATGGAGCCAAATACAGGGCAATCTTGGAAGAAAACCTCTTGGAGTCTGCAAAAGACTTGAGACTGGGGTGGAGGTTCACCTTCCAGCAGGACAACAATGGAATGGTTTAAAACAAAACATATCCAAGTGTTAGAATGGCCCAGGCAAAGTCCAGATCTAAATCCAATCGAGAATCTGTGGCAAGATCTGAAAACTACTGTTCACAAACGCTGTCCATCTAATCTGACTGAGCTGGAGCTGTTTTGCAAAGAAGAATGGGCAAGGATTTCAGTCTTTAGATGTGCAAAGCTGGTAGAGACATACCCTAAAAGACTGGCAGCTGTAATTGCAGCAAAAGGTGGTGCTACAAAGTATTGACTCAGGGGGCTGAATAATTACGCACACCTCACTTTGCAGTTATTTATTTGTAAAAAATGTTTGGAATCATGTATGATTTTCGTTCCACTTCTCACGTGTACACTACTTTGTATTAGTCTTTCACGTGGAATTCCAATAAAATTGATTCATGTTTGTGGCTGTAATGTGACAAAATGTGGAAAAGTTCAAGGGGGCCGAATACTTTTGCAAGCCACTGTATATACATATACATATATAGTAAAATACCCGCGCTTTGCAGTGGAGAAGTAGTGTGTTAAAGAAGCAATGAAAAAGAAAAGGAAACATTGTCAACATAACGTAACATGATTGTCAATGTAATCAATGTAATTGTTTTTGTCACTGTTATGAGTGTTGCTGTTATATATATATAATATATATATATATATATATATATATATATATATACACACACACACACACATATCTACATATATACACACACAAACACACATATATATCTATATATATATCTATATATCTATCTATCTATCTATCTATATATATATATATATCTATATCTATATATCTGTCTATCTATATAATCTATATCTACTGTATCTATCTATATATCTATATATATCTCCTTTGGGGTGCGAGCAGCTGTTGCTGGGGGTGCCAGAATCCATCAAGGAAGAAAAATTAAAAACATTATTTGTACAAAATCTTAATTTATGTATCCATTCCTAAATAATTAAATGGGCAGGCTATTTCGTATCAGTGCAATACGCTGCTTGTTAAAACGGATAACTCCTGCTCTTATGTGCACTTAGTGCTGCATGTGTATTATGAACTATCGTATCTGTTCAAGTTCTGTTTAAAGTTTAAATATAAGTAATTTTTATTTAGTCGACAGAAATATGTTTAGTAGGAATGTAAGTTAAATTTATTCATCATTGCATATATTTTTCTTCACAATAGAAATTAAAAAACTAAATTCAACTTCCATTCCTACCAAAGATATTTCTGGCGACTAAATAGAAACTACTTATATCCAAATCTGAGCTATTGAGCTGTTGCCTGCCTGCCTGAATAAGTCACCCTCGCTTCGCTCTTACTTTTTACCGTTCATTTAATCATGGCTAGTCAGCGGAAAAATTATAAAATGGAAGGGGGATTACACTGAGTATGGCTTTACCAAAACAATTATTGATGGCGAATAAAGTATCCATTATTAATAAAGCTTCAATTGGTGGTCGGTTTTTCTGCGTTAACCTCATATTTTTTCATACTTCTTCTCAAACCAAGGAAGTGCGTGGGTAAAATGAATCAGGAAGCTCTGATATATATATTTTGAATATATTGAAATAGTTTTACTGTCAAATAATGCAAACAGTATGCGGCACGTGTTTCGCCCTAATTCTGGGCTCATCAGGCGTACACACTCACTGTAACCCTCTCGAATCAACCTCGGATGTCAGCACTAGAGGCGAAGCTTCTCATGTTGCGCGACGGCGTGTGGTTCGTTTATTTGACAGTATGTAGATCAGGGTGTGTGTGTGTATATATATATATATATATATACATATATATATATATATACATATATATATATATATATATACACATATATACACATATACTGTACATATATACACATATATACTCAGCAAAAAAAAGAAACGTCCCCTGACTTTCAACTGTTTTTACTTTCAGTAAACTTAATGTGTAAATATTTGTATGAACACTAAAAGAGTCAACACCATAAGACATAAACTAAAAGTGTTTCACAATGTGTCCCTGAATGAAGGGAGGCTCAAAATCAAAAGTACCAGTCAGTATCTGGTGTGGCCACCAGCTGCTTGAAGTACTGCAGTGCATCTCCTCCTCATGGACTGGACCAGATATGTCAGTTCTTGCTGTGGGATGTTAACCCACTCTTCCACCAAGGCACCTGCAAGTTCCTGGACATTTCTGGGGGGGAATGGCCCTAGCCCTCACCCTGCGATCCAACAGGTCCCAGACGTGCTCAATGGGATTGAGATCCAGGCTCTTCCACTGCGAGGATGCTCAGCTGTCCTTCCTGTCTCCCTGTAGCGGTGTCTTAGGCGTCTCACAATGCGGACATGGCAATTTATTGCCCTAGCCACATCAGCAGTCCTCATGCCTCCCTGCAGCATGCCTAATGCACGTTCACGCAGATGAGCAGGGACCCTGGGCATCTTTCTTTGGGTGTTTTTCACAGTCGGTAGACAAGTCTCTTTAGTGTCCAGCATTTTTAGAACTGTGACCTTAAATGCCTACTTTCTGTAAGCTGTTAAGGTCTTAACGACCATTCCACAGGTGCATGGTAATATATATATATATATATATATATATATATATTATATATTAGCAGAAGTAGTGTGTTAAAGAAGGTATGAAAAGAAAAAGAAAAATTTTAAAAATAACGTAACATGATTGTTAATGTAATTGTTTTGTCATTGATATGAGTGTTGTTCTCATATCTATATATATCTATATATATATATCTATACTGTATATATATATATATATAGCAAAATACCCGCGCTTGGCAGCGGAGAAGTAGTGTGTTAAAGAAGGAAAGAGAAACAAAAGGAAACATTTTGAAAATAACGTAACATGATTGTCTATGTAATTGTTTTGTCATTGTTATGAGTGTCGCTGTGATATATATATATATAGCAAAATACCCGCTCTTCGCAGCGATGTCGTGTGTTAAAGAAGATATGAAAAAGAAATGGAAACATTTTAAAAATAATGTAACATGATTGTCAAAGTAATTGTTTCGTGTATTTGGCGGCAGCGTCATAAAGTTGTTTTCGTCTAGCTGCAACAGAAAATGTACCACGACGTCTGACACGCCTCCTTTTACTGTTTTCTCACAGCTTGGATTGCTGCTGTCATAATGGGTTTGAGTCTACACATATATATACATATATATATACATATATATATATACATATATATAGATATATATATACACATACATATCTTCATATCTATATACATATATACAATCTATATACAGATCTACATATACACATATCTATACTAATAAAACGCAAAGCCATCACTGACTGACTCACTGACTGACTCACTGACTCATCACTAATTCTCCAACTTCCCGTATTGGTAGAAGGCTGAAATTTGGCAGGCTCATTCCCTACAGCTTCCTTACAAAAGTTGGGCAGGTTTCATTTCGAAATTCTACACATAATGGTCATAACTGGAAGCTATTTTTCTGCATATACTGTAATAATGGAGTTGAGCTCGAAAACCGTGGAGGGGCGGAGTTTCGTGTGACATCATCACGCCTCCCACATAATCACGCAGTACGTAGAAAACCAGGAAGAACTCCAAAAACCGATGAAGAAAACATACATTATATAATTAAGAAGGCAGCGAAACAATTAGAAGCGAGCGAGTGACATATAAAACCATATTCAGCGGCTCACGTGAACTGACGCAGTGCGCAGACAAAAAGCAACAGTTCCAAAGAGTGCTGAACAAAAACCGAATTACACTGCTACGCACAAATAGACAAACTACACGCTGTGGCAATAGTAGAGCCTTAGCCTCTAAGCGGCGGCAAGTTCGATTCGAGAGGGGATGTACTGAGTATGTACATGTGCTTCCCGATTCATTTTAGCCTCACATCCCCTTGGTTTGAGACGTATGAAAAAATATGCGGTTAACGCAGAAAGTTTGAATTGCGCGATCACATTTGAAAAAATATATCTTTTCAACTTCTATTTAGTCAACACAGCATATTCATATGTAAGGCTGCTGCGCAACTCACCACGCCTCCCATGTAATTGACTGGCTTCCCATATATAGGCCATTCTTCGCTGCGGTGTCTTTATTGGTTTCCTTGCATCAACAAGGAAGCAGCTTTCTCACAGCTTCTGCGCTGTTTTATAAACGAACGACATATACGAAAGTCATTTATCCTTGCTTCCTAACGAGGCAACCTTTTATTTAATCCACGGGTTCTGTGCTGTTTTATTATTCATTTGTTACGATTATTATACTTATTGTGTGCGTATTTTACACTTAGTTTACTGTTCAAGTACCCATTTCCTTTATTTAATCCGTGGCTTTTCTGCTGTTGTTTTGTTCGTTTATTACAATTATACTTATTTCATTCACTTTCTTTCAGGCAAAGAATGTTACGTTATTTTTAAAATTTTTCCTTTTCTTTTTCATAATTTCTTTAACACACTACTTTTCCGCTGCGAAGCGCGGGTATTCTGCTAGTATATATATATATATATACATACATACCTACCTATCTACATCATATATACACACACACATACACACAAATTATATATATGTATGTATATATATTATATATATATATATATATATATATATATATATATATATATATATATATATATATAATGTAGATAGTGTGTGTGTGTGTGTGTATATATATATATATATATATATATATATATATACATACACACACACATACATACAAACATACACACAGGTATATATATGTGTATACATATGTATGTGTCTATATGTGTGCAAGGGAAAAATAATTAAATATAGTCTATAAGTTATTAAACAGTAAAACATTAAAGTTTTAAGAAGTACAGGTAAATTGAGCACTTCTGGAGTGGTTGCGAGTAAACTACATTTTAAAGACGGTGAAACACAACATGTAAATAGTACTAACAGCAGCTAAAATGTATATGGATCATCTCTCGGTAGTAGATCCCTTTTGAAAGGCGCTACACGACGGCTGTGGTATAGAAATTACATTTTCTATGTGAACGTTCAAATTTCTGCCTCTGATAATGTGCCTTACCGGCATTACCAGCAATTAAAGAAAATTAGTTTTGTGTCCTCTGCAGTGTTAGAGAAAGGCTTTGGTCTGGGATAAAGGAAAAACGTGTAAAGAAAGGAAAGTTGCCTTTTCTTTTATATAGTATAGATAAATGTATTAAGCTGACGATATGAGCCTTTTGGGGACAGTCGCGTTGTTCTTGTGTATACTGGTGAGGCGTCCTGCCATTAATCGGCTGTGATGGCACTGTCATTCCTCCACTCCTGTGCGTGTCTTCATAATCTGAGCGGACGACCTCATAATCGTATACGTACAAAATAGAAAGTGCGAATCGCCTTAATATTAGTTAAGCTGCCGGTGTAGAAAAGGGGGTCCCGTGTTTGCACTTGTCTGGGCTATAGCTCAGGGGAAGGATGAAAAAAATTAAAAGTGCTCACTTTAACTTAAGGCAGAAGCGCAGTCAGCATCTCAAAGGCCGGCACAGCTATGCGTGCGCGCCGGCTGCTCGACTTTTGCTGGGCAGGAGACCCCAGCTTTTGCAGACATGTTCACGATATCAAAAGTCTCAGTGCTCTTTGGAGGTCATTAATATATATATATATATATATATATATACTGTATGTATATATATATATATATATATATATATAACAAAATACCAGCCTACGGAGAGAGTAGTGTGTTAAAGAAGTAATGAAAAGAAAAGGAAACATTTTAATAATAATGTAACATGATTGACATTGTCATGAGTGTTGCTGTCATATATATGCCTGCCTAAATAAGTCACCCTCGCTTCGCTCTTACTTTTTTACCGTTCATTTAATCATGGCTAGTGGCGGAAAAATTATAAAATGGAAGGAGGATTACACTGAGTATGGCTTTACCAAAACAATTATTGATGGCGAATCGATTATTCATAAAGCTTGAATTGGTGATCTGTTTTTCTGTGTTAACCTCATATTTTTTCATACTTCTTCTCAAACCAAGGTGGTGCGAGGGTAAAATGAATCGGCATGCGCTGATCAATGTGATCGGTGTACCAGGAAATCATGCATTGACAAAAGTTCCCCTTTGCTTGAAATGCAAAGTGTGATTAAATGCATTCTTTTTTAACGCGTTATGGAGCACATGCATCGAAGCTTCTCAGCTGTGCTTAGGGTTGCCACCCGTCCTTTAAAATACGGAATCGTCCTGTATTTGAGAATGAAATTGCGCTTGACCCCCAAGGGATGTGGCCCCCGCTGCAGTATGCGTCCCTTATTATTTTGTATTAAAAGTGGTAACCCTAGCTGTGCTTGTGCTAAGAAAAGGAAAGATTTTAAAAATAATCTAACACGATTGTCAATGTAACCTTTTGTAAGTAGTGCCTGGAGGATTCAGTGTGGAGAAACTCTAGAGACAGCGTGTGTATTAACTTGTGGATTTTTCTGTGAGTATTTGGTGGCAGTGTGACGAAGTTGCTTCGAAAGACGGCGTTAGCCGCGGAGCTCAGCTCAGAGCGAAATGAGGTAAATGGGAGGACGTGACTTCCCCACCCGCCTTAACTGTCAATCCCCCACAAACACAGTCTCTCGGAATTTGCATAAGCACACTCCTTCACCTGCAATTTTAACTTAAACTCTCGTTTATATCCTGCGTCCTCTCATTAAACTTGTATCCCGCATTACCCGTGGGCATGAGAAACGCCAGTGGCAGCCTGTCTATGAACTTAATTTAAAGTTTAGGTTTACACCTTGCTTTCTTTCCGAAGTAGCAGCACTCATGAATATGGTAGTATATGTCACTCGCTCGCTTCTTATTGTTTTGCTGCCTTCTCAATTATATAATGCATGTTTTCTTCAGCGCTTTTTGGAGGTCTTCCTGGTTTTCTACGCACTGCGTTGACAGTCAGTTCATGTGATTACGTGGGAGGCGTGATGATGTCACATGAAACCCGCCCCACGACTTTGAGCTCAACTCCATTACAGTAAATGGAGAAAAATACCTTCAAGTTATGACCATTATGCGTAGAATTTCGAAATGAAACCTGCCCAACTTTTTGTAAGGAAGCTGTAAGGAATGAGCCTGCCAAATTTCAGCCTTCTACCCACACGGGAACTTGGAGAATTAGTGATGAGTCAGTGAGTGAGTGAGTCAGTCAGTCAGTGAGGGCTTTGCCTTTTGTTAGTATAGATACACTAGCAAAATACCCGCGCTTTGCAGCGGCGAAATACTGCCTCAATATTTTTATTAAGAAAAAAAGTAAACGTTTTTAAACTGAGGGAAAATATAAGGAACATTATTTGTTAAGGATCTCTTTGTATACCACGTTGTCAGTTCGGCCCTCTGGTTGTAATATGACCAAGCTGTGTGCTGAGCTTACTCTTGAGCATGCAACATACAGTTGACCATGTGAAAAGCAATCCTGCCTCAAATCAATGCCAACCTTTTGTAGTGTTTGTCCCTGAGACTTATTAATTGTCAGAAGCAGAGCCTTACTGGAAATTGAACGCGCTCTTTCAAGTACTCTGGATTTGACGTAAGTTGTGCCAGTTCTGTTAAAGGTGAAGGCAAACCATAATGATGAAGAAATTGACCTCCAATAGCAATTACGTAGTTTTCAAGCAACTGTAGACACTTGTTATAGATCAAATATTCGTATATGATCTCTTTCAGTCTGTCTCCTAACATCTTCTGCTATGGTGTCTTTATGTTTTTCCCATAGGTTTAAGGGGTTTTCCATTTGGCAGAACACCAACATGACAGCAAACAGTTCACGGATCTTTTGAGATGAGCGAGATAGAGCAGCTTCCTGTAGAGTCTCGTCCCAGTTGATATCGTCATGTAATAAACCGAGTGCCCTGCAGGCTGACTTATAGGTTGGATGTAGGACACCATCAACTGTTCTGAGAGATTTGAAAGATGTGGGACCTGTGATTTTGTTGAGCAGCAGTCGAAGATGGTAGCATTCAGAGTTATTGGTGTACAGTGTAGACCCGTCCCAGTACATTATCCCTTTTCACTCCCGAATGTCCTGGTACAGGGTTGCCCTGTTTCCTTCGATGAAACATGTTTTTTGCCCACACATAATATGATGGAATTTCATTATAATGAAGTTGTTTTGCAAAATCATCATGTTTGCAAAGGTCAAAGAACGCTAAAAGGGTCGTTTGTGGTGGATTGTGTACTTTATCGGCAACATTGCCTTCTGTGAAATAAATTCTTTGTCCGTTCTCAAGATGCACAGCAAGATGAACGAATGGAGGGAAACGTTCGTGAATGGGAAAACATAAAATGCGGCAGGCTGCTTCAGAGCTACTAATGTAACGACCAGCTTCGTATTGGGATGCTTCGTCATTTTGATTTTGTATTGTAAATACTGCCTGGTCAGTTCCCTTGTTAACATACTTGCAGATATATTTGATCGATTTTACTGAATTGCAAAATTCGACATTGATGTGAGCATTGAAGAAGCGGGACAGCACAGGAAAATAAGGGACCACCTATCTGTTGTCGATATCTACTCTTTTGATGTTAATTGTATGACCTCCATCAGCAGGTGCGCGCCGGCGGTACTGAGGGTAACCATCTTCTCCGGTTTGAGTTTCTGAGATGAACGGACGCGGGTACTTTTTAGTGCATATTCTGTTGATCATGCAGGGTGAGTTGATAGTATGAGGTCAACATGGACTGTGAATCATGGTGGATTTTACTATTTTGTGTAGGGCAGGGTCAGTATGTGGATCAGGAATTTCCGCACGGATGACTTGATCAATGAGAGTTGGTTTAATCCTATCCTTTAGCCACAATAGAATGTGTGCATGGGGAATACCTCGCTTTTGCCATTCTATGGTGTACATGTAGCAATTTGTACAGCCGAAAATGTTACTCTTTGTGAGCAAGTCTATCATTTTGCGAATCTTCAGATGAAATACACAACTGATAAGGTCGTGGCGATCGTGAGGTTTTTGGCGTGGAAGGAGAATTTCATTGATGTCAGGCCATTTAGGATTGCAAGTAAATGTGATGAATAAGTCAGGGCGGCCATAATGACGTACGTATGTCATTGCGTCTTGTGTACGCTCGTGCATATAGCGAGGTGCTCCAGTGAAGGATGATGGTAATATCACAGCCTGACCAAGTTCTATTAAATCAGTTTCGTTTTTGTCAATAGCATCTTTTAAGTGAACGTAATTTTCAGCTCGTAGTTTTTTCTGATTTAGTCTGATATAATTTAGTCTTTCGGATTCAATTTTTGCGTACATATCAACTAAAAACTGATTTAATAAAGTTCGGAAGAAAAGGATAGTATTATCATGATGTTGTCTGATCATAAGCCGGTATGAATAGAAGTTTGCTGCAGAGACGGTTTTGTTCATAGGCAACCTACTGGAAGCATGAACTTGAGGTATAGACACAGAAAAGCCGTCTTCACCATAGCAGAACATGAGATGATATTGAAGTGCATCATAGGATCTGTGGGTTTCTTTAATGTGTTGCAGTTTATTGTCTCTGGTTTTCAAGACAATATCTCTATTGTTGAACGTTTGCCCAACGATGACAACACCAACTTGATGAACTGTGGGTTTATTAAATCTGCCTTTGTGTGCATGTAATGGTTTTTTGTCTGCATGAATGACAACTTTGAAGTCTTTGTCATTATCTGAAATACTGTCCATTGTGGAGTGGAAGTCCTGGATATAAGTGTTACAGTCATGGAGCATTTTTTGTAATTGCTTGACCAGGGGTATGTTAAGTCCAGAAAAATTAGCATAGCGGATTTGTGCTTCCTTTTCATCGTCCCCGACGAAATAAATTTGCAAAAATCTGTGTTCCTCACTTGGCATAGGTAAAAAGACTGCCAATCAAGTGATACACTTGTCCCTGAACTTTAAATGAAGGCATAAAATTTCCTTCATTGATTTGGTTAGCACCAAATGACGTCATTTGAAATGCGCTGTTGTACTTTCGAATGTTGTTCAAGAAATGCTCACTTTGAGGATGTTCGCCATTTAACAGGCCCTCAAGAAGGTCAGGAAGCTTACGTAAAGGAGGGAGAAAGACTTTACCACCGTTACAGCATAAACCAGGAGACTCGCATTTCCACTTCTGAGCTTGACAATAGTCACAGTGAACATCCATGGATCCAATGTGTACTGTTTTGTCAGACTCATAATGTATGTTTGGGTCATACGCAAATCCACAATTGGCTTTTTTGAGCCAAACCTGTTGTTTTTGTATGAGCCGCTTTTCATTATTGGGATCGTATCTAGAAACAGAAGCTCTATTAACTTGTGCATTTGCCTCCGTGTATTTAGCGACAGCGTCCCTATTAACTTATGGATGTGCTTGCGAGTATTTAGCGACAGCGTCTCTATGAACTTGTGGATGTGCTTCTGAGTATTTAGCCACAGCGTGTTTATTAACTTGTGGATTTTTCTGTGAGTATTTGGAGGCAGCTGCACGAAGTTGCTTCTGTCTAGCTGCATCAGAAAATCTATGATGACGTCTGATACGCCTCCTTTTTACTGCGTTCTCACAGCTTGGATTGCTGCTGTCATAATCGGTTTGACCTGGATTTGTGTTGAACTGACATTTGGTATGTGTCAATCGAGGTAAGCATACAACCGGCTTCATTAATAACTTCGCATCCAGCTTTTGAGAGTTGAAATATTCATAAACATCAAAGTGTCCACTACTTAAATCGTCACCTGTGAATCTAAGATGTTTAAGAGGCATTGACGGTTCTCCAAAGGTGTAAAATATTTGCCCATTTCGGTACACTTGAAAGCGACAACCAAACGATTCAGCGGCAGCCATCAACTCACATGCAGAACCATAGGTGAAGGGCTTAAGCATTTCAGTCTTTTAGTGCTCCTGTGTACTATAATTATCTCCTGTACCATCATCAGTCCACACTTTGAACCTGTCCCAGTCATTTAATACATAAGACACAATGTCCTTGCAGATATCAAAAGTGAGCCTGATATGTCCGTGCAGTATGTAACACAGAGAATGGAAAAGGCAGGCGCCATCTCCGGGCATGGACACCACTCGGTAAGTGATAGGTCTTTGTTTGATGGTGATCACCTCGATAGACATGTTAATAAGGGTACATTTGGAAGAATAAAGGGAATGGGTACTTGATCAGTAAACAAAGTATAAAATACCTACACAATAACTATAACAATCGTAATAAACAAACAATAAAACAACGGAGAACCGGTGGATTAAATAAAAAGGCTGCTTCTTTGGAGAAGCAAGGAAAAATGATGGCCTTATATGGCGTTTGTTTATAAAACAGCGGAGAAGCTGTGTAAAGGCTGCTTCACAAAAAAACTGCGCAGTGCCTTATATGGGCGGGCAGTCAGCCAAAGAAGGGACTCAATAAATTACTATAATCGTAATAAAGGAAGAAAAAAACAGCGGAGAACCCATGGATTAAATAAAGGAAATGGGTACCTGAACAGTAAACTAAGTCTAAAATAGCTACACAATAACTATAACAATCGTAATAAACGAACAATAAAACAGTAGAGAACCGCGAAGTAAGGAGAAACGACGGCCTTATATGGCGTTCGTTTATAACACAGCGAAGAAGCTGTGTAAAGGCTGCTTCACAAAAAAACAGCAGATCCCCTTATATGGGCAGGTAGTCAGGCAAAAAAAGGGAATCAAATAACTATAATCGTAATAAACGAAGAAAACAACAGCAGAGAACCCGCGGATTAAATAAAGGAAATGGGTACGTGAACAGTAAACTAAGTGTAAAATACCTACACAATAACTATAACAATCGTAACAAATGAACAATAAAACAGTGTAGAACTCGCAGATTAAATAAAACCTACACAATAACTATAACAATCGTAATAAATGAACAATAAAACAGCGGAGAACCTGTGGATTAAATAAAAAGGCTGCTTTCTTGGCGAAGCAAGGAAAGGAATGAACACACCGCAGCGAAGAACGGTCTTATATGGGCAGGGAGTGAATTACGTGGGAGGTGTGCCGATTTCCGCACTAATGAATATGCTAAGCACAGTCCTTCACCCGCGAGCAAGGAAAAAGGACGGCATTATATGTCGTTCATTTATAAAACAGTGGAGAAGGTGTGAAAAGGCAGCAAGGAAAGGAATGAACACACCGCAGCGTAGAATGGCCTTATATGGGCAGGCAGTCAATTACATGGGAAGTCTGCTGATTTCTGCAGCAGCCACACTTATGAATATGCTAGGCACAGTCCTTCACCCGTGAATATTTATCTTATATGGGCAGGCACTCAATTACGTGGGAGGCGCGATGATGCAAGACGCAACCGCCTCACACGTCGACCGAGCTGCCCGCTATGGCCGTATACAGTATACGAAAGTAGGTTCCAGTTATGACCATCACGTGTAGAATTTCGAAATGAAAACTGCCTAACTTTTGTAAGTAAGCTGTAAGGAATGAGCCTGCCAAATTTCAGCCTGCCACCTACACGGGAAGTTGGAGAATTAGTGATGAGTGAGTCAGTCAGTGAGGGCTTTGCTTTTTATTAGTGTATATATATATATATATACAAAAGATAACTCCTGTATCCACAATAAATGCCTTTATTGAACAGACAAACCAGGGATGAACAAGTTCCTTTCTACTGCAGCCACAGCCGCGACACACATAAAAAACATCAATAATACCTCATAAACTTGCAATATTATTAAGGAAAATCACAACATTTTACTCACCAAAAATTTGGATTATTTGTAAACAAAATCCATTGTCCTCTCTTTCCTCAAAAGCAGTTCAATTACTCTGTCGTACGGATTATCCTTGCGCTTCAGTTCCATCAAAACCTCACTTTCTATCGCCATCTAAGCTAATGCTGAAAGACAAACCTGTCCTATGGTATTTCTGGCATAAGTTTCAATTTGCTTTAGGGCTGAAAATGTCCGCTCGACAGAAGCAGTGTACACAGGAATGCTCACCGCCAAATATTCCAATGTGAACAGCTGCCCCATGCTCTCATTCAGATTTTTCTGATGAAGGAAGCCAAGGAGATCAGTGGGAGATTTTCCTGCAAAATCATCCATGGCATACATTACAGTCAGTTCTGTTTTTAGCTGAGACAGATCAAAAAGCGCTCGGTGGCTCTTGTATTAAAGTGGAGAAGGCTGCATGCGTGAAATTTTTCTTGTATTCCCGAAACTTCTGGGGCTCGAGGAGAGTGACAAACATCAGGTTTTCGCGGTCTTGAAATCTGGTCTGTGTCTGGCAAATAATATTGTCCAGAATCCTGCCATGGAGTTGGCCGTAGTGCACGCGACGATCTTTCGCGGTGCGTTCAGTGGCTTCAGAGAGTTCCTCATATCGCCTTCTATCCAATCAATGGATCTGAATATGGTTACATTGCCGTACGCCTGCTAGAGGACCCTACTGACAACAACTCAAAATCTGATTGGTTGAAGCAACAGGTTAATCGACATTTATTCTGTGTTAGAGTGCCTCCACAACAGATTGTGAAAGCCTCTCTGCCTGGCAACAAATGATGGCTAAAATGTGATTGGTTAAATGCTTTATCTGAAACTCCGCCTCCCACGGCTATCGAGCTGCAGTCTATTCTCCCTGCCTGGCAACAAATGATGGCTGAAATGTGATTGGTTAAATATTTTAATACGAAACACCGCCTCCCATGGCTATCGAGCTGCATTCTATTACAGTATATGGACAAAAATACGTTCCAGTTATGACCATTACGCGTAGAATTTCGAAATGAAACCTGCCCAACTTTTGTAAGTAAACTGTAAGGAATGAGAATGCTAAATTTCAGCCTTCTACCTACACGGGAAGTTGGAGAATAAGTGATGAGTGAGTGAGGGCTTAACCTTTTATTAGTATATATATATATATATATATATAAACACACACACACACACCAGAGCACTGGGGTATTATTTCTGTTTAGTATAAATGTGTCTTCCAGAACTTAGGCATCAAGGTACTAAGTTTAATGCGTTTTCAAAAAGGTAAGATAAACATATATATATAGCTATATATATATAGCTATAAATATGAGCATAAATACTCCCCATAAACATAACATAAAAAAATGAAACAGTGCCCCATAGAAGCAATAAAAATGTCACATACTCATGGTAGCTAAATCATTGACCACTTAGGAACAGGGCTTAACAAACTGCCGTAAAGTGTGTAAAATAACATAAACATATGCTTTAAAAAAGGTATTAAAAATCAAACTGAAAACAAAATGTCACCACAAAGAAATGATGAAAAAACAGCCATCTACTGCAGCACATTATTGTAATGATAATCATATTAATCCAAAATGATATGGGTACATTAAAAACTTTCAGAAAGTTTAGATATTCAGATCAATGACCATTGTTAATTTTAACTATATTTGTGCCCATATTATTTAAGGACAATATAAAAAAATGAAGGATTAGTTTCAGTTATGTACTATTTTTAATTAAAAATATAGCAAAGACCAACAAAATTAGAATTTTTATACAATCATTTTCTAAAATTATGTCATGAAATGACAATGGTAATTTACTTTATTCATTGAGAAAATATTAACATTAAATGACCACTTTAATGTTATAGTTCATCAGAATGCAACTACTATTTCAAAAGTCTGAGGAACAAGTAAAGGGATAAACTTATATGTTCACTTTAAAAAAAAAAATAGGTGCAAAGGCTTAAGTCTCTCTTGCAGTGTGCCTTGGACATTCATGAGGAAAACAATTTTGGAGAAAAAGGGTATCTTAAACACTAAAAGCACCACTGAAAACACCAATGAAAGTTGTGTTTTTACATTCTTAATTATTTAATTAATGTGTGTCATGCCCCTGTCCTTCTTTGACTTCTTCTAAATGCTACACTGCAAATCATATGGTTTTTGTTTCACTAACTGGCATTTCACAAACAAGTCCCAGATTCAATTGGTCCTTTCAGCTTCAGCATGGTACTGTCTCAAATATGTGTCAGCATTTTCATGTAGTGCAAGCAAAGAAAGCGGTTTATTTTCATATTTGCAAACACTGTCATGTCTTCAGTATTTTTGGAAACATGAACTAGCCCCCATTCATGCACTATGCTGTTTTAATTTTTGTCTACAGTCTGCCATCTCATGTCTTCTCCTTTCTCCATGTTAATTTGAGGCTGGTTGTGAACTTCATCTACTGAGTTTTGCTGTTATATCACACACTTGGCAAAATTTTGGAAGAAACTGTCATGTGTCAAGGGCAGCATATAAGCACTGATTAAAAGTTATTCCCATTGAATCATTGATGTTGTTTTACTCAGTGCAAGTTAAGCAAACCCAGCAGGTTTGTGATAAAATTCTGGATAGTGAGGCAAATGGCTGGGGGTGGTACCCAGCCGGGACGCCCAGAAGGACCGGAGGAGGGCTTATGCCCCCCCTCCAGACCACGAGGGGGTGACCCCCTGGTGGTTTTGGGGACTACGGCAACAGAGCTTAGAAGTGCAACCCTATAAGGGCCTGTGATTACCGCCAGGGGGCGCCCTAATGCCTGTGGAGCCCTGGCCCTCAGCACTTCCGCCACACCCGGAGGTGCTTGAGGGAAGACGACCAGGGACACTCAGCGTGCTTCCAGGTGCACAGCTGGCACTTCTGCCACACCTGGGAGGGCCGGCTGAAGGTTATCGGGGGGAACCTGAAGCATGTCCGAGTGAGCATAAAAGGGGCTGCCCTCCCTCCATTTGAGGGCTGGTGTCGGGTGGAAGAGGACGGAGCTCAGAGGAGAGGAGTGGAGGTGGACCTGAAGAGTGAGAAAGGCATTGGAAGGGCCTGGACTAAGGGTGATTGGTGCTGCGGCAGTGGGCTGTGCGTACACTTGTAAATAGAGAAGTATAATAAACGTGTGATAAAACATCGTTGTCTGCTTGTCTGTGTCCGGGCTGTTCCCCACAATAGCTGCTGGTATAAATAGCAAACATGGACTAAACATTATTCCCTGTTTAGCGGGAAATACTTGATTAACTGAGAAAGACAGTCTATGATTGTGGTGACACAAATCATTTAAACTTCCACAGGCAAAGGGAGAAATGTCACAGGCAACAATATTTTTACATTTTCCATGGCAAATAAGCTACTTGTCCTAAAAAACAAGCTTAGCAACAAATTCTAAACAAAATGAGACTGAAGCTGTCAGCCCACTGTGAAAAGCAACACAAGAGGCTGTGATATAGATAGCCACTGACATGCATTAAAACAAAACTGAATGACGTGTTATCATTTTTGGCAGAGGACAGACTGCAGAAATTACTGTTATCTAGAAATAACAGCGACTGTAGAGAATTTTTATAATCAATTCATCATGCCACTGTCATTTTATATACATATTGCATGCGATATTCAAGTACAGATAGTAGTAGATTATTAAGTTATTATTATAAATTCTTTTTTTCAGTTTATTATTCTATTCTATAAGTTCCCAGCTGACTAAAATGCATTGTTTTGCTTTTTACAATTAAACACACAAGTAGTTTATGTAGGGGGCAGAACAAGTTTAGAAAGCCACTCACATTACAGCATCTCTTTAGGTCCCCTTTGAAACTGCAGAATGATGGCACTGCCAGCTGGGATGATGCACAGACTCAACAAAACAAAACTGTGTAAAGTGTGACCACAAAGATGCCAAGAATCTGTGCTAACTACTAATGCAGACTGTTTTACTATTTGGATGTGCAAACAGTTGTAAAGAGGCGTGAGAATGCTTGTAAATTTGTAATGTATTTATACAATAAATAAATAAATAAAATTTATATTTCATTTGTTATTTTATGTTCCCAGCCAATTGAAAGGTGTTGTTTAGTTTTTCAATAATAAATACTGAAGCATATTTCCACCAAGCAGTGGCACAACCATGGAAAGTTTTTTTTTTTTTAACTGAAAACATATGTCAACATTTAAAGTGAAAATATACTAAAACAATACATGCTGTGTAAAAATAATTTATTTTACATAAACTCAAAACTTATAAGGCTGTTTTAAGGGTAGGGCAGTAAAAATGTGCCATTATGATACCGAGCCATTTTTCAGAACAAAAGGAATCAGCTTCTACTTGGTGGCCTCAGCAGTTATAGTACTGAAAAAATGTGCTGTGGTCCTAGTATTAAAAAGCATATAGAATATGATTAGTACAGTAATCCCTCCTTGATCGCGGGGGTTGCGTTCCAGACCCTCCCGCGATAGGTGAAAATCCGCGAAGTAGAAACCATATGTTTGTATGGTTATTTTTATATATTTGAAGCCCTTATAAACTCTCCCACCCTTTTAACATTATTAGAGCCCTCTAGACATGAAATAACACCCTTTAGTCAAACGTTTAAACTGTGCTCCATGACAAGACAGAGGTGACAGTTCTTTCTCACAATTAAAAGAATGCAAACATATCTTATCTTCAAAGGAGCGCCGTCAGGAGCAGAGAATGTCAGAGAGAGCGCTCGCTAAGAAAAGCAAACAATCTTTTAAGTATACAGAAGCACCGCGATAAAGCGGCATTTTGTAGAGGAGCATCCGTGTCCTCTGTGCAAACAGCCCCTCTGCTCACACCCCCTCCGTCAGGCAGAGAGAGTGAGAAAGATAGAGAGAAGTAAACAATCTCAAGCACCGCGCGGGAAGCATATCTTATATCATTGAGGAGTTTTAGTTAATATGTAATACAGGCTCTGATTGGGTAGCTTCTAAGCCATCCGCCAATAGCTTCCCTTGTATGAAATCAACTGGGCAAACAAACTGAGGAAGCATGTACCATAAATTAAAAGACCCATTGTCTGCAGAAAGCGGCGAACCAGCAAAAAATCCGTGATATATATTTAGATATGCTTACATTTAAAATCCACGATAGAGTGAAGCCGCGAAAGTCGAAGCGCGATATAGCGAGGGATTACTGTGCATTTATTCTTTCAGCACACAGTCTCCTTGATTTTGTGTTAATATATTTATTAGAAAGTTGTATTTTTTTTTAAATGCAAACATTTTCTAAGATGAAATCATGCCTGTGTTTGCCAATTGTTTTGCTAAAAGTCTGGAAAAAATCTAAAACTGTGGGTCTTTCAGTGACACAAATTTTATAACATTATCCAACTAAAATAAGTCGGTTTTTCCAAACTGGTCCTTCATTTTCAAGAATATACTATTAATTTTTCATAGATGCAAGACAACTTGCCTGTCTTTGAGAGCCTGCCTGTGCTTTTACTGCTTCCAGAGCTGTCCCCTCTTGTCAGCACAGAAATGCCACTGAAGCTGCTGGCTTTTGTCATAGCTGGTTTTAAGTTACGGTTGGAGCTGTCAGAGTCTGTGCTGCTCCAGGGTCGAGGATCAGAATACTTTAGCTCATTCTCTGTACTGCTCTGTCGACTACTAGCTGAACGTGCTGATGCATCCTTGTTCACCCTAAGATTAATTTAAATCAATAACAAAACACAATATTTACAACTTTTAACAATTACACTTGTAGGAAGGATACAGAAGTACAAAAAAATTTCATGCACAGTAAGATAAAAAAAAAAATGCAGCACCTAAATATTTGCCGTCTTTGTTGTGTACTATTAGAAGCATCCTCTTCCTTGATTCTGTTGTTTTTGTTTATTGAAAAAAATAATATTTAAATATTTGTAATAGTAAAGAATCACAAAAATTCAAAACTGCATAAATCATAATTAAAACTTATATTTACCTTTTATCTGGCAGATAATTTTCCTGAATATACAGAGCCTGAAAATAAAAGAAATTTTTGTCCCACTAATGAAAATTATGATGAGAAAAAAATTGCAAAATAACTAAGAAATATATATAACATCTTCATTAAACCAAATAAAGGTTTACTATCATGTACCAAAGTTAATTTATTGATAGCATGTTTCCTAACTAAATTTATTAACACTAGAATCCCTGAAGCCTATGTTATAACTCTTGATCCTATGCCACCTTAAATTTCTTTGCGCATCTCCATTACCATCTTATGTTTTATAAATGTGTTGATCAGCACAAGCAGCAAGCTATCCCATACACTCACCACCACAGCTCAACTTGGGCAAAAAGTTCTACCAGCTCAAGTCTTGTTTTTCTGGGTGTGAGGTGCCTAGAGTTGTATAAGGTAAATAGTATATTCCATTTTTGAAACAAATGCATTTCATGTGTGTTCTGTGTTTACAACGATCTATGTAAATATAGGATGACAGGAAATGTGAGAAATGCAGGAAATATCGAACACATAGCTAAATCAGCAACTTTTTTCATGGTATAATACTAACGATAAAATTTTGACAAGAAGTGTATATATAATGTGTGAAGACAACACTTTCACAAAAGGAACACGTATAACAAAAGAAGTGCGCTTTTTTTTCCAAGTATATAACCAAACAGAAAAAAAAAATTGGGTTAGGGTATGACACTGACACTTCTTGGGTGGTGCAGCAGTAAGAACTGCTAACTTATAATCAAGAGGTTGTGGGTTTCATTTCGGGCGCTTCAATTACTGCTTTGAGTAGTAGCGAGCTCATCTTATTGTTACTATTATACAATAAAAACATGCATTTGATTTGAGTCTGTAATAGCCGGTGTAAATTTATGGTACTTGTGGTTAGCATTTCTTTTTTTTAATTCAGTTTTATTCTTTCAGTCATGTTCACACTCCCCCTGATCTGACACTGCTGTTTTCAAATAAAGACGTGCAATAACAGAGGTGATCTCAGATGAGGATGAGGGTTCTACTACATTGGAGAAAAAAACAGCAGGGCATGCTGAGCTCCTCAACGTATCATGCAAAATTCTGTTTGTGCTTATGTTTTGTGATGGTCTTTATATGTAAAACATATATTACCTATATAAAAGCTACATTGAATGTTATTTAACTATATTTATTTACTTAAACAATACAATTTACTTTTGTATAGCCCAAAATCACACAAGAAGTGCCTCAATAGGCTTTAACAGGCCCTGCCTCTTGACAGCCCCCCAGCCCTGACTCTCTAAGAATACAAGGAAAAAAAAACCTTTGTAGGAAAAAATGGAAGAAATATTGGGAAAGGCAGTTCAGAGACAGAACCCTTTCCAGGTAGGTTGGGTGTACAGTGGGTGTCAAAAGAAGGGGGCCAATACAATACACAGAACAGAAGATGCATATAAAGTGCAGGTGTGAAAAGCTATGTACTGTAGTTTCCAGTTTACATACATCATGTTGCATGAAATATGTAAGTATGGGTGTAATCTCTTTAAACTATGCATGCAGAAAAATATTAGTTAATATTTCATGCATTACTTTATGTTTCCTGCTAATTTAAAAGTGTTTTATGTCCAGAAATAACATGGCTTTGGACAGCCAATCATATCAAAGCATCCTTTGATCCTGGCAAAACAACAAAGGTGAGATGCTCAACAAAAAATAAGAAAACTGTAAGATAACAAAACTGTGTCAAAGTCTCACCATTTTACATGCAGGAGATGCTAATTAAATATGCCAAGAATTTGTCCTGAATTGTAATGCTGTTTTGTAATGCCACTTGCCATGAACATATCCATAGAAATGTGAGCATGGTTGTACATTTGTAAACTATTTCTACAAAAACAAACAAGTTTACATTTAATTTCTTATTTTATGTGTGCAGCGGATTGAATTAAGTTGTGTAATTTTTCCCTTGCTAACATTTAAAGTGAAAATACATACAAAAAAGAAATTGTGTGCAAAGAAATTACTTTTACATTCACTCAATATACAGTATATTAGGTTGTCTATGGTTTTGGGAAAAGGGTAGAGATGTGCTATGAGCATGACGAGGTGATAAGACCATTAGTGTAAACAAAAGTATTTAGACACCACTTGGCATAGCCTTGAAAGTTACAGTATTGAAAAAGTGTGTAGTGATTTTAGTGTCAAGTAAAAGGTAGCAAACAAATATAAGCCCTCTCCCATAGTTAGCTTTTTTTCTACCATTTAACACTAGAATTTCCAGAGCCTATGAAAAAAACTCAATAGATCCGGCCCACCTTAAATCCCATCACACCTCTTCGCCAGCGTCCTTTGTCCTGTAAATGTGCCGATAAAGTCAATCTGCAAGCAGCTTTCATGTGTGTTCCGTTTCTACAGTAATCTGTAAAAACATTGTTAAAACAGAAGCTTTTTCAAATTTTAGTAATAAATGTTACAAAATGTAGGCATAAACTATAGAATGTGTGAAGCATGAAGTCCAAACATCAAATTAATACTTTCACAAAAGGTTCAAGAATGATACAACAGCTTACTTGGCTTAGTGGTAAAATTTGCTGACTCACAGTGCAACAAACTTGCCGTTTCTCAGAGACCCGAGTTCGAATCCCTGCTGTGGAGAAAGCGTTATTTGTATTTTCTTTTTAACCTCAAACGGACATAAAATGTATAAATTGGTATGCACTGTCAGTTAATGACATTGTTATATTTTCATGTGGGATGCTCCTATTTATTTATATATCTAGTGACTTCTCTGACTGTCTGTCTCTCTATTACGCAGTGCTCTGTCTGTCTGTGTGTTATGGTTCTTAAAATTTTTTTAAAAATATTTTAAAAGAAGTATCCCACATGAAAATATAACAATCTCATTAACTGACAGTGCATACCGATTTATAAATTTTATGTCCGTTTGAGGTTAAAAAGAAAAAAACACTTTCTCCCCAACGGGGAATCGAACTCTGGTCTCTGAGGAACGGCAAGCGTGCTGCGCTCTGAGTCAGCAAATCTTACTGCTAAGCCAAGGAAGCTGTTGTATCATTCTTGAACCTTTTGTGAAAGTGTTTATTTGATGTTTGGACTTCATGCTTCACACATTCTATAGTTTATGCTTACATTTTGTAACATTTATTACTAAAATATGAAAAAGTTTCTGTTTTAACAATATGTTTACACAGATTACTGTAGAAATGGAACACACATGAAATGCGTGTGTTCCAAATAACGATCTATTATTTCCACTCTAAAACTCCACTTCACTCCCAGATAATCAATCAAGGCATGAGCTGCGAGAAGTTTGTGCACATTCTAAGTCGGTGGGGGATGGAATAGCCGGCTGTTTGCAGCTTGTCTTTATCGGCACATTTACAGGACAAATGATGCTGGCGGAGAGGTGTGATGGGATTTAAGGTGGGCCGGATCTACGAGATTTTCTGTAGGCTCTGGTAATTCTAGTTTTAATGGTGATAGTTTTTTTAAAGCTCCAAACCAGAAGTCTGCTCTTTAAGTTGTGACGGTTGGTCTTACTCGAGTTGAAACACTTATGTTTATATGCAACATCTATTACAATGAACGGAAAGATTTACACATATACTGCTATTATCAGCAGTCTTAAAATATTAGTCTCAAGCATTTGAAATAAAGAGAACTAAATGTGATTATTCTTTACTTAATTTCAAATGAAAAAAATCACTTTATTTTTATTAGAAGAAAAACTTAGCAATGTGAATAAACTTGGAAAAAAGAATAAAAGTATGTATAAACTAAAAAACTACAATTGGGGTTTTGAACATTTTTAAAACTTACATCTTGTGCAAATATTCTTTCCCTAACTCTCTGGTATTCTTCCTCTCTTTCTTCTATTGATTTGCTTCTTCTATCCTCTTTTAAACGAATACGCATCTGAAAGTAGAAAACCTTCATCAGCATTAACTTGGTTAGTTTGTAGTACAAGTAAACACAAAATAAATCTAATAATATTTTTAGCAAATTTACCTGGCCATCATCTTTGTCCATACTGGAGTTATCACGTTTCAGAATATACCGTTTTTGGAAATCATCACTTTTGTCATCTTTAAAATGCTCACAAAATTTCTGATCAGGTCTAATGTAAATAAGACAATAGTAAAATGTTAACAAGTTCTTCATTAAGATAATTTTTAACAATCAATTTTATTTCATTTTTTCTCCCTTATCCTAAGGAATGCAATGCCTGTATAAGAGCTGAAATTGCCTGGATTTAAGAAGACTCAACTGACATGGTCATTAAAATGTTTATCAGGATTTGTTCCAGTTGTAATCATCCAACTAAATATCATCTTAAAAATGCAACTGTTTAAAATGCAGCAGTTTTTCTTGCTTACATGAAAAAAAATAGCTGAAATTCATCATGATGCAAGTTTATGGTGAACAGACAAAATAATGTAAGAAAGTTGAACAACACAGAGCTGAAGAAACAAAAAAAAAAAGTATTGGAAAAATTAAAATGTTAATACTCAAACAATCTTTCCACAGTCACATGTAATGAACAATATTTTTTTACATTTACTAGGTCTCAAAAATTCCCTTCCAGGAAAATACTTTGTGAACTGTTATAATTCATAAGACAGTCTTTTAGTGTTTCCTTTTGAAAAACTACACTAAATGCTTGCGACATGAGTATTGGATACTCAGTATTCTTGTTGAATATTACTAATAATCATATAAAAGAAATAATAATAAAATGCCTTTAAAGTAATTAATACTTACACACTATAGTCAGTACCCAATATTACTAACCTGTTCTTAAAATTCTTGCATCCATTTATACCTAATGTTATTAATCAGTTCTTAAAACACTTTCATCTATTTACATACAACTTAAAACCAATGCTTAAAATAAAAGAATTCAATCCGCTTGCTTTAAAACAGAAATTTTAAAACTATTTTAAACTCAGCTTGCAATATACAGACTCCACAATTTTGAAACAAATTAGCTGATAAGTAAATAAAATCTACTGACATTCTTGTATTGCTTGTTTTGTTAATAATTACAGCTTTTCCAGTCTGGTCAACATTATGATCCAACCCAAAATATGCAGCTACCCTGTGTAGCAGCATTCTATGATAAGATGTCATTGGGGGAAATTTTCTTCGTTGAGATCTGACAAATAAAAGAAAAATGTATTTAAAGTGACATCAACAAGGAATTTCTCTTAGTACACTGAATTTCTTTCATATCAAAGATATGCTTAACAGGTAACTTGGCAATTCTAAAGTGGCCAAGCATGAGTAAGCATGAATTTGTAGTTGTACTATATATATATATATATAGTGTACTCACTCATTATTAGTGATAAAATCCAAGATATCTTGTTCAAGCTTTAGCAACATCATTCTGTCCCTGGGCAACAAGAAGCATTCAATAACAACAATAAATTTAAGTTATTAAATATGTTTAAATATAGATTAACATATACTGAATCTGAATAATTACATTGTTGTTAACGTATAAACATATTCTGCCTCTGTGTATAAATTATTTTTTACAATGTATTAATTAGAACCACTGGCATATTTAAAAATTAACTTAATACATTTAAATTTTATATCAAACAAAGGATCCTGAATACAGTAGCCAATTATAATGTTGAATAGTGAAGTTAAATGTTTTTTTTTCACATTTCTTTAATAATTATCCTCAAGCTAGCCGTTGGCTCACTTTTTTTTACATTATCTTCACTTAATATATCATTAATAACAAATGAGATAAAACACATTGTTACTGTTAGTGTTGAAATAAAATGTACATATTATCATACCTGGGATTGTTTTTTAAAGTGTTAACTAAAAACTCATGTAGGTCTATTCCAGTTGAATCAGTGTATTCTTGACTTGAATCTTAAAGTAAAAAGAATTGAAACACAATAATTATGCGTTATATTTAGATGATATGCTTTAGCAAAAGGTGAAAAGTATTACACACCTCTTGACAACATTTTGCGGGATATTTTATCTGGTTTATCAGTATTATTTTCTGTCTCATCTTCATCTTTAATAGGTGATCCTTCTCTATCAAATGATTGCATGAACTGTATCTGTATTTAACAGAGAAAAAATAGTTAATTTCTAAACACATTTCAGTATCTTCAGTAGCTAATACACTTTATTCATTTGGAAAAAAATAATTGCTCAGTTCAGACATTTTATTGACTTGCTAGAGCATGTTCTCATTCATTAAAAGAAAAAAGTCATCAATATGCAGTGAGTGATTTGCTGTCATGTGCTATGGTAGCACATTGTTTTTGGCATTATTAGAATACATTAGATTTCATTTCAAATATCACTTTTTAGTAAAAAAGTAATTTTGGCTTATTATGCTTTTTTAGCCAACCAAAGAGCAAATAGCACCATACTTAGTTTAAATATAAGACAAATGAAAATAGAAGACATATAAGATACAGTGTACTTTTCAGCACAATTCAAATTACATGACTACAATCATACCATGGAAGAGATTTGAAATACTCAAACTGTATTCTGATTGTGTTGCTTTATAATAGACAATTTGGTAACCACAAAAGTAGAATGTATGAAAAAGATATAAACTTGAGGGTCGAAACAGACCAGTAGGAAGTAATGTATCACACTTTCCATCATTCATTACTACGTAATTATTCAACTTTCACTCTTCTTGAAACAAAACATTCAATTAATTTACTTTAATGTCTCATTACTATCAATACAGGAAAAGCCACATTAATTTATTTAAATTACAGTTGATTATTAGTGGTAAAAATATTCCTAAACAACCTTCATTCAACATCTTCATCAACATAAAATATGTTGGTTTGTTCAAAAATATGAAAGATGTTTTATGCACATATAAATATAAAGCAAAATTGCTTGTGTGTCAGGCTAAAAAAGTTCTAGTTCTAGTAAGAGAAAAGTATAATAATAACATGAAAGAAAGCCTGCTTCAGCCTATAATTTTCTATATTTTTGAATGATATTTTAATTATAGACTATGAATGATTTTTCTAGTTCTTGTCCGATACAGCTTACTAATACATTATTTAAGAAAGATGAGCAACTTTAAAAAATAGCTGAGGGAAAAAAAAAAAAAAACAGCAGTAAAACCTGCTTCAACTGTACAAATTTTGTTGCAGAGTTTGGCTGGAGCATCTCTCAGCAATAATTGTGTCCTCAGGTGTTTGGGCATATGTAAAAAAACAAAAGTAGAAACTAATCAAAGTTTTTTTTATTTAGGGGCAAAATACTAAAATCTGTATTTTAGCTATGGTTCTGTATTAATACATCTGCTAGGTGAAACTTTTGAGCAAACATATACTTAAATTTTTTTGTAAATATTCTGCTAACCTGCTGCATTTAATATAAGAATATTTTGCTTTATTTACATTTTAAAAAGTACTTTCTACAGGCACAGAACATCATGAAGAACATGGATGGAATCACCTAGCTTCCACAAATAAAGCATATTAAACACAAACAAGAAAATATGTAGAACTGGAAAATTTGGTTGAAATTATTACAAAACATCAGAATCTACTAAAGTTATTGAGTAACCTGCCTTTGCATCATCTAGATGATATTCTCACATTTGAGAATATGCTGTTTGCAGAAATCATGACATGCTGTACAGCAGATAAGGCCAAAGATGACCCCAAGAGATTATTTCAGTATTTTAGTAATAAAAGAACAGTTAGAGAGAAGGTGAAGTGTATCAGGAATAGTACAGAGATTTAAAAAATACTGACAGTGAAATAGCAGATGCACTAAACGTCTTTACAAGTGGGAAAGTGGAAAACCTCCAACTGTTAACTGGGACTATACTAAGGAAGGTCTGAGTGATTTGGAAATTGAAGAGGGAGAAGTACTGCACAAATTAAATAAGCTGAAATCAAACAAAACAACAGGACCAGACAATATTTATCCACAAATGCTTAAGGAGGTTAGTGACTACATATACAAAACCTTGATACATATTTTTAGGAAGTCACTATGCAATGGAGGAATTTTGGAAGGACTAGAAAATGGAAATTACTATCCTCCTATATAAAGTTAGTGCTTGAGGAGATCAAAGTAACTATAGGTCAGTAAACTTAATGTGCACCACAGGTAAATTAACCAAAGGATTTATTACTGAGCAACACATGGCAAAAACGGGGGATTTGCTGAACAGTCAACAAGGGTTCTAATGAGGGAGGTCGTGTTTTATGAAAATGTTAGAATTGTTTGAGGAAGAAACAAAAGGATACATTTATCTTGACTTTCAGAAAGCATTTGATAAGGTACCACATGAGAGGCGGTAATACGGTAATACCTAAACTACTCTAAAGCAACGTTTGCACTGATTTTGTATCTCACACCCTCATACACCTTTATCATAAGAACATCCCTTATCTACGATGGAGTGATCAATCAGAAGAAAATATGAAACTGGTTTTATATTAAACGTTGTTGAAGTGCTTCTGAGAAACTGATGCGAGATTGGAGGAGGCAAGAAGATAAAAAAAAAAAAAGAAAAATGTGTCGCATTTTTTAACAGGTGTATAAGTCAGGGTCTGATTTTATGACTGATTTTTCAGGTCTTGATGAGTATGTATGTATATATATACCGTGTATACATATATATATATATATACCCCGTATATATATATATATATATATATATATTGTCACGCTTGGGTTACAGATTTGTGCAGAGACACACAGGAGGTTGTAGAGAGCAGGAATTTTATTCAAACACTGCAAACAAACATTTGTTTCTTTTTCAAAAGCTTAAATGTGCTCCATGACAAGTCAGAGATGACAATTCCGCTAGAAGGACAAAATGTCAGAGAGAGAGAGATAAAAGCAAAACAATCAATTCCAAATCTGACAGGCGCTGCACAAGGCTTTTAAGTAAGCGGAGTACAGCGCGACAGCTTTATTACGCGTTATAGTGCAAGGGAAGGGTAAGGAGCAATGTGAAGGTAGACTGCGTTTAAGGGGTTTTCCCAGGGGCGTCTGTGTCTTCTTGGGGTGTGATCACCCCTCCAGGTATATATATATCTACTCGCTATATATAAAATCCTAAGCTTAAAAGTGCAACGATTTTATGTCATGCTTTAAATCTGGCTTATTTTAAAACCTACATATATATGTTTGGTATTATTCAGAATTTATCAAACTTTAATGTGATGTTGTTAGATTTTCAGATTCTTATTCCATTTTTAAATTATAAATTAAAAAATATCAAGAACTCACGTCCTGCAAGACAAGACTTTGTGCCAAGAGATTTAACCACACCTGGGGCCAGAAATAAAAGACAAAAAGTAGGACAGCTGCTATACAGACTTTTAAATGTTTGAAGTGCCGCGCGAGATGCATATCATGTGGCACAGCAGCAGATTAAGCAAAGAGGAGGTTTAAAAAAAAAAAAAAATATTTGTTTCCCATTGTATCACCGTTTAAGTGGGTGTTTCAGAGGAGCGTTCAGCCCCCTCTTCACAACGCAAGCGGCAGAGACATGAAGTGGCTGATCTATAGCGCAGGCCGGGGGGGTTGGCGAGCAATGCGAGCCGGGGCAATCCTAGTATATATATATATATATATATATATATATATATATATATATATATATATATATATCTATACTAATAAAAGGCAAAGCCCTCACTGACTGACTGACTGACTGATAACTAATTCTCCAACTTCCCGTGTAGGTAGAAGGCTGAAATTTGACGGGCTCATTCCTTACAGCTTTCCTACAAACGTTAGGCAGGTTTCATTTCGAAATTCTACGTGTAACGGTCATAACTGGAACCTACTTTCGTACATATATACGGCCATAGCCTGCAGCTCGGTCGCCGTGTGAGTTGGAGTTGCGTCCCTCATCATCACGCCTCCCACATAATTGAGTGCCTGCCCATATAAGGCTGTCTGTCAGCAGCAATCCAATAGACACGCTGCCGCTAAATATTCGCGGGTGAAGGACTGTGCTTATGCAAACGAAGATGAGATGGTCAGGGACAGACTAGTGTTTGGCACAAACTCAGCGAAAGTGCAAGAGAAACCTTTAAGTGCCGGGTCTTAGCTAACATTAAATAAAGCTGTGGACAATCGCAAGATCGCATGACATAACACAAGCACAGCTGAGAACCTTCGATGCACGTACTCCGAGCGGCTCACGTGAACTGACTTTGCAGGACTGGGAAAGGTAAACCTGTGCATGCAGTGTGTGATGTCTCAGATAACGAGGAAGAAGAGCTGTTTATTGATGCAGTAAGAAAGGAACAACCCTCTGAATCTGAAGAAGCCTTTGTAGACATATCAATAGGAAAGCAAGGTGTAAAGCTTAAGTAATTAAGTTCATAGACACGCTGCCGCTAAATATTCGCAGGCAAATCCACAACTTAATACTGGGAATGCCTGTTAAACATCTTACATTCACGAGTACCGATTTGGGTAGTGAATACTTCGATGAATGAAACCTGTTATCTTACCGGTTGACAAACACGGAATATAACTTGAACACAACACATCCTCCAAATACGAACCTGATTGAAAGAAATAATGATAATCAAATCCTTGATGACAGCAACACTCATAACAGTCACAAAACAATTACATTGACAATCATGTTACATTATTTTTAAAATGTTTCCTTTTCTTTTTCATAACTTCTTTAACACTAGAATTACCAGAGCCTACGAAAAAACTTGTAATTCCGTCCCACCTTAAATCGCTTCTTAAAATCGTTCACAGCTCTCCACCAGCGTCTTTTGTCATCTAAATGTGCTGATAAAAATCAGGGTGCAAGCAGCCGGCTATTCCATCCCCCCACCAACTTAGAACGTGCACAAACTTCTCCCAGCTCATGCCTTGATTGATTATCTGGGAGTGAAGTGGAGTTTTAGAGTGGAAAGAATAGATCATTATTTGGAATACACGCATTTCACGTGTGTTCCGTTTCTACAGTAATCCGTGTAAACACATTTTTAAAACAGAAACGTTTTTCATATTGTAGTAGTAAATGACAAAATGTAAGCATAAACTATATAATGTATGAAGCCTGAAGTCCAAATATCAAACACTTCCACAAAAGGTAAACATATAATAGAACAAGTATGCTTTTATTCAAAAATATAACTGCAGAAAAAAGCCACCTTAGCATGCCATATTGACACATACTTACTACAGCTACCATGGTAGCATAATGGTATCAGCCACTGACTAGTATCCAAAAGGTCATGAGTTCGATCCCACATGGTTCAGTTTTGAGAAGTAAACTACTCTTATTCTTACTATTTTAGAATAAAAACACGCATTTGATTTCAGTGTGTAACAGCCAGTAATTTATGATATTTGTAAAGGTTAGTTTTTTTTTTTTTAATTCACTTTTCATTCTCAGTCGTGTTCAGGATCCTTCCCTACCCCCCATCTGAGAATGCTGTTTTCACATAAAGATGCGCTGTAGCTCTGCAGCGTACTTGTGACTGCATTCTCGTACCAATGCTTGCGAACTGAAGTGCCTGCGTGCACTTTTCGTGGCATTACACGCGTCTATTTTTGAGCATGCCCGTCGCTCAAACACAGGAACATATGTTGGTGTACAAGAATAAAAACAAGTGCACTTTTATTCTAGACTATAAGTGAAGAAAAATAAAAGCAAGTTACAGTAGGCGGTTGATACGACAGCTTGCGTGGTGCAATGCTAAGAACTGCTGATTTCTGATCCGTGCTATATAAAATCATCACATTCAAATATTAACAATTTCCACACACCCTTCCTACATTCACGACATGTGTACTTGTTGCAGTGTACACATCTCTCTATGCTATGGTTCCTATTACACTGAATGAGCACCTGACATTGTACTTTCTTCCCTATATAAATAACACTAGCAGAATACCCGCGCTTCGCAGCGGAGAAGTAGTGTGTTAAAGAAGTTATGAAAAGAAAAGCAAACATTTTAAAAATAACGTAAGATAATTGTTAATGTAATTGTTTTGTCATTGATATGAGTGTTGTTGTCATATCTATCTATTTATATTATATATATAGCAAAATACCTGCGATTGGCAGCGAGAAGTAAAAAGAAAAGGAAACATTTTAATAATAACGTAACATGATTGACAATGTAATTGTTTTGTCATTGTCATGAGTGTTGCTGGCATATATATATATATATATATATATATATATATATATATATATATATACACATCTGTACACATATATATACATATATATATATACACATATATATACAAATCTACATATATATATATTAGGGGTGGGACTCGATTAAAAAAATTAATCCAATTAATTAGAGGCTGTGTAAGAATTAATCTTGATTAATCGTATGTAATCGCACACGTAAATTTGCCCCAAATCGCAAATGTTTTTTTTTTAATTTAAAACGGTTTTAGTGGGCGACAGAATCAAATAATAGACATGGACATGAATATTGTAAACTGAAGCTGTTTTAATTTCTGAAAAAAAGCTTTTAAACTGCATTTGAATTCAAAACAGAAACAAAAATATCATCCCTGGTTAAAATTGGGCAGACTTAAAAATAAAGTGGTAGTTTAAGTACTTTAAGTACATTTTCAGAATAGTATTGTCTTTAAATAATAATAACCAAAATTTCAACATAAAGTGCAGTTTTTCTTCTTAAAAAAATAAGTCAGAAACATAAAAGGTAATTTGACCAGCTTACTCTTTAAACTCTGAGTAACATTAGCCAAAATTATTTTGTACATTAGGCTAAAACAGTGTGATCATTGAACATTTTGTAATTAGATGTATTTAGAATTACTAACGGTCACGGAAGTCCAATGATCCCCAGTAAGAGCCACAAAGTCCGCTTTCTGTAATGCATCTAATTTTGCTTGCTTTTCAGTGTGCACAAAACCATGCTTTTATCAAGGCTTCTCTCGGGTAGTCGAAATGATCAGTCGTAGGAACGCGCTTTATTCCGACTCTAACATTTTTGTAGCTGTGATGTGTGCATCAGTGTAATGGATGTACCAGGAAATCATGCATTGACAAAAGTTCCCGTTTGCTTGGAATTGAAAGTGTGATTAAATCGTTATTTTTAACGCGTTATGGAGTACATGCATCGAAGCTTCTCAGCTGTGCTTGTGCTAAGAAAGGGAAAATTTTAAAAATAACGTAACATGATTCTGCGTTAACCTAATATTTTTCATACGTCCCAAACCAAGGAGATCGAAGGTAAAATGAATCGGTAGCGCGTACATAGTCAGTACACCCCTCTCGGGAATCGAACCTCGAATGTCGGCGTTAGAGGCGAAGACTCTACAATTGCGCCACAGCGTGTGGCTTGTCTATGCTAAAGTATGTATTGTAGATCGGGTATATATATACATTTATATATATATACCTGTGTACGCAGTGGAGAAGTAGAAGTTATGAAAAGAAAAGGGAACATTTTAAAAATAACGTAACATGATTGTCAATATACAGTAATTGTTTTGTGAGTGTTATTGAATGTTGCTGTCATCAAGGATTTGATTATCATTATTTCTTTCAATCAGGCTCGTATTTGTAGGATGTGTTCAAGTTACATTCCGTGTTTGTCAATCGTTGTAAAGATAAGAGGTTTCATTCATCGATTAGTTCCTTACTGCATCAATAAACAGCTCGTCTTCCTTTTATCTGTGATGTGACAAACTGCATGCACGGTTTTTTTTACACTGTCTTCCTTTAGCAGGACATTCACTTTTTCCACCGTGTGCTTTGTTTCGCAGTAGCTGCACTTATGAATATGATTGTATGTATAAGGCGCTTCATATTTTTTGCTGCCTTCTCAATTGTGTAATTCGGTTTTGTTCAGCACTCTTTGGAACTGTTGCTTTTGTCTGCGCATTGCGTCAGTTCACGTGAGCCGCTTGGTGTTCTTGCATCGAAGGTTCCCAGCTGTACTGGTGCCATCTCGTGTAATGTCAGCTAAGACCCGGCACTTAAAAGTTTCTCTCGCAGTTTCAATGAGTTTGTGCCAAACACCACCCTGACCATCTCATCTTCCTCTGCATAAGCACAGTCCTTCACCCGTGAACATTTACGGCAGTGTTTGTATTGGATTGCCGCTGATGGGCGGCCTTATATGGGCAGGCACTAAATTACAAAGCGCTAGTGGCAGCCTGTCTATGAACTTAATTTAATATAAACTTACGGTTCACGCCGTGCTTTGTTTCCGCAGTAGCTGTACTTATGAATATGCTTGTATGCATCATTTGCTTCATAATGTTTTTCTGCCTTCTCAATTGTGAAATGGCGTTTAGTGCTCATCTCTGTTTGGAGTTCTTCCTTGTTCTCTACATACTTACGTAGGAGGCGTGATGATGTCACACGAAACTCCGCCCCCCACGGCCATCTCCAACTCAAGACTCCATTACATTATATGGGGAAAAATAGCTTCCAGTTATGACCCTTATGCGTAGAATTTCGAAATGAAACCTGCCCAACTTTTGTAAGTAAGCTGTAAGGAATAAGCCTGCCAAATTTCAGCCTTCTACCTACACGGGAAGTTGGAGAATTAGTAGTGAGTGAGTGAGTGAGTGAGTGAGGGCTTTGCCTTTTATTAGTATAGATTCGAGTATAGCACGTCTCCAAATAAATCACATTTGAGTTATAGCGCTTCTTTATGTGAAAACAGCATTGTCAGATTGATGATGGGGGTATCGTGAACGCGACTGAGAGAATGGAACTGAATAAAAAAAAAAGACTGAAATCAAATGTATGTTTTTATTCTAAAATAGTTAAGTACATGCAATATGATTTGAAAACGAACAGCGTCAGATCGGGTTTGAATATGCGCCCGATCTGACGCTGTTCGTTTTAAAATCATATTGCATGTACTGTGCGTTGAAACTGCTGCACTGAATAAGCTGACGCCTTCTGTAACAGTGTCAGCGTGTATTCAAACCCGATCTGACGCTGTTTGTTTTCAAATAATATTGCATTAGTGCGATGATGTTTTTACATATATTGTCTCTTTCATTCATCTTGCGGTTTGTAATCAGTGACCGCGTGTTTTTTCCCCGATCTTGCCAGTTTGCACATGTTGCTGTATGGTGCTGTTTCTTTTGTACTCCAGGACATGCAGAGGACAGAATAGTACAGAGCAGTAAGTTCAGCGCTATATGCAATCAGACAGACAAACAGGCAGAGAAGGCACTAGATATATAAATAAACAGGGAAGGCACTGTATAATAGATATATAAAAAACAGCTAAGGGGATAGATATATAGATAGGTAGGAAGGAAAGGCACTATATGATAGGCAGACAGGGAAGCTCCTATATAATAATAAAATTACTGTTATTACTATGTAGATAGACAGGGAGTTCAGCGTCAGCGTGTATTCAAACCCGATCTGACGCTGTTCGCTTTCAAATAATATTGCATGTACTTAACTATTTTAGAATAAAACATACATTTGATTTCAGTCTTTTTTTATTCAGTTCCATTCTCTCAGTCGCGTTCACGATTCCCCAAAAATCTGACAATGCTGTTTTCACATAAAGATGCGCTATAACTCAAATGTGATTTATTTGGAGACGCGCAATACTCAAATGTAAATTATTTGGAGACGCGCTATACTCGAATGTTATTTATATAGGGAAGAAAGTACAATGTCAGGTGCTCATTCAGTGTAATAGGAACCATAGCACAGAGAGATGTGTACACTGCAACAAGTACACATGTCGTGAATGTAGGAAGGGTGTGTGGAAATTGTTAATATTTGAATGTGATGATTTTATATAGCACGGATCGAAATCAGCAGTTCTTAGCATTGCACCACGCAAGCTGTCGTATCAACCGCCTACTGTAACTTGCTTTATTTTTTCTTCACTTATAGTCTAGAATAAAAGTGCACTTGTTTTTTATTCTTGTACACCAACATATGTTCCTGTGTTTGAGCGACACGGGCATGCTTAAAAAAATAGACGTGTAATGCCACGAAAAGTGCACGCAGGCACTTCAGTTCGCAAGCATTGGTACGAGAATGCAGTCACAAGTACGCTGCAGAGCTACAGCGCATCTTTATGTGAAAACAGCATTCTCAGATGGGGGTAGGAAGGATCCTGAACACGACTGAGAATGAAAAGTGAATAAAAAAAAAAAAAACTAACCTTTACAAGTATCATAAATTACTGGCTGTTACACACTGAAATCAAATGAATGTTTTTATTCTAAAATAGTAAGAATAAGAGCAGTTTACTTCTCAAAACTGAACCATGTGGGATCAAACTCATGACCTTTTGGATACTAGTCAGTGGCTGATACCATTATGCTACCGTGGTAGCTGTAGTAAGTATGTGTCAATATGGCATGCTAAGGTGGCTTTTTCTGCAGTTATATTTTTGAATAAAAGCATACTTGTTCTATTATATTTGTACCTTTTGTGGAAGTGTTTGATATTTGGACTTCAGGCTTCATACATTATATAGTTTATGCTTACATTTTGTCATTTACTACTACAATATGAAAACGTTTCTGTTTTAAAAATGTGTTTACATGGATTACTGTAGAAGCGGAACACACGCGTGAAATGCGTGTGTTCCAAATAATGATCTATTATTTCCACTCTAAAACTCCACTTCACTCCCAGATAATCAATCAAGGTATGAGCTGGGAGAAGTTTGTGCACGTTCTAAGTCGGTGGGGGGATGAAATAGCCGGCTGCTTGCAGCCTGATTTTTATCAGCACATTTAGATGACAAAAGACGCTGGTGGAGAGCTGTGAACGCTTTTAAGAAGCGATTTAAGGTGGGACGGAATTACGAGTTTTTTCGTAGGCTCTGGTAATTATAGTGTTAACACACTACTTCTCTGCTGCGAAGCGCGGGTATTTTGCTAGTGTATATATATATATATATATATATATATATATATATATATATATATATATATATATATATATATATATATTCTGGAAGATAAGCCTCGGCACACCACATGTTTATTTACGATTATTTACAAGTTCATAAAGTCCCACACACAACCCAGTGCCCCTGCACCAAGCACACTCAGTCCAGGCCTCTCAATAATCCTGTCCTCTCTTTGCTGCCTCTACTCCTCTCCTCAGTTTCGTCCTCTTCCACCTGACTCCAGCTGATGACTGCAGGGAGGTGGCCCTTTTTATCCCCACCTGGACATGCTCCAGGTGCCTCCTGATGAGCTTCCTGCGGCACTTCCTGGTGTGGCAGAAGTGCCGCATGAGCACCCGGAAGCACTCCGGGTGTCCCTGATAATACTTCTGCCAGCACCTCGGGGTTTGGCAGAAGTGCTGACGTCCAGGACTTCAGAGTCTTCAGGGCACCCCCTGGTGGTAGCCACAGGCCCCTATAGGATTAAGCTTCCCCTCAGGGAGGCATAGTCTCTCTGGGCACAGCCCCCAGCCGCCCGCCACAATATATATAGTAATGGGCAGCTGGGACACCTCCGTAAGGGAAGGACCAGGGGAAGGAAGTTGCATGGGGCAATACTTCCCCCAGGACGACAGAGGGCAGCCCTCCTGGCTTGCTACACTGCCACGGAGCAGGGAAGCTCAACCCTGCTGTGGCCCATGGACACTGCCAGGGGGCATGTGGAGAATGGCCGAGCCCTGATCATGGAACAGCTGGAACACTTCTGAGTTCTCTATAAAAGGAGACAACTGCCACAACTCAGGCGGCCAGTCGGGAGGAAGGAAGACTGAGCTTGATGGGAGAGGAGTGGAGGCAGCTAGGAAAGAGGAAGAAGGGAGTGAGTATTGTGGGGATTGGTGTATTGTGCCGTGCCAAGGAAAATAAACATGTGTTGTGTGGCAACGTCGTGGTGTCTGCCTGTGGTCCGCGCTGATCTGTTACGATATATATATATATATATATATATATATATATATATATATATATATATATATATCAAAATATATAGCAAAATACCCGTGCTTTGCAGCGGAGAAGTAGTGTGTTAAAGAAGATATGAAAAAGAAAAGGAAACATTTTAAAAATAATGTAACATGATTGTCAATGTAATTTTCATAGGCTTATTTTAGTATTGAGAGTGAATTTGATGATTGTAAAGAGTTTCATTTATGACTGTAAATGTTGCGTATGAGAAATGCACATTTTTAGCATGTAAGGATCTCTTTATAAACAACATTTGCAGTTCTGCCCTTGGGCTGTAAAATGACCACGCTGTCTGCTGAGCTTACAACTCTTGAGCAAGCAACGTACAGTTGGCCATGTGAGAAGTAATCTTGTGTTAGCACCAAATTACGTCATTTGAAATGTGGTGTTGTATTTGCAGATGTTGTTTAAGAAATGCTCACTTTCAGGATGTACTGAGGCAGACTTTGCCACCATTGCAGTACAAACCGAGAGACTTGCCTTTCCACTTGCGAGCTTCACAATATTCACAGACAACATCCATTGAACCAATCTGTACAGTTTTGTCATTTTCATAATCTATGTATGGACTAAGCAAATTCACAATCTGCTTTCTTGAGGGTATTTTTATTTCTTGAGGGCTCATTTTTATCCTTATGAGCCATTTGTCATTATTCGGATCATACAGACGAGCAGAAGCTGTGTTAACATGAGTATGCAATTTGGAATATTTAGAAACAACGTCTCTATGAACTTGTGGATTTGCCTGAGAGTATTTAGCAGCAGCCTGACGAAGCCGCTTCCGTCTTCTTCTTCAGGTTCATCTGAAAATCAACCACAACGTCTTTTACGTCGTGTTTGTGTTGTTTTGTCACTGTTATGAATGTTGCTGTAATCAAGGATTTGATTATCATTATTTCTTTCAATCAGGTTCATATTTGGAGGACGTGTTGTGTTCAAGTTACAGTCTGCGTTTGTCAACTGTTGTAAAGATACAACAGGTTTCACTGATAACTTTGTGTCCACGTTGTCAGAGTTGAAACATTCATAAACATCAAAGTGTCCACTACCCATAACGCTACCCCTGAATCTAACATTCATAAACATCAAAGTGTCCACTACCCATAACGCTACCCCTAAATCTATCTATGTTTAACAGGCATTCCCGGTTGTCCAAAGGTGTAAAATATTTCCCCATTTCTATACACTTGAAAGCGACAACGAAACGAATCCGCAGCAGCTATCAGTTCAAATGCAGAACCATAGGTTGAGAGCTTAAGCATTTCACTGTTATAGTGGTCCTGTGTAGTATAATTGTCTCCTGTACCGTTATCGGTCCATACTTTGAACCTCTCCTAGTCATTCAGTACATAAGACAATGTCTCTGCGGAAATCAAGGTTGAGACTGATGTGGCCATGCAATTAGTAAGAGAGAGAATGGAAGAGGCAGGCGCAATCTTGGGGCATGGAAACCACTGGGTATGGGTCGGTGAAATTGTGATCAATGGTGATCACCGGAATAGAAATGTTATTCGGGTTAAACTTGCACCTGTTGAGAAAGAAAGTACGAAGGAAGGCTAGAAGCGGTAGAGCAGGGAATGAAAAGCAGAAGTCAGCACCAAGAAGATGTACGTGAGCAAATAAGGAAACCTAACAATAACAGGCTTGAAGTGGTGGAGTAAATGAAAAGGCAGGAGTCACCAGCAGGAAGATGTTTAGGAAGGCGAACAATAACAGGTTTGAAGTGGTGGAGTAAAGAAGAAGGGAGCAGTGAGCACGACAAACAGCTGAGGAAAGTAAGGAAACGAGTGAGGTTGCACATGAGCATGGAATGTTGTTAATGTATATAGACAGGGAGCCAACCACGTGGTAGATGCGCGGACAACGGCCGTGCAGAAAAACGAAGGGGGACCGGGAGTGGCCCTTGTGTGTCTCTGCCATGAAATAAATTGTCTGTTAATGGAAATAAGGAATGAAACCACCAAAAGGAGAGGTCAGTTCCGAAAGTTCCTTACGGCATAATGGTGAGAACGGCCAAAAACAAGACATTATTTTCAAAAGTTCGTTATGGGGTAAGGCGCGAAATGAAACATACTTAACATTTGGAAGTACAGTGTAAAGGATGAGCATGGGAAACTTGGGCTTCCTACGTATATTGGAAGTCACAGATATAGTGTGGAGGGGTTTCCTCTATCTATGTATACAGTTTACGTGGTAAACCCGTTTTCCCCCCATGGGTGTTGCAATAGGACATAAAACATACCTAACTTTTGTAAATACACTGCAAAGAATGAGCATGCAAAACTTCAGCTTCCCACCTATATGGAAAATGGGAGAATTAGTGATGAGTCAGTGAGGGCTTTGCCTTTTATTTATATACAGTAATCCCTCCTTGATCGCGGGGGTTGCGTTCCAGACCCCCAGCAATAGGTGAAAATCCACGAAGTAGAAACCATATGTTTGTATAGTTATTTTTATATATTTGAAGCCCTTATAAACTCTCCCACACTGTTAACATTATTAGAGCCCTCTAGACATGAAATAACACCCTTTAGTCAAAAGTTTAAACTGTGCTCCATGACAAGACAGAGATGGCAGTTCTTTCTCACAATTAAAAGAATGCAAACATATCTTCTCTTCAAAGGAGTGCCGTCAGGAGAAGAGAATGTCAGAGAGAGCGCTCGCTAAGAAAAGCAAACAATCAAAAAATCAATACGTGCTTTTAAGTATGCAGAAGCACCGCGATAAAGCGGCATTTTGTAGAAGAGCGTCCATGTCCTCTGTGCAGACAGCCCCTCTGCTCACACCCCCTCCGTCAGGCAGAGAGAGTGAGAGAGAGATAGAGAGAAGCAAACAACAAGCACTGCGCGGGCAGCATATCTTATATCATTGAAGAATTTTAGTTAATATGTAATACATGCTCTGATTGGGTAGCTTCTAAGTCATCCACCAATAGCGTCTCTTGTATGAAATCAACTGGGCAAACAAACTGAGGAAGCATGTACCATAAATTAAAAGACCCATTGTCCGCAGAAAGCCGCGAACCAGCGAAAAATCCTTGATATATATTTAGATGTGCTTACATTTAAAATCCGCGATAGAGTGAAGCCGTGAAAGTCGAAGCGCGATATAGCGAGGGATTACTGTGCTAGCAAAATACCCGCGCTTTGCAGCGGCGAAGTACTGCCTTAAAATTTTTATTAAGAAGAAAATTAAACCTTTTTAAACTGAGGGAAAATATACCAATAATTATTTGTTAAGAATCTCTTTGTATGCTACATTGTCAGTTCGGCCCTCCGGTTGTAATATGACCAAGCTGTGCGCTGAGCTTACTCTTGAGCATGCAACGTACAGTTGGCCATGTGAAAAGTAATCTTGTCTGAAATCTCACAGCTTGGATTGCTGCTGTCATAATCGGTTTGAATTTCATGGTTTGTTTCAATTACGACAATATTTGCAGGACTTGTGTTGAAGTGACATTCGACATCTGTCAAGCGTTGTAAGCATACAACCGGTTTCATCGATAATTTTACATCCGGGTTTTGAGAGTTTAAACATTCATAAACATCAAAGTGTCCACTACTGAAATCATCACCTGTGAATCTAAGATGTTTAAGAGGCATTGCTGGTTGTCGAAAGGTGTAAAATATTTGGCCATTTTGGTACACTTGAAAGCGCCAACCGAACAATTCAGTGGCAGCTATAAACTCACAAATGCAGAACCATAGGTGAAGGGCTTAAGCATTTCACTCTTATAGTGTTCCTGTGTAGTATAATTATCTCCTGTACCGTCATCAGTCCACACCTTGAACCTGTCCCAGTCATTCAATACATAAGACACAATGTTCCTCTGGATATCAAGAGTGAGCCTGATATGGCCGTGCAATATGTAACAAAGTGAATGGAAAAGGCAGGTGCCATTTCCGGGCATGGAAACCACTCGGTAAGTGACAGTTCTTTGATCGATGACGATCACCTCGATAGAGATGTTAATTGGGTTACGGTTGGAATGATAACAACAACAACAACATTTATTTATATAGCACAAGTGCTTTACATAATGAAGAATAGAAAAATAAAAGACACAGTAAGAAAATAAAATAAGTCAACATTAATTAACACAGAATATGAGTAAGGTCCAATGGCCAGGGTAGACAGAAAAAACAAACAAAAAAACAAACTCCAGACAGCTGGAGAAAAAAATAAAATCTGTAGGGATTCCAGACCATTAGACTGCCCAGTCTCCTCTGGGCATTCTACTTAACATAAATGAAACAGTCCTCTTTGGATTTAGGGTTCTCACGGAAGGACTTGATGATGATGGTCACTGTAAAGGAAATGGGTACCTGAACAATGTAAAGTAAGTCTAAAATACCTACAAAATAACTATAATCGTAATAAACGAACAATAAATTAGCGGAGAAGCCGTGGATTAAATAAAAAGGCTGTAGTTATCAGCAGGGAGATGTGAATCCCGTGGCAAAGCAAGGAAGTGAATGTAGAGACCGGAGCGACGGACGGCCTTATATAGGCAGGCAGCCAACAACATGGGAGGCGTTGGGATGGTGGACCCAACACCGCCTCACACGGTGACCAAGCTGCAGGCTATGGACATATATATGTACATAATTAGGATTCAGTTAGCGTTGGGAATCTGCGTACCAAATTTCTTGAAGATGGGCCCATAAGTAACAAAGACCGTTGAAAAGTTCAATATGGTGGCTGACAGTGGCATCATACCACCAAAATAAGTGTGTACATTGGTTTCGGTTAGCGGAGGGAAGCTGCCTACCAAATTTTGTGAAGATGGGGCCATAAATAAGAAAGTTCAACATGGCGGACGTTGTCGACCGTTACACGTAGAATTTCGAAATGAAACCTGCTTAACTTTTGTAAGTAAGCTGTAAGGAATGAGCCAGCCAAATTTCAGCCTTCTACCTACATGGGAAGTTGGGGAATTAAGTGACATTGGAAAGTTCAATATGGTGGCCGACAGTGCCATCATACCACTGAAATAAGTACGTACATCGGTTTTGGTTAGCGCAGGGAAGCCACCTACCAAATTTCGTGAAGATGGGGCCATAAATAAGAAAGTTCAACATGGCGAACGTTGTCGACCGTTACGCGTAGAATTTCTAAATGAAACCTGCTTAACTTTTGTAAGTAAGTTGTAAGGAATGAGCTTGCCAAATTTCAGCCTTCTAAAAACACAGGAAGTTGGAGAATTAGTGATGAGTGAGTCAGTGAGGGCTTTGCCTTTTATTAGTATAGAAATGTCCACACACACACACTGATATACAGGGGTGGGCAAAAGTAAGTTTACACTTTTGAGTAAGTGAAAGTTTATTCTTGTATTATTTATTTATTAATTATTGTGTTCTGATCTCACTATTAGGATTTAATAGATATTCATGTAGCTAAGCTGCTCCCTTTATCAATATAATGACCAGAAGACTGGCTTGACAAGAGGTGTACAAATCTCCAGTTTATTAACAAAGAGCAGGTGTGAAACTACAAAGTAAACAAACATAGTATTCAGCACACAAATAATAAAAAACTTTATATAACGGTAACATTGTGCACATATAAATATACCGGCTATGCTACCAAAGGCTTAAACTAGAAGGAAGAACTTTTGCTACATGTATATGTGGCAGATACACTACTTATTTTGGAAATGCCCAACTGTAAGACGGCTCAGGAAGGACAAATATCACGAAGCAAGCATATTTGAACATGACAACAATTTACAAAAATTAAAATGATTAATACTTAAACATTTTGCCCATCTTTACAAACGTTTCAGTTGTATTTATATTATTTGTCTTATTCTTCTTAAAGCTATTGAGTTAATAAAGCTACTGTAATAATCATAAGTTACATGCCTTTTTCCATAAAAACAACAATAAACCTACTTTTGCCCATTCCCTATATATATGCACGTATATATACTTAGTGAATTGCACCGCCTGGGAACCTTATCCGGCTAGGGCACCCACAGCATGGAAGGACAGGGAGAGACAACTTGCACAGGGCTTTATCTCCCTCAAGGGAACTAAATGGCAACCCCCCTGGGTTGCAACGTTGCCATGGATTTACCACAGAGCATCAGAGGACTTGGAGTTTGTTGGCTCAGCCCTTTTGGGTTCTGTGGGTGCCATCAGGGGGTGGTACAGGGACTTGGGGAGCCCTACTTGGCTTAGAACAGAAACCCTGGACTCTAAGGTTGTGCTAGATGGACTTACTATCATGTGGGTGAAGAGAAGCAGGTCCAAAGGTGGCAAGAAAAAAATAAGATGAGCTTGCCATTTTTGTAAATGAAAAATGGCGCCAATCTCGCCACATTACTATTAAATCACACGTATATGACCCAAATATTGTGTTGCTCAATTGTGGGCTTAAGACCTTATTATATGCTAAAGTTTTCATATGTCATTGTGCCAGCAGTTTACATCCCCCCTCTGCAGACTCAGAAATTACAACAGACACAGTATCTTCTGTAATTAACAAACTTACTACTGATCATTCAAGTGCTTTCATTACAATTTCTCGGGACTTTAACCATGTTTTACTTTTCTCCACTCTCACTAATTTTAACCAGTTTGTGGTATGTAAAACTATAGAAAAAAGAACATTGGATTTGTTGTATCCCATTGTTATGGTCCATCGGATCATATTTTAGTACATATAAACATAAACCTATTGTGCAGTGGCTGCCAGCCACCACCAGGACTGTGCAGGAATGGACTGTGGAGGCTAAAAAGGCTCTGAAGGATGCCTTTGAAAACACTGGCCAGGATTTTAAGAGACTTAGCAACTGTATCACAGACTACATCAAGTTCTATGTGGATAACATAGTCCCCAAAAAGATAACGCACTATTTCCCTAATGAAAATCATGGATCACAAAAAACTTGAAAGCCCTATTAAATAGGAAGAAGAGAGACTTCAGGTCTGGAGATAAAGTTGAAATAAAGCAGGTGCAGTCAGAACTGAAGAAGCACCTCCGAAAGCGGAAAGCCCACAACAGAAACAAACTTGAGCACAAGTTGCAACAGAAAAACAAAGTGTGGAATGGATTAAGGACTATCACTGGTGACAAGCAGGCTGTAAAACATGGCGAGGAAAGGAATAAGAGCAGAGGTAATGAACTCAACCTGTCTTTCAACAGGTTTGACTAATTCCTGTCACTGCCCTCCCCCAACACTATCTGCACCCTGCAAGACCCCCCACAATTATGTCAAACCTGTGGTCTCCAGCTCCTGTCCACTCACTGGACTTTGTGTCTCTGTTGATAAAGTGAGGAGAGAACTAGGATAACTCTATATAAACAATGCTTCAGGTGCTGAAAACATGTGCTAGCCAGCTCTGTGCCATCCTACAACACCTATTCTCCCTTTCCCTGATTTTATAGATGGTTCTCGAGCTGTGGAAAACATCCTGTGTGGATGTCACTACGGTGATCCCATGGACTTCAGACTAGTTACTCTTACTTCATACATCATGAAAACCTCAGAGAGGCTGCTCCTAAAACAGCTACAGCTTCTGGTTTCAAACCACCTGGATCCTCTACAGTTTGCTTATCAGACACATATAGGTGTGGAAGATGTTCCCATCTATATGCTCCACAGAGCCTACTCCTACTTGGACAAAGCTGGCACCACAGTCAGGATAATGTTCTTTGACTTTTCAAGTGCTTTAAACACTATTCTACCTCACTAACTGGGAGAAAAACCCAAGGCTTTGCATCTTGATGCCCCCGCAATCTCCTGGATCATTGACTATCTGACCAACAGACAGCAGATTTTAAGGCTGAGGGACTATGTGTCAGAAATGGTGGTGTGTAATACTGGAGTCTTGCCTTCCTGTTCACCCTCTACACAACAGATTTCCAGCATACTACCAGTGCTTGCAATCTACAGAAATTTTCAGATGACTCGTCCATCATTAGCTGGATTAATAACGGAGATGAGTCAGAGTGCAGGATGGTAGTGGAGGACTCTGTCTTGTGGTGCAGGGATAACAACTTGAAACACAATATCAGCAACACAAAAGAGCTGGTGATGGACTTTAGGTGTGCCAAGGAGCCTCTGAGACCTGTCACTATCCAGGGGGAGGATATGGAGGAGGTGCAGTGCTACAAATACATAAGGGTACATATAAACAACAAATCGGACTGGTCTGACAACACAGTGGTGCTGTATAAGAAGGGCCAGAACAGACTGCATTTGCTAAGACGATACAGGTCTTTTGACGTATAGGCAAGCTACCGGAAATGTTCTATGCATAGCAGTCCATAGCAGCCACTGTGGTGTTCTATGATGTGATCTTCTAGGGATGCAACTTGAGCTAAAAAAAAGTACAATGCATGAGCACACTTATCAGGAAAGCCTGCACCATCACAGGACAAACCCTGGACACACTGAAAGCTGTTGTGTAAAAGTGGATGGTGGCAAAACAGAATGCCACCAAGAAAAATCTCCTCCAGCAGGTGCCACAAGCTCATTTTACCACTAGGGGTCCACTGGGGGCCTAAGCTGCCTAGTGCTGTCAGGCATTTTAATACTTCATCCCAGGGCACTCAAGTTTATTTTGAAATATTATTTTGAAATATCTAAAAAATATACATGAATTTATTTATTTTGATATATTGCTTGTTTGACTGGCTCTATTATTTGTCCTGTGACCTTGTTTTTCTGCTGCTGTATGCACGTAAATTTCCCCTTGGGATTAATAAAGTTTATCTAATTAATTTACTTTAATTGCTGCAGAACATCTGTAAATTGTAACGTATTAGATGTTTCCTGAAGAAGGAACATTTGTAACATTCTGAAATGTCTTAGTTTGTTCAGTTTTTACTAACTTAAACTTTACATTTAAACCTCTGGTAGTTTACTGCTTACCTTTCTCCATTTTAGGTCATTCATTGCATTTCAACTGAGGTGTTCTAAAACATTTGACTGGACGTGTATATCTGTCAATAATTTTCACTATGATGTACCTTTGACTTTCATGAAGAACCTAAAGGTTCCATTTTACAGTAAAGGATTTACTGATGTTTCATGAATTCATAGGGTTATAGTATTGTTGTTAAACAATAAAAATGTTTTTTCAAGCATCTCATTCTCAACTACAACCTACAAATTATTTATTTAATAACCTTTCCTTTTAAACATAGATCTGCCTTCCTGGCTAAAATAAATGTAAACAAAATTCACCCAATATCACACAGTGGAGCTATGTGAAGTGATGGGAAACCCTCATAATTTATGAAGTTTTAAGGTGTTACAAGAAAATTATTTTGTCATTAATTGGCCAACATCATAACATTGTCATCAATCCCTTTTTGTGGCTTCTAGCTATGATTCCTTTTGATTTTTTTTTATTCTGGGTATAATGTACTGATTAATCCAGATCAGTTTAAGTTTGGTAAGATGTGAAGAGTGGCTGATTCCATTTATTCCATTGGATGAGAATGATTACCCCTTTTGTTATGTCAGCCAGTGGTCTAGCAGACAAGGAAAGTAGCATCAATTCATAACAGAGCTGACTGCACAGAGCAGTGCACATTTGAACATAAAAAGATGCATCTGCTCATTAGAGGTAACAAGTTCAGTTCATTTATGACAAAAGGAGCTATCCAACCAAAAATAAAACTGATCTTTTCTTGGATGTACAGTAATCCCTCGCTATATCGTGCTTCGACTTTCACGGCTTCACTCTATCGCGGATTTTATATGTAAGCATATCTAAATATATAACACGGATTTTTCGCTGCTTCGCGGGTTCTGCATACAATGGGTCTTTTTACTTCCTGTACATGCTTCCTCAGTTGGTTTGCCCAGTTGATTTCATACAAGGGACGCTATTGGTGGACGGCTGAAAAGCTAACCAATCAGAGCACGCAGTTAAGTTCCTGTGTGCTGAATGGCTCAGTGACGGAGCACTGAATTCGATTCTGCGGCGTTAACCAGGAAGTCTTGTCTCGCTCATTCAGCATCAACGTGTTTCGCTGTGTAAAGAGTTAACTTTTGTGCTCTTTTGTGTTTATCTTTGTGCATAGTCAAACCCTTCATTATGACTCCAAAACGATCTGCTCCTGCTACTGCTTCAGGGGCCATGCCCATGCACCAAGGGAAGATGTTAAAGGTTGCCGAAAAGGTAAACATTTTGGATATGTTGAAGAAAGGGAAAAGCTACACCGCAGTAGGACGCCATTACGGCATCAATGAGGCTACGATTCTTTTTATTTAAAAAGTAGGAAAGGAATATAAGATTTTAAGGCTGCAGTGTCCTTTTAACCAGGGTGCAAAACAAGTTGTAAGTGGATGTAATAAGGCAGTAGTCTGGATAGAATCTGCTTTAGGGATTTGGATTGAAGACCGCCGGAACAAGACAACGGCGGTGCTGCACAGTCGCCTGAAGAGGATCCTTTAGAAGAGCTGTAACGTTCTCCTTTGTTGTGCAGTAAAACTAAACTCATTGTTATCTGACAAGCCATCGTGTCATTGTTGGTGAGTAACCATAATTCATTTTCTACTTACAGTACTTAGTACATGTACGTACGTTTAGTGTCACTGTACACACACTTACTGTATAGAATTTTTCTTGCATTGTACGTATTTATTGCTGGTGACCGGTCTATCGTAATGGCTGTAACATATGTGATATCGGAGACACTCGATATCTTTAAAATAATATTTAGGTTTTACTGTATATAAACAGTGTATTTACATACATAATTTCAATGAATCTTACCTGATATCTAAAAGAATACAAAGGGTTTATGCTGTATAACTGTGCAGGGAATATTTCTAAACAGTGTGGGAGAGTTTATAAGGGCTTAAAATATATAAAATAACCATACAAACATATGGTTTCTACTTGGCGGATTTTCACCTATTGCGGGGGAGTCTGGAACGCAACCCAAGCGATCGAGGAGGGATTACTGTATATGCATTATAGGTGTGGGACCGTTACAGCACTTTGTGTCTCTGTAGACAGAGTTAGTTATTTATATGCATACATCAACATCAAAAACTGAAATAATGTAAGCATTCAAACAGCACTTGCTGGGAGACATTTTTCTACCTGTGGACATAACCCTAAAGCACCTTGAGCAAGTGATTGCTAAGTGTAAAAGACATTATGTATAACACTGTTTCTCTACCTACAGTATCGAGACCTAATTTTTCCTCTGTAATTGTATCTATGACCCACCCCTTGGTGAAATGGGCCCAAACAACAGAGTGATGAGAAATATCACACAGCGATGTGAACTGCTTAGGCAACCAGACACGATGTGTTTGTTATCCACTAATGCACCCAACAACGGCAACCCATGACAACCAACTGGTTGAGAAACACTGATGTATGACACCACTGTATTATAAAAACTCAACATTATAATCAGACTGAGCTGCTTTTGCAATAAGGATGCAGCGGAAAGAGTGATGGAGTGTTGTTACCAGGAACAAAGCAACATGATAAACCACTGTAACACTAGCAGCCTGGACTGAACATACTTTGTTCTTTAGCCGAGACAGTTTTAACTGGTATGTGTTCTTGAGGGCCATAGTTCAGGTCTAAGAAGGGAAGCAGTAATGGCATGCTCCCTGGGCCAATTTTATTTAACGTAACTTTCAATATGATACAAATGCCTTAATGTTAAATGCTTGAAGTTTTTTCTTCCCCTTGAAAGTCATCATAATTTTCTGCATGACATAAGATTTGTATACATATTTATCCATTCAGTATTTTTAATGTGAACACTTTTGCTGTAATAATACATTTCCACAGTCAAAATAAACCATTTTCTGTAAATATTTAACTGAAGAAGAAGACCTTAAAAGTTAAGTGTTCGCATACATATTTAATGTTTGCATACTGTATGTATTTAAACCTCTGTGCTTTGAAAGCTCCAGGTTTACACAAATGACAAATTAATCATAGACAACACCAAGGTGATAGTCATTTGACCATAATTAAACATAATCTGGTACTATATATCCTTTATATCTCTCTGGTTATATTACCTCTAAAGTGTAACTTTATAATTAAAGATTGGAAATTTACATATGGAAAACATATTGCATTAGGGCACCACAGTAAACTAATACAGGAAAGGCAAACACAAAAACTGTTAAATAAAATTTCAGCATGAATGATGATTACAATGTCATCTTCACCTGTAGGGTGCTGCCTGTTAGTTCAACTGTTACATTAGAACAATATAGACGAGAACAGGCCATTTACCCCAACAAAGCTCACCAGTCCTATCTACTTATTTCTTCCAAAAAACATCAAGTTGAGTTTTGAAAATCCCTAAAGTCTTACTGTCTACAAACTACTTGGTAGCTTATTCCAAATGTCTAGCAATCTTTGTGTAAAGAAAACCTTCCTAATGTTTGTGAGAAATTTACCCTTAACAAGTTTCCAACTGTGTCCCCATGTTCTTGATGAACTTATTTTAAAATAACAGTTTCGATCCATTGTACTAATTCCCTTAATAATTTTAAATACTTCAATCATGTCACCTCTTAATCTTCTTTTGCTTAAACTGTATAGACTCAGCTCTTTTAATCTTTCCTCATATATCAACCCCTGTGAACCTGGAATCGGCCTAGTTGCTCTTTTCTGAACCTTTTCTAGCGATGCTATGTCCTTTTGTAGCCTGGAGACCAAAACTGCACACAGTACTCCAGATGAAGCCTCACCAGTGCATTATAAAGCTTGAGCATAACCTCCTACTCCGCACATCGTGGTATATAACCTAACATTCTGTGTTACAGGCAGTGTCTGAGAGCTATCATATGATAAGACTCTTATCTTGTTTCACCCAATCCTTTAAATTGCTTTTAGTATTTAATATTCACCTTACTAATGCTTTTGTGATCTGGTAGTTTAATTCACTTTTACTATTAATTAATTTCACCATTATTTTTTATATTGGTGCTATATAAATGACACATCACAACTGTTTGGTTTTCTCACCATGTCACATTAATCTATTTTAAAACAGATTATTTTATTATATAGCACATATTTACAATGGGTTATAAGAATCTAAGAAATTAATATTTCCCATATCACTATTAGCTACAAACAGTATTTAGTAATCACAGTTAAAAAAAATGGCATTTTGCTCAGTATTTTGGTTCTCTACTAATATTTCATCATATACACTGAGACTTCCATTGTACATAACTTTAAAAAGCTTCAGGCACAAAATGTTTTGTAACAGGCAGGCATCTTAACTGCATATTGAAATTAGCAGAAATGCAGTGAACTGCTTCATCTATTGGAAAAAATAGTTTTATCAATAGTATATTACAATTAGGAAATATGTAGTGCAGCTGTGGCACAAATAACATAAAAAAGAAAATGCACATTACTAAATTACTAGGTGGTAATAATAATATAATAACAGCAAAGTCCTTTCCAATAAGTCTACATACTTGTTGCCTTAAGACTTAAATTCACATTTACCCTTGGAATTAACAAAGTTAATCTAATCTTCTCATTATTTACTTTCAAGGTGTATAATACAAAATGGTAAACATTCCTGAATGTAAGATGGTTAGTGAAATTAAAATAGTTCTTGTAGCCACACAGCGAAAACCTAACAGGTTAAAAAAATCTTCTTGATTAAAAGGTTTTACCTGGCATTCTTGATGCAGTTCTGCAACTGGGGGAGGTGAAGATTCTTCACACACAGCCAAGCTCCGAACTAGCTTTAATTTTGTATTAGACTGAAGAAAAGTATTAACTGTTAATTAAATAGCTTCAGAAGACTTCATTTACAAATTAGATAGAGAAGAAGAAGAAACAAACAATATAGAAACAGGCAAAAATGGTATACCATTCCTCTAGCCAAAAAAACAAAACAAAACAAACTACAATAATAAAAATAACAAACAATTCATTCAACCACTTGTTTACTTACCCACCTTAGTTAATATTAAGGGTGGGGGGAATTAAAGCCTATTTTTATCTTGGAGATAACATACCAACACTCCCTCACAATGAATGGATTTAGAGTTGCCCATTATCCTGATAAAGATATTTCTGGGGAAAAAACCTAACTTTATAATGTCCAAATTATACAATATGTAGACAATTGGTGAGCCAGGATTCACATCCAGATCCACCAATATGTGTATTTAAAAAAAAAAATAAAATAAAAAAAACTAAAATTTCTACCACTAAAGCTAATAATAGCAATGCAACATTATCAGGAATTGAAGAAAAAAAAAAGCTCATTAACACAAAAAAATGTTTCAAAGATTTACAAATTTCAAACTAACAATCTAATTTATTCTTTGTTTTCTTTATAATTTGGTGGAGTGGTGGCTCGGAGGCTAGGGATTTGCACTGGCAATCGGAAGGTTGCCGGTTCGAATCCCGTAAATGCCAAAAGGGACTCTGCTCTGTTGAGTAAAACCCTTAACCTGGAATTGCTCCGTCCTGGGTATTACATAAATTTGCATCCATCCCTGCATCTAGATGCCCTCCAACCTGCAGGGAAAAACTTGACGGTTGGTGGCAGAATTGGTACTGCAGCCACCTTAGAAAACCTCACACTGTTCCACTCCATCTGAGCTAGTGTGGTGCTGAGGTATCACCCATTGCATGGCTGCACTCAGGTCCTAATCTGGATCCTGAGTTGGTTTGTGGTGGGTTTCATTATAATCTTGAATGTATTAAGGAGAAATTTAAATTGGATATATCTAAAATGAAACTATCACACTTAAATGAAAAAAGAAAACCAACACAACTGTTTTCTACAACACAACAACAAATGAACATCTCAAACCAAGACAATGGTGGCAAGCTGGTTTAAACCAAAAAGGAAAAGCCAAAAACAAAGGAAAGCCAACATATCAATAAAAAAATGTCGGAACAAAAGCAGGCAACTTTGAAGTTTAATACCAGCATTTTCCTTAATTAGTTAATGACCTCAAGCACAAAATGTTTTAGTCATGCTGTTCCATATGCTACTGTACCTTTGACCTTTTTCCTGATTGTCCAAGAGTATGCATTTGTCGCTGTATGGCAAGTAACAAAAGAAAATGACGTAAGAGAAATTAAAGACATGGATGCCTACATACAAGAAAATGTATGTATTTCAAGAAATTTGTCTAATTAAATGTGTATTTAAAGAGAAATAGAACTTTGGATTATTATCTTTACCTTAATGCTATAGTGACATTTAATAATGGTGAAGCATTTCACTAAATTTTTATGTTTGTAGATTATATGTAAGATTCAACAATTCTTAAGCATAAAGTTGCATTTTTACCAGCTGTAAGCACTTCATGTCTCCTTCACAGGATTGTAGTAAAGCTTCAGTACACACAAAAAGAAAACATACACCCTAGATACGTAAACTGTTATCTCTATTAAAAACAATTCTGAGGTCAAATTAGTACAAACTTCATTATTTAGGTAAAGCCTGAAATATAAGCATTTTAACAAAAAAGCCCTAAAAAAAGCAAAAAGCTAAAACTAATAAAAATACACTATTTCCAAAACCCAAGATAATTTATTTCTATATCAAGAAAAAATTAAGAAACTTTCTTCTAAAACAGGAATGCCATCCTCACTGACCTCATCATATTGCAATCTGCCAGTTTAAAACTGGAAATTATTCATGGCTGCCCTCTTTTTAATATTTAGTGCCATAATGCCAACTTGCAATGCATCTTATATTTCTAGGTATAGATGCTATACAATATTAGTTTATGTTAGTATTCTCATAATCAAGAAGTAAAACCAGATACCAAGTAATCCTTTCTAACTTCAAATATAAGAAAATGCTAGCGCAGTAAAGGCCCAGGAAAGGAAATTTCAAGTCAATGCACAGAAAATAAAAAGGAAACAATGCTATCTTAAAATAATTTTCATTTTTTCATCTTAATATTGGAAGAATGTCAAATAAACCCCTTGGTCTTTTACAAGATAGAATAAGGAAAGACTGGAAACTCTCAGTATCTCTCTATTTATAACAAAAGATTAACATTTACAAGGATTACTGTAGAAGTAAAAACAACCATATATATTTGTAACACATCTCAGCCTAAAAAAAAAAAGGATTTTTACTATTGTATTTTGCAATAAGGTACCCTATGAGAAATCAGATCCGTTTGGTTTTCAAATGAGGTTAACAAACTTTCTTTAAAAGAAACATGCAGCGCTCAATAAGTGACAAATAGTTTAAAAACAATGTCAGTGCAAACAGATGAAAAGGCCTATAGAAAGCAGTAGAGTTAGGGGAATATTAACTGCAGCTATGCTACAAAGAGGCATTGATGATATGAAAGCAGAGGAACAAATATTGTATTATAAGCAATATGAAAAGTAAGTGAAGAGTAGCAGAAAAGATAACGAATTGCATTTTTTATGTACTGACAAATTTAATTTACTTGCTGAACAACACAACTTGATAACCATTCGAAATGTATACAGTATTTTGTTACAGAATGGCATATTTACTAACTTGTCAAAACATTTCTTGAAGCTTGAACCAAAAGTCATTAATCTACTGGATTTACCTAGAATTTTCCAAAAACATGGAAATGCCTAGCATCATAAGCAGTACTTCCATCTTTTCATTTTAGTTATGCATTCATAGTTCACTTTGAGAAAATAGCTGAGAAGGACTGAATTATTTTTGAGAAGGAGGAAATTCCTGCTGCTGACAGTATTGTACAAGTTCAGAGTGCATATGAAAATTATTGCATAGTATCTAGCGGTGTCAAACCATAAAAAAAGAACTTTAAAGACAGGTGCAAAGACATTAACGATTTGTCCCAATCAATGTCTTTCTTATAAATGCCTGTACTCAACAGAATAAATGAAAGGAAGAGGACGAATAAATACATTTTTGTACTCTTCACCTTTAAACAGGCAGTGTGGTGTAGTAGTTAAGGCTTTGATTAGTTAGGTTCAAATTCTGCTACTGATACTGATACCATGACCAAGTCACTTGATCTGCCTGTGCTCCAATTTGAACACCAGAAAAAATGTAACCAATTGAATCATAAATGTTGTAAGCTGCCTTGGATAAATGCGTTAACCAAATAAGAAAATATAAATGCAAACAGAAGAAGACACTGTAAAAAACTGCTGTCAAAACAAGAGAGTTCTACCAGCAAAAGAATATTTAACTGTATGGAGCAGTGACAAAAAAGCTTTGGTTGGAAAGGGGATTTTGTAGAGAAGAAAAAAAAAAAGTATGCAGATTTAACTATTGTCCACTACTGATTACCTGTTCAGAACTTTATTGAACTGTAAATTTATTATCATGAACATGTCAGTCTTGTTTGGGACTACATTTCTTTGCATTCCCAAGTTTGCGGATCTTTACCAATCTTTAAATAAATGTTGCATGAATGTTTCTTTTCTTCTTATTTTTTGTTATATTGAGAAACATATGTTTGTATATATGTCTTTCAGTTGAACATTTTCCCTGCTTTCTTTTATGTTTCTGGTTTGTTCTATTTATTGGAGTGATATTTTTAGACAGGTATTATATTTTCATTATAGTATGAACGTAGTATGAGACATACTTTCTCCGTGTGTTATGGCCATGTATCCTCCTTCCACAGACTTGTCCCATGCTATTGGTGCTTTCTCATTGCTTATTCCAGAAAATTAATTTTTATGGTATTTTTGTTCTTTTAGTAGAGGACTATTCTTTACTGATATATAAAAAAACATTTTGGAACAATTGGATTATGTATTGTCACAGATGTAAGGGATGGTGTACTGTATGTCTGAAAGGCATATTATTTTAATGCACTGCATAAAATTTGTAAGGTATTATTTGGATGTTATGTAGTTCCACGTGGTTGCCGCAGTCCCGTTTTGTACCCGCCACTGCATGGAGTCAGTGAAGTTTTTCCATTTCTTGATGGGAGTGAACAGCAAGTTTAAACCATATTTTAATCCATTCAGTAATCCATTTGATGACTGTGTTTTTCCAGTATCAATGAATGCGATTTCCCAGTGGTATTAAGATGAAAAGTGGTCTGGATACCTGCTTGTTTGCTTTAGCTAATGTAGTACAATATGTCCACTAATTAAAGTTTCCAACTTTCAATAGATGATTTATGCATGATTATATCTGAGACATAAAATTCCATCACCATTTTTAGTAAAAATGTTAAGTGCATTTTGCACAAATCTTTTGTCTGAATAACTGAAAATATACTGGATGTAACAACTTAAACGATGCTGTACCAAATCAAATGCTTGCTTGGAGTATCAAGTGTTTCAGGGATTCCTGTTGTTTTGAGCCTAATGGGTTCATCCATGAGTCATCAAGGCACTACTGAGGATAGAACTAGCCTGCTAATCTGGCATTAAGTAAATATTTCATAACATTTTGTCATTTGATACGAAACTTCATTTCAGAAGTAAGGATGATACAGCAAAACACTGAATTCCGATTAAGTTAACCTAAAGCCCTTAGTTGAAGTTCTTCAGGTGTAACAGTACACAAGCAGGTGCTATTTATTGTTTGTAGCTACATGTGACTGATCTCATAAACACTTTATTTTGAATTTTCAACATTTAGTAAACAGTTTATTTTGAATTTTAAACATTTAATGCTCTTGTATCTGTGTGTAAAAAAATTCTCAATAGACTGGGATGACAGGTAGGGCCATCCATTGTACGGGCTTGTGGTGTAGTGTTTCCATTCTCCCTACAAAGCATGTGTTGCAGAGTAATATTGGTTGTAGTTATTCATTCATCACCTCTATTTTTTAAAGCTATGTTTTTGTTTTTTTTTAACCAGTGCTGAAGAGGGTGGCAATCCAAATGCCATTTACTGCTTTTTACAAAAGCCTTTTTTGTTTTAGTTAGAGTCACATTTCAAGGGCACTTATAGCTATTTCTACTAATGGTCCAAGCACAGTCTTGCATTTTCCACCAAGAATGCTGTGAAAGTTATGAGTAAAGTGTCTTTTCATTTAATAGGGAAAAGTGTTTGAGATAAAGGATTGCATCCATTTTAAAATTGAGGAGGACTCTAAATTATATGTGAACCATCTGATTTTTCCACCAACCTATAAAGTCTTAATCTTAATACAGTCATTTTCCAATGCTTGCAACAATAGTTTTCTTGATCCCATTAAGGATTTCCCTTGCTGGCCATGTTAGCACTGATAATGTGTGTCACATTCATCTGAAGGTAAAAGTCAAGTAGCAGATAATTAGTTTTCAATAATCCAGGAACTGATGCTTGCAATAATATTGTCCATGTCACTAATAATAAGTGCAACTTGATTTTTCATGCCTCGTCTTTCCTTATCTTATGGTGCCATTGCCTCCTGAACAACGACATTTAGATGCTTTTTTTAAAAAAAAAAAAAATCCAGAACTGGGTTTGCTGCAAGTGTCAGAATACCCATCTCCAAGAAACGTGCAGGTCAGGCAGAGATGGCAGGACTTGAAGATAAGCAGTTTCCTATGCAAGGTGAAAGGAAAAAGAGAATGATGTTTCCGATCAACAGCTGAAGATTTTTCAGAAAAGGCAATGAGATGACATGGGAGGTATAGACAGCAGAGGACCATATCATGGTAGGAAGATGCAGGACCATACCAAACAAGAAATGTTTACGGATACACTGGTGTTTCAAGTCTCCTGTGAGATATTCGAGAGCCAGGAAGTGTCACAGGTATTAAATTCTGGCAAAACTGGTAAGAAATGTCAGTTTTTTTAAAATAATAAACATTAACATGTTAAAACTATTAAATAAAAAAAAGAAAAAAGGATCTAATTTAAAGCTATAATGGAAAATTAATAAATATCAAACTTAATAATAATAAAAAGGGCTACTCTGATTGACTACCAAATAAATACATTGAATTATCTTTCTTGAAATCCTGCCAGTTGGCTGGGCTCTCAAGTTATTTTAGAGATTATATTGCTAAAACGTGTACTTTATCAATGGCTATCACTCAGGCATGCTACTGGAGATGGTTTTTCATTTACAATATTTTAATAATCAACTGGTATTTCTACTGACATATCAGTTTTAAACAAGAAATTTTCTGAACGTTTATGTATCTCCTCTATAACCACACTACAGTATAAGTATAAAGCATTGTAAAGTAAGTTATGCTTTAGGGCTGGTACAATGTTTCCTAAAAAGTTCAACTTTAAGCCCACAGTTGCCAAAAGGTTCTAGAAAACACTGGACAAATTAATAAAATTTCAAAAAATGAATTACTGAATAATGAAGCTAAATTGAAGTTGTAAATAATCACCTCAGTTTTAAAAAAACACCTAATTTGTTCTCTTTACACAATCATCAATGATAATTTTAACATTCTTTAAATTCAGATGTGTATTTTGTTGTAGTTAACAGTTTATACAAGCACATAAGCAATTTAATTAAAGTCTGAACACTCAACATGAATTTAAAAGAAATCAGTTTTGGAACTTGCAATCTACTCTGCATTTTACTTAGATAAACATACCACTTTTACATTTACTTCCATAGTAAATAAGCAATGCTTTAAGTACAGGAGAAAAGTGGTATAGGTATCTGTATTAAAAAAAAAAATTGAAAGATAAAGTATGTACTGTGGACTATGGCTGGCCATTCATCTCGGCCAATTCCCCCAGCCCGCCAGAGGGAGCACTCCCTGCGACATGGAGATGCCCCGAATTCCAGAAGGGCATCATGGACTATGGAGTTTTCCTGTACAGCCCTGCTGGATAACGTCGGGGTCACCAAGGGAGGCCCCAGGGACTGTTATTTACCCTATAACCTGGAAGTACGTCTTAGTCACAGCGACAGGGGAAATGGCGTACTTCCGGGATGAAGAACAGGAGTTTTGATCTGACCCGGAAGTGCTAGGAATTCACTTTTATGGACTATAAAAGACTGTGAGAGATCCCAGACGGACGAGATGAGTCGGGTGGCAGGGTGACAATGCGTCTGGGAGAGGAGGATTGATTATTGTATTGTGGATTATTATTGTGTTTATGAGTATTGTGGAGTGGAGGCTGCTTTGTGCACTGTATGGTCCAAATAAAATTAATTATTGGACTTTTACCTGGTGTCTGATCTGAGGGTTCAAGGGGACGACAGCGCCCCCTTATCTGTCACAGTGGCGTAGTCGGCAGGATTCTCTGGCCATCGGTTTGGCAGAGGACCTGAATAGAAATTTCTGTGGACAGAGAACCCGAAGAGGACAGCGTCAGGACACACAGAAAAAAACCTCCACAAACCCCGTTGTCCAAGTACGTCATGAGGAAGATAAAAGGCAAGCAGACCGACAGCGCCAGCGGGAGAGCCACGCTCATCATGGCCGACACTCAGGAGGAGCTACAGAGCGGCTCCACAGGTCGGGAGAAGCCACCGGAGACAGATGACTGCCACGAGGTATGTGCCGGTGATTCAATTGAAAACATATTTAAAATAACTCATTTCGTCCCGTGCACATACCTCGGAGAAGATCACCTAGAAGCCCTGTGGGAGGCAGGAGAATTCCCCAAAGACAGTGATGTGCTCCTGTTCGAGCCTTTGAGCAAAACGGACTTCCGCATGTCGGGTGTTGGCGTGATCTACACCGGTGAATTGTGGGAAGGAGAAAGTCCGTGTCCCGCTGCTTTTGACCTCAAGAAGACGGTCTTGGACTTTCCAAAGGGGAAGGGGGAGGCGAGCAAAGCACCGCTCACCCCGCGAGAAGGTAAGGAGGGCCGGGAAATGGCTGGTTGGTCTGCTGACAAAATAATAAAGGCAGATCGCAGTCCAACAAAGATGGCGACCTGGTCCTCTGCCAAAGAGAACTCCAGTTCCCAGAAGCCTTTGCGAAGCCCGTCAGAGCACGTGCCAGGAATGGGCGTGCTCATTGGCTCCCGGCCAGTAGGTAGGAATAATAATGAATGGAGCCTGCCTCCGGCCGAATTAAATAACATTGTGGACTTGTAGGAACTCGAGAAGCTAATCGAGCCTGTAAGTAGTTTTTTACAGATGTTGGAGGCAATCAAGAAGATCATGGAACTGGGGGAGATGGCCGAAACACCTTTGAATAAGGTAAATGAATACCTGCGGCAGATCAGTCGGGAGCCTCCAGTATTAAACAATGAGGTAAGCGAGACCTGTACCATACATAATAGAGGGATGCAGAGTGACACGGGCCAGCGGTTAATTAGTAGCGGGTGCCAAGTCACTGCGAGCCCTACAAGGGAGTCGCAAACCATGACCGAGGGGGCGGGGGAAGCATTGATTGATCCCGGAGCAATGCGGTGCTGAAGATGCCGCCCCAGGTCATTTACAAATCGAAGGGGGTGCAGACAGGAAAGGTTCTCTCTTTATTACATAGAGAGACTCAGGCTGCCAAAAAGCCCCAGAGTAAAAAGGAGATCCCAATTGAGACAAAGGGGTCTCCTGATGAAATAAAAAAGGGAGCTGAAAGCTCAAGGGCGGCCGGTGAACCCTCCTCAGTGGGGAAAAGGGCGGAGCCAGAAGTTCCTAGGTGTTTTCAGTCTTGCCGAGGGATATAAACAAGGGGGATGCGGCTGTGCTACGAATGCCGCAAGCCAGGCCACATATGGCGAAGCTGTCCTCGGAGGACAAGGGATAAGATGACTTATTTATTTATTTAATGTTCCCCCTAGGTTCTCCCGGGAGTATTCAGAACATTGCCAAGGCCCGACCAATGAAACCTCCTGGAGGTAGACGTCCCTCGTGGGGCTGGCCGCTTCGAACCATGGTTCTTCACGGGGTTGGTGGTGCGGTACTCTGGACTATTGCTGACCATTCATCCTGGCCAATACTCCCAGGCCGCCAGAGTGAGCCCTCCTTGCGACATGGAGATGCCTCGAATTCCAGCAGAAAAAGACTGTGAGAGATCCTAGACGGACGAGCTGAGTCGGGTGGCAGGGTGACAACGCGTCTGGAAGAGGAGGATTGATTATTGTATTGTGGATTATTATTGTGTTTATGAATATTGTGGAGTGGAGGGTGCTTTGTGCACTGTATAGTCTGAATAAAATAAATTATTTGACTTTTACCTGGTACCTGGCGTCTGATCTGAGGGTTCAAGGGGATGATTATCTGTCACAGTACTTATTGTGCCATGAAATGCTTACAAAATTGTACATTATTCCTAGTGTCAACAAAAATAACAGATTTCTGCAGTAAATATACAGACTGATTTTATTTACCTGAGATTCATTTTTGTTGTCACTGTTGCTTTCAACTCTCTCTGACTCCATTTGTTCTTCGCTTTCCGATTTTCTCAAAATACCTGATGGTATACTATCATACTCTTCAGCCTCTGAACCTTTCATTGTAATGGTGTTTTCCTTTACGGTAACTGAATTAGACATCCTCATTAGCAAAGTTTTTGTAGCTTCTACCAAAAGTGCAACACCTGTAATATACACAAGTGATAGGCTGTTACAGTTTCTTGCACTAAAGCATATAAAAGCAGCAGGTAAACTAGACACTTGGGTCAGTGCTTACAAACATAATTTGTGAGAACCTGTTCTACCATACTGTTTTCAAGTGTCCATTTCCAAGCTTTGAAAGCTATCAAATAAAATAAAACAAAACAAAACAAAAATCACACATCTCGAGTCACTAGTTACTAAAACTTACTTAACATGATTAGTTCCTAAATAAGGAAAACATGTAGGTACAAGGCTGCTGAATGAAAAAAAAATTACATATAAAGGACAAATTTTAGTAGGAATAAATTGCACCACAAGAATTCCACAGATCTTAACCTGTACTTCTAAGCATTGGAATGAAAAAAAGGCTTGGGAAACTATTTCTTTTAACACGAATGATTCTTTCTAATCAGCATCTTGTACAAGTTATTATTAAAAATTTAAAATAAATGGGTTAACTGTACCAACATGTGTAGTTTGCTCCTGTGACAACAACCCATGTTCTTTTCGAATAAATTTTCATTTGGAATAAATTAAATTTTAAATCAACACTAACTCTAATGAACACACAGTGGTTCTGTACATATCAATGAAAATTTTGAAAGTATATATTAGCATTAGTCTGTAATTGTTACTGTACCTTTTGTAATTTCCAGTTATAGGCCTGTAGTGCAGTATTTGTGAATTGGGAAAACCTACAGTCCCTTTCAGTGCTGTCAAACACAAAATCAGTTGTGTTGTGCTTACTGGAAGCCCCAAAGAAGAGTCCCATGTCCCTTTCACCAGTGCCGGTTCCAGATCCAAACAAAGGTACCGCAAAACAAGCAGATCATTCCCCTCCAAAACCTGCAGCATAGAAAAAAAAAAGATGTAAAATAATTTCTTCTAGCCAATAATGCATTTAATCTTTTAACTGCATACATTATTTTAAATATATATATATTTCTTGTTATCTTTGCTTTTTCATCAATTTGGATACTAAAATAAAAAATTGTCCCAATATTTCCACTCTTCAATGGTGTAAAATTTCTAACATTAGTCTACTTACTGTATAATTTCTCTATCTTCTCTAGCTCATTTCCCCTTATTAGAACAAAATACTACTCAAATACCACAGGCCAACCACATGTGGAAAATGTTAGGATAAAATACCCAGTGATCACTGACCAGTTTCCTGAATTCCCATTGCTAGCTGACACTTCCTTTGAGTGAAACTGCCGGTGGTTGCAATAAACCCACAAATCAATCAAAAGCAATAACTGGTATTTCAACATGCCCAAGGGTGTCTTCTTTAAAATAACTTTTCAGCACGTCTGCTCTTTTTCATTGTTAAATTATGCAATTTGCACATGTTTATGCTGAGGTGACCAGTGCATTACAGCGGAGTAATTCTGCTTTTGTAAAAGATACCACTAACGTCAAACCACATACAGTGAAAGTTTCATTACCACAGGAAATTCCAATGAATTCCAATGATATTTTATTGTCTATGATTGGTCATTCATGTTAAATGTCACAGCTGTGCGTGAAATGCAGCAAATATATTGCATGTGCGATAGCTCACCTTTATGCACTGTTGCACAAAAAGCTTGAGTCAGATTCCGAACTCAGTTTTGACTATTGAGAACAATGTATTTGCTGAAGGACACAATGATATTCTTGATTTGTAAGTATTTCCCATAATATAACTTGTGTTGTGGTGTAGTTTTATAAATCAGTTGTCATGGGATGAGTACTGCTATACTTTACTTCTGCATCTTGAAGTTTTATGTGACCCCCCCCCAAATCAAATATCACTGTATCATGATCCTTGCGTCGCTGTGTTGCAAGTGCAAGAAAAAAACTGCTTCAGCTAGTGAATTATTCATGGTGTAATCCCCGCAATTGTGCTTGCTGCAATCCACCAATGCAACTGCCACAATTACTGGCAAAAACAGCATGATTATAAATGGGAAATACAATACAAAGTGGCTAAAGGTGGGGGCTGAATTAGTAGTGCGCGATTTGGATCGTTTATGATAGTATCTAAATTGTTGTTTTTTGTTTTAACTATGTGCAAGCTGAAATTATCGAATATGTCACTCACTTTGCAAAAAACTATCACAAACATGCCTTGACAGTCAATGCACTCACTGTTTCATGTAACCTGACAGGATACACTACTGCACGTGCGTGCATGGTCAGCGCACCACAAGTGAAGCTAGCATAGCTGCCTAAAACTGAGTGAGCAAACAGCACCAGGGGATAAACATCCTCATAATCGACGTTGATAAGATTTAATTGCTAGACGTACATCATACTCACTCATGTGGAGGAGGTTTGGTTTTGAAAAAAACTGATCTTGCTTAAAAGATGACAATCTGCAAAACTGTGTCAGAAATTGTTTACTGTTAAAGACCAGGCAACATCTTATTTGTTTCACCATCTGCAAAGTGAAATTGATCATCTAGTGCAAAAAAAAAACTTTGAACAAATTAAGTAATTTGTTCTAAAATATCCATCCATCCATTTTCTAACCCGCCGAATCCGAATACAGGGTCACGGGGGTCTGCTGGAGCCAATCCCAGCCAACACAGGGCACAAGGCAGGAACCAATCCTGGGCAGGGTGCCAACCCACCGCAGGTTCTAAAATATTATTTTTTTATTTTTGTATAAAGCATATGCCCGTTGGGCGCATTTTATTTTGCAAGCTGTCTTGGTTGGGGGTCCTCGATTCCAAGCCGCATGTTTTTTTCTTTTATTATTTGAAACACTCGTACGGATCTTCACCTGCTCATCCCGCTGTGATGACACACGGTGAGAGGGGAAAAAAAAATTAGCAGCTATTATTAAAAAACACACAGACATTCAGAGAAAGTGTGTCTCTACACACTGCCATTGAAAACAAGATCAAGAGCTACTTGATTATATCTGAGGTGAGCAGTGATGTAAATCTACTTGAGTGGTGGAAAACACAAGAAGTACATTTTCCAAAATTGGGGAAACATGCAAAAAAGTACATGAAAAGTGCCTTAAGCGGCCATTCTTAGAGGACTTTCATTACTGTAGGAAATGTTGTAACATTTAACCATGCTACTCTGATGCTAGATGCTGTGGACAGACTAGTTCTACCACACAACTTGACGTTTCCCCAGTAGAATTTTACAGTTGTTTTATTTTCCCTAATAGCTTTGTGCAGTATTGAACAGAACTTGGAAGTTAGTTGTATTGGACAGAATTTGAAGTTTGTAATTTGTTTAAAAATGTTATAGGTTTGTGATTTTTTGCATTTTTGTTGACAGAACTTGTTTACAAATGCTATAGTTTTTTTATTGTACAGTTTTGCAGAACTTTAGATTTTTGGATTTTTACTATTTGAACTTTGAATTTGTACTATTTACACAATAGTATAGTATGTTAGATTTCTGTTTTTGTTTATATGCTGCACAATTCACCTTTCAGCAGAGCAGTTTGTAATGTTCATACCCTCGTAAACCACCAGGGGGCGGACAGCTCCCCAAATACCCAACTTGACAGACACAGGCAGCAACTCGCATGTTTATTTAGACAGGGAAATGCTTCCCAAATCATTTCCCTCAGCAGCACAGTATAAAAACACAATATACAATATAGCACTTTTCAATCTTTTTTGCCTTTCCGCCTCCACTTGCCCACAGGCAAGCTTCCTCCCTCTTCCTCCTGACTCTGGTCCTCTCTGCAAAGCAGCTGGCTCCTTTTAAAGCTGTACCTGGTAGCTGGTTAGTGAGATCTGGAATTACTTATAGGTATGGCAGAAGCACAAAGTAGGGCTCTGCAGGTCCTACAGCTCCCACTAGCAGCATTCACTGAACCCAACAGGGCTCTGCCGACATATAGTAATTCCCATACAGAGCCTTTGGGAACCCGGGGCGCTGCTGCTGAGGGGGCTGCCAAGCAGCAGTTCAGGGGAGGATTCCCCGCTGGGTAAAAATGCCGGCCATCCCTCACACCCTGTTTTTCAATTGTGATTAGTATTTTATTCCCTTTGGATTCATATCTCATTTATATTAAGGGTAAGTGTCTATTTAAAATACTCTCATTATAATAGCTTTGTCGGTCTGGGCGCAATATTTTGTGTAAATTCTGTAGGTCACTCTGAAATGCTTTACTCATACTTGCACTGTTTGATCTCAGTAATACTTTGGTAATTTTAATGTTTTTGTGTTATTTTACTTCAGTTTTAAGTTGTGATGGACGGCCGGGGATCGTATCCTGTTGGGAAGCCTGGGAGAGCAGGGGACCAAGAAAAGGGCAAGCCATTCCCCGGGACAGGAAAGGACAGCCACCCTGGGTTACATTGAGGCCATGAGCATGGGGCTGTAAGGCTCAAGCCTGTTGGCTTATGTGGCCACAACCAGGGGCCGCTTGGAAAATTCCAGACCCATGGTCAGCTGCTGGGACATAATTGAGGAACACATGGAGTACTTCTGAGTGTGGTATAGAAGGAGCCGCATCACTCCACTCAGGGAGCCGGTGTCGGGTGGAAGAGGACGGAGCGCTCGGGAGAGGAATGGAGGTGGTGAAGAAAAGGAAAGAAAAAAAAGATAAAAGATAAGGACTGATTTAGTGAGGAAATTTGTCTTTGCATTGTGTGTTGCAGGAAAAGTAAAATAAACCGTGTGTATTTGGGGACATTCTGAGTCCGTCTGTCTGTGTCCGGGGGTCAAACTCCACAATGGCATCCCAGATGGGATTTCCAGGCCACTGAACAAGCAGGGAACCTGTTGTTAAAAATAATTTTGTGGAGCACCTGGCACAGCAGGCGAGACGCACACACGCGACAGCCGCTGCATGCACAATCCGTACCTCGTAACTCAAAAAGCCGCCAGAGGTCCGTATGAACCACCGTTTCCCTGATGGGAAAGAGGACAGCCAACCGCAGGCAGAAGACAGTGGGCGCTGTGAAGATGCCCATCGTTGAAAGGGTCAGCATGCCAGAAGAAGTGGCCAGGCAAAGAAAGCAGCCTCGGGAAGAAGGGATCCAGGAGGTAGGCACTGGAGGCAGGGAGTATTTGCCTTGGGGGTGTTGTAGTGGTGTTCCGGGTGCCTACCTCGCAGGGGGAGACCATAAGGAGGCGCGCTGCTGGCTGAAGGATACCAATTCTGAAGAGTTAAGGGAGGCCCTGGAGAAATGGAAAGTCTTCCTACAGGAAGCAGCGTAAGTCAGATTGTGCCTGCACTATAAGAGAGTGCTCTCTGAAAGGGTGGAGAGAAAACCCGAACCTGGCTGGGGACGAAGTGGAGCGGAGATACCCCACTTGTTTCTATTCCTCGAGGGTGCGAGTGAAAGGTGTGCATTGGTGTTATAAGTCCCATGGGACTGACCATACATGCAGACGACGTCCACATCGGGTTGAGGACGACGCCTGGAGGTAACGTCAGCAAAGCATCTCCACGCCATATTTCTATTCTTTTACAGGAGAAGACCGTGGTCTCCAGTATGCCAACACCCTCGCAAAAAAGAACCAGTTCTCGTGGGACGAGCCACTTTGCCCTACGGGGCTTCAGCTGGGGGAGGGGCAATGTGATAGATGACCGGGGATCGTGCCCTGTCGGGAAGCCTGGGAGAGCAGGAGATCAAGAAAAGGGCAAGACATTTTTCCGGGACAGGAAAGGACAGCCACCCTGGGTTACATTGGGTCCATGAGCATGGGCTTGTAATGCTCAAGCCTGTTGGGTTTCGTGGCCACCACCAGGGGCTGCTGGGATAATTCTGGAGCCATGGTCTGCAGTACTTAAGCCTTAACCCGAAGTGCTGCCAGACGAGTATCGAGATTTAAAACACAGCACTTACACCACACCTGGGAGTGCTGCCGGGACATAATTGAGGAACACCTGGAGTACTTCTTGGTGTGGTATAAAAGGGGCTGCCTCACTCAACTCTGGGTGTTGGAGTCGGGTGGAAGAGGACAGAGCTTGCAAGAGAGTGGAGGTGGTGAAGAAAAGGAAAGATAAAAGATAAGGACTGAGTTAGAGAGGAAATTTGTCTTTGCATTGTGTGCTACATGAAAAGTAAAATAAACCATGTGTATTTGGAGACATTCTGAGTCCGTCTGTCCGGGGGTCAAACTCCACAAAGTAAATAAATAAAACCTGTTTTCCTTAACTGTTCTTTTCATCAATCTCATTAGTAAGCTACAATTAATATGCTAGATCAATAAGACTTTTACAAATATGTTTTTAAAGCATGCAAAATATCATGTAAATATCGTTATCAAAGTCCCAGAAAATATTGAGATATAATTATTTGCCAATATTGCACACCCCTTGGTTGACATGAGCACTTGGTGAAACTGGCACAATCAGAAGCAGAATAAAAAAGTCTTGCACAGCAGCATCAATCATTTTAGTTCTGGGGGGAAGAGTTTGGAGACTTATATAGTAAATAAGTCTCATGTGTTCGTGACCTAGAGACAGCCAGTTACAAACCAAAAGTGACCAGGGCCCTGAGGCCAGGACTGCCACCAAAGGCATTGTTCCACCCCTGTAACCCAGCAATGGAAGAATAATGTGTGAAAATGTATGCATGTACTTACTTTACTCCAGATGTGAAATGCAAGAAAAATGCAACAATTAATCAATCAATAAATAAACAAATAAATTAATACACTCTAAACCTTTGTAGAGCAACTGCAACAAAATGCAGGAGAAGATGTGTCAATTGCAGAACAAAAGCTCCAATCCCAATCTGCTGTACAAAATGTAATGTTTCTATAAGTCTAGTGATAAACAGAAATTGTTTTAAGAACAGGTATGAGAAATAATTTTGAAAGAAAAGGTTTGGATGCGTGTACAATTATATGTACATAGTACTACTAGGGTGCTGTACTGTGCTAGTCATTATGGATGTAGTGAGTCAAGCAAAATGACACCTTTTATTGGCTACAATAAAGATTACAATATGCAAGCTTTCAAGGCAAGTCAGGCCACTTCTTCAGGAACGATGAATTTTAGTCTGGAGAGGTCTATTAATCTAAAATGTCTCACTTAAAGGTTTTCCAATGGGAATTCCAGTCTCTGCCTTACATCTTGCCGGGAGAAGGAGACTGAGTTGCCTTAAGAGCTTGCATATTGTAATCTTTTTAGTTAGCCAATAAAAGGTGTAATTTTTGCTTGACTTCTCATTATGCACATAGTTAAAAATTGTTTACTTGCTGTTTCAGAGTGATGTATAGTGTGTGCGAGTTTGTGTGCATGTATTTTTTTTCTAAAATATAAAAACTTGTATAATTGCAATTGAAATACTTGCTTTGAAAGACTATTTAGATGTAAGTGACTAAACATTTTTAAAAAGGAACATAATGTTTCCAAAAAGGTGGACACCTTGCATCAAACAGTTTAACTTTGCAATGCTATGGGATATGAAAACTGAACTTGGTAAAATGATAGCTGACAGACTGGGGCACAAAAGAAAATTGGTTTTGGGGTTGTGCATCATAAAACGTTTTGGTTATATACTGTAAAATCCAGTTTCTTGGACAGAAATCCTAAAAGCTGCACATTTGTTTAAATTTAGTTGATATTGGTGTAAACAAATAATTTGAATACTTTTATAAATAAATGATTAGTGTTGTACTCACTAGTGTTCAGCTATTTGCAGAATAATAGACATTTATTTTTGGGTATGTAATTTAGGCACAATAATGCCAAAAACCCTTTAGGGCATTAAGAGATTAAACAAATTCAAATTCAAATATGTGTTACCTTTGTAATATCCATCTAAATACACATACCCCCATAATGGTGCAATAACAATGCTTTAGATACACTTTAAAAAGTTTATCAAGTGTTGCTGTACATGTTTCTTACATAAAGAAGCATTAGATTGTGAATTTCCCCTTGGGATTAATAAAGTATCTATCTATCTGTACTGAATTTCCTAAGCAATTTGAAGACAATACATTGTAGTCACATCATATGTACACTTGACTTTTACTTGTTAACCCCCCCTCACCCTAACAAAATGACCATTACTCATATGAACAAACAAGACAGTGTGGCACACTTGAGTTGTTCTTTCACTTCGCTGAATCTGTGATTTTGATTAACAAATCCTTTGAAATAACCGAAGCAGCACCATAAATTTTGGTGATGATAACAGATATCAATTGTGCTATGTCACAAATTACAAAACAGGAATGAATGAAAAGTATGTTGCAACTGTGTGAATAAACCTACTTTATACTGTACATCAACGTTTGAGCTTTTTACACTGTAAAATTTTACAAATTGAATTAAATAGAATATGAAACTTGCTGAACTCTCCGTTTTTTTGTTTGTTATCTCTACTGGATAGACTAGGATTTTGAAAATGGGTGCATTTTGTATCTGGATGCAGGCGCTTGCATCACTGATAACAAATGTCTGTGCAAACATTAATCTGTAACATTAATCAGTAATTAAAAAATGACTAAAATATTTCAAAATCAAAAAGTACATTTAGTTCAGCTTTATGTATCAAGTTTGCCTTTTTAATAGTTTTTATATTAAACTCCTAATATATGATATATTACTAATGTTGAACTGAATTATTTTTCACCTTGTAGAAAACTCTGTGACAGTGTGATTTGTGAAAGATGCTACATTATCTATAGACCGAATGTCCAATTATCCCCAAAAGAATTGAAATTTCATCAAAATCATTACCATTTTAAAATTGCATAGAAAGGGAACATTTCAAATGTTCAAGAAACTAAAATGTGGCAACAGAGCAAACAAAAAATATTACAGTATTAAAATGTTATTATTTTCAGTCAAAGTTAAGTCCCACTTAATCACTAATACAACACAAAATATGCCACAAAGTAGATTGAAAATTATATATAGTGATGCAAACCCAAAATTAAGCAGTGCTTTAATTGGGGAGGGAAAAAAAGTTTTCTAAGTTCAATCAATTATACACTCTTTTTACAGAAAAATGGCTTTTTAAACTTTAGACAGACCTGCAAAGAGATAAATTAGTAAACATTCAGTTATTACCTAAAAAGAAAGTGCACAAATTATGAGCACAAAACAACAACAAACCTAAGCTAGCACACTAAGTAATTCAGGTTTCTTACAAAATCAAACAGGCAACATTAAAAAAAAAAATACACAAACGGTGCCATTGCTGCTTCTTCAGTATTTACAAGTATGTCACTCAAATACTAAAATGGAACTTAATGAAATGTCACACAAACATACACGATAATAAAACAGATATAAATAATGTACTAGATTTGAAAGCACCAAAGGTTTACTCTCAGTTGATCAATTTCAAATGGTAGGACTTATTATTTCAAAATCTGTGATGAGTAACTTGCTGCATTGTTGCCTTCATTATATTCACTCCTCAGTAAAGAAACTGCAGGAGCATTCTTGTTTTACTAGGTTGCACAATCAGCAAATGAGACATACAATTAATAAAATCACTTCTGCTAGTCCCATGTTCAATTAAGAAACTAAAGGTTCCATAGCTAGGAGGAAGAAAAACAAACTTTCAGCTACTAAAATTGGTCATTTAAGCAGTAAGGTGTCAATGTGTGTTTGAGCATCAGCATTCTATTTACTATAAACCACATATGAACAAGCAGGAAATGCATGAAGGTATAAAGGGGAAACATATGAAAAGTATAGAATACAAATATAGAAAATGTATAATGTAGAAGAAAAAAAAAAACAACAATCACAGTGCCTTGAAAAAGTATTTGCCTCACTGCTGATTTCCTTTGTTTTTTCTTATTTACAACATCTGATCTCCAAACAAATTTAGTATAATGCAAAAGAAAACCTGAGTAAACTCAAAGCACAGTTTTAAAATAATCATTTGATTTATTAAAGGAAAACAATCACTGACACTTGCTCCTCTCCTAAAAAACTTAATACGTGCTTATACCACCTTTAGCAGCAACAACTGCAATCAAACAATTCCAATAGCAGGAGATCAGTCTTTGGCATCGCTGTGGAGAAATATTGGCTGACTCTGTCCTCAAAATTATGTTAATTCAGCCACATAATTAATTTATTAAAGTAACACTTGCTACATGACCACTTAGCAAGATTTCTGGATATATCATAAATCAATTTCATTTCTAGGAGAAACAGGTTCTAAATGTTTTTTTCAACTCGCTTGCACGCTTATATAACCTAGTACAATATGGTTATCAGTTTTTTAATTTGGTATAGCTACTTAAAAAAAAAAATCTGTTATGCCCAGGACATGACCTTCCCAATATAAACCTGTGATTTTAGAAGTTTAAAAAGCTCACTCTCTTAGTAGGAGTAATTTTACTCAAAATTAATAAGGTCAGAGAATTTTAAAATGCCAATAACTGAACCAAGAGTCATTCAGATCATCTAATTTGCTTAAAGTTATTGTGTCCACAAACTGTATCATCACAAAGACATATACTAATATACATCTACAGTGTATGCAGAGATCTTTATTTTTTAATGTTGTTTTTCAATATTTCCAAGGCATTAAAAATAAAAAGCAAAGGTTTTCATAAATCATGAAAGACGTGCAGAATGGTTTAAGATTTAAGCAGTTTAAAAATAAAAAAAAAATTAAAGACAAAAAAATAAGATATTTTATTACAGAAAGATTTTCATGATAATCACGACCAGCAAAAAGATATATCAGGTATTTAAATATCCACACATATTATGATACAATGTTAGTTTAATTTTGCTTTATCTTCCAGCAATAAAAACAATGAAAATGACCTGTACTGCTTTATAAAAACAAAAAAAGAAATTGGAAATCTGCTTTGGAATTATGTTATGTGCTCTGTAAAAGTAGTTGCTGCTCATGTAATTGATTTTTAACAATGCATCTTATAACCAGATCTACAACGGTCAAACAATAGCATTGCAAACATAATTTATGCAAAACTGTGTAGTTAAAAATACTTTCCTCATTCAAAGGTTACCCCAAATCAGTTTAAAAATATAGCGTATATTTTATAAATGTGTACATTATAGGGATCATTATTTCAGATTCATAGCATGTGCATTTTTTTTAATATGATTGACAATTTATCCTCATTAATGACACCCTACAATGCCATACAAAGAAACTCAACAAAACACATGAGTTTTTTTTTACTACATCAAAAAGAGTTATTTTTATATATATATATATATTTATTGCCTCTTGCAGTAGATGAACAATGCATAATTATATTGGATCAGTCATATGGTTGAGGTTTTGCCAACTGTGTCTTTTACCAGCTGGAGCTAAGAATGCCCCTGAAAACCAGTTTGGCTAGGCATCACTGCTGAAAAAAAGATATTAAGTATAAGCGAAGACAAACTTGACGTACTGTGCCACAACTGCCCCTTGCAACTGCTAAGGCATCCTTAATTTTTCTAACATTAAGCCATGCTTACCTCTATGGAAACAAACATTTGCAGTGGGGGTCTTAATTATGCCAATGAGGGAAAAAGGAGAGTAGAGATGTCTTTACTCAATAATGTTAAGCTTTCTGTACTTTATTATATTTTAACTATAATTCTGCTGTTATCTACTGAAACCTCATAATAAATGACAATTCAAACCACAGGTCTCATATTCATATCCTGGAGGCCGGCGTGTCTGTAGGTTTCCATACCACACACAAAAAAACATTTGGATTATGTTCTTAGAAAAAGAAAGCTAAACAATATTAAAAATGTCTGATGTGTCCAAGTGGATGCACTGTCAAACTATAATGCAGGGGTCTCAAAGTCCGTTCCTGCAGGGCAACATTGCCCTCAAGATTTTCATTGCAACAAGTTTCTCTATTAAAGTTTTGCAATTGACGAAAGATTATTTTATTTAATTCTATAACTTCGCAGTGCAAAGTATGATAATATAGCAGTAGTAAGTGGCAGCTAACTGAGAAAGAGACCGGAAGAAAATCCTGCAGCCAACTGCAGCACTCCACTCCGGCAAGTGAGTTTGAAATTCTGATATAAATAATACTTCACATGAATGGAAGCAGAAGAGTATAAAACATGCAAAACACACACATAGTCAGTCCTGCCAAAAAATGAACTGGGATGAAATCAATCTTTTTAACAGGTTTTTAAGCTAAGCCCTTAGATTTAAACAATTCTACCTTTTGTCACTTTGTCAAGTAGCAGAAATAAACATTCTTGGTTTAAAGTAGAGCACTGGTTACCTCCATTACCTTTCAGCTCCAGAGTTCTGAGTTTGAATCCCAGTCTGGAAGGACCATCTGTGTGTACTCTGTATCTCGACCTAGTGTCTGCATTACTTCGTCGCTATTTACTCTGGTTTTCCTCATGCTTAAAAAGATGTGTAGCTTAACTGGGAATACTAAATTGGCCCAAAATGACACATAGCTTAACTGGAAACATTAATTTGGCCCATGTGAATGTGGATGTGTGTTTGAGTGCAAACTAGAAATGGACCGATGCCCCATTTCCACCTTGCACCTAGTGCTGTTAGGACAGACATCTATTTTGTTATTTATTTTTATAATGAAACAAATATATGAAATACCAATTAAATGTCTGCACCTGTAATACATTGTGTTTCTGCTGTTAAATATGCTATTACCTTTACTTGAGTAATATACTTGAGGCAGTGTAGACATATAGAAACAATGCTTCTCTTGTACAAAAAGAGTCTTGTAATTGTTTATGCATATGCTGTATTCAATATTTTAAAACAAAAAAATATCAAAAATGCTGTTCTCCTACGTATTCAATCCTTGTGTTAGTAACACAGGTGAAAAACAATTTCCTAACATAGGCAAAATTGGCTTACAATTGGCCTCCACTGACAAATGATTCAAATAACTGCTGCATTTTCTGGATAAATACCTCACAGTTTGAATCATTATTCAGGCTGTGAATCTGAAGAACTGATGTGAAAATGAGGCCTAAAGAAGATTCCAAATAAGTCAGAAATGAAATAATACAATTGCATAAACTAGGAAAAGTATTGGAATGTCTTGGAAGATAGTCTGATTCAATTTTCAAGTAATGGAATATACAGTATGACAAACCAACAAAATGCTGTCTAGAAAAGGTCATTCCTCAAAACACTTTGTGAGAACAAGGAGATGACTTGAAGAGAAAACACACAGAGGTCAGCAATAACTTTGAATGAGTTACAGAGTTCTGAAAGTTGAGGAAAGGTAAAAATATCAAAAGGTCTAAACACATTTTTTGGTCAGTTGAGACCTGGACTTTTTGGCCAGAATGCAATTTGACCATGTATGTTTAAAGGGGATGCGGCATTGGCCACACCTCACCAAAAAACAAAAATACCTACATGGCTGTATGGTGGGGATAGTATTATACTGTGTGTGTCTGCTTTACATAAGGAGAGATTAGGAAAATGATAAAAATGGTGGAAGAATTCACTGTGGAAAAAACAAGCCAACAATGCAAGAGAATCTGTTTCAGTCTGTTTAAATAACTTAAACATGGGCAGTAGAACAGTGATCCCTAACCACAGCAACAGTCACCCTGCAGTGTGTCAAAGAGTGCAGATGTGTCAACAATGGCCCAATCAATGCCTTGATCTCAATCTGATTGAGAATCTGTGGCACTATTTGAAAACTGCAATGCACAAGAATCATCTGGTTAGCCTGAACAATGTGGAATAAATCTGTCTGGAAGGTCCAGAAATCCCTCTTGCACAGAATGCAAATCTGGTACATACTTCTATCTGTTAAAGTTGTCCCAGAAAATACTAGGAATTGAATAATTATGCAAACAGCATATTCTTTAACCTTAAAATGTCATTAAAAATTATATATACATACAAATATCCAACATATATTCCTTTATACAATCACTGTAAAAAGGTTAAAGCCTTATTATACATTTTTTTAAATTTAATAAATGAGGTTGACTCTAGCTTCTGTTGTGATGCCATAGTGAAAGACTCCTAACTACACAGAGTCAGTCATTAATGAACAAAAAATAATTGTTTTCTTCCACCCTGATTCCAATCATAACCTTAATGTAAAACAATTTTCAAGCCCACTGACGCTAATTTTGGTAATTGTATAGCACATTAATTTGTTTTAAATATACACATAAATAAACTTCAAAATAAATGTTTTGTTTTTCACTGAAGAAAAGCTAGTATTTATAAATAAATAATGCATTCTTAATATTTTAAACTGTTCATAAACTCAGATATAACACACACTGTTATTGCCTTTTCACATGTTAAATAAACAATTGATTAGAGATTTATACCATATGTGCAAACAATACTATTTGACCCCTCTATAATTTAAATCTCCCATTAAGCCTGTTAACCGCACACCACATTTTAAATTTGACCTTTAACCTGCCGGGTCGGGGTCAAGCTGCTGTGATTTTGTATGGCTACACAGCAGACAAAAGACTTGTCCTTGGAGCAGAAGAAAATTCCAAAACTAGGGAATTAGTTAACAATATATTGTTATAACATTCACTGTACGTGTGTGTACATATAGAGACATTAATGTTATTACTTTGTTATTTTAAAGCTTTCACTTTGTGGAAGTGCTGCTAAGTTTAACAAGGTCAGTTTGTTTAGTACTAAAAGAATGTACTTATAATATCAAGGAAACACTTATTATGAGTAATATTATATGGAGGTGCAATTTTCACAGCTGATGGATTACAACAATACAGATATTTTTTTCACACTGAAAATGGAATGAAAAACAGAAATACACCATTCACATCCAACCAAAACCTTAAAAATTAGGAAAAATAAGCATTTTTTAAAATGCAAACTTAAATGATCGAGTACAGCTGCAGTTATAACAAAGGAAAACACTCCTTCTATGAACTATTTTGCCAAAGACATTTCTGAGCTGACAGGCAAAGATGAAAATAAAAAGCACTTGAATAAAATAACCTCCACAGTATATTAATCACATGCATTTGTGGGTTGGGGAAGAAATCCAAGAGACACAGTAATAAAATATTCATGAACCATTACAATTATAGAAGCAAATTGTCCAAAACATATTTTACTAGCCAAACATAAATAAGACATTTTGCTTACGCTGAACAGTGGTAAAGAAATACTGCCATTTGCTCAGAGTTAAACAATTTTCCAGTAAACAGGTATGCATGGAGATTATTACTGTATTCTGTTTTTGGAATTGATGCTTTAAATAATACATAAAAAATAATTACACAAATATGCTCCTGGAAAATTTAGTCCATTGTAAAATCAATAATTAAATGAAAACAAAGGCCAACACATCTCGAAAAATGACTACAGCAAAACACAAACACTCAAAAAATATACATAATTCTCAAACAGAAAAGTCTAATTTCAATGGGCAGTTTTTAAACTTAGTCTGCCTGAGCGCATACTATGAAAAGAAGAGAGATTTAATGAATACAATGTTCCTTGCAAATATCAGATGTGTCATTTTAAATTTTCTAAGTGTTCTTAGTCAACATAACAGAACACTGTTCCACCAAATACCAAGCACTATTGATAGTGTAACCTGTCAGGACTGTGAACTTGCTGCATCAGCATATTTCCTTTGATTTGAGAAAAACTGCACAGCACTTTCAATGTTAACTTGGCGAAACAGGTGAAATGGTAAGCGTTTCATTCCTTCATAATATATCAACTTTAACCACAATATTCCCAAAATAAATGTATACATTTTTTCCAAATAATTTAATACATTTATGAAATATAATAAGTGTAGATAATCCAGCATAACGTCCACCCTTTATCATATGATTCATGCTGTGCCAACTCATTTTGCAAGATATTTGTAAGGATATGTTATGTTACTGTGGACTGATACAAAAGAAAATAAATACATACCACAGTCTTCCAAACATTCTAATTTATATAGATGAGAATACTATTACTTTAAGAATGAATACTGCATATTTAACAAAATATAAATGGATGTCAGATTTATATTTAAACATAAGCTGAAAGTTTAAAAAATGCTCCAGGTTTATTTTTTTTCTGTGACAAAAAAGTTAATAGGTGCTTTCTGATAGCAGGTTGACACACCAAAGATTTTGAACAATTTATAACATTTTGGCTTACCATTACATTACTGAGTCCATTACCTAATAAAGTTTAAATAACACAATACATTTTAATAAAATAGAATGTATAGTAGGATTTAAACACAAAATTAGCAACTGAAAATAAAAAGTCAGATCTAAAAATGCTTTTAAATTACAGACAATACCTAAAATCCAAGACCAAATGGAAATAGTGTTCATGTACAAAAATGAACTACATATGCTAGTTTTAAACAATGAAAGTTTAACAATAAGATGAATATGATAAAACAGAAAGATTATGACAAAAATCTGCATTAATATAACCCTCAATCTGTTGTTTTAAAAATGAAAAAAAAAAAACCCAGAATTACCTAATAATGTATACATTTTACAAGTAAACAGTCACAGTATAGTTTAGTGAACAACCTCTTCTATCCCATCACTTCAATATTAAATGCATATTACAGTTTCAGCATTGAAAATTAACAATCCATAGTTATAGCACAGACAAACACTATAATATTTAATTTTAAAGATGTTCTTTTTTCAATTTGAAATTGGTAACAATTTCAGATTACTTATTACAGTAATACATACAATTACAAATGAAATAATAAAAATATATACAAGATAAAAGAATACAAAAATAAGCAACAATATTAAAAAAAAACAAATGACTTGTGTCGCATCTTTTTAAAATTCAAATAACAGCATTAAAATATCACTAGTAATTTTCACTACAGGCAAATTTTGTTAATTTAAACAGTATTCACATCATAAACATGTTTTTATTTTTCACCATAAATTATTAACATACCTGTACCATAGTAGCTTGCATATTTACTATCTCTCGTCACTAAAGGTTTAGTTTCCATAGTATCAGCAGCAGCATTTGTTCCTTTGCTAAGTTGCTAGCCTACTCAACGTCTGGCCTTAGCACCAATATTTCACTTGTCTGAATCTACCTGCTAAAGCAGATCATTAAGGCACTTGCTGTAGCCTCGGAGACAACGCAAAATCAACAGCTGTATGGTGTGATGTCAGTGGCAGCTCAGCCACTCATAGCTCATAAGGAATACAACGCATCATGTGCTAAATTGAGCTCTTCATTAGCAATTCAGCACACAGTGATGCAAAAACCTTGTGAAGCTGAGAATGCATTAGGAAATGCATACCAGAGCTGTATTCCTATTCTTTTCCAGTATGAGATTCAGTTTTTCATATGGAATAAAAAACAAGGGACAAAAGCATTGAATCTAACATAGGGTATGCTGCATGGAGAAAATAACATTTTTATTAAGAAATGAGAGGTTTTCTAAACTCACTTTCATTCAAAGTATATGAGGGGCTTGCATCACTCCAATTATATCTTTATGAAATACCTCTATCAAATATGCTGATGCATCTATGTCACATTATTATCAATGTGCTGAAAAATGCAAATTTGTCTTATTTTCAAGAGACGGTACATATATGCTCCAGTCCACTGTATTAGGATTATGTTTCCAGCTATACTATAATATATACATATATAAAATATATATGGGTGTGGTAATGTACTGTATATACAGCTGTTCTCTGCAGTGCTTTTAGTATTTCTTTTAGATTACCATGAAAATTACAAGCTAAAAGAATGTTTAATTGAGTAAATACTTTCAGTTTAATTTGGACTTTATATTTCTTATTTAATATAACTGTCTCCTCAATCAATATACTATTAAACATTTAAAAAATATTAAAATGTATCACAGAACAACACATGTAATAATGTAAATGTAGACTATGTCTAAAACCATGTGAAATATTAAATGTTATTCCTATATACATTTTTATATATTTTTTCATTTGTCTCAATAATTCTTTTTAACTCTCATGTCAAGTTTCTAGTTTCAGTGTATAAAGACAAATACACAGTGTTTACACACACAGAAACATATGTATATATAAAATATAATATAAAATGGCTACATGTGTGTGCATGTTACAGTAAGAAAAACAACACTAGGTGAGAACAGTGTAGAAGTCAGCCATTAGCAAATCAGCTGAGCAGACTGCCAGTGACACACAGATCTCCTTTCACACAGTTATTTACACTTTTTAAATTATTAAAGTGTGTGTATCACAAAGTATGTGACCTGAATCCAAATATAAAATGTGTGATTTCCCTCCCACCATCTTTTTGTTGCTAAAAGAACTTCATTTAATCAGAAAGTGTTTAAAGAGGACAGTAGCTGAAACCATTATAATTATTGATGTAAAAACAAATGCAGTATTATAATATATTGGTAAACAGAACATGAAGACTATTTCAACAAAATAAAAGTGTAATTTCTATAACAACAAGAGGTAAACTACCCAATTATTTGCTGTATGCATTAATTTGAGGTCTTCACCCAGAATTTACCACAGATTTACATATGAAAGCATAAATATCAAAATAGTAACTGATACATTACAAAAATGATATTGCAATATGCAAAACTAATTTCTCTTATTGTACGTAATCATAAAATTTCTAATTTAGGAAGTAAAAAAACTATTTAAAAAGGTGCATACAAATATAAACTGTAACGCTGAGGTGGAAATTCTTAATGGCCCAGAATATAATAGAAAAAGCAAGAATTTATATGCAATTGTGTGCACTGGTATGGACTGGTTTCATTTGTACAGACATTTGTCTTTCAATTCATACATATCTTAATATTCCAGATTAAAAAGGAAGTTGTACATTTTTACTAAATAAATTAAATAGATACTATCAACATGCTAACTTGGTGTTAAATTATTATGTGACTGTTCAAGGATGCTGGTTATAAAAAAAGCAACATATAATTGCAACCATCAATTTATATAGCCAAGAGACCAAAGAAAGGAAATGACTATTGGATAACAAGTGTCACCAGGCAAAATTACCAGGTTCTCATTGACAAAGCCACTGTCAATCACAGACATGCTTAATTATATACATGAATTAAACTTGCCTTCTAATAAAATAAATTGATAAATACAAACACCTCCAAGTACAGGATATCTTATACTCTAAGACCTAATCAACACTAGCACTGTCAGAATAAGCACCATAGCCAGCCGATGATATTCGACTATAAAAGAATGGTCCTTTATAAACTAGGTTTCATGATATTCCAGAACTGCCATGCTGCAGTACAGTTGTATTTTGCACATCACTTTCACTATCAGAGTTTTTATAGTTTTTAATTATTAATTTGGACAGATTTTTATACCATACTGCTCTGCTTTTTTGGTTACACACTCTAAAGCCTTCTCCAGCACCCTAGAAATATCTTTTTTTAAAATTGGGAAACAATAATACCACCACCAAAAATAAAAGGATGAATCATAAGAGTTACATACATAAAGTGCCTAATTCATATACTGACTCAAAATATTAGAGAAATTGGTTTTAGAATTTTGTTGCCCTTTGAATATATGAGAATCAAAACAGAGCATTTGCATTTTGAAGCTACATGTCAGTAACTGATGCGGGTGTTCATTAATTTTCCAGATATTTGACTTATTTGTCATTTTGCAAAAGTTTGTTAATTTCTAAGAGGATATTACTGGTGTCAGTCATAGGAACAATGTCTTTTGAGTGAAATATCGCGAGACAAAGGGTTGATACACAGTAATTAACGCCTCTCTCTCTCATCAGACAAAAAGAAGAAATATAAAATACATCCAGTACTTCTGGGTTCCCAAGATGGCGACCGATTTGTCACTTCCTCCTCCAACTCATAGACATAGAATAACTAGACACCTCATGACCAGCAGAATCATGTCAATGTCACCGCCATATTGCGAGTGGCACTGCTGTGGAGTGAAGTAACGGATGAGATGCCTCACACACATTCTGCTTGGGATTTTACAAACTGCTGTACGCTCCAAACCAGATCCCGGGGGATTATATTTCATAGGTAAGGCTGAACAATTGTTTTGGTTATATTTGGCCATTTGAAAATCCCATTTGATAATCTTTACTTTAGCTACGCCAGGCTAAGCTAGCACACCTATGCATTTATGTGCTCAAGTGAGCCTCAGAACAACATTTTGGCTAGACGTATTTAGTCACTATGTAGATTGTTGTTAGCTGTTAACATTTCTCAAACTTGATGATGTTTTTTCTCAAGGAGCACACTGAGGAAACACAGTTTGAAACTGACAACCATCATTTTATGCTCATGTCTTTAGTTGTGTCTGTCTTCCACAAACTAAGGCTGCACCATATTGCCAGACTGAATACTCTCAAATTACAGGATCTGAGTGAGCGAGAGGGAGTGTAAGTCTGTAGGAGATCAGTGAGGTAGGGGGGAACTTTAAATGTTAAGAGCAGTATTTTGTATTGTATTCTGTTGTTAACAGGGAGCCAGTGAAGCTGAGAGAGAGTAGGTGTAATATGTTTAATGGATTTAGAACAGCAGGTTATTGACCTGGCAGCAGAATTTTGAAGAAGTTGTAAGCAATGGACACATTTTTGTGGAATGCCAGATAGAACAGCATTACATTAATCTATATGTGAGGTGACTCGGGCATTAACCAATACTTCAGTACTGTGTTGCGTAAGAACAGGACAAAGTCTAGAAATTTTCGGAGATGGAAGAAGGCAGCCCGAAAAATGTTACTTATATGGGAGGAATTATTTAATAATAATAATAATAATTATTATTTAATAATTACCATTATTAGTGTATAAATGGATATAAATAATTGTATTTAAACGATTCGCCAAAATGTGTTATGTAAACGATACTGTTTTAAACGTTATAGTTTTTTCATCAGAAAACCCGCTTTTCACGTCTACCTGTATTAGTTTAAATGGCACTTTTGCCACTCGCAATAAGGCTGACGTGCTGACGTATCGTGTCGACTGGGAAACACAGTGACTGCGGCGTCTATCTATATATGTCTATGGTTTGACTCCCAAAGACAACATCACTTCCGATGCACTCATCTTAACATCATTTCCGGTTCCACCCCGATGACATCGCTTCCGACTCCATATCACATCCGGCTTCCAAAGATGACGTCACTTCCGTCTGATCAAGCAAAGACCGTCATCTCCTGCCAACTCACTCCCATCCTTCATTTTTCTCCTGTATATAAACGCTGTTCTTTCCAGTGTACTTTGTCAATTGCTATACAGTATTTTGATCCCAATTTCTGGTCTTTTTTTCTTCATTGTCCTTTGGACATTATACGGGGACGGTCCCTACCTCTTTTTTATTGTGTTGGGAGTGATATAATTCATCACAATTGGTGTAGCCAACAGGATATTTTCGCTCGTAAAAGATTACTGAAGAGCAAGACTTGAACCTGACTACCATCATGGCCGAACTACGCATCCTAAAGGTGCATATGGGAGAAACATGCACCCAGCTAGCCGAGTTAGAGGGAGGGGCTGCAGCAATGGTGCGGACAGAAGCTGCTCGGTCTCTTCCCCTTCAGTTGATATATTTAACTGAGGGAGATGATGTCGAAACATATTTCTTAATTTTTGAACACACCGCTAAACGGATTGCGTGGCCGAGGTCGGAATGGTCATACCTCCTGGTACACTACTTGATGGACATGGTGTAGAGGGTCTATTACGATTTAACTGCGAGCAGGCGGCCAATTATGACACCCTCAGGGCGGAGGTCTTCAAGCGCTATGTCGTATCTCCGGCCCAGCAGGCAAGTGAATGGAGGGAGTGGCAGCTCAATCCGGAAAGGCCAATACGGCCAGATATACACCCTGCCCAGAAAATGGCCGAGATCGTAGCCTGTGAGACATTCTTTGATGCCCTCCCAGAGAATCTTGCCCAGCAAGTCTGGAAACAAAATTATGAGAGCACGGATGCCCTTATTGAGGTGATGGAATGTCATTGGGCTGCCTATAAATCAGAGGTCAGGTCCCCTCGACAAGCACGACAGATACATGGCGCAGTCCCTGATCCCACCCGGCGTCCTGCTGAGCCTCCTGTCTGACCCAAAGAAAGGCTGCACAACATTCCCTGCTGTTTCAAGTGTGGGGAGGTTAGACACTTATCCACCAGCCGCAATCTGCCTGGCGAACCCATGTATTGCACCATAATCAAGGGAGAGAGGTATTGCACTGTGGTAAACCCTTTGTCTCTGCCCGCTACATGGGACAGTGGTCATAAATGGTTATAGATTAGTAGCTATGTTTGATTCCGGGAGCAATATCTCCATTGTTGCTCACCGTTAGGTTTTTCAGTGACAGTGGCTCAAGGTTAAGACCAGTCTGAAATATATTCAAGGGGAGATCTGGTATTATAAGACCGCCTCCTGTGTAATATCAGTAGAAAACTCTATGAAGAGTTTAGCAATGGCGGTTTTGCTGGATCCTCCCTTTTCAGTTATACTGGGACGGGATTGGTCTAATATTAAAAGCGGTGTAAACTTTACTGTTCCTAAGAAAAATCTTACCTTAGTGATGGATAAAAATAACTCTAATCCAACTGCCTCCACGCCGTGTCTGACGGTATCTAGGACACATTCGTCCACCCAGTGTGACAGAGTGGAAAGACCATCGAGCTCTATGGAGGCCAGATCGGCAACAGGGGGAGCTGTAGTCTGAAACCCTGCCCATTGAGGTCGAAAGGGATCCAATTCAAACATTAGCCTCTCAATTTAAAAATATGCCGTCCTCTTTTAAAAGGGAGCAATGGAATGATGATTATTTAAAATTCGCTAGGAATGCAGTTGTTTCAGTTAATGGACAACAGTCTATAGATCCTGTACCACGAATGCCCTACTTTGTTATTAACAATGAACTCTTGAATCGAGTGGCAGAGGAGGTGAGGGTGAGGTGGGGTCATTGCTCTTAGTTCCGTATACTTATCACCAGCAAGTATGCGAACCAGCACATGTTCATCTCCTAGGTGCCCATCTAGGTACCGAAAAAACTCTTGAGCTAATTAAATTTCGATTTTATTTGCTTGGGGTAAATGAGGAGGTCCAACGTTTCTGTGCTTCCTGTCCAGAATGTCGGTTACATCAGATTCCTAGAAGGGACCGTGCTCCTCTTGTCCCTTTACCCCTTATCGATATTCCCTTTGAACGAGTCGGTATAAACCTCGTAGAACCTTTAGAACCTTCTGCAAGAGGCCATAAATATATTTTGGTCTTAGTGGGTTATGCCACCCGATTTCCGGAGGCTGTTCCCTTGCGCTCAGCGACATCAAAAATCATTGCACGGGAATTAGTTGGGATATTCGTTCATGTTAGGATTCCTAAAGAGGTGTTAACAGAACAAGGAACTCTCTTCACGTCGAAAATGTTCAGGGAGGTAGCCAAGTTACTGCAGATTAATATCTTAAAACATTGGTTTACCATCTGCAAACAGATGGCTTGGTGGAACAATTTAATCAAACCTTGAAAAAGATGTTATGTAAGCAAGGATGGGAGGAATTGGGATCAGTTGCTAACCGTGTTGTTTGCCTATCTGGAGGGGCCACAGGCCTCTACAGGGTTTTTTCATTTTGAGCTATTGTACGGAAGACAACCCCGCAGTTTTTTGGATATGTTAAAAGAAGGCCTCCTCTAATATTTTAGAGTATACTGCACAATTACGTTACAGATTGGTTAAAATCAGACCCTTATTAAAAGAACACTTAGAACGTGCTCAAGCAGCCCAGTCGCAATATTACAACAGAAACACCGCCCCCCAGGAATTCCTCCCAGGGGATCGTGTAATAGTGTTCATGCCATCACCCCATTCTGATTATTGGCACATTGGCAAGACCCATATGAAATTACGGAGAGAAAAGGACTTGTTGATTATTTAGTTAAACAACCTAATCGTCAGCGAACTTAGTGGGTTTATCATGTTAATTTGCAGAAACCGTAGAAGGACCGGGGAGTTGATTCCTTTTCATAAAACATAAAACCCTTAATTTCGGAATGGATTTGACTTGGAGACAGAAACAGTAACTGGAAATCCATGTCTATTCCGGAGGTGGTTAGTGAGCAACCAGGTCACATTGCAATGATTGAACATGATATCATAATGGACCCAGCGGTTATTGTCAGAGAACGCCCCATTGCCTCTTGGAGGCAAAGAAAACGGAACTTGAATTAGAAATCAGGCAAATGCTGGAGCTGGGAGTGATTAAAGAAAGTCACAGTCCTTGGTCCAGTCCTATTGTTCTGATTCCTAAACCCGATGGGTCGTGGAGGTTCTGCAACGACTTCCGATGTCTCAATCAGGTTTCTAAATTTGTTGTATATCCGATGCCAAGAGTGGATGATTTACTTGATCGGGTCGGTAATGGGCAATTCCTAACTTCACTTCATATGATGAAAGGGTACTGGTAAATTCGCTTAACGGCTTTCGCTAAAGAAAAACATGCTTTTAGTACTCCCAGTGGGCATTGGCAGTACACAGCCCTTCCATTTGGGTTGCAAGGGCCAGCAGCAACCTTTCAGCATCTGGTGGACACACTGTTACGGCCCCACAATTCATACAGTGCCGCTTATTTGGATGATGTTGTTATCTATTCCGGTACGTGGAAGGAACATGTACTACAGGTTAAAATGGTTCTCTACACACTAGCACAAGATGGGCTTTGCATTAATCCCAAGAAATGCTTCTTCAGATTAAAAGAGGACAAATGTCAATTTCAATTTATTTATATATAGCACACTAGCAAAATACCCGCGCTTCGCAGCGGAGAAGTAGTGTGTTAAAGAAGCAATGAAAAGAAAAGGAAACATTTTGAAAATAACGTAACATGATTGTCAATGTAATTGTTTTGTCACTGTTGTGAGTGATGAGTGTTGTTGTCATATATATATATATATATATATATATATATATTTACACACACACACACACACACATAAACATATATATATACACATATCTATACATACTGTATACACATATATACATACATATATATCTACATACATACACACACACATATATAAACATATATATACATATACATACATATCTACATATATACACACACAGCTATTTCATTATCAGTGCAATCGCTGTTTGTTAAAGCAGTTGACTCCGCTCTTACGTGCAATAACAAATCAAATCATGCAGTTGTCTTTGCTCATATGTCATTTTAGAGCTGGACGCCTGGCATCTTTTTTTGGCCACAAGTTCGTTTCTGTTTGGTGTGAGGTTGTGTGTTGTGGAGATTCTCAGGATGGATTGCAGGTGCTCATCAGTAAGGGGACTCCTGTGTGCTGTTTTGTTAGTCTTTATCACTGAGAAGAGCTTCTCACACAGATATGTGCTACCAAACATGCACAAGGTTCGAGCCGCATGTAGACGGACTTTTTTTGTTGTTCAAAGTCACCAAAGCGCCGTGCAAACTCAGTGCGCAATAACTCTAGCTTCGCAATAACTTGCAGCATCATAAGGTACACTTGATTAACGCGGTAAGTGTTCGGCAAGGCAGCTGAAGTGCTGCATTATGGGATCTGTAGTTTATTGTGTTACCAGCGCTTCATACACCCGGGCTTTAATAACAATAATACAGTATATAAAATTATCTTGCGGGCCGGATATAATTACACGCCGGGCGGATGTGGCCATGACCCTTGAGTTTGACACATATGGACTAAATAGAACTTGAAAAGATATATTTTTTCAAATGTGATCGCGTATATATATATATGTATTTGTGTATGTATGTATGTATGTATGTGTGTATGTATATGTATCTATACTAATGTAATTTTATATAAAAAATAAACTTAGATTTTAAATATCCCAAAAGATTTTGCTCTCCATAAAAATATATCCTGTCAAAATTATACAAATTCAAATATGAACATGCTGCATAACAAAACCTGGAAATATAAATAAAATGTGTTCCTTTCAGCAAAAATAAATCAAATCATTCAGTTGACTTTGCTCATATGTCATTTTAGAGCTGGACGCCTGGCATCTTTTTTTGGCAACAAGTTTGTTTATGTTTGGTGTGAGGTTCTGTGTTGTGGAGATTCTCAGGATGGATTGCAGGTGCTCATCAGTGAGGCGACCCCTGTGTGCTGTTTTGTTAGTCTTTATCACTGAGAAGAGCTTCTCACACAGATATGTGCTATCAAACATGCACAAGGTTCGAGCCGCATGTAGACGGACTTTTTTTGTTCTTCAAAGTCACCAAAGCGCCGTGCAAACTCAGTGCGCTCAGTTTATCAGCAAAGTGCGTATTTTGGGAACACCGTAGTGACGACTTGGTTCAACATTACTTGGCAACAGGGAAAGTGGGGCAAGTTGCACTGGTGCATTTGTGTCTCCCATAAAAGCAGCTTCACTTGAAATCACTTTGTGATTGTGCACAGGTAAAAACGTCCGCTGAAGTGTCAGATTCTTATTTAATTCTTCTGCTTTCTGTATCTTCTGCATTGCATTCAGGTCTTTCAGGTTACCCTGATGTTTTGTCTCATAGTGCCGTCTTAGATTAAATTCTGTAATTACAGCCACATTAGCTCCACAAATGAGACACACGGGTTCAGTAAACATATACTCAGCCTCCCATCGGTTTTAAAGGCTCTATTTTCAGAATCAACTTTTCTCTTCAGCATCGTGTGAGCTAGCCGCAATAACTTGCAGCATCATAAGCTAGACTTGATTAATGCGGTAAGTGTTTGGCAAGGCAGCTGAAGCGCTGCATTATGGGATCTGTAGTTTATTGTGTTACCAGCGCTTCATATACCCGGGCTATTAATAACAATAATACAGTATATAAAATGATCTCGGGCGGATATAATTACGCCGGGCGGATGTGGCCCGCCCTTCAGTTTGACACATATCGACTAAATAGAACTTGAAAAGATATATTTTTTCAAATGTGATCGCGCACTACAGCCTGCATGCCTCAATAAGTCATCCTCCCCTCGCTCTTACTTTTTTACCATTCATCTAATGAATACACTAAGTATGGCTTTACCAAAACAATCATTGATGGCGAATAAAGTATCCATTATTCGAGTATGTAGATCGGGTATATATATACATATATATATACCCGCATATATGTGAGCGTAGTGTGTTAAAAAGCTATGAAAAGAAAATGAAACATTTTAAAAATAACGTAACATGACTGTCAATATACAGTAATTGTTTTGTGAGTGTTACTGAGTGTTGCTGTCATCAAGGATTTGATTATCATTATTTCTTTCAATCAGGTTCGTATTTGTAGGATGTGTTGTGTTCAAGTTACATTCCGTGTTTGTCAATCGTTGTAAAGATGACAGGTTTCATTCATTGATTCGTTTCTTACTGCATCAATAAACAGCTCGTCTTCTTCTTTATCTGAGACCCGACACACTGCATGTTTTTTTTACACTGTCTTCCTTTAGCGGGACATTGACTTTTTCCACCGTGTGCTTTGTTTCCACAGTAGCTGCATTTATGAATATGCTTGTATGTATCAGACGCTTCATATTTTTTTGCTGCCTTTTCAATTGTGTAATTCATTTTTTGTTCAGCGCTCTTTGGAACTGTTGCTTTTGTCTGTGCACTGCGTCAGTTCACGTGAGCCGCTTCGGTGTACATGCATCGAAGTTTCCTAGCTGTGCTGGTGCCATGTCGTGCTATGTCCATGGCTGTATCTAATGTTACCGAAGTCCCGGCACTTAAAACTTTCTCTCGCAGTTTCGCTGAGTTTGTGCCAAACACCACCCTGACCATCTCATCTTCCTCTGCATAAGCACAGTCCTTCACCCGTGAATATTTACCCGTGGCAGTTTGCTATTGGATTGCGCTGACGGACAGCCTTATATGGGTAGGCACTAAATTACAAACGCCAGCGGCAGCCTGTCTATGAACTTAATTTAAAGTTTAGGTTTACATCGTTCTTTGTTTCCGAAGTAGCAGAACTCATGAATATGGTTGTATATGTCACTTGCTCGCTTCTTGTTGTTTCGCTGCCTTCTCAATTATATAATGCATGTTTTCTTCAGCGCTTTTTGGGCCTCTTCCTGGTTTTCTACGTACTGCGTGATTACATGGAAGGCGTGATGATATCACACGAAACTCCGCCCCCACGGGTTTCAAGCTCATCTCCATTACAGTAAATGGAGAAAAACAGCTTCCAGTTATGACCATTACGCATAGAATTTCGATATGAAACCTGCCCAACTTTTGTAAGGAAGCTGTAAGGAATAACCCTACCAAATTTCAGCCTTCTACCTACACGGGAAGTTGGAGAATTAGTGATGAGTCAGTCAGTCAGTGAGTGAGTGAGTCAATGAGGGCTTTGCCGTTTATTAGTATAGATTTAAAATAACATAGGAATGCTGTGGCCAAAGTGATTTACAATAAAAGAATAAAAAACATAAAATTAACATAAATAACATAAATAGAAATAAAATAAACATAACTAAAATAAATAGAAGATTACATAATCACAATGAGGAAACCATCAGTATTTAGGCTATCTGGTTCATCATCAAACCACAATGATCCAGAGTTGATGCTATTACTAGATGGCCACATGCGGTAACTAAGTACAAGCTTTCTTGGGTTTAGCGAGCTACTACCGCCACTTTGTATCTTGTTTCTTCATCTGACAAAGAAGCGGGCACCTTTACAAGTGGTATGGGATGATAAAACTGAAGCTGCATTTTGTGACTTGAAAATGGCCCTGACTGCAGCACCTGTTTTGAAATTCCCCAACTCTTCTTTTCCTTTCATTCTCCAGACCGATGCGTCGGACACAGGACTAGGTGCCATGTTGAGCCAATGCATCGATTGTGCTGAACACGCCATTATGTACCTCAGCCGGAAACTGCTAGACCGGGAGACCAGGGAAGCCTTGGCGATTAAATAGGCTGTAACCCAACTAAGGTACTACCTATTGGGACGGGCGTTCACTCTGGAGACGAAGCATGCCGCTCTGCAGTGGATGGCCGTTCACTGGGAATCCAATCCCCATGTTACTAGATGGTTTTTAGACCTTGAAACATATCGGTTTTCAGTCGTTTATCGTAGGGGTTCTTTAAAGGCCAACCTGGATGCTCTTTCCCATGTTTACGACTTCTCGGATCAGGATGCCTGAACCAACGGGTCCGGGCTGAGGGGGTGTCATGTCACATATCCGTGCTTAGGAGGCAATCAACAAGCCCATGGTGAGTAAAATATCACAAGGAGTCGATGCACAGTAATAACACCTTTCTCTCTCTCTCATCTCCTGCAAACTCACTTCCGTCCTCCATTTTTTTCCTGTATATAAACGCTATTCTTTCCCATGTACTTTGTCAATTGCTATACTGTATTTTTAACCCAATTTCTGGTCTTTTTTTCTTCAATGTCCTTTTGACATTATACAGGGATGGTCCACAACTCTTTTTATTGTGTTGGAGTCATATATTTCATCACAGTATATATAAGGAAGCCAAAAGGCGAAAAAGTACCATTTATTTTTATCTCATTCAACATTTCATATTACTTTGCTCCTTAAACAAACAGAGCAATTAGATGACAAACTGTGGATGCCCAATAAGATTATTTTATGTGTTTTTGATGTTTCGATGATGGCAAACTTTCATAAAATAATCACGTAAACAGTTGAATTCCTCAGAACTCCAAAATGGGCTACTTCTACATGCTTCCTAAAATCCACAAAGAAGGGAACCCAGGAAGGCCTATTATAATCTCAGGAACTGGCTCCCTTACAGAAAATGTTTCGGGTTGGGTGAAGCACATCCTTAAAACCCTTGCCAGCAATACAACCAGCTACATTCAGGACACTACTGACTTCTTAAAAAAACTGTCGGGTATAGGCTCCTTACCTGAGGGAACCTAACTGGGCACAATGGATGTTGAGGCACTTTACATAAACATCCCCCATGATGATGACATATTGGCATGTGAAACTTACCTCAAAAAACATGACTTACCCACAGAGACAGTTATACAAATTATAAAATTCACTTAGACACATAATTTATTCACTTTTGGACCAGATTTCTACTTGCAACAGATGCAGACTGCAATGGGCTGTTGGTTTGCACCTCACTATGCAAACCTATTTATGGCAAAATAGGAGGAGGATTTTCTGTCAATGTGCATCTTAAAACCAATGTTGTATCTCCGTAACTTAGATGACAACTTCATAATCTGGATTGCCAGTGAGAAGGACCTCCTCCATTTTCATAATGAATATAATTCTTTTCACTCCAACATAAAGCTGAATTAGATAGATAGATAGTTTTTCACAAACCAACAGACAGATGGACCTAGCTGGGAAATGATAGCTTCCACCCCAAGCAAATAAGGCGCTCCATTATTTTCAGCCAAGCAATACGATACAATTGTATTTGCTCAGACCCAACAGACTGGGAGATACAACTGCAGGAGCTTAGACAAGATTTCATCAGACAAGGTTATACCCCCAAAACAACAGACACTCAAATAAGAACTAATGCCATACCCAGAGACAACCTTCTGAAATATAAAAACAAAGACAACAAGAACTGCATCCTCCTTGTTGTCACCTACAACCCACATCTTGAAGCACTTCGTAAAATTATAAAAGAACTTCAGCCAATGCTAAATAATGACCAAACACTGAAAGATGCATTTCCTGAACCTCCTCTCCTGGCATACAGACAACCACCAAACTTGCAGCAACTAATTGTCCAAGTGAACCAACAGAAAATGGCACATCTCCCGGCCTACAGAAAAGATGTAAAACGTGTGCTCATATTTGTAGTACAGACCGTGTAATTAAACGACAGTGCCCATTAGAATACGGCATAAAGGGATCATTTTCCTTCAGATCATCTAATGTGGTCTACCTAATTCTCTGCATGAAATGTCCTGGCACTATGTGGGAAAAACTGGACAAATACTCTGCCAGAGAATGAATTTACACAGGTTCCACATTAAACGTGGCAACACAGATGTTCCTGTAACGGCCCACTTCAACAGCCATGGATACTGTGAGAGGGACTTTAAAGTTACAGTGCTTATGGGCAACTTCAAAACACAGCAAAAGAAAAAAGAATGGGAAGGCAAACTCATGCTAAACTTTAATCCATTACAACATGGTTTGAATAGAGACAAGAGTTTTATGGCCAGGTATGAGGATTGTTTGCATCACTGACCCAGACGACCTGTCTACAGTCCCACATTGCATAGAAAAACTCATCAGAAACTTCAAAAACCTTTATTGGACAGTTATCTTATCCTATGATCTTGACCATACATTATTCTTCTCTCTTGTTCAATGATTCTTAGCCTGAAGAGGTCTATTAATCTTTTACATTTAAGATGTCTCACTTAAAGATTTACCAATGTTGTTACCTGTCCTAGCTTGCATATTGTAATCTTTTTATTTAGCTAATAAAAGGTGTAATTTTGCTTGACTTCTCACTACATTCATAATAGCTAAAATGGTACAACACCCTAGTACTATAAAATAATCAGAAAATGCTAGCATGGAAAGACAAACTTTCAAACAAAACTTTTTTGTTTTAGCATGGGCTAAGCCTAAATATAAGCGTTTTTAGTTTATTTAAATGCCTTTCATTATGATTGTTCTCCTATAGTATGGTGTAAAGCAATTAAAACCCCAAGACAAAATGAGCACTGCAAATAAAGAAGTGTACTTTCCAGAGAAAAATGTCAAAAATGACATCTAGAAGATGTCCAGACAAAACAGAAACAGTTGCAGATCAAAACTGTGTGGTTTGATTAGCCAGGGAAATTATCCTTGTAACTATTAGTATGTCTGGCAGTAATGTACACTATATTGTTCAAACATATGATGAATGTAAAGAAAAGGAAACTTTATAATATCACTAGCAAAATACCCGCGCTTCGAAGCGGAGAAGTAGTGAAAAAGAAAAGGAAACATTTTGAAAATAACATAACATGATTGTCAATGTAATTGTTTTGTCACTGTTGTGAGTGATGAGTGTTCCTGTCCTATATATATATAGTAAGATATGGCCGGCCATTCATCCCAGCCAATACCCCCAAGCTGCCAGGTGGAGCCCTCCTTGCAGCATGGAGGTCCCCAGAAGACCAGCAGGGCATCATGGAAAATGTGGTTTTTATGCACAGCCCTGCTGGATGCCATAGGGGCCACAGGAGGGAGCTGCAGGGAGGACCAAGGGCTTCTTCGTGCCCTGTGACCCGGAGGCTCGTCATAGGAAGAGCGACGGACTTCTGGGTTGAAGAAAAGGACTATTTACCCTGACCCGGAAGGAATAAAGACTTGTGGACTGTTGGGCAAAAACACCTCCAGGTCAGGGAGTATAAAAGGACTGTGGGAGCTCCCAGACGGCGAGCTGAGTTGGGAGGCAGGGTGGCTAAGCGTCTGGGAGTTTGGAGGATTGGTTATTTGTTATTATTGTTGGTTTATTAGAGAATTGTGGATCGGAGCGTGCTTTGTGCACATAATTATTATAATAAATAATAATTGGACTTTTATCTGGTGTCTGACGTGTGGTCTGAGGGTACAAGGGTGCGAGGAAGCACTTAATCTGTCACAATATATATATATATATATAAATATATATACATATACACACACACACATAAACATATATATACATATCCATACATCTATACATATACACATATATATATACACACACACACATACACATACATATACTATATATATATATATATATATATATATATATATATATATATATATATATATATATATACATACACAGACATACATCCACATATATACACATATATATATACATATCTACATACACACACATACATACACACAAATACATATACGAGGTGTGGCAGAAAAGTAATGAGACTGGCAACACTGCAAGCGATCTGGCAACGCTGCGCTGTTGTCCTTGATAGAGCACGTGTATTAGTACCCTCCCATAGCTCAGTGCAAGTTTCAATTCCTTCCGTTAACTACGTAATTTTTGTGACTGCTTTTAGCGAAGTTGTGTTTTTGGTGTGCGTCACGCAAAATGGAACAGCGGAATTTGGAGCAACATTGTGCCAGTAAATTTTGTGTTAAGCTTGGAGAATTTTTATAAAGACATCCTTGAAAGGCTCAGAAAAAGGGTCATTCGCGTGAGACCAGACATTGCAGACAAATAGATGCTCCATCATGACAACGCCCCACGTCACACTGCCCTCTCCATAACAGAATTTTTGACCTCAGAAGGCATTCCTGTGGTTCCCCAGCCCCCTTATTCACCTGACCTCAGTCCGTGTGACTTTTTCCTTTACTGAAAAATGTCCTCAAAGGACGTCATTTTGGGACTTTAGAAAACATCCAAAAGAGTGTAACGGACATGCTGAAGACCATACCGGTTGAAGATTTCCAGCGCTGCTACCAACAGTGGGAACAAGCGTCTCCATCGGTGTGTAGCTGCCCAAAGGAACTACTTTGAAGGGGATAACATTGATGTTTGAAAAATAAAAACTTTGGTAAATAAAAAATCAGTCTCATTACTTTTCTGCCACACCTTGTGTATGTATATATATATATATATATATATATATATACATATATAGGTTTTTTATACGTTTTAAAAGAAGGATGGGAGGAAGAGGCCCTCCCATCAACAAATATATTAGAGTATATCGCACAGTTACGTGATAGATTTAAAAAAATTAGACCCATATTAAAAACACATATGGAAAAGGCGCAAGCAGCTCAGGCCCGATGCTATAACGAGTGCGTCTCTGCAGGAGTTCCACCCGGGAGACCGTGTCATGGTTTTGGTTCCTACCTCTCATTCCAAATTACTGGCTCATTGGCAGGGCCCTTATGAAATTAAGGAGATGAAGGGGTTGGTCGACTATTTGGTTAAACAACCAAATCGTCGACCCAGTGAGCGGATTTATCATGTCAATCTGCTGAAACCGTGGAAGGACAGGGATTTTGAACCCTCCTCCGGACAGCTCCGCTCTCTCTTTGCTCATCAATTACACCTTAATTTCGGAAATAATTTGACTCGCCAACAACGTCAGGAGCTCGAAGCAGTTATCCTGTCTGTCCCTGAGGTAGTTAGTGAAAAACCAGGTCGGACCTCCCTGATTGCGCATGACATTGTGACGAAACCTGGGGTTATAGTCTGAACGCCCATACAGAATTCCCGAGGCAAAAAGGCTGAAGTGGGTTGGAGATCAGGCGAATGCTGGAGCTAGGTGTGATTGAGGAAAGTTATAGTCCCTGGTCCAGTCCTATCGTTATGGTCGGTAAGCCCGATGGAAGTTGGAGGTTTTGCAATGACTTCCGTCGGCTTAACCAAGTGTCCCAATTTGACGCCTATCCGATGCAGCGAGTGGATGACCTCCTCGGCGGCTAGGACATGCCAAATTACGACTACTTTAGATATGACTAAAGGGTACTGGCAGGTTCCTTAACGGACTCCGCTAAGGAAAAGACAGCGTTCAGCACCCCTAGTGGTCACTGGCAATATCGTGTCCTCCCATTTGGATTACATGGGGCACCTCGACCTTCCAGCGTCTGGTGGATAAAGTGCTCCGTCCTCATAATTCATATAGTGCTGCCTACTTGGATGACGTCATCTATTCCAACACCTGGGAGGAACACATATTGCAGGTTGAAGCTGTATTGCGGACACTAGCAGAAGCTGGACTTCGTATCAACCCGAAAAAATGTTGTTTTGGGTTGGTCGAAGACAAATATTTAGGCTATCTAGTGGGCCGGGGTATGGTGAGACCACAGTGTTCTAAAATATATGCCACTGCAAATTGGCCCCGTCCGATAACCAAGAGGCAAATTCAAGCATTTCTCGGTTTAGCGGGTTACTATCGCCGGTTTGTACCCCGGTTTTCCGAGAGAGCTACGCCCTTGACAAACCTCACAAAGAAGGGTCGACCTAATTATGTGGTATGGGATGAGAAATCAGAGACTGTATTCAGTGACTTGAAACTGGCCCTTACGTCAGCTCCTATATTAAAGGCACCAGATTTTTCTTTACCTTTTATTCTCCAGACGGACGCTTCGGACACAGGTCTTGGAGCAGTGCTGAGCCAGGCGTCGATGGAGTTGAACACCCCATTATGTACCTGAGCGGAAACTGTTGGATCGGGAAACTAGGTATGCGGCAGTGGAGCGGGAGACTTTGGCTATTAAATGGGCGATTACTCAGCTGAGATACTACCTCTTGGGATGTGAATTCACTCTTGTGACAGACCATGCACCCTTACAGTGGATGGCCTTGCACAGGGAGTCCAATCCGCGGGTCAAGAGATGGTTTTTAGATCTACAGCCGTATAAGTATTCGGTCGTATATCGCCGTGGTGTTCTGCAAGCCAATGCCGATGCCCTTTCCAGATGCCACGACTTCTTGGACCGGTACGCCCAACCCGACGGGTCTGGGCTGAGGGGGGCCATGTCACACACGTGTGAATAGGAGGACGTTGTGTGGACCAAGTAATGGTAATTCCACGCCAGGCCAGGGGAGGCGGGTGCAATAAACCTTCTCTTGCTATCTCTGCAGACCAGCCGCGGAAAGCCTATCTGAATCAGGAACATCACTTCCAGTTCCGGCGCCCAGAAGAACGTCACTTTCAGTTCCGGCGCCCAGGAAAACGTCACTTCCAGTTCCGGTGCCCAGAAGATTGTCACTTTCTGTCCCGACTCCCAGACTGATGTCAGAGAGACATCACTTCCGGTCAACCAACATCACTTCCTGTTAACATGTGACTTCCTGTTTGATCATTTAAAACCGCCATCTTTTCAACCCTTGATCAGTTCTGTTTTGGACTCCGTACTGATAACATCAGTGCTGAAACTTAAAAGACTCCTTTGCAGCTAGGAATATTATATGGGGGCTGCCCCAAACCTTTATCGTGTGTCGAGTGGCTTCATTTTACAATATATATATATATATATATATATATATATATATATATATATATATATATATATATATATATACACACACATACATACATACATAAATATCTACATATATACATATACACACACATATACAGTATATATATTAGGGTTGGGCGGTATCCAAATTTTGATACCGTCAAACCTCCTCCTATTACCTCGGTATACGGTATTACTGTGAATAATAAAAAAATTGTGACGTAGGGCTCAGACAGCGTCACCAAACTGAACTGTTGGCTTGTGCCTAAACTGTTCATAAACTGAAAATCAAACACTAATACTGAAACAATAACAAAATAACATGCAGAACAATATTAACAACTTTTATTAGCAACAAATAGCAGATTATAAAAAAATGCAAATACAACAGTCAAATAGAATTAAATTAACATAAACATCCAGAACAGTTTTCATGCGGAGACGCGCACACAAATCAAGTAAATTAAATCACACCGCCTGAACATGTTTTAAACAAAGAAGAGCAGCTTATAAAAAAGTGCAAATAGACCCACAACAGTCAACCAGAGTTGAATTAACATAAACATCATCCATATCATAAAAAGTATTGCAAAGCAATAGTCCTAAACAAAAACTTCTTTCCAGTCTTCTTTCCAATATCGTTTTTAACGTAAACCAAATAAAAATACCTGAATCAATTAAATAAATAAAAATAAACAAAGTGCGAATAGGAACGAATGGCAAGTGGCAATCTATTCAAGATTTCTCGCTAGAAAAACCAGCATGTTTACTTTGTCCGGCTTTAACAGGGCACGTTGTGGACCGACAACTTTACCTGCGGTGCTGAAAACCCGTTTCGATGGTGTGCTTGTGGCACAGATGCACAGGTACTTTCGTGCCACTCGTGACATCTAGGGAAAACGCCCAGCAGCATTTGTCCACCAGAGAAGTGGGTCCTCGTCTCCTTGAGCAACTGGCTCCAAACAGTAGGCTGTTATTTCAGCTCCGACTCGGTCCTCTACGGTGCCGATGCTGACGGGACCTGCCATTGCATCAGATTTTTTTTCAGATCTTTTTTCGTGAGGGTGCAGGGTGCTCCTCTCCCTCTTCCACTCTGATGGCCACTGGACCTGCTGCCTCTAAGCTCACGATCTCAGCCTGTAATTCAGCCTTGGTCTCAGCCATTGCGTTGTCATCCGTCTCATATCCTCTACGGTAACGAGGGTCGAGGAAAGTGCATTTTCGCAATATTTTGCACTGAATTGGATTCATACTTTGCCTCCAGCTTTGTTAGAATTCCAGTTTTGATTGACTTTGTTAGCTGGAGGTCATTTTCTGACGCAGCCAACACATTGTCCCTGCAGAGCTGTAGTATGGGGAGGATACAGGAACTGGTCACATAATTTTCTCCAGACAAAATATCAGTGAAGTCCCCGACTGGTTTCAGTGCTTCGTGAACAGCGTTCAAGATGTCCATATCCTGACAAGTCAGGGACAGGCTGCTCCTTCTGTCATCAGACAGGATGTGTCTGATTGCTTGGGCCTGCTCGAGGATTTGCTCCACCATTGCCAGTTTGGAGCCCCAGCGAGCTGCGCAGTCCTGCCGACGGATGGATGGATGAATTAATTAATGAATGATGAATACACGATTAAAAGAATGAATAGGCCTAAATAAATGAATAAATAAATAGGCATAAGTAAACGAATGAATGAATAAATAGGCCTAAATAAACGAATGAATGCATAAATAAAGAAGTCCATTAATGTATATTATTCCATTTGGTCAAATTTGCATGCACATTTATCCATCCATCCATCCATCCATCCTCTTCCGCTTATCCGAGGTGGGGTCGCGGGGGCAGCAGCTTAAGCAGAGAGGCCCAGACTTCCCTTTCCCAGGCCACTTCTTCCAGCTCTTCCGAGAGAATCCCAAAGGCGTTCCCAGGCCAGCCAGGAGACATAGTCCCTCCAGCGTGTCCTGGGTCTTCCCCGGGGCCTCCTCCCGGTTGGACGTGCCCGGAACACCTCACCAGGGAGGCGTCCAGGAGGCATCCTGATCAGATGCCCGAGCCACCTCATCTGACTCCTCTCGATGCAGAGGAGCAGCGGCTCTACTCTGAGCCCCTCCCGGATGACTGAGCTTCTCACCCTATCTTTAAGGGAAAGCCCAGACACCCTGCGGAGGAAACTCATTTCAGCCGCTTATATACGCGATCTCGTTCTTTCGGTCACTACCCATAGCTCATGACCATAGGTGAGGGTAGGAGCGTAGATCGACTGGTAAATTGAGAGCTTTGCCTTACAGCTCAGCTCCTTTTTCACCACGACAGACCGATGCAGAGCCCGCATCACTGCGGATGCCGCACCGATCCGCCACTCGATCTCACGCTCCATTCTTCCCTCACTCGTGAACAAGACCCGAGATACTTGAACTCCTCCACTTGGGGCAGGATCTCTCCCCAACCCTGAGAGGGCACTCCACCCTTTTCCGGCTGAGGACCATGCTCGGATTTGGAGGTGCTGATTCTCATCCCAGCAGCTTCACACTCAGCTGCGAACCGATCCAGAGCGAGCTGAAGATCACGGCCTGATGAAGCAAACAGGACAACATCATCTGCAAAAGCAGTGACCCAATCCTGAGTCCACCAAACGGACCCCTTCAACACCCTGGCTGCGCCTAGAAATTCTGTCCATAAAAGTTATGAACAGAATCGGTGACAAAGGGCAGCCCTGGCGAGTCCAACTCTCACTGGAAGCGGGCTCGACTTACTGCGGCAATGCGGACCAAGCTCTGACACGGTTGTACAGAGACCGAACAGCTCTTATCAGGGGTCCGGTACCCCATACTCCCGAGCACCCCACAGGATTCCCGAGGGACACGGTCGAATGCCTTTTCCAAGTCCACAAAACACATGTAGACCGGTCGGGCAAACTCCCATGCACCCTCCAGGACTCTGCTAAGGGTGAAGAGCTGGTCCACTGTTCCGCGACCAGGACGAAAACCACACTGTTCCTCCTGAATCCGAGGTTGACTATCCACGGACCCTCCTCTCCAGAACCCCGAATAGACTTTTCCAGGGAGGCTGAGGAGTGTGATCCCTCTATAGTTGGAACACACCCTCCGGTCCCCTTTTAAAGAGGGGACCACCACCCCGGTCTGCCAATCCAGAGGCACTGTCCCGATGTCCATGCGATGTTGCAGAGGCGTGTCAACCAAGACAGTCCTACAACATCCAGAGCCTTAAGGAACTCGGTATCTCATCCACCCGGGGCCCTGCCACCAAGGAGTTTTTGACCACCTCGGTGACTTCAGTCCCAGAGATGGGAGAGCCCACCTCAGAGTCCCCAGGCTCTGCTTCCTCGTGGAAGGCATGTTAGTGGGATTGAGGAGGTCTTGAAGTACTCCTCCCACCGACCCTAGCGTCGAAGTGAGGTCAGCAGCGCACCATCCCCACCATATACGGTGTTGACACTGCACTGCTTCCCCTCCTGAGACGCCGGACGGTGGACCAGAATCTCCTCGAAGCCGTCCAAAGTCGTTCTCCATGGCCTCTCCAAACTCCTCCCATGCCCGAGTTTTGCCTCAGCAACAACGAAGCAGCGTTCGCTTGGCCTGCGGTACCTATCAGCTGCCTCCAGAGACCCACAGGACAAAAAGTCCTATAGGACTCCTTCTTCAGCTTGACGGCATCCCTCACGCGGTGTCCACCAACGGGTTCGGGATTGCCGCCACGACAGGCACCGACCACCTTGCGGCCACAGCTCCGTCAGCCGCCTCAACAATAGAGGCACGGAACATGGCCCATTCGACTCAATGTCCCCACCTCCCTCGGGGCGTGGTTGAAGTTCTGCGGAGGTGGGAGTTGAAGCTACTTCTGACAGGGGACTCTGCCAGCCGTTCCCAGCAGACCCTCACAACACGTTTGGGCCTACCAGGTCTGACCGGCATCTTCCCCACCATGAAGCCAACTCACCACCAGGTGGTGATCAGTTGACAGCTCCGCCCCTCTCTTCACCCGAGTGTCCAAGACATATGGCGCAAGTCCGGCGACACGACCACAAAGTCGATCATCGACCTGAGGCCTAGGGTGTCCTGGTGCCAAGTGCACATATGAACACCCTTATGCTTGAACATGGTGTTCGTTATGGACAATCCATGGCGAGCACAGAAGTCCAATAACAAAACACCGCCGGGTTCAGATCGGGGCCATTCCTCCCAATCAGCCCTTCCAGGTCTCACTGTCATTGCCCCGTGAGCATTGAAGTCTCCCAGCAAAGCGAGGGAATCCCAGAAGGTATGCCCTCTAGCAACCCTCCAGAGACTCCAAAAGGGTGGATACTCCAAACTGCTGTTGGCATACGCACAAACAACAGTCAGGACCCTTCCCCCCCACCCGAAGGCAGAGGGAGGCCACCCTCCCGTCCACCGGGGTAAACCCCAATGCACAAGCTCCAGTGGGGGCAATAAGTATGCCCACACCTGCTCGGCGCCTCTCACCGGGGGCAACTCCAGAGTGGTAGAGAGTCCAGCCCCTCTCAAGGAGATTGGTTCCAGAGTCCAAGCTGTGCGTCGAGGTGAGTCCGACTATATCTAGCCGAACCTCTCGACCTCCGCACTAGCTCAGGCTCCTTCCCTTCAGAGGTGACATTCCCGTCCCAAGAGCCAGTTTCTGTAGCCGAGGATCAGACCGCCAAGGTCCCGCCGGCCACCACCCAACTCACACTGCACCCAACCTCCTTGGCCCCTCCCATAGGTGGTGAGCCCATGGGGAGGAGGACCCACGTTACCTCTTCGGGCTGTGCCCGGCCGAGCCCCATGGGTGCAGGCCCGGCCACCAGGCGCTCGCCATCGAGCCCCACCTCCAGGCCTGGCTCCAGAGGGGGGCCCCGGTGACCCGCGTCCGGCAAGGGAAAGCGTCGTCCAAAGTTTTGCTCTCATCGGAGGTTTGTTGAACGCTCTTTGTCTCATCCCTCACCTAGGACCAGTTTGCCTTGGGTGGCCCTACCAGGGGCATAAAGCCCCGGACAACATAGCTCCTAGGATCATTGGGACACGCAAACCCCTCCACCACGATAAGGTGACGGTTCAAGGAGGAGGATGCACATTTATTTTAGGCTAAATAAGTCCCTTATGTGATGCAAAGCATATATATGCCCCTTTTTTTATATTTGAGCCCCTGCCCCTGAGGAACTCTCTGCACGTTTTATGCTTACCGTTATGAGACTATGTTTTGGGAGTCCCAAGTCCACTTGCTTCTTGTGGAGTTCATGCTTACGTTGCCAGCTGTGTGAAAAGGCCCCGACAATATTACGGCATAGTCCGAGGGCGCGCTTCGTTTTTGCCTCTGGTCATGCAATCCATTTGTGACAGCCAAGTTTAGATTGTGACCGAAGCAGTATAGCCACGGCAAATGCAGGGACCTGATTGCGGCATGAATGTTGGCAGCGTTGTCAGTGGTTATGGCTGAAAGTTTTTTCTCGTCAAGTTGCCATTCCTGAAGTGCAGCTCTTAGCGCAGCAGCAAGATTGTCCGCTGTATGACTCTCAGGAAAATACGTAGTTTGGATTCAAGTTTCCAGTCAGGTGTAATAGTATGGACAGTCAGAGACATATATGGTGTCATGTTAACTGATGACCACATGTCTGTTGTTAAGGAATAACTGTCTGCCGCTGACAGCAGCACTTGAACATTGTCTCTAACTTTACTATATAAATGTGGGACAGCTGTTTGTGAGAAATATTTCCTTCCAGGAAGCTTGTACTGGGCATCTAGGACCTTTACCATGTCCGTAAAGGACTTTTTTTCCACTGTGTGGAAAGAGACCATTTCCTTCGCCAAGTATTTTGTCACTGCATCAGTAGAGGTTTTCCAACGGACACTGTCCCTTTTGTACTTTGTTACTTTCCCGAAGTCCCCCATTATCCTCGGCTGCGTACTGGTGGTGGACCTAAATGTTGTTGGTCCTGCATCGGGAGGCATTGAAACTGTTGCACTGAGTGAACTCTGGTCCATCCTCGCAGCGTATATGCGACCTTAGGTTCGAGGTATTTCCATCTCTCGCGGTCACCTTTTTGTTGCACAATTTGCAAATTGCCTCATCCGTATTTACCGCCTCTCCCTTCTCATTCGGTCGAAACCCGAAATACTGCCAAACTGCAGAAGTTGTGTTCTTTTTCGAGACCAGGTCACTTGGTGCGCGACTCGCCATCTTTCCCCATCTCTCTCTTTCTCCTCCACGCTGTCACGTGATGACAACCACGCATCGCATATGCATTTTTAGGCATTAAATAAATTATATTTAATATTTAATCCTTGTCTCCTATATAAGTGCATTGTTTTTATGATGGTATAACGGTATTGAAACTGACATCGTTGCTATTTTTAGATCCCGCGGGATACCATATTACCGTTTTACCGCCCAAGCCTAATATATATAATATATACTATATATAATAATATAATAATACTAGATATTAAGCCCGTTAATATAACGGGCACTAGAACAGTAGTGCATAAACATTTGTATGAACAGTCTATATTAAATGGCAAGGGACCTTGTATGTGGCTGTAATGTGTGTCACTGTATTGTGTGCCTTTAATTTTCTCTCTCAGTAATACTGGTTTGTATTTCCGTGAAATGCCTGTAATTTTGTCTGACAGTAATACAGTGGAACTTCGGTTCCACGACCATAATTCGTTCCAAAACTCTGGTTGTAACCCGATTTGGTCGTGAACCGAAATAATTTCCCCCATAGGATTGTATGTAAATACAATTAATCCGTTCCAGACCATATGAACTGTATGTAAATATATATTATAAACTACATAGTTTTTAAGCACAAATATAGTTAACTATACCATAGAAAGCACAGTGTAATAGTAAACTAAATGTAAAAACATTGAATAACACTAAGAAAACCTTGAACAACAGAAAACTAACACTGCAAGAATTTGCTATAGCCTTATGACCGCTCGGTAAAAACTCTTTTTTTAATGAGTTTTAAGCACAGGGGAAAAAAAAGAACATTTGAAAAATCTGTGATTTAATAAACAACCAAGAAAAGTAACATTGCAACAATGCGCACGCGCGCGCCTAAGTGTGTCTCTCTCGCGGGCCTGCGTGTGTGTGTGTGTGTGTGTCTCTTAAGCGTGTGCCTCTGTGTCTGTCTGTCTGTCTCTCGCTTGTGTGTGTGTCTGTGTGTTTGTCTCTCGCCTGTGTGTGTCTGTCTGTCTGTCTGTCTCTCGCCTGTGTGTGTGTGCGTGCGTGTCTGTCTGTCTCTCGCCTGTGTGTGTGTGCGTGTCTGTCTGTCTCTCGCCTGTGTGTGTCTGTCTGTCTGTCTCTCGTGCCTGTGTGGGTGTGTGTGACGTGCGCGCGTGCCTGTGTGAGTGTGTGTGACGTGCGCGCGTGCCTGTGTGGGTGCGTGACTAGCGCGCGCCTGTGTGGGTGCGTGACTAGCGCGCGCCTGTGTGGGTGTGTCTGTCTCTCTCTCTCTGCACAGGAAGAGACTGAACACGTGCTGTGTGGCCCCGTGCATGCGCACTTCACCAGAAGATACACACACACGGACACTGGAGGATATATAGGTATAGAGATAGAGATAGAGATATATATACACTCTTTGGGGTGCGAGCAACTGTTGCTGGGGGTGCCAGAATCCATCAAGGAAGAAAAATGAAAAACCTTATTTGTACAAAATCTTAATTTATTTATCCATTCCTAAATAAAAAATGGGCAGGCTATTTCGTATCAGTGCAATACGCTGTTTGTTAAAACGGATGACTCCCGCTCTTACGTGCAAGTCTGCGTGGATATTATGAACTATCATATCTGTTCAAGTTCTATTTAAATTTTAAATAGAAGGAATTTTTATTTAGTCGACAGAAGTATCTTTGGTAGGAATGTAAGTTAAATGTAGGCATCATTGCATACATTTTTTTTCACCATACAAATGTAAAGAGTAAATTCGCCTTACATTCCAACCAAAGATATTTGTGTCGACTAAATAGAACTTGAAAAGATATATTTTTTAGAATGTGATCGTGCAATTCAGATCGAGTTGACACGCACCGACGCATCGAGCCCGCGTGCTATTGTGGTTTCGCCTGCGTGCCTCAATAAGTGACCCTCCCCTCGCTCTTACCTTTTTACCGTTCATCTAATGAATACACTGAGTATGGCTTTACCAAAACAATCATTGATGGCGAATAAAGTATCCATTATTCATAAAGCTTCAATTGGTGATTCTGTCTTTCTGTGTAGGCAGATCCAGGCCTGCGTGTTCCCCAGACCTAAATCCAATTGAGAACCTCTGGAATATTATATGTCGATGCATCTAAGGCCGCCAGGTATTGCCAAAATGAGTTGTGCAAACAGGTCATGCCCTTGCATTAAAATAGTTTTGGTTTGATATGCATTTAAGTCTCCACAGTACACAAGTGTTTTTATATCAAAAAAATTCCTAAAACAATTTGTCTGATTCGTCAGACATTGAACTACTATGTAACTAACTAAATACTTTTCTGTGTACCGTATTTGTAGTTTTCTTTTTACCAAATTGGAAAAACAAAAGAAATGTAATCAATAGTATCTCAGATATTGTAAGTTGCCTTGTGTGAAGGCATCAGTCAAATAATAAGAAGAAATAACAATAATATTATTAGGTCACTGGAGTGGATTGCTCACAACCACCCAGGAGTGAAACATTGCTGCATTAGATCAATTCCTGATTTTTCTTGCTTTTCCTAGTGACTTGGGGGTTTGTTAATGGTCATTGCAAAACACACTTTTACAGGAAAGGGCATGCTTTTGAATTTACCTTGGTAATGATTAGGAATAATGTAGAATTTGAGTATATACAATTATCATTAGTTATTTATCATTTTCATTTGTTTACATTGTTCACACACGTACAGTATTTCTTTTCCAAGTTTTTTTTTTTCCAGTTGTATGCTAGTCCACCTTTAAAGTCTGTAGATGCAAATGTACATCGAAAGCAGGGCTTGAAGTGCATACACATAAGTGCCGGAACCCTATGTGTTACACTGGTGTATTAACTTGGAAGAGTGAGAAGCAAAGAGCAGTAACTTTAAGCATTGCAACACAATTGTCATGGTTTCCCCATTAGAAATTCATCATGTGCCACTATCTTACACCTTAGTTTTCAGCACTAAAATGGTGGCTGAAGGTTGATGGAATGGAATGGACAACCAAAATGACAGTTGGTATACATCTAAGCAAAACAGCAAAAACAGTGATTGAGCTTTGCTCACACTAAATAAACAAATGTGCTTTTATTCAACATTTATTGTTGTCAATGAGTTAAGAAACCCAAGCTCAAATGTCAATCGACAGGAAGCTAAAACCTATTTTTGGATGGTGCAGAGGCAAGAGCTGCTGCTTCATAACCTAAAAGTTGCCAGTTTGAGTTTTGTGTTCCACGTTTTGAGTAGTGAGCTGCTATTATCATTATAACAGTACACCCCCAAAATCTGTGGGGTCTTATGTTCCTAGAGCACCCGTAAATTGTGAAAAACCGCGCCTTTTGGATGTGGTTAAAAATGCCTTTTAAATGCCTATTTTTATAGTTTAAACCCTAAATACAGTATGCTCACAAAGCACTTTAATTTCGTTGCAAACTCAGCTTAATACATTAATACATTACCTAAAAATTTACCTTAATACATTACCTAAAAACAGAATGTAAAGGTAAACCCGTATACTGTACAGTACTGTACTGCCATGTCTCCCACAGTGCTAGAACGTAAAATACCGATGTTACCGCTATACGTACTGTAATTCAAGCAAGCACGTTTTGTTTGGTATGCGCTGTCGTTTTCTTTGCTATAAGTAGAGTAAATACATAATAATTTAATTTAATTAAAATACAGTAAAATGTACAGGTACTCACCAATGATGAATGATATTGATGATGAAGATGAACTAGCTGTGCAGTATGATGCAGAGGATTTAAAACTCCTCGGGTGGTGCCTCTTCTTCAGGCGCTTCAGGAGGAGTCGTATCTTTGGATGGGTCTTCTTCTGGTGGGGTTTCATGCTGGGTTTTCTTTATAGGTGTCAGGAACATTATGATGGCATGTTGCTGTCATTGTTTCATCATGGCGGCGCAAAGCGTTTTATATGTCTGAATGGCAGCATTGATGCCATTATTAACTGTGAGAGCCCAAACCATATAGGGATCCCATGCTTCAATCATTCCTTGCAACTCCTTCAATGTCCAAATAATCTGGGACAGACGTTCCAATGTCAGGCCCTGCTACTCTTGCACTGGATCTGTCTCTTCCTCCTCTTTGCTGGCATACTTTGTTAACTCCAATAAATCTTCGTCCGTCAGGGGTTCAGAGTGGACATCGATAAGGTTGTTCACCTCATCTTGAGTAATATCGTCAAAACCTTTGCCACCCAGTATCTTTGCCAATTCCACAGCCTTGTTGACAGCATCGTGCTGAATGTTTTCGGGTGATAAGCCCTTGTTGTCATGTACACACTCTGGACACAGCTTCTTCCAGTAGGCATTGAGGGTTTCCTTTTTCATCTCCTTAAGAGCAGCTTGGATGACTGACAGGCACGTCACGATTGTAAAGTTATGCCAGTAACCCTTCAATGTAAAATTCTCATCCACGTCCATTTCATCCACAAGGTATTGGAGAAAAATCCGGGCATAAAAGAGCCTCGAAGGCACAGATTATGCCTTGATCCACAGGTTGGATGAGGGAGGTGGTGTTGGCAGGGAGGAATTCAGTCTGAACTCCCTCGTAATACAAATCAAAACGGGTGGCCGCCAGCATTATCCATAATAAGCAATACCTTGAAGTCCATGCCTACGTCGTGGAGTTATTCCTCGGCTTAAGGGATGAAGCACTGGTGAAACCAGTTCTAAGCAAGGATTTTGGTAATCCAGGCTTTAGGGTTGTGCATCCAGAAGACAGGCATCAGGTTTTTATCTTTGTTTTTAAGGGCCCTAGGGTTCACTGATTTGTGGAGGAGGCCAGGTTTCATCATGTAACCAGCAGCATTGCCACACATAATAAGTACAAGAACAAGCCAGTCTTATCCATGTTAAAAACTCATTCGGGCTTGTATCACTTCTCCTGTATGATGTGCCTAAATGTCTCGGGGTACTCCTCTGTGGCTTCTTTGTCTCTCCATGTAGAGAGATGCTTTTAATATTAAATCGCTTCTGAAAACGATCAAACCATCCCTTACTGGCTTGAAAATCTTCAGCCTCCGGTGCTGTTGATGGTCCTGGTTGCGGTTCTTCAGTACCTTCTACATTGTCTCCTGTAGTGAACTGCTGGTGCAATTTCCGTGCTTTCTCATGGATGATGTTACCATCCAAGGGGATGTTTTTCTTCCTGCAGTCGGTGATCTACAATGCCAAGGCAGATTCCATCCTGACGATATTTTTATTCCTTACGGTTGCAATCTTTTTGGCACTATCACAGAAACTTACAGATAACATACTCCGGATCGCTGCCTCGTTCTTCTTTATGTAGTGTACAGCTTTTTCATTAATGCCATAGTGGTGTGCTATTGCAGCATAACTTTTTAGTTCCCGGAGCAAATCCAGTAGTTCAACTGTCTCCTGGAATGTTTAAAATGGTTTCTGGCAATTAGGCTCAGAGCCAGAAGCCTTAGAAGGCACAGGGCGTTACGGCGACATCTTGTGCGTTTAAGAATAACAAAATGAAAACAATAATAAAATGGAAAACACGAGGACACTAAGCTGGAGACACGTCACAGGGCAACATTCAATCAGCAGCAAGGAGAAATGAATAATACTCTCGGATTGGCTACTTTCACCATCCCAAACCGCGTTTCCCTCAGCGTTGGTAAACCCACTCACCTGGGACCTCATGTATAAACGGTGCGTACACACAGAAATGTTGTGTAAGAACGTTTCCACATTCAAATCGCGATGTATAAAACCTAAAGTTGGCGTAAAGCCACACACATTTCCACGGTACCTCACACCCTGTTGTACGCAAGTTCTCCGCTAGGTTTTGCAGACTGGCGGCACCCAGCGTCAAAGCAGTGCTACTGTTCTTGTGTGGTTTTTCTTTCTTTTTCAGCTTTATAAATACACTGAAATTAACCGCATATTGTTTATTAGTTTAAGGCATCTGATGGTAATTAACCAGTAACAATATAATGGTGTACAGAATGGTCAAACTATTCCAAATACCATAACTGCTTTAACCTTGTTACTCTCACTGCACTTTCTTCTTCTTCTTTCAGCTGCTCCCATTAGGGGTTGCCTCAGCAGATCATCTTTTTCCACATTACTCTCACTGCACCACTCGGAGCAGCTGATCGGAAAGAGAATTATCGGTATAAAGCATCAAGCACATGCTGTCTTACCCATGCTTCCTATTTGAACTGCTTCTCACATGGCAAACACTTCAAACCTTCCCTGTACGGGCCTCGTGGTTCAGAAACAGTTTCATCCCAAGTGCTCTAAAATCAGTCCATCAAGTGCTCCTTGTAGAACTATTTGGACTTATTAGTACAATCTAAAACTTGCACTCCAGTTATAATATTGCACATCCTGAGCTACTTTATAAAGCGCGTATTTACATATGATGACAATATCATTTTTAAGATGAAATGCAGCAAAATATTATATTATACAGATAAAACTTTAACTTCATTTAAATAATCAATACTGTTAAAAATTTAATTTTTCATGCACAATCACTGCGCCACCATGTTCCCATGTTTAATAACATGCTTTAACTCCTATCATCATGAAAATGGTATCACGTATACATCTCAGTATTTTAATTATTCACAGAGCTGTAATATTAAGAATGTAATGGATTCTGTGTCCTGTCGGAGGTAGAGAAAGCCATAGTGATTCACACACATAGACCACATATAAGATCAAATACAAAACAAAGCATTCAACGTACTACTTTAATTACGATGGGATTTGAGAAACTATTAAGTTAAACGGTTTTAAGATTAAGTTTATGATGTTCTACTTTAATGACAAAATAAACTACGTGATTAAAGTGGAAATTTCGAGATTAAAGTTGACATTTCGTGCTTTTTCCCCACTGTGTGCCTTTTTTTTCTCTGTACCCTAATAAGCTTTCATATGACACTCAGATGGTGGGATACGACTCGCCTTTTCACGGCGACTTTGATATGAGACTTCTTTTTTATTTCAGGCACTGTGCGACTTTGTGAACTTGAGCTTTCGAGTTTCTCCGACACGCTATGTCACCCGATCAGCTTCCTTTTCTTGTTTATACCACTGTTTAAACCAACAAATAGTACGTTTTTCTTTGCCTCCACTTGGTATACAACTGAAATAGTTGATTTTTCCTTGTGGTTTTGCCATTGTCTTTTCACAGAACGCTGAGCTTAAGAGCTATTTATATTGATTTGCATATTCAAAGAGGCGTAATTCTGGGAGGAGTTGGGGCGGGACAGCAGGCGTGTGCACGTGCGTTACTTTTCACGCTGATCAGGATTTATGTAGCGGAAGAACGTGGAAGTTTGTGTATGCACAGATTCCCGTATCTGGATTTTTCTGTGCATACGCACATTCCCGCTTCTGTGCTTACGCCATGTTACAGTGCGAGTTCTACGCACGGCATTATACATGAGGCCCCTGGAGACACATCACAAGAGGATATTTGCGCTTTCTGCTAACAATTAATTGTTATGTTCTGAGGAAAAATCTGCGAATGACTGAGTCCACGAACCCTGAACCACGACTTTGCGGGTGTCTACTGTGTTATCTATACTAATAAAAGGCAAAGCCCTCACTCACTCACTCACTCACTCACTCACTCACTGACTCACTCACTGACTCACTCACTGACTCATCACTATTTCCCCAACTTCCCGTGTGGGTGGAAGGCTGAAATTTGGCAGGTTCATTCCTTACAGCTTCCTTACAAAAGTTAGGCAGGTTTTATATCGAAATTCTACGCGTAATGGTCATAACTGGAAGCAGTTTTTCTCCATTTACTGTAATGGAGATGAGCTTCAACGCCGTGGGGGAGTTTAGTGTGACATCATCACGCCTCCCACGTAATCACGCAGCACATAGAAAATCAGGAAGACCTCAAAAAAAGCGCTGAAGAAAACATATAATTGAGAAGGCAGCGAAACAATAAGAAGCGAGCGAGTGACATATACAACCATATTGATGAGTTCTGCTACTTCGGAAACAAAGCACGATGTAAACCTACACTTTAAATTAAGTTCATAGACAGGCTGCGCTGGCGTTTGTAATTTAGTGCCTGCCCATATAAGGCCGTCCGTCAGCGGCAATCCAATAGCAAACTCCCACTAAATATTCACGGGTTAAGGACTGTGCTTATGGAGAGGAAGATGAGATGGTCAGGGTGGTGTTTGGCACAAACTCAGCGAAACTGCGAGAGAAAGTTTTAAGTGCCAGGACTAAGGTAACATTAAATAAAGCTATGGACATAGCACGAGATGGCACCAGCACAGCTGGGAACCTTCGATGCATGTACACCGAGTGGCTCACGTGAACTGACGCAGTGCACAGATAAAAGCAACAGTTCCAAAGAGCGCTGAACAAAACCGAATTACACAATTGAAAAGGCAGCAAAAAATATGAAGCGTCTGATAAGCATATTCATAAATGCAGCTACTGTGGAAACAAAGCACACGGTGGAAAAAGTCAATGTCCGCTAAAGGAAGACAGTGTAAAAAACCCGTGCATGCAGTGTGTCAGGTCTCAGATAAAGAAGAAGACGAGCTGTTTATTGATGCAGTAAGAAACGAATCGATGAATGAAACCTGTCATCTTTACAACGATTGACAAACACGGAATGTAACTTGAACACAACACATCCTACAAATACGAACCTGATTGAAAGAAATAAGCAACACTCAGTAACACTCACAAAACAAATACTGTATATTGAAAGTCATGTTACGTTATTTTTAAAATGTTCCCTTTTCTTTTCTAGCTTTTTAACACACTACTTCTCGCTGCGATCGCGGGTATATATATATATATATATATATATATCCGATCTACATACTCGAATAATGGATACTTTATTAGCCATCAATGATTGTTTTGGTAAAGCCATACTCAGTGTATTCATTAGATGAGCGGTAAAAAGTAAGGCAGGGAGGATGACTCATTGAGGCATGCAGGCTGTAGTCTTGGCGTCAACTCTATCTGAATTGCGCGATCACATTTGAAAAAATATATCTTTTCAAGTTCTATTTAGTCCATATGTGTCAAACTCAAGGGGCGGGCCACATCCGCCCGGCGTGTAATTATATCCGCCAGCGAGATCATTTTATATACTGTATTATTGTTATTAAAGCCGGGTATATGAAGCGCTGGTAACACAATAAACTACAGATCCCATAATGCAGCGCTTCAGCCGCCTTGCCGAACAAGTTATTGCGAAGCTAGCTCACACGATGCTGAAGAGAAAAGTTGATTCTGAAAATAGAGCCTTTAAAAACCGATGGGAGGCTGAGTATATGTTTACTGAACCCGTGTGTCTCATTTGTGGAGCTAATGTGGCTGTAATTACAGAATTTAATCTAAGACGGCACTATGAGATAAAACATCAGGGTAACCTGAATGCAATGCAGAAGATACAGAAAGCAGCATAATTAAATAAGAATCTGACACTTCAGCGGACGTTTTAACCCGTGCACAATCACAAAGTGATTTCAAGTGAAGCTGCTTTTATGGGAGACACAAATGCACCAGTGCACTTGCCCCACTTTCCCTGTTGCCAAGTAATGTTAAACCAAGTCGTCACTACGGTGTTCCCAAATCGCACTTTGCTGATAAACTGAGCGCACTGAGTTTGCACGGCGCTTTGGTGACTTTGAAGAACAAAAAGTCCGTCTACATGCGGCTCGAACCTTGTGCATGTTTGGTAGCACATATCTGTGTGAGAAGCTCTTCTCAGTGATAAAGACTAACAAAACAGCACACAGGAGTCGCCTCACTGATGAGCACCTGCAATCCATCCTGAGAATCTCCACAACACAGAACCTCACACCAAACAGAAACGAACCTGTGGCCAAAAAGATGCCAGGCGTCCAGCTCTAAAATGACATATGAGCAAAGACAACTGAATGATTTGATTTGTTATTGCTGAAAGGAACACATTTTATTTATATTTCCAGGTTTTGTTATGCAGCATGTTCATATTTGAATTTGTATAATTTTGACAGGATATATTTTTATGGAGAGCAAAATCTTTTGGGATATTTAAAATCTAAGTTTATTTTTTATATAAAATTACATAAGAGTAAAGAAATTTGAATGTTTGTTCTTTTAACGTTTACTTTATTTCTAACTTGTATAATTTAGACAGGATATATTTTTATGGAGAGCAAAATATTATAAGTTGTTTAAGGTTTGAGTTGATTTATTCACGAATAATATTCCTGTCTGTTTTACCATTCCTACCAAAGATATTTCTGTCGACTAAATAAAAATTCCTTCTATTTAAAATTTAAATAGAACTTGAACAAATCGATAGTTCATAATATCCACGCAGACTTGCACGTAAGAGCGGGAGTTATCCGTTTTAACAAATGCAGCGTATTGCACTGATCTGAAATAGCTGTGTGTGTATATATGTAGATATGTATGTATAAGTATATATGTTTATATATGTGGTGTGTATATGTATGTGTATATATGTAGATATATATGTATGTATATATGTGTATATATATAGATATGTATATATATATGTTTATGTGTGTGTGTGTAAATATATATATATATATATATATATATATATATATATATATATATATATATATATATGACAACACTCATCACTCACAACAGTGACAAAACAATTACATTGACAATCATGTTACGTTATTTTCAAAATGTTTCCTTTTCTTTTTCATTGCTTCTTTAACACACTACTTCTCCACTGCGAAGCGCGGGTATTTTGCTAGTTATATTAATATTATTACAATAATATAATAAAAACATACATTTGATTTGAGTCTGTAACACCTGGTGTAAATTTTGACTACTTGTAAAAGTTGGCACTTCTTTTTTCATTATTTAGTTTTATTCACACAGTGACGTTCATATGGTACAATAAACTTGCCTCTCCCTCTCCGAGTTGATGCTGTTTAACTCAACTCTTTTCACAAAAGCAGCAATAACCACAGATGGTACTGTGGTTGATACCTGCTCAAAATTATTTGTTATATCAGCAAAGATACAATGTCCCGTGACCGGTATCAGACGGGACAAAGGCAACAGACTGCTCCACTGCAACACAACTGTCCTTGGCACCACAAGTAAAATGGGACTTCCACCTGCAGCTAAAGTTTGGGGCTGGAAGTGCCTGGACAGACCTGGAAGGTCCATGTGAGCAGTGAGGGTGGACTGGGACCATTTGGAGGAGGCCCCTATCCAGAAGACTTTCAACTCCCATGTCCAAAAAAGCTTTTCCTATGTCCCGGGGAGGCGGGGAACATAAAAGTCTGAATGTACCTTCCATGTACGGTTAGCACAGGAGACTCCCAAAGCAGCAGAGGGGTACTGATATGCTAAAAAGGCTGTGGACTCTAGTGAACCTAAGTGAGAGCCACCATTTTGAAATGGAGAAAACTTGGGAAGCCAAGCAATGTTTAAATGAGGTAGTGCAAGACAGGACAATATGTAAATTTATGATTTAATTACATTTTAATTAATAGTGCAAACATGCTTTGCAGAAATACAACTGAGGATTGATAGCATTAATTATAATCTTGCACACAATCATGTGTCCATATTGTCACATGCATGTTTTTAGGAGACAGCTGAAGGACTGTAACTATACTGCCACACCAGGGGTTGGCACTAGGCCTGAAGCCTTTTTCTCTCTTCCACCCTCTGCAGACTGGATGAATGATGGCTAGAACATCTCTAATGTCTCTTCTGGTGTCCATCCACCTGGACTCACCTCTTGCTGCCAAGAGGACTGAAAACCGGAGGCTCTGCCTTTGCCAGTTCTGTCCTGAACTCATGTTTGAAAAGAACTCTCTGCAATCATTCACTTGTTTTTCAATTTGCTTTTGATTCAATTATACAAGGTTATCAAGTTGGTACCACAACTCTTTATAATGGTCATTTGATTCTCTTACAATATAAGAGTTACATCCTTCTTTGTTTATTTCACTAACCTAGGGTCTATGCCAGGTGTACTCAAAATTAACAACCTCAAGAAATCACAAAGTGCAAGTGATTCAGATTTTTAAAGATTTCCCAATGAGGCAACACTGGGTGTAAAATGGGAAACAACCCTGGGACAGATCTCCACGTCACTGGAGAGAACTTGCACACATACAGTTGTGCTTGAAAGTTTGTAAACCCTTAAGAATTTTCTATATTTCTACATAAATATGACCTAAAACATCATCAGATTTTCACTCAAGTCCTAAAAGTAGATAAAGAGAAACCAGTTAAACAAATGAGACAAAAATATTATATTTGGTCATTTATTTATTGAGGAAAATGATCGAATATTACATATATGTGTGTGGCAAAAGTATGTGAACCTCTAGGATTAGCAGTTAGTTTGAAGGTGAAATTAGAGTCAGGTGTTTTCAATCAATGGGATGACAATCAGGTGTGACTGGGCACCCTGTGTTATTCAAAGAACAGGGATCTATTAAAGTCTGCTCTTCGCAACACATGTTTGTGGAAGTGTATCATGGCAGAGAACAAAGGAGATTTCTGTAGACCTCAGAAAAAGAGTTGTTGATGCTCATCGGGGGGAAAAGGTTACAAAACCATTTCTAAAGAGTTTGGACTCCACCAATCCTCAGTCAGACAGATTGTGTACAAATGGAGGAAATTCAAGACCATTGTTACCCTCCCCAGGAGTGGTCGGCCAACAAAGATCACTCCAACAGCAAGGCGTGTAATAGTCACAAAGGACCCCAGGGTAACATCTACACAACTGAAGGCCTCTCTCACATTGGCTAATGTTCATATTCATGAGTCCATCATCAGGAGAACACTGAACAACAATGGTGTGCATGGCACGGTTGCAAGGAGAAAGCCACTGCTCTCCAAAAAAAAATATTGCTGCTCGTCCACAGTTTGCTAAAGATCACGTGGACAAACCAGAAGGCTATTGGAAGAATGTTTTGTGGACTGATAAGACCAAAATAGAACTTTTTGGTTTAAATGAAAAGCGTTATGTTTGGAGAAAGGAAAACACTGCATTCCAGCATAAGAACCTTATCCCCTCTGTGTAACATGGTGGTGGTAATATCACGATTTGGGCCTGTTTTGCTGCATCTGTGCCAGGACGGCTTGCCTTCATTGAAGGAACAATGAATTCTGAATTATATCAGAGAATTCTAAAGGAAAATGTCAGGACATCTGTCCATGAACTGAAACTCAAGAGAAGGTGGGTCATGCAGCAAGACAACGACCCCAAGCACACAAGTCGTTCTACTAAAGAATGGTTAAAGAAGAATAAAGTTAATGTTTTTGGAATGGAAAAAGTCAAAGTCCTGACTTTAATCCAATCGAAAAGTTGTGGAAGGACCTGAAGTGGGCAGTTAATGTGAGGAAACCCATCAACATCCCAGAGTTGAAGCTGTTCTGTACGGAGGAATGGGCTAAAATTCCTCCAAGCTGGTGTGCAGGAATGATCAAAAGTTACCGGAAACGTTTAGTTGCAGTTATTGCTGTAAAGAGGGCTCACACCAGGTACTGAAAGCAAAGGTTCACACACTTTTGCCACTCACAAATATGGAATATTCAATCATTTTCCTTAACACTAGAATTACCAGAGCCTACAAAAAAACTTGTAGATCCGTCCCACCTTAAATCGCTTCTTAAATCCGTCCTCACCTCTCCGCCAGCATCTTTTGTCCTGTTAATGTGCAGATTAAGAGCAGCAAGCAGCCAGCTATTCCATCCCCCACTGTCGCAGAACATGCACGAACTTCTCCCAGCTCATGCCTTGATTGATTATCTGGGAGTGAAGTGGAGTTTTAGAGTGGAAATAATAGATCGTTTTTGGAACACACGCATTTCATGTGTGTTCCGTTTCTACAGTAATCTCTATAAACACACTGTTAAAACAGAAACATTTTCATATTTTAGTAATAAATGTTACAAAATGTAGGCATAAACTATAGAATATATGAAGCCTGATTTACAAATATCAAATAAACACTTTCACAAAAGGTTCAAGAATGATACAACATCTCCCGTGAGTAGCAGTAAGATATGCTGTCACAGCATTCCTGCCGTGCATCAGAGACTCGAGTTCAATTCCCAGCTGAGGAGAAGGAGTTGTTTTTTTTTTTAACCTCAAATGGACATAAAATTTATAAATTGGTATGCACTGTCAATTAATGAGATCGTTATATTTTTATGTGGGATGCTCCTTTTACAATATTTTTTAACAACTGAGACTGCAATTAACATGAACAAGTGTCCTTATAGCTGTTATTTTTAAGATCCATAACACACAGATAGACAGAGCACTGCGTAATAGATGTAGATGTGCTATGACAGCAAGTCTTAGCGCTACGCCATGGGAGCTGCTGTGCTGATCTTGAACCTTTTGTTAAAGTGTTTATTTGATCGTTGGAAATCAACCCTCACATATTCTATAGTTTATGCCTACATTTTCATTGTTAGTAATAAATGTTACAAAAAGTTTCTATTTTAACAATGTGTTTACACAGATTACTGTAGAAACGGAACACACATGAAATGCGTGTGTTCCAAATAATGATCTATTATTTCCACTCTAAAACTCCACTTCACTCCCAGATAATCAATCAAAGCATGAGAAGTTCGTGCATGTTCTGCGACGGTGGGGGATGGAATAGCCGGCTGCTTGCTGCTCTTAATCTGCACATTAACAGGACAAAAGACGCTGGGAGAGGTGCGGACGGATTGAAGTAGAGATTTAAGGTGGGACGGATCTACGAGTTTTTTTGTAGGCTCTGGTAATTCTAGTGTTAATAAATAAATGACCAAGTATAATACGGTATTTTTGTCTCATTTCTTTAACTGGTTTCTGTTTATCTACTTTTAGGAATTCAGTGAAAATTTGATGAAGTTTTAGGTCATATTTATGCAGAAATATAGAAAATTCTAAAGGGTTCACAAACTTTCAAGCACAACTGTACATCAGCAAAACATCAATATAAAAGATAAAGATCAGATAAAAGTTGATACAGTGTTCTACCCTCAGCTGTGGAAATACTTTGCTCAAGTTATCCACAATTTAAAAATAATAAAAAAATTTAAAAAATCCAACAATTCAAAATTCATAAAATTGAATTAACTTTGTGCCCACCTATCAAACTGTATTTACCATGAATGATCTCATTGTTCAAGGCTTTAGATATTATCCACTCCAGACACTTTTCCTCTCACTGATAATTACGCTAAGTCATCCGTGGTGTAAAAGTTTACATTTCAAGTATTGCTACAAGTACAACTTTTATTTTGCTTAATGTAGTAAAAAAAATCACTATGGATTTTTCTGTCTACAAAGGTGTAAGCCATTTTGCGACATCCACGGTCTACTTGTGCCTGCCTATACGTGGCATGCATAGTAGGCAGCAGCAATAACAGGTCCGTGATGCCGTTAGATCTCCAGGGGGCCGTGTGCTGAGCTGAATTAATCAATGTGTGTCTACCCAGCACCAAGTGGCATGGGAAAGCCACTGAACCCCTTTTGTGATGGGGGCTATGGCTTGCAATTGTTACTCACAAATGAGGAATTCCCAGTAAGAACAAGTTATAAGCTTATAATGATCAAGTCCCTGCCCTTTGTGCTAGGGAGGCATCAATACCATTTTTCTCAGACTGAGTACGACTACCGATACTTGTTTTTTAGTATTCCGATACCAAAGCTATTGCAGTGAAACAGATAGCTGGATGGCCAACTGTCAACTTCACTGTTAACATCAAATATAAGACTCATACTTTGAAATAAAATAACTCAAAATAACAATGACTCAAAGTAGTGTATATTGCATAGAACAGACTACAAGACAATTTTAACACGGCTTGAAATTTCACAGAAAAAAAAAATCACAATTTATTTAAACTAAATCACTAAAGCAAACAAAGATTGTTTCAAGTCTTTCGACATGGGATGTAATAGTACAACAGTGTTCACAGGAATATGGCTAAACATAACAAGAACATTTCTCTTACTGGAATCCCATTTTTTATAATAGCTATCTTAGTGGCATAAAGGTATACAAGTATACAAAAGTCATTGAGGAACACCTGCCACTGGAAAAGTCTACAACTTCTTTGGGAAGGAAAGTGGCAGATTCCTTCTGATGGACGAATGTATCTCTGCTTGCTCAGCTGTTAGGTTGTTTCTGTTTTCAGTAAAAACTATGTTATAGTACACTAAATAATCTCTCACTCTCTACACTACTTTGGATGTTTGGCTTTTTACATTTTTTTTTTAATGGTATGAAAGTAGCAACAGCTACAACAAAACAAACAATACTGAAATAGCATTTTTACATTCCTTTTAATGAAAAGCACACTAGCACAACTGATCTTATTTTGCAGTTCCATTTATCAGGTAGGCTTGGTCAGCACAATCCCTTTCAGTGACAAGAAGGTTGCCCATCTCCTTTTCCTGGCAGGCTTCTTGAGGAAAGCAGAATTTACCCACATCACTTAAGTATTTATAGTGCTGCCAGGTCTCTCCCACCAAACTAATGACATTACAAAAGGAGGGTGAATGTACACTGTTAAGCATAACACCTTTTAAAACGTCCTGTAATGCTTTCAGACAGTATTAAGATTCAGCTGGTTGTTGTGAAGGGACTGAAGTGCTGCCTGTGAAAAGGTGGAAAAGTTGCAGCTCTCCATAAAGATAACATCTGCCAAAAAGTACTGGTCTTCAGTACCTGTAATTGTAATTATGTAAATTATTTCTGATGATTCTCAAACCTTAAATGTTTACAGATGTAAAATGTGCATAATTACATCTGTAGCTTCATCTATTGTATAGCGGTAAATCCGTGAATTAGACAGAAAAAAAAAGAGAGACCCACTTCTAATGGCTCTTTGCATCTGAGGAGACGCCTGGTCTTCTGCCCAGGTTTATAGGTGCTGAGTTTATAACGGAAGAGTCAAATGTGGGCCTTGCATGCCTTGTCACTGCGAGGCAAAACATATATTAAATCCGGAAACGTTGTTAATTTTTAACAGGGAACACGTTAACAACCAGTGCCGTTCACATTTTTCCATGGAAAAGACTTAATACTGATTAAATCTAATTTAAACAGTTCAATTATTTACAGTAAATACATCTTGTACAATAAGAACTGCCTACATAAAGAATTACCATACAGCCAAATGTTTACTCACTTATGTTGAGAACTATGTGGTCTTGACTGTGATTTGTCAAGTACAATATACATTTTCTTGCCAGAAATCTTTCGAAGAATGGCATCCATATGTTTTTCAAAGACACGGAGAAAATGTGTCTGATGAAGTCTGCTCTCATTTTCTGGCAGCACACCTCCCTGTTTACAATGCTTAATATAGAAAGGATGCATCTTTGTCATTTATTCAAGCATGGCCACAAAGTCCTCTAGTAATCTTACGATTTTGTTCTTTCCGCTATTGTTACCGAAAGGTGAACACTTTTTGATCTTAATTTCTCCTTGTTCTTGAGATGAGTTTTAAATTTGACGTGATCACTGTAAGTATCTTTTTGTGTCCAGTCTATGATATGCTGCAAAACTTGCAGAAAAGTTGTTGTCCAGAGTCGTAAAAGTCGTTGGGATATTTTTGTGCCCACAATTTTGCAGTTAAGCTTGGGTTTTATTTTTTTTTGACATAGGGTATCCAATACTGCTCACTTCAACATTTTTGTCTCGTGCAGCTAGCTAAATCACATGCCTTTAATGAGAAAACATGCTGGAATATGCGCATAAACAGATAAAGTCACGACTGGATTTCTACAAAGAATTGCATTTGCTTGAAAAACAACAACTAGAAAATAGTATCTGAATGACAGAACTACAGACTATTCAATCTTTTAATTTATTGGGAAGTTTTGTAACAGTCACCCCTTCAGACTCTAAAATCCATTTTTACACGTTAATTCCGTGATTCCGTCCGTGTTTTCCGCATTGCGGAAACCATAGGGCCCTATACCTATCTATTAATGCACACACACATATAGGTGAGAATAAGATAAATAATATATACTACACTGAACAAATTTTTACTTTCTCGTATACCAAGTATATGGAAAATACTGGAATCCTCCAAAAATTCCATTTTGAAATTTTGATGAATCTCTATGTTTTAGACCTTCCCGAGTCTGAAAATACCTTTTTTGAATTATGCATGTGTGTTTGTGTGCGTGTATGTATGCAAACATGATAACTTGTGTACACTTTCACTTAGGTCAACCAAATTTTGCATAAAAGTATCAGGAACAAAAAGTACATTTCTATCAACTTTTGGAATATTTCCATTAATTGGAGGTGGTACTTTGCCTTTTACTCATGCAGCTGCAGAGTCCGATTTATTCAACTTTACTTTTATAATAATTGTTCAATATATTTTTTAATTTGATTTGTCGTTGATGGTTCTTTAATGTACATAGTATAAAAATATAATCATTGTTTTGCGGTTTACTCCTCAAATATCTATCCCCATATCTGAGTATACAAGAAACTCTTTGAGAGTTACCACCCCTGATTTTTAATAGTGAGTATATGTAGAATAAAAATAATAAATAGGGATAGAAAAGTGTGATCTTTATTAGACAAAAGTAAAAATAGCATTGCTTCAGTAACATAAACAGTTTGAATGCAGAGTCATTAATATTGATGCAGACACACACACCAATAAAATCAACATGCAAATTTTATGTTCAGTGCTCGTTTGCAGTGTTACAGTAAATAGCAAAACTCTATGCTAATAATGCTTCACATTATGAAGCATTGATGAAGTACAGCACGGATTCTATTCCATCACGTTTTTTCAGAAAACAGATATATCGGCTAGTGTTTTGTAAAGAACACAAACTTCATGTCTATAAAAAACACATTTACTTATAATATGATTAACCAAAATTAGTATGCATATTAAGTGACTCTTGAGTGTTTCATTTCATTGATTAAAACACAAACTGACAACTGGGCATTTATTGTGTCTGAAACAACCTTAATAGCTTTAATTACAAAACCCCTAGAAGGTAACCAAAGATTTCCAAATTAAAACAATGTGTGAAAATACATAGTGTAGTTTAAATAGTGAAGTTAAATCTTTTTTGGAATTTTAAGTAAGTCATCTTAGCACCTTCTGTTTAGTTTACCCATTAAAAATAGAGCATTTGACCTTGAAAAAGTGGCACATCCACAGGTGCTGCTTTCAACTGAAGTGCATCACATAGCCTGCCTTGGATCGAGTATGGTGGCGATGCTGAATATCCTCTGAATGGGAGGACACTAAGGTGGAATGCTTAAAATGCCCAACTATATACAGCAGACTCTTACAGCATCTGCAACATTTCACTGTGCAAAATACGCCATGTGCCACTGCCAGCTGAAGTATATGAGTAACACAGCAAAACTTTGGGACTTCAGTGTCATCAATGGCTTTTATCATATTTTTGGCATTGTTGTGAACCACAACATGCACATAACGTTTTGGAATAACCCAAGTGCCAAGCATTTCCTGAAATGCATCTGCTATTGCTTGGCCTGAATGGAAGTGAGAAATTCTCATCTATCCATTGTACAGTTAACACTAGAGTTACCAGAGCCTACGAAAAAAACTTGTAGATCCGTTCCACCTTAAATCCGTTCGCACCTCTCCGCCAGCGTCTTTTGTCCTCTAAATGTGCCGATAAAGACAAGCTGCAAACAGCCGGCTATTCCATCCCCCCACCGACTTAAAAAGTGGCGAGTGGAAATAATAGATCGATATTTGGAACTCATGCATTTCATGTGTGTTCCATTTCTACAGTAATCTGTGTAAACACATTTTTAAAACAGAAAAGTTTTTCATATTTTAGTAGTAAACGACAAAATGTAGGCATAAACTATATAATGTATGAAGCCTGAAGTCCAAAGATCAAATAAACACTTTTACAAATGGTTCTAGGAAAAGACAACAGCTTCCGTGGCGTAGCGGTAAGATTTGCTGACTTGTAATCAAGAGTCCCGGTTCGATCCCGACTCACTCCTATATTTGCCGTTTTCATTAGTGAGCTGCTCTTATTGTTAATATTGTACAGTACACACATACATTTGGTTTGCGTCTGTAACACACGGTGTACATTTATAGGACTTGTAAAAGTTACTTTTTTTTTTTCACTTTTATTCTCTCTAAATCATGATCACGATACATACTACCGCCCCCCCTCCCAGGGACCGGACGCTGTTTTTATTTGAAACTGGGAATAACTAGAGATGTGAGTGGTGTTTTGAGACAATGGAACTGGACATTTTCTGATCTGGAGTGATAAAAGCTGACAACACAAATGCTGGTGAATCTGCCTTCTTCATATCTCACCGTCACTTGATTTCTTTTTATTCAGTTTTATTGAGTGTTCCTGCTCATGCTGAATTAGTATACACCTTATGGTCTATGATGTCAAAAAAAAAAAAACAAAAAAAAAAAAAACAAAAAAACAGAGACATAGGTATCTATACTAATAAAAGGCAAAGCCCTCACTCACTCACTCACTCACTCACTCACTCACTCACTCACTCACTCACTCATCACTAATTCTCCAACTTCCCGTGTGGGTGGAAGGCTGAAATTTGGCAGGTTCATTCCTTACAGCTTCCTTACAAAAGTTGGGCAGGTTTTATATCGAAATTCTACGCGTAATGGTCATAACTGGAAGCAGTTTTTCTCCATTTACTGTAATGGAGATGAGCCTCAACGCCGTGGGGGCGGAGTTTCGTGTGACATCATCACGCCTTCCACGTAATCACGCAGTACATAGAAAACCAGGAAGACCTCAAAAAAGCGCTCAAGAAAACATGCATTATATAATTGAGAAGGCAGCGAAACAATAAGAAGCGAGCGAGTGACATATACAACCATATTCATGAGTTCTGCTACTTCGGAAACAAAGCACGATGTAAACCTACACTTTAAATTAAGTTCATAGACAGGCTGCCGCTGGCGTTTGTAATTTAGTGCCTGCCCATATAAGGCCGTCCGTCAGCGGCAATCCAATAGCAAACTGCCACGGGTAAATATTCACGGGTGAAGGACTGTGCTTATGGAGAGGAAGATGAGATGGTCAGGGTGGTGTTTGACACAAACTCAGCAAAACTGCGAGAGAAAGTTTTAAGTGCCAGGACTAAGGTAACATTAAATAAAGCTATGGACATAGCACGAGATGGCACCAGCACAGCTCGGAACCTTCGATGCAAGTACACCGAGTGGCTCACGTGAACTGGCGCAGTGCACAGATAAAAGCAACAGTTCCAAAGCGCTGAACAAAACCGAATTACACAATTGAAAAGGCAGCAAAAATATGAAGCGTCTGATAAGCATATTCATAAATGCAGCTACTGTGGAAACAAAGCACCACGGTGGAAAAAGTCAATGTCCGCTAAAGGAAGACAGTGTAAAAAACCCGTGCATGCAGTGTGTCAGGTCTCAGATAAAGAAGAAGGCGAGCTGTTTATTGATGCAGTAAGAAACGAATGGATGAATGAAACCTGTCATCTTTACAGCGATTGACAAACACGGAATGTAACTTGAACACAACACATCCTACAAATACGAACCTGATTGAAAGAAATAATGATAATCAAATCCTTGATGACAGCAACACTCAGTAACACTCACAAAACAAATACTGTATATTGACAGTCATGTTACGTTATTTTTAAAATGTTCCCTTTTCTTTTCTACCTTTTTAACACACTACTTCTCGCTGCGATCTGGCGGTATATATATATATATATATATATATATATATCCCACTCTACATACTCGAATAATGGATACTTTATTAGCCATCAATGATTGTTTTGGTAAAGCCATACTCAGTGTATTCATTAGATGAGCGGTAAAAAGTAAGAGCGAGGGAGGATGACTCATTGAGGCATGCAGGCTGTAGTCTTGGCGTCAACTCTATCTGAATTGCGCGATCACATTTGAAAAATATATCTTTTCAAGTTCTATTTAGTCCATATGTGTCAAACTCAAGGGCGCGGGCCACATCCGCCCGGCGTGTAATTATATCCGCCCGAGATCATTTTATATACTGTATTATTGTTATTAATGGCCGGGTATATGAAGCGCTGGTAACACAATAAACTACAGATCCCATAATGCAGCGCTTCAGCTGCCTTGCCGAACACTTACCGCATTAATCAAGTCTACCTTATGGTGCTGCAAGTTATTGCGAAGCTATAGTTATTGCGCACTGAGTTTGCACGGCGCTTTGGTGACTTTGAAGAACAAAAAAAGTCCGTCTACATGCGGCTCGAACCTTGTGCATGTTTGGTAGCACATATCTGTGTGAGAAGCTCTTCTCAGTGATAAAGACTAACAAAACAGCACACAGGAGTCGCCTCACTGATGAGCACCTGCAATCCATCCTGAGAATCTCCACAACACAGAACCTCACACCAAACAGAAAGCGAACTTGTGGCCAAAAAGATTCCAGGCGTCCAGCTCTAAAATGACATATGAGCAAAGACAACTGCATGATTTGATTTGTTATTGCACGTAAGAGCGGAGTCAACCGTTTTAACAAACAGCGTATTGCACTGATCTGAAATAGCTGTGTGTGTATATATGTAGATATGTATGTATATGTATATATATGTTATATATATGTGTGTGTATGTATGTATGTATATATATATATATATATATATATATATATATATATATATATATGTTTATGTGTGTGTGTGTAAATATATATATATATATATATATCATATATATATATATATATATTATATATATATATATATGACAACAACACTCATCACTCACAACAGTGACAAAACAATTACATTGACAATCAGGTTACGTTATTTTCAAAATGTTTCCTTTTCTTTTTCATTGCTTCTTTAACACACTACTTCTCCACTGCGAAGCGCGGGTATTTTGCTAGTATATAATATTTGGAATTATTCATTGTATGACCTGTATAGTACATTTCGGAAAACTTTGTGGAACAGATGCAACATTATTCATATTCGTTTTTAATCACCGACTTTGTGTTTTTTTTTTTTCCCCCCGATCTTGCCAGTCCCCACATGTTGCTGTATGCCGTTTCTTTTGTATTCCAGGACATGCAGAGGAAAGAAGAGTACAGAGCAGTAAGTTCAGCGCTATATGCAATCATCAGATTCAAATGTTAACAGTTCACACACACGCAAGGATTGTCCTTCCTACATTTAAAACATGTGTACCTGTTACAATGTACACACTTCTCTCTATGGTGTGGTTTCTATTACACACCTGTAAGAAAGAGACAATATATATGAAAACATTATCACACTAATGCAGTATTATTTGAAAATGAACAGCGTCAGATTGGGTGTGAATTTATGCTGGCCCTGTTACTTAGAGTCAGATTACGAGCTTATTCAGTGCGCGCAAGAACATGCAGGTGGCCAGTTGCTGTGTGCTACAAAATGCTGGCGGTGATCAACGCACATATACTGTGCAAGGCATGCACGGGGGCCACTGAGAAAAGAAGAGTGCCCATGGCCCAGCTTGCAGAGGAACTTCATTGTCACATCTTATTAGAAAAGGCAATGGAAAAAGAAAAGGAGGATTCAACATCGACAAGTTTCTGTTCCAGACAGCCGCATTTGCCCCTCCGCATTTGCTACGAGCGCTTCGGTGGCGCAATGTTATCAACTGTTGACTGGTAATCAAAGCTTCACAGGTTTGATCCCGGACGAGTCCGTTTTCAGAAGTGAGCTGTACGTATTCTTACTATTTTAGAATAAAAACATACATTTGATTCCAGTCTGTAACAGCCGGTGTAATTTATGATACTTGTAAAGGTTAGCTTTTTTTTTTAATTCTCTCAGCCGCGTTCACGATCCCAACTCACTAAGCCCCCCTAACCCTCATTTGACACTGCTGTTTTCAAATAGACGCGCTATAACAGAGGTTAAATCAAATCATGACAACGATTCTACATCGGATCAAGAATGCACTTTTGCCATCGCTGTACTTTGTATATGTATATGGAAAGCTCTGCACTCGTGATTTTACACTGTAGGAAGTATGCGGGCATGCTCAAAAAATACACGTGTAATGGCATGAAAAGTGCACGCTGACACTTCAGTTCGCAAGCATTGGTACGAGAATACAGTCACAAGTAGACTGCAGAGCTATAGCGCATCTTTTTGTGAAAACAGCAGAGAATGATACTGAATAAAAAAAAACAAAGCTAACCTTTACAAGTATCATAAATTATACTTGTTGTTACAGACTGAAATCAAATGTATGTTTTTATTCTAAAATAGTAAGAATAAGAGAAGTTCACTTCTCAAAACGGAGTCATGCGGGATCAAATTCGTGACTTTTTGATTCCCAGTCAACAGCTGATACCGTTGCGCCACGGAGGCAGTCATAGTAAATACGTGTCAATGTCGCACACTAACGCAGATTTTATTTTCTGCAGTTATATTTTTGAATAAATGCACACTTGTTCTGTTATATTTGTACCTTTTGTGAAAGTGTTTCTTTGATATTTGGACTTCATGGACACATTATACACTTCATGTCTACATTTTATCAATTATTACTAAAACATGAAGAGCGTTTCTGTTTTAAAAATGTGTTTACTGTGCATAGATCATTGTAGACACGGAACACACATGAAATGCAAGTGTTCTAAATAACGATATAGTATTTATAAAAGGTGTCATTTTGCTTGACTTCTCACTCTTTTCAATTCTAAGCAACTGAAACACAAGTAAACAGACTTGAGCTGAGAAAACTGTGCAGGGTGGGGGGATGTGATAGCGGGCTACTTGCTGTTTGGTGCATATCCACACATTTACAGGACAAAGGATGCTGACAGAGAGAAGCGATTTAAGGTGGGACGGATTTTTGAGTTTTTTCATAGGCTTTGGTAATTCTAGTGTTAAACGGGATGATAGACAATGGACAAATATTGCCACTCCAAATGTCAGTGGTGAAGCTGCCAGCAATAAGCTGCCGACATGCTTAGAGTACAAGTACATTAGCACTACACTGGGCCAAAATCCACTACCAGTATCAGTATGATTGAATCCGTAGTTTGCACACACTACCTGCTGCACCAGGCTGGAATTGCTGACAAAAGTGGTTCAACATGAAAACCTGAGTCAATGGGATATGTCCGTGTACTATATTTCTAAATATAATTATCTAGTTTACGCAATATTAGTTTAATATACTTCTAAAAATATTTATAAAAGCTTGTTTTTGCTTTGTTATTCTACGGTATTGAGTTGAGTGTTGCTTGATGAGGGAAAAATGAATTTAATTGTTGTTAGTGAAAGGCTGAGGCATAATAGCATGTTTAAAAAGTGATGGGGGTCACCTCCCATTTATATTCCAAAGGAAATACTGACCAGTCCAGAAGTCTCAGGCAGCATATCAATAATACTGTATATAAAAACATTACAAAGAATCTTTCCTTCAAAGATCCTAGGGTACAGTGGGAAAAGGATGTTTCAATTAATCTCTCAGTGGATTTCATCCATGTACGGAATAAACTCTAGCTCTGTATATGCAAAACATTCAATAATTCAACTTAAAATCTTTAATCAATCAGATTTATCTTGTTTAAAATTGTCCAATATATATCCAAGTCAAGATACAGTACAACATGCAAATGTTGCAATCTACCTCCAGCTTCACTGGGTCACATGGTTCGAGAGTGCACCAAATTAGCATAATTTTGGGAAAAAAATCTTTGAATGCTTATCAAACACTTTTGGTATTTATTTTTTGTTTTGATTTTTAAATAATATTTAAGTTAAACTAAACTTCACCACACAACATGCAAACGCTTTTAGCAAATAGCAGGTTCAACAGTACTAATTATCCTTATACTGTTGAACCCGATATTTTCTGAAATGTACCCAAATTAATACTGTAGAACTTTTGTTTTCAGTATCATTTATTAGTATGCGTGTATTTTTAATTCTATTATTAAAATTCAAGCCTCGCTGGAACCTTTTCATTTTTTGTGCATTCTCTTTCATTACATTTTTAATGAAAACCATGCTTCAAGTGTAAAAAATATATAATGCAATATTATTGTTACTGCCAGAAACAATTTGTTTACCATGATTGTTTCTGGTCATATTAACAACCCCAAAACACTCATGAACTGAAATTGTGTTTGGTATTTTCTTATGTCCTATGACCACAGTTTTGCTACATTTAAATAAATTTTAAATGTATTTTGTGATAGGCACAAAACTGTCTAAATAAGGGCCGTTTTATACTTCACGCTCAGAACGCGTACGCGCCCGCATCATGGCTGCCACGTGTTCCCAGCGTTCATTTCACACGTCCTCTGAGCAGGTACTCAGAAATTAGCGCAACGCATGCGCAAGTTGCAGTACCAGCAAAAAGTCGGGGGGCGCAGTGTGTTAAAAGTCGGAACATGACGTCAGTGTCTCTGTTTACTATCTACATGTGACAGAAAGCCTCTATGAAGATCCTACGGGATTTATGCTTCGATGTGATGAAGCAAAATGCCGACATACAGATACATTCGTGGTGCTTTTATATTCAAGCGTTGCATATTCCCGATCGTAATGACACGATACATTTTAAAAGTCTCACATACTATCTTTTGTGCCGTCTTTTTTTATTTTTGCAACTTAACAACAGCAACATAATGTATAGCGCTGTATTTGAGCCACTGAGAAAAAAATAAAGGACACGGTGAAAACGTGTATTTTGTGATTAAAGTGGAAATTTCGGCTTTAATCTCGAAATGTCCACTTTAATCTCGTAGTTTACTTTATCATTAATGCAGACCATTGTAAACGTCATCACAGTTTTTAATCGCTACAAGCTTCTTGGTCCTGACAGCAGAGGCAAGCAGCAATAGATCGCCAACCATCCATCCATTTTCCAACCTGCTGAATCCAAACACAGGGTCAAGGGGGTCTGCTGCAGCCAATCCCAGCCAACACAGGGCACAAGGCAGGAACCAATCCTGGGCAGGGTGCCAACCCACCGCAGGACACACACAAACACACCCACACACCAAGCACACACTAGGGCCAATTTAGAATCACCAATCCACCTAACCGGTATGTCTTTTTTGGACTGTGGGAGGAAACCGGAGCGCCTGGAGGAAACCCACGCAGACATGGGGAGAACATGCAAACTCGGTCGCAATAGATCGCAACACAGAGACAAATTAAATGTATGATATTCCAACTCTCTGCACATTTAGAATCTTAAGATTTGTACTTGATACCACTTTCATGATGAAATGCATTAAAGTGTGTATGTTACACTTTACATATAATTTTTTATAAATAATGAATACTGTTAATAATTACACACATGGGGGTGTCACGGTGGTGGAGCGATAGCACTGCTGTCTCGCAGGGAGTTATGTTGCTGGTATTTCCTGCTTGTGTTCCACACTGTGCTCTGGGTTCCTTTCAAAGATATGCAGATTTGGGGATTTGGTGCCGCTAAAATGACACTAGTGTGTGCGAGTGCTTGTTTTCACCTTGCGATGAGCTAAGGCCTCATCTAGGGATTGTTTCTCATTTGTGCCCAATGATTGCTGGAATGGACACATCCCTGGATTGATGGATTTAATCAATAAACATAATTTTCAGAGATATTGCGGTAAGGTGTCATCAGAATTTAATGAGTGTTCTAGGCAATTCACAACACAGAGAAGCCGAAAATTTTCTCACCGTGATAATATATCACACTGCCACCTGGTGGATTCCTCCAGATTTATGTAAAGTACGCACGCAAGTATGAACACTACAACGCTTGCGTAGCAGGAGCGTCCGCTGCAGCATGCGTCGCGTCACGTGAAGTATAACTCCGGCCTTAGCTATATAGCCTTACGCTTTTGAACATTATCACTATGCCTACATTTCAGAATTAAAAATTAACAAAAAGTATGAAAGTGGGTATCAAGGGAAAAGCTTAAAAGAATATGAGTTAATTTCATTTGGCTGATGGTCTCACTGAGATAAGAACTTATGCCTGGATCCTCACTTAGCAATTTCTTTTTATATAATTCAAGAAGGGGAAAAAAAAGAACATACTTCAACATTTCTTGCTTAATAAGAAAATAATTAGTAGAATTTGTTAAAAGAAATTTGAAGCTAATAAGATATATCAGCATATTGCCAGTTATAACCAGGACCAAACTGGAAATGCCTCAGTAATACTAAGGTGACTTTGTACTCATTGACTGGTTTCAGCCTTGCAGTTATGCCAATTGTCAGGCATAACTCTCAGTGACTACAATTTGAAAAGTATGAATACAACTGAAGGAAAGAATCACTTGGGAAATAAACAGTTTTATGTGTTTATGGCAAATGGTAACTAGAAGTGATTACAAAACAAAACTAGCATGTAATTTGTGATGGCGCTTTGCCTTCAGAAATACAGACGTGTTACACACAGTATATTAAAATATTTATTATATGGTTAAAAAAGGGAACTTTTGCAAAATGTCAAAATTTTGCAACGGACAAGTAAAAAATAAAAAAGGTCAATTATAAAAACATAAGATATGAATCCCTTATAAGTAGTATTCATGAAGGCATTAAGGAATTATCATATAATTGCTTCAGTTATAATATGACATTTAACTCAGTCTGCAAGATACAGTATATCCAAAAATGCAATATAAAAGATAACAGACAGAAAGATAAACTTTCATACTAATAATATTCATGAAGTTATGTACATGCTAAATGCAGAAGGAATGGTGAGTGTGAACCATAGAAAATTGAAAAATGATGGAGCCTCCCAATAGACCTGTGGTCTACAACAATGGAAGCCTGGCAGTTAAGCTTCTGAACGAACAGCACTAACTTTGTATAATTAAAAACAACAGCAACACTAATATAGTCAAGGCTACATTAGGCTATGGACTGCAATTGGTAAATCTTTCCTGTTCTGCTTAGCTAGGTACATAATGGATATTCCATATACATGCAATGAACCACCTTAAGCTGAAATTTGATGGTAATGATGATTATGATGATAATGCCAGACAGATTAATGAATCTGTCATTTAGCAAACTATTATCAGAGGTTTACAATAGCTTCATTATTTTACGTCCATACAAAATGCTGTTAAGAATGATGACTGCACTGACAGGGCTGAACCTCCAATAACACCTCCTGCTTGTGAAAAGTGGGTGGAGTTCAAGGCAAAAAATGATTAGAAGGGAGATGAAAACAACAGAGAACCTTTTAGCAGGTTCTTCTCAAGATTCAGAGTAATAACTTGCCTTCAAGTAATCAGACCAAGTAATGTGTGTTTATTTTTAAAGTGTTACCCCCAAACACTGCTCCTTGTATTGTGCTGCTGAGCTTATCACTGTACTATGTTCAGCTCACCAACATAAATGTAGCGATTTCAGAGATAATGATACAGGTTATTTCAACCAAGAAAGGGAATGATTTGATTGTCTGAGCATTTGCCACAGTTAAATTTATCTTTGTAGATATTTTTCACCATTTTGTACCTGTAACTGCTGAAAATGTATGAGAAGAAAAGACATACATGGTAACGGAGTGCAACGGACATGCACAGACTACTAAATGCTTAGCAGTAACCTGGTTAAGTGTTTACATGACCAAATAACCAAGTTACTCAGATAGAAATCTACACGTGTTAACTTGATCAGAGACCAATATCCCAGAGTAAAGGTTTACATGGCATTTTAAAAAGTGGGTTGCTGTGAATAACCAGATTATTAAAACACATGTAAACACACTCAATGGAACTGGCAAAATTTACTGAAGTGCTAAACAGAAGTGCTAATCAGAAGAATGACGCAAAGTTGGGTATACTATTTTGATTGTTTTAAAAGTCAAACATACTGAAACTGCCATAAAGTGAACTAATTCGAAAACACGTGCACAATACAGGCCCACTTAAAAGTTTCAAACCAAACCTACTGGTAATGACAACAGGTTGAGAGTATCAGCTACTTAAGTAAGTATTTAAAAGATGCATATTGCTTTACTTATTAAAATCAATTTAAATATAACCTGAAACTTTGTTAAAGAAAACTAATGCATTGGGAACTTTAAATATGATTATTCCATTTACTAATATGCATATATAATGTTTATCACAAATTCTGAACTGAAGTAGAAAGGCCTGAACATGGAATATTTCATTTAATAGAACACGATCTCAAGCTATTTACTGAATCTGTTCAATAAAAAAAAAACATTTTGTTGCAAAAATATAAACATAAATGCCATATCACCTGTAATAACTAATGCTGTACATTTTGGATCACATAATCACAAAACCCATAACGCGTCAATGTTTTAAGGTTATCTTATGTAACATAATCTGTCAGAGTGATATTACTGTACATTATTACCTACAAGGGTTGTTCAATATGTTTCTGCACTTTTATACTTTCGTTGGAAACAGTGAAGGTGGGAGGAGTAGTCATGTCTCGTGTCTGAGAGTGTCATGTGACTAGTTCTGTCTGGCAAGCCAGCTGCCCATGCAGTTTAGTAGAAGAGTTGTCACCCTGTGGTCAAGATGGCTGGGTAACTTATAAATTGCACCCAAGAGGAACAGCGTTCTGCCATACACTTTTTTTGGGCAAAAGGTGTGCCAGAAGCACAAATTCATTTCCGCATGTGTGCTCAGCATGGAGATAAAGCTCTCTCTCATACAGTCATCTATGAGTGAATTGAAATGATTGAAAATGGTTGTACTAGTGTGACAGATGCAGAGTGCTCTGGACATCCAGCAACAGCCACGACCACGTGGAATGAAGAACCCTGATGTGAAAGCAGCGCTGCATCAGTTGCTATGCGCTCAAACAAAATCATTTTTTGCTGATGACATTAAAAAGCAGGTACAACGCTGGGAAAATTGCATTGCAAAGAAAGGTGACTAACGTAGAAAAGTGATGTAATTTGTTTTTGACATTCTTAATAAATAGAGTTAAAAAAGTGCAGAAACTTTTTCAACATCCCTTGTATTTTCATTGGTGAGATTCCAACAGGTGTTACATTTACACAAATTTTGAATAAACTGCTCAAATTGATGCAATAGGATATCATGCCTGGTATTAAGAAGGCTGAACATAGAAATCAAAGAACCAGTGAGCAAAGTACTGAGCCCGCTTCAAGAATTCATAAAGGCTCTTTCTGGTGAGCAATATATTTACATGATTATAGTAGGTCTGCATAGTATACCGGTACTGGAAATGTGACAGACAACATAAAATTTTAAATAGTGGTACCATTGTTTTGGGATTTTTAGCACCAGAAGTGAAGGTCACCTCTGCACTCAAACCCTACCCTCCCAACACTCAGTGCATTAGCCAGGGAAAATGTGCTTAGATGTGCTGTAGACTTCATGAAACCTCCAACGTGATTGTGACTTCTCAGGGGAATTGCTTCACAGGGGACGCAAGCTCCCACTTTAATAAGATTAAAAGGAAACAGCACAAAATAGTTGATCCTAAAATGACTAGATGTGTGGCATTTTTCTTGTACATTGCATTACTTTGAATATCTCTGACAAATTTTGTTAGGCCTTTGCTAACTCAGAATTCCTACTTTTCAAAACTCACAATTTAACATTATGAAACATGACTTTTCATTTTGTCTTTCGCTGACAAATAAGGACAATAAAATAATGGAGTAATAATTTACATGTGATATGACAGTTATTCTTATTTTCAATAAACAGTACAGCTATTAATGCTTTACCATTTTGTAACAAACACATCAAATTAATTTAAATGATAGTGTAGCTAAGAGTTCAGCAATGTTTGAAATGCTGAAACAATCTGAACTTTTTGCTGAGTTTTTATTTCTCATTGAAAGAGGATTTCATGAACTCTCAATCCACAACACTCCGCTAAGCTTCAGCTTTAGCTGATACAAAGAAGAGTCTAAGTTATGGTCCTTAGTTGCCTTAGTTACCAAGCTTGACTTGTCCTAATCCTTTTTGGTGGAACCAAATCTGACTGAAACAAGCCTTGCTTACCCATTTAAGCGAGGCTTACTAGCTAAGCATGCTGCGTGGAGGAACATCTTGATCTATAGTGCATCCAGAAAGTATTCACAGCGCATCACTTATTCCACGTTTTGTTATGTTACAGCCTTATTCCAAAATGGAATAAATTCTTTTTTTTCCTCATAATTTTACACACAACACCCCATAACGACAACATGAAAAAAGTTTACTTGAGGTCTTTGCAAATTTACTAAAAATAAAAAAACTGAGAAATCACATGTACATAATTATTCAGAGCCTTTGCTCAATACTTTGTCGATGCACCTTTGGCAGCAATTACAGCCTCAAGTCTTTTTGAATATGATGCCACAAGCTTGGCACACCCATCCTTGGCCAGTTTCGCCCATTCCTCTTTGCAGCACCTCTCAAGCTCCATCAAGTTGGATGGGAAGCGTCGGTGCACAGCCATTTTATGATCTCTCCAGAGATGTTCAATCGGATTTAAGTCTGGGCTCTGGCTGGGCCACTCAAGGACATTCACAGAGTTGTCCTGAAGCCACTCCTTTGATATCTTGGCTGTGTGCTTAGGGTTGTTGTCCTGCTGAAAGATGAACCGTCGCCCCAATCTGAGGTCAAGAGCGCTCTGGAGCAGGCTTTCATCCAGGATGTCTCTGTACATTGCTGCACTCATCTTTCCCTTTATCCTGACTAGTCTCCCAGTTCCTGCCACTGAAAAACATCCCCACAGCATGATGCTGCCACCACCATGCTTCACTGTAGGGATGGTATTGGCCTGGTGATGAGCGGTGCTTAGTTTTCTCCAAACGTGACGCCTGGCATTCACACCAAAGAGTTCAATCTTTGTCTCATCAGACCAGAGAATTTTGTTTCTCATGGTCTGAGAGTCCTTCAGGTGTCTTTTGGCAAACTCCAGGCGGGCTGCCATGTGCCTTTTACTAAAGAGTGGCTTCCGTCTGGCCACTCTACCATACAGGCCTGATTGGTGGATTGCTGCAGAGTTGGTTGTCCTTCTGGAAGGTTCTCCTCTCTCCACAGAGGACCATCGGGTTCTTGGTCACCTCCCTGACTAAAACCCTTCTCCCCCGATTGGTCAGTTTAGATGGCTGGCCAGCTCTAGGAAGAGTCCTGGTGGTTTCGAACTTCTTCCACTTATGGATGATGGAGGCCACTGTGCTCATTGGGGCCTTCAGGCAGCAGAAATTTTTCTGTAACCTTCTCCAGATTTGTGCCTCGAGACAATTCCTTTGACTTCATGCTTGGTTTGTGCTCTGACAAGAACTGTCAACTGTGGGACCTTATATAGACAGGTGTGTGCCTTTCCAAATCATGCCCAATCACCTGAATTTACCACAGGTGGACTCCAATTACGCTGCAGAAACATCTCAAGGATGATCAGGGGAAACAGGATGCACCTGAGCCCAATTCTGAGCTTCATGGCAAAGGCTGTGAATACTTATGTACATATGCTTTCTCAATTTTTTATTTTTAATAAATTTGCTAAAACGTCAAGTAAACTTTTTTCACGTTGTCATTATGGGGTGCTGCGTGTAGAATTCTGAGGAAAAAATGAATTTAATCCATTTTGGAATAAGGCTGTAACATAACAAAATGTGGAAAAAGTGAGGCGCTGTGAATACTTTCCGGGTGCACTGTATCACAACAATAATGTTTAAAAAAAATATACTAACATCCCCAGAAAATTCTTAACAGCTATGCAATATTATAGTGTACAGCATAATGCTGCTTAAAATTTTAGCAAATATTCTGAAATCTTGAAAACTATCTTTACATATTTAAAAAAGAACACTATGACCTTATGATTAAATTAATAAAAAAGTATTTCCAAGCCAAAAAAAATGCATTCATGTCCTTCTGGATGATTTTCAAAATGTACAAAATCTTCCCTACCAAAAATGTTGCTGTTTGAAATCATCCTTTGACATAATAAACTGATTATACACTATAGTTTGGCTGAATTTAAGCATTTATTGTGTGTTTTGTGCCTTGTTCTCGCTCACTTTCAATTTAAAAAATATATTAAGTGAGCAGCTCTTTAACTCTCTCCTGTTTCTGAAAAAATGCATTCTGTTTGTTCAACATGACAATTAACACATGCATAACACAGTATCTAGAAAATATCCACTTGGTATTAAAAGTAACCAGAGTATCAGATAAGTATTTTTGATCATACCAATCTATTGTATTATTTGGTGAATTAAGGAACAGAGTATTCTGTCTTATTTTGCAACTGGGATTGCTCACCTGTCCCAAGAATCTTATATTGGGATATGGAAGTTCAGAAAATTAGTTTACACTTGAACAATGCAAACCTATTCATCATTATGAACATAATGCCTGAATTAGATAATTTCACTTAACTCTGAAATGACAGAAAAAACAGAAAAAATATAATAAGGCATACTAAACTGTCCATCTGCAAGTTTTAAAGTCAGTAAAGTCATGAAATTTGTTGACTCTTACTGAAAGAATATTGCTAACTTTCAGGTCATTACAAAGTGTGTTGTTTTCATTTGTTGTAATTTGATAACATATGGGAGAAACTATGGCTGACTAAATTTAGACACCGGCATGAGCTCACTCTAAAGTGTATTGTTAGCATTTCCAGTAGATCACAGCTGCCATTAGGTTTTGCATTGAGATCAAGAGACAGCCAAAGGCAGAAGCAAAAAAAGCGTTTCATATTGTCTTATGAATCACTTTCTTACCATAATTGAAAGGCTCTCCAAAATCTTTACATCAAATTAGACTATAAATGTACTTACATGTGTAAACATACAGAGAAACATATACACATACAAACCATTCACAAAAAAAACATTTTATCTAAGTCATGAAAAATTTAAAAATTTCCGCATCTTAATTTACTTTTCTCTTGTTTCATCTTTTTTGGTTCATATATAGTAATGCTGCTGAATGGGCTAGGCTGTGAAAACATATACAAAATACTAATCAAGAAAAAAATATCTGTAATACTCTTTAGCATGTTACAAATATAGACTGTATATTTTACCTACAAAAAACTATATATATTTCAGTAAATTGTCACAACGGAGCAATATGACTTTTTAACATCTCCTTTCTGATAATTAGAATATGGAACACAACAGAAATTATTCCTGGACACCATAAACTTTAAAACTGTAGTAGTGCCTATACCCCAAAATGTACATATGAACAGAGCTCTGCCTTTGCATTCACATAAAGGCTGATGCAAGTTTTTGAATCTGGACGGGTAATTTCTTTTTTAATGAAATCAATTATAAAAAGTCATTTTTCATTTCTTGTTACTTGAAAGGCCACAAATTATTTTAAGCACAACTGTAACAAGAAGGGGCTAACAAAACAAAATGGGAAAAAATGAATGACACCACATACCCTCAACATGCTGTGTAAAAATTAAAGACAGACAAAACATACTGTTTAAAATAATTGATGACATAATGCGTGAAGAAAGTTTCATAAGTTAACGTTCTACTGGCTATTTTAAAAACAACAAAGATAGGCACATCTTAATTTCACTACGATATAAGGTCAGAGTTTGCTAGTGCACATAGCATTTACGTGATATCATTTTCAATATTCTTCACATTATGGAAATCCAGACACCCTAAAATGTAATGATACAAAAATAACGTGACATGGATTTAAACCCCAAGACCCAGGTGGCCTTCGACAGGCCTGAGCCAAAGGAGGTACAGCTTATGGAAAGTACAGGTGTTCTGGAGAAGAACGACAGCTTTGTCCACAAAGGAAACAAAGCAGACGCTATCCTTAAAGGTAACTCTAAGAAAACAAGTGACGCCTGCGTTTTCGACAAGCTCCGGCCATTAACATTGAATACAAATACAGTGCTAAGTGGAGATTCCTGCAGGCCTTCACATGTCTAAAGAAACCACCTTTCTCGGTTCCTCAATAAATGGCCAATAACTAATGACGCGGCTGGTAAACCGATTATTGCCTTTTGATCCACAACAGACTAATGACTGACCCAGACTTTTGCACCTTCCCTTAAATCACAAACGTATATGACATGCTGCTCTAATTAGGCCTTAAACAGAAACACTGAATCTCCTTATTACAGTGCAGCACGCTAAGAAGCCCATAATATAGTAACAATACCAAACACAACACCATGAGCAAAATAAATAAGACAGAAATAGCTGCTTACCAGACGTATAAGGGTGTTAATATTCTGTGTTTCTGATTAATTAACAAGGGTTAAAATTACATGTAAATAAATTATTTGTAATAATTTACTCTGTAGCAACAACACTATGCGGCTTCATATGGGTAAGGCTGTAAGTAGACACACTGAAGACAAGCGACAAAAAAAATGCCTTGATTGACATGTGCTTCATCCTATCGGAAGTCACACATTAAACACGCTCTCCAATCATGGGGCACACTGTGCCATAATTGACATACCCAGACAAGAAAAAAAAAATAGGTGGGATTTAGACACCAACTTTTATTAGGAATTATAACCAGCGGCAAAGAAAAAACTTAAAGGCTGAACGAGTCACTTATTTTTTTTACTTTATTATTTATTATAATAAGTACGATATTACTACTGTCCGTACAAGTGTATGACTTATTTTCTACAGTTATTTATTTTATGGTATTGATAAAGTCCCCCCTATAAAGCCACCACGTCTCGCTTCGTCTTATGTTATAAAAAATGATGCATCATTTCCCTTGTCAAAACATACAGTATTTAGAGCGAGATTCACTTTTAAATATGTACTTATATTACATCTACAGCAGTTGTCAGCCCAAATAAACTATTGAAAAATATAAATTTCGGAATTTAGATCATATTCATATCACACACTCACACTACCTACACGTCTAGATAGATCTATGTATACAAATACATATACAGTACATAACTTGTTGTATACACATGCATTGGTATAACTGCACACAAAATCCAAACACGCGGCGCGCACGCGTGTAAGTGGGCGGGGCCAAACAAAGCTTCCTCTCGGTCTTACCCGCCTTTCTTACGTGATATGACGTAGAGTCAAACGTGGGAACGTGGATATCAAAGAGCGCGACGAGAATGTATACTTGAGGAGCTGGAAGTTCGCAAAGTTTGGAGTGTAGTGTATGTATTTTGTTTTGTTTTTTTGTTTTTAAAATACCACGACTGATATTTATATATTGTTATGCAGTTTATGTTTGATGTCTATGGAATTTAATAAACCAGTACAAAATGCGTCTAATACCATCCGTCCATATTATTATTTTAATAACGTTATCGGTAGTGGGGATGTAGAGCGTTTATGAAATATTCAGTACATGGCAAAAACTAATTATGAAAGAGTGCCAGTACCAGTCCATTTGAGAGCACACCCACAACAGTAACCGCACATCCTTGATGCAGTTAGTTTAAGTGCAGGATCATGAGTATGTTTATTTGCGTACATTCATTTATTGAGCTTTCTGCATAAGTTGTTGTCTGCCAGTTGTCTTAATACAGGTTTTGTGAAAATCTACCAGAATTGAAAGAATTTTTAACACATATAAGTACTTTTTCATTTTTTTTAATTTGTTTGCTGAAGAATGTGAATGATGCTCTTAAAACAAGTTGTTACCAGATGGTTTTGTAGCTCTACTGCTTGTAAGACGTTTTTCCCGAAGAATTCAGCAATTGTTTTGGCTCTCCATTTTTCGGTCATAAGTTTACCTAAAAAGTAAAATAAATTATGCAATTCGTTTTTTTTTTGTTATGGGTTTCTTAATGCATTTTCTTTTTGCAAACAAGATGCTTTTGTAAATTTTTTATCTTTCGTTGTTGTAGTTGCAGAGGAATTAAAAAATTCCAAGGTTGCTGGCACTGTTCCCTCCAGTGCTGTCCACGGCGTCACACTGAACCTGTCTGTGCCTCATCTATAAAAATTAGAGCCTTGTAAGTCACCTTCAATAAAACCTAACACCTAAATGTAATATAACACTCCCTAATCAATTGATGAGTACCAGTAGCACTGGTTGCAAAGCAGGTCACACACCCATGAAATTGTGATCTGGAGTACCCAGAGGAAAATCTACCAAAGATGGTAGATAGTAGCTTGCAAAGAACTTGCGAACAACAGCCAGGATTGGGATTTGAACCCAGGAAATTGGATCTGTCGGAGCAAGCTATAGTTATGTTCAATGTGCCATCTGCCGTGCTGTCAACCAAATGTAAACTAGTAAAGATAACATGTTAGTTCCAGAAACAGAAATGCATTTTTAAGGTATGATACTACTTCTTATTTTACAGATATAACTGGATAACTGATAAATCTTTTTTTTTTGTTTTTTCTGTCCTTCTTGCCATCTGACCATATCATCAAACTCCTCTTTAGAGACTTAGAATACAATATTACATATAAGGACTCTACCTGTACTTTTCTAACAATTATGTTTGTGTTATGTAAGGTTGTATCTTTTGTTTTACTTATTCATTATTATTCTTACATAATTTAATTTTTTTTCTTGTAACTATTTTTTGACATCTTGTTAAACACTTTGAGGTATAGTCTGTATATGGTTAGGCTTTGTATATTTGGAGCTGTAGAGAGATTTTGCTTATTGTAGCACTGTGTTATTTCCACACATTTTCACCACACTGTAGCGTAAAGGATTATTACCGTTGACTCATTTGTTCATTTCCATTTGTTCTTCAGCTGCACCAGCTCATGCCTGTACCATTACAGCAACTTCTAATCTTGCCATAATTATTTTAGTACTGACAAGAGTTTTTTTTTTTTTTTCTTTTTTCTGGTAGTATGGTTTATAAATTGGCAGTTAAAATATTTTACAACATCAAATTGGCATCCTTTTACCAGTTGGTAAAAAGGCTGAGACATAGGAAAGTGCAAAAGCTTAATAGACTGTAAGTTTTCAAAAATGCTGGTATCTCTTATAAATGTATAAATAAATTGTTGGTATGGTCTTTTTTTGATGACTAATTAAATGATAGCAGAGTTGTCATTATCATAAGTTAACTCCTCAAATCGATCCAGTTCATATACAAATCCACATTATGTATCAATGACACTTTTTTGTTAAGGATCTATTGGTTATCTATTTAAAAGGTCACATTTGATACTGCAGATTAGAATTTTTTTATTTTAAATATTGCATTGTTCTGAAGTTAATCCTAGAAATGGAGTGATTTGTTTATTCAGTGCTGGTAGTTGCCATGTGCATTTCTTACTCGAATAAACTGCTCCACCAAGTCCTGAATTAGGAAAAGCAAGATAAGAGAAATTAATTGTTGAACCAGTAGAAGTTTTCCCAAGTTTGTATTTTTTTGATCAGAATGGCAATTCTTTTACATTTTATTTTTTTTGTAATGAAAAAAAATCTCTTATGGCTGTACAGCCAACTACTTTCAGGATATGCAATGTCTTTACATAGTTACTCTATGTGTATTTTAATGTATTTTGGAATGAATGTCTTAATATTTTCAATTTAGTTACAATCTGTGCTGGTTTTCAGCAAAATTGAAGGGACTTTAAATACATCCCTTTGTGCCTACAGTCTCTCCATACAGATTAATATATAACTACTGACCATTACACATGTACTATTATGCATCCAATTTAAAAATCTGTATCTGTAATTTATACACAATGGATCTAACAATACATATCTCTTGATTATTATTACATTGAATATTATTATTAGTGACATACGAAATGATGCATTTTAGTGTGATTTAATTGTTGTCTGAATGACTCAGCACATAGTTGAAACTGGTTTAAACATACGGTTAAAAAGTTTTATCATTATTGTTTGCATTCATAATATTTGAGAACTTATAAAGAAAAGTTTGTAATGCTCCCAACCTCTCTCTTTCTCTCTCTCTCTCTCTCTCTCTCTCTCTCGTATCTCTTATGGATGTATTATTTACACTGTGATTTGTTTTTCTGGATCCATTTTGAATCTTTTCTATTCACATATCTTTTGATGGGAACAAAAATATTTTATTTGCTTCTTTTCTGCACATTGAAAGCTTCAAGTGAGACTTTGGTGTTTGGTTTATAGACAGTGCTGACGCTGCTAAGAATGAAAGATTTGTCCTTAATTGTAAATGGGATGACTATTATGAGTGAGGAGAAGGATGGAAGGGTTGTTGTCTTCTTGACTCCTACACTTAAAATTGTTACTCAAAATGCCAAAAAGTTTTTTGTTGTTTTGGATGGCATAGCACTTTGTATGTATAGACTGTTTTGGTGTGTTGTTAACATTTTACAGTAATATATAAGAATGACATTTTCTGAAAAAGCTACAACCAATCCATAATGTTTGGGACAGAACACATTTTTTCCGTGATTTTCCCCTCTGCTCCCCAGTTTTATATTATAAATCAAATAATCAGACATGACTAAAGAGCACATTGTAGACATTAATTTAAGGGTATTTGCATACATTTTGGTCACACCATGTAGAAATGACAACACTTTTTCTACATAGTACCCCATTTCATTTTGGGACATAGCAATGGTAGGTATAATAATGCAGTTGCATTTAGTAGTTTATTGCATATGCCTTGCAAGCAATGACTTCTTGAAATCTGCGCTTCAAGGACATCACCAGGGGCCTCATGTATAAGCGCAGCGTATGCACAAAAATGTTGCATGAACCCATTTTCATGCTCACATCTAGATGTATAAAAGTGAACTTTGCATAACACTCCTTACATTCTCACAACAGCCTCACACCATGCGTACACACATTTTTACTCTGTTTTTGAAACTGGCTGCACCCAGCTTCAAAGCAGTGCTACTCTTTCTGTGTCATTTCCCTTTCTTTTTTAGATTTGCATCTAAGATGTGGGCTTTATCAAAAACACTGGAATTAACAGCATATCATTTACAAATTTAAGGCACTTGTTTGTAATCATTCTTTAATGGTGCACAGAATCGCCAAACTACTCCAAATACCATGGCTGCTTTAGCACTGTTAGAAGACATCGCAAATAGAAGAAATAGAAGAGAGCGCGTATTTAGAGATCATAGTGATTTCTTGCCCCCATAATGATGGCTAGCTTCTAAGTTGATTTGGATTTCTAGGAGCTGTGTGTTGAACTGGGGCTGGCTTTAGAAAGGCAGAGTTTGAATTGTTTCTACCTGTTCCTTTGCAAGTTCTGTCCACCTTTGGGTTTTTAGCCATAGGTGTTTTACAACGTGAACTGGCTGACCAATTCGGTATTTTTCAGCCAGGAGTGTATTATCCACTTGTCATCCAGATATATAAGATTTAATTGCACTGTGGTTGAACAGGCAAACTTCAAAGCGCAAACTGCAACAATGTCCAGTTCTCCAAATGTAATCAATTTGGTTGACTGCATGCACATTGCTCTAAAGGCATCTTCACAGAATGAATTTACTTATGTAAATTGGAAGCATTTCCACTCTATTAATGTACAAATTATGTGTGATGCACAAATGCATCTCATTAATGTTGTGGTGAGATGGCCTGGCTCAACTCATGTTTCGTTCATTCTGAGAAATAGTTGTGTTGAGAGCAAACTTGAAAATGGTGTTGTGTGTGTGATTGCTTGCTTCTTGGTAAGATAAGATATTTAATATTACCCCTTTGGTCAAAATTTTATCTTTATGATGTAACCATTTAACACAATTACTTAGGTGACAGTGGCTACCCACAGAAGACATGGCTTCTCACCTCACTCGCCAACTCACTTACTGAACAAGAGTGACATTATAAGGATACTAGTGGTAGAATGTACTATAGGACAGCTTAAGGGCTGTTGGCACTGCCTGGATAAGATGGTGGTGTGCTGCTCTATAGTCCACATATTCAAATAAGCGAGCAGGGGGCAAAGCCCCATAGTATTTATTATTAAAATAATTAGGCTGTAACAATGACACTGTTTAACTCTGTGTAACATCAGTCACTTTCTTATGGTGAAGACTGTTAGGGCACAGAGAATAGGAAAAAAAAATAGGGACACAGTGAAGAAAAAAAAAATCGAAATGTTGGCTTTAATCTTGTACTTTCCAGTTTAGTCTTGTAGTTTATTTTGTCATTAAAGTAGAATGTCGTAAACTTCATCCTAAAATCAATGTTTAATTTACTAGAGTTTCTTGAATCCTGTCCTAACTAAAGTAACACGTTAAATGCTTCATATTCTTTGTGTTTAACACTATAATTACCAGAGCCTACGAAAAAAAACCTCATAGATCTGGCCTCCCTTAAATCAGTTCGCACCTCTCCGCCAGTGTCTTTTGTCCTGTAAATGTGCTGATAATGACAAGCAGCCTATTAGAACGTGCACAAAGTTCTCTCAGCTCATGCCTTGATTGATTATCCGGGAGTGAAGTGCTGAAGTTTTGGAGTGGAAATAATAGATCATTATTTGGAACACGTGCATTTCATGTGTGTTCCGTTTCTACAATAATCTGTGTAAACACATTTTTAAAACAAATGTTTTTCATATTTTAGTAGTAAATGACAACTTGTAGACATAAACTATATAATGTATGAAGTCCAAAGATCAAATAAACACTTTCACAAAAGGTTCAAGGAAAAGAAAACCGCTTCCATGGCGTAGTGGTAAGATTTGCTGACTTGTAATCAAGAGTCCCGGTTCGATCCTGACTCACTCCTATATTTGGCATTTTCAGTAGTGAGCTGCTCTTATTGTTAATATTATATGGTACACACATACACTTGGTTTGCGTCTGTAACAGACAGTGTACATTTATAGGACTTGTAAAAGTTACCTTTTTTTTTTTTTCACTTTTATTCTCTCAGTCATGATCACGATACATACTACTGCCCCATGGATCTGACGCTGTTACTTTTTATCTGAAACTGGGAATAACTGTAGATGTGAGTGGTGTTTTGAGGCAATGTAACTGGACATTCTCTGATCTGGTGGGATAAAAGCTGACACACAAACGCTGGCAAATCTGCCTTCTTTGTATCTCACCGTCAGTTGATTTTTTTTTATTCGGTTTTATTGAGTGTTCCTGCTCACGCTGAATTAGTATGCGCCATATGGTCTATAATGTCAAAAAAAAAAAAAAAACCCAGAGACATAGGTACGTATGATATTTGGAATTATTCATTTTATGACCTGTATAGTACATTTCGGAAAACATCGTGGCACAGATGCAACATTATTCATATTAATTCGCATAACATCTTGTGTTTTTTTTTTCCACGATCTTGCCAGTCCCCACATGTTGGTGTATGCCGTTTCTTTTTTACTCCAGGACATGCAGAGGAAAGAATAGTACAGAGAGTTCAGTTCATGTTTTGTCATGTACTACTAAAGTATGAAAAACGTTTCTGTTTTAAAAATGTGTTTACACAGATTATTGTAGAAACGGAACACACATGAAATGCATGTATTCCAAATAACGATCTATTATTTCCACTCTAAAACTCAAGCACTTCACTCCCAGATAATCAATCAAGGCATGAGCTGGGAGAACTTTGTGCATGTTCTAAGGTGGTGGGGGGATTGAATAGTAGGCTACTTGCAGCTTGTCTTTATCAGCACATTTATAGGACAAAAGACTCTGGCGGAGAGGTGCGAATGGATTTAAGGTGGGCGGGATTTACGAGTTTTTTCATAGGCTCTGTTAATTCTAGTGTTAATGCACATAAACCACTACCACCTTCTTAAATGGGCTTTCTCTTTTACAGACAGGAGCGCATAGACACTGATCGCCACACAGAATGCATTACATTCATGATATTACAGCTCTCTGAACATTTTAGAATACTGAGCTGTGTACTTGATATCATTTTCATGATGAAATGCATTAAAACATGTATTAAATATGGGGACATGGTGGTAAATGCCAGTTCTTTAAAAACTTTTATTGAACATTGAAAAATCTTAATACATGTTTAATTATTCCAACCATTTATCCATCCAGGGTCACGCCAATCCCAGCAAGCATACAGCATGAGGCAGGAACAATCACTGCATGGGACACCAGCTCATCAGTACCGTTGTGCCACTGTGAATTATTAACGGTATACATTATTTAAATGAAGTTAACAATTAATGTACGGTAAATGTAATATTCATACTTTAATGCATTTAATGATAAAAATGACATCAAGTATACATCCTAGTATTGTAACAACACGCAACGCCAAGAGGATAGCTCTTGGAAATCTAAATCAGCTTAGAAGCCATTCATCATCATCTGTAAATACACGCTCTCTTCTATTTAGTTTGAATGAAATTCCTTTTTTGTCATTGTATGGTACAAAGAGATTCAATATTTAAATCCTTCATAAACTTTTTTCATATAAAATGATATAAAAAAATAATAATAAAATAAAAAAATGAAAAATATATAGTATAAAATCATAATTACACTATACCTGTACATGTACATATAGTGCAGATATTGGAAATGGTTAATAAAATGGCTCTGATTGTGCAATATTACACTTGTAGTGCAAGTTTTCAGTGAAGTAATTGTAAGTACAAACTGTTCTACTGGGAGCACTTGATGGACTGATTGAGTGCATTTATAGCTGTTAGGATGAAACTGTTTCTGAGCCTCGAGCTGCCCTTCCTGAGCCAGCATGTGCTATTAATGTCCTCCAGGGCACAGATACAGTGGGTGAAAATACTCTTTAAGAGTGGTGCACTGAGAGTAACACGGCTAAAGCAGCTATGATATTTGGAATAGTGGCCATGGCATGCACCATTATATTTTTACAGAATGATTAAAAACAGGTGTCTTAAATTTGTAAACTATGTACAATTTCGAAATATTTGATAAATCCTGAGTCACTGATGTGAATCTGGAAAAAGGGAGACCACAAAGATACAGTAGCACTGCTTTGACGCTGGTTGCTGCCAAGTTCATTTAGTAACAAAGTAACAAATTACAATGCAAGGCTTAAATTTAATGTGTGATAGACCTGGGGGTTCTCCCAATGTAACAATATTGTAGGGGGATTTTAGCATAGGGTTTATAAAGGATGATATCGTCTTGGATGACATGATTTTTCTTACTGTGTGCACATTCTCATTTTATTCTCTTCCATTTTTTCGCTTGTAACTGAAAAATACTGCTTAAATCATTACTAACAATACAATTTCAAACATTATATCTGTACTGTTTAATTTGTGACTCCACAGCAGTTCAGGATATTTTTAATTTAAACAAATTCGTTAAAGCTGTTTTTGTAACAACATGTTTTTAAAATTTGCTTTGTCAAAGAATCATTCTGTTTGGTTTCTATTTTTTTTTTTTGTAAGATTCATATTTGCATCATTAACTTCTTAAAAAAACTTACTGTCAGAGAGTTATTTGACTCAAAGGGCATTTTGTGACTGAGGTTGTGGCATACATATCTTACTTAGAAAATGGACAGCTTCCAGGTCTCGTCCGTTGCGAGAGATGGACGTCTGAAGTGGAGCTCCGCTAGCAGTGGTATTATTTTTCATATTATCTGCTTATTATCTTGAGATATCCTGTATTTTTTCAACCCGAGGGCCCTGCTACAGTATATGTAAGCATATATAAACATGGCCAATAAGAAAGGGGGTCCGAAAGAACCGAAAACTAAAGCTGCCTCCAAGCTAAGATCAGCAAGCCCTAGTTCAAGATACAGCCTTTCAGAGACAGACCTGAATCAGATGGGCGAAAGTACAGACTCCTCGGGACCATAGTCCGCTACATCGTCGCTGGATGAGAGCGAAAAGGGGAGTGAATGTACGATCGTGAGTGAAGCAGGTCTCGATAGCTTGCCGATTGGAGAAGATCACCTGAAACTGGAAAAGGCCTTGCAGTCCGCGGTTTCAATTACTCCACACGAGCCGTGGACACCGGCTACAATAGAGCCTGCCGCTTCACCTATGGTGCAAGAAAGCACAATTGAACTGTCTGAACTGAAGGTGATGTTCACTGAGCTCATACAAGAGATAAAGAAAAGCGAGAAGGCAAATGAGAAGGCATGGGTAAAGGCAAATGAAAGGCTACGACAGGAGCTACAACAAGAGCTGCGACAGATGCAACAGCAGGATAATAAAGTCTTTAAAGATATACTGGGAAAAATTGAAGAGCACATTCAGGAAAACTCGGTTAAACTGAGCATGTTTGCTGATCAACTGGAGGATGTGAAGGAGACATTCACGACTTGGATTGAAACAACCGAAAATTTAGCTGCCAGTGCTGAAGAAAAAGCAGTAAATGTCAGCTCCAAATGCAAAAAACTCAGAGACAGACTAGCTGCTTTGGAAGATGGAAGCAGAAGGAATAATGTCAGAATTGAAGGTCTGCCTGAGAATCGAGAAAGTCCAAACCCTGTGAAATTCGCAGCTGAACATTTTTCTAAAATAATTGGGGAGGACTTTAAAGCAGATTCTGAGATAGCAGTGGCTTATCGCGTACACGGATCAAATACCACTAGACCTAGATCTTTTATTATTCGCTTTGAAAGATTATCATTTAAGCTAGAGGTGATGGCACTCCTCAGATACAAGCAAGAGATTATATATGAAAATAACCACATTCGTATCTTCCCTGACTTCTCTCCAGCAACAGCTACTAAACGTGCAGCCTTCTACAACATTAAACAGCGGTTACGGCAAGCCAATGTCAAATACAGCCTCTTGTATCTGGCCAAACTTAAAGTGGAATTGCAGGGTCAAATCTATGTCTTTGCTAGCAAGGAAAAAGCAGAAAAGGAATTTAAAAAGCTGATCCGGGACTATTCTGATACATAATAGTGAGTCAATGCCATTAATGATATGGCAAGGATTAATAATCTACAGGTGCCTGTCATAAAATTAGAATATCATGACAAAGTTGATTTATTTCAGTAATTCCATTCAAAAAGTGAAACTTGTATATTAGATTCATTCATTACATACAGACTGATGTATTTCAAATGTTTATTTCTTTTAATTTTGATGATTATAACTGACAACTAATGAAAGTCCCAAATTCAGTAACGCGGAAAATTTGAATATTGTGAAAAGGTTCAATATTGAAGAAAACTGGTGCCACACTCTAATCAGCTAATTAACTCAAAACACCTGCAAAAGCCTTTAAATGGTCTCTGAGTCTAGTTCTGTAGGCTACACAATCATGGGGAAGACTGCTGACTTGACAGTTGTCCAAAAGACGACCATTGACGCCTTGCACAAGGAGGGCAAGACACAAGAGGTCATTGCTAAAGAGGCTGGCTGTTCACAGAGCTCTGTGTCCAAGCACATTAATAGAGAGCGAAGGGAAGGACAAGATGTGGTAGAAAAAAGTGTACAAGCAATAGGGATAACCGAACCCTGGAGAGGATTGTGAAACAAAACCCATTCAAAACTGTGGGGGAGATTCACAAAGAGTGGACAGCAGCTGGAGTCAGTGCTTCAAGAACCACCACACACAGACGTATGCAAGAGATGAGTTTCAGCTGTCGCATTCCTTTTGTCAAGCCACTCTTGAACAAGAGACCGCGTCAGAAGCGTCTTCCCTGGGCTAAAGACAAAACTGCTGCTGAGTGGTCCAAAGTTATGTTCTCTGATGAAAGTAAATTTTGCATTTCCTTTGGAAATCAAGGTCCCAGAGTCTGGAGGAAGAGAGGAGAGGCACAGAATCCATGTTGCTTGAGGTCCAGTGTAAAGTTTCCACAGTCAGTGGGTTTGGGGTGCCATGTCATCTGCTGGTGTTGGTCCATTGTGTTTTCTGAGGTCCAAGGTCAACGCAGCCGTCTACCAGTAAGTTTTAGAGCACTTCATGCTTCCTGCTGCTGACAAACTTTATGGAAATGCAGATTTCATTTTCCAACATGACCTGGCACCTGCACAAAGTGCCAAAACTACCAGTACCTGGTTTAAGGACCATGTATCCCTGTTCTTGATTGGCCAGCAAACTCGCCTGACCTTAACCCCATAGAAAATCTATGGGGTATTGTGAAGAGGAAGATGCAATACGCCAGACTCTACAATTCAGAAGAGCTGAAGGCCACTATCAGAGCAACATGGGCTCTCATAACACGTGAGCAGTGCCACAGACTGATCGACTCCATGCCACGCCGCATTGCTGCAGTAATCCAGGCCAAAGGAGCCCCAACTAAATATTGAGTGCTGTACATGCTCTTACTTTTCATGTTCATACCTTTCAGTTGGCCAACATTTCTAAAAATCCTTTTTTTGCATTGATCTCAGGGGTGTGGAAATCAAATTTGTTTCTACTTGTACACGGACAAGTAAACTTAGAAAATCCACTTGTCCGCCAGTTAAATTCACTTGCCCATAAGCAAATAACAAAAGTGAAAAATAGTTTATTTTTTGTGATCTCTTTTATTGATACCAAAACTGCCTTCCATTTTAAAACTGAAAAAAGTTCTTTCAGTGAGTAGTATTTTGCCACCTTGCTCTAGAACATTATATAAAAGATTCCCTTATTTTAACTGGCTAATAAACATTGCCTTCATTATAGCTACACTAGTTCTTTTTTCATATATTACAGTTACATAACAGAACACTGTCCTGATTCATTTTCTGGCATGTTCTTCAGCTTTTGTCTTGGAACATCTTCTCCCCCAAGAATCTTTACCATCTCAGACAGCATGGGCTGAATGCTGTTCATTTCTGCTTGAGCTGAACTGCATGGTTCCTGGACTGATGGTCCTGCAGAAGTGGATGCTGATGACTTTTCAGGTTTTTTATGAGTGAAGTGCCTGTTGCCAGGTGACAGCCAGAATTCCACAGCTGGTCATGGATCAAACTCTTCTAAAGAAGCAGTATTGAACACCCTAGCATAACGCTCAACTTCGAGCATTCAGCTTTAGAAAACGCTTTTTCAACTGAACCAACTTTTTTCTTACTTTTAGACTCATGTCTCTATCTGACGTACTAAACCCCCAGTTCCTATCCTTTTTCTTTCTGCACATAACCAATCACCACACGATAAATGTCTTTGTGAAATTAAAACTAGTTCTAAGCTTAGACCTCTGAATGGATGGCATAATTAAACATGTATAACATGTACAAAATAACTTTTAAAGTTCTGAAAACTGAGGTCTAGGTTCATAACTAGTTTTAATTTCACAAAGACGTTTATCGTGTGGTGATTGGTTATATAGAGAAAGACAAAGGCTAGGAACTGGGGGTTTAGTACGTGCGATAGACACAGCAAACATGCAATAAAGAAAGCCTGCTCAGAAAAACATTCACTGAATTCTGCATTCGTATCTCCCACCTCCAGATCACGAACCCAACATTTACGCAATATTTCAGTTAAACCTGTGCGATACCCATTCAAATATCCAGTTTTTTGGAGCCTCATCACACCCACCATAAACTTCTCTACACTAAACGTAGACCTGAGAACCCCTTAATGCAAGGGAGCAGCACTACAGCCACGTCACCGTGCCCCCTGCCACCCATGTCTAATACATGCTTTAATGCATTTCATCGTGAAAAAGATATCAAGTATTTATGTTAGTATTCTGAATGTTCATTGAGCAGGAATATCATGAAGTCAATGTGCGGCGATTGCTGCCGGCGCCTTTCACTGCAAGAGAAAGTCAGTTTAAGAAGCGAGCAGAGATTAACAACTGGGTCGGGGAACACTTAATATAAAGCATTTAATGTGCTACATTAATTTATGACGGGGTTTGAGAAAATCTAGTAAATTAAACATTCATTTTAAGATTAAATTTTAACCAAAGAATAGACAAGGACAGCGCGAAACCAACTTGTTTTATATGAAAAATTCTCTAATCAAAAACGATCTATAGACAGCTCATCAAAATTGATGTCACGCAATAAATTTCTTAACTCCTCAATATATTACAACCTACGTGAAATCGCAAATTTCAGAAAAGATCAAATGCCTAACAAGCTTTATGTGGCGAAAACAATTACATTGTAGGTGAAATGGCTGCATTTTTATGTAGAAAAAATAAATTTTATTAATAATATATAAATGTTATCGATTATAATGAAAAATCATCAAATTACATTGTGATGTCGGCATGAAAAAAATGACTGCATCTCCAAGCGTGTAAATAGTAGGGTAAAATACTTATGTAAGACCACAAGAGTGCTTCCCCTTTGAAAAATCAGCCATTATTTTGTAAACAATTGAATACCAATTTGAGACATTAAGAACATGCCTAAGTAAACTTTCCGCATGAAGTACGTACCCAAATGTTTAAAATTTGAAAGTAGTGGTAAAAATGTACCCTGCACTGCACATTTAATTCTTTTTTTCTCCAGAAAAATTGCACTTGTCCGCGGACAACTGAAACCAGAAAACACGCTTTTCCGACGGTCAATTTACCCGTGTCGGACGAGTCAGGCGTTGGATTTCCGCACCCCTGTTAACTCAATTTTACTTTTTGTAAAAATTTGATTTGTATGGATTGCAATATATTTAATAAAACTTTTTTAAAAAAAAAAAAAAAGAAAATGGATAGCTTCTCAGATGAATATCTGCTGATGAAAAATTAGAGAATAAATGCAAAGCTTCTATTCCTTTTTCAAGACAGCGTAGGGCATGGTGTTAAAAAGCATCTCTAAGTTAAACAATTACAACTCACATCTAATCTGTGAGGTAATGCACTCTCAAAGTACACACAAATGTATATCTGAGCTAACTCCATAATGGGTGTTTTGCCACTTCCACACATTACTTCTGATGTTTTTCTTTCTGAAATAGTGCTATAGCACCTCATTAGCATGGGCCATCTCATATGTAGTTTTTACTCACAGTACTATCAGGTATCATTGTGCCTAGGTCACTAAGGATCCTAACAAGACAAAACAATACCCTTATTTATTGATCACCTGCTGCCCCCCTCCCTCAATACTCAACTGGCATTGGGTTCTTTTACACCTTGTCTATTCTTTGGTTGTGCACAATTTTCTATATAAGAGGTGCTTTCTCTTTGATCTCATCACTTGGAGCCAACTGACAATCTTGTTTTTGTGAAGGGCTGTGTTTTTAAGTGTTGCATTTGTTTGAGGGTTGCAGTTTTTACCTGCTCATTTTAAATAATTGTATAATAATCATGTCAATAAGAAATATAAAAAAACACACTTGGTAGAAACTTGTGCTACATTCGAGTATTTCTAATCTTTAGCTAATTTGATAGCCTTAATGGCCAGTTAGTACAAGTCTTCAGAGCAGTGATGGTGTCTAATTGCTCACTTGAGTTTGCCTTAAAATTGGCTAAGGAACCCCCAGAGGTTTGTTTTTTTTCTTCTTCTTCTTCATTGTCAACTGGCCATGGCTCAATGATTATATTATTGGACCTACAGTATATTATTAGACTAGCAAAATACCCGCGCTTCACAGCGGAGAAGTAGTGTGTTAAAGAAGTTATGAAAAAGAAAAGGAAACATTTTAAAAATAACGTAATATGATTGTCAATGTAATTGTTTTGTGACTGTTTTGAGTGTTGCTGTACTCAAGGATTTGATTATTATTATTTCTTTCAATCAGGTTCGTATTTGAAGGATGTGTTGTGTTCAAGTTACATTCCGTGTTTGTCAACCGTTGTAAAGATAACAGGTTTCATTCATCGAAGTGTTCACTACCCAAATCGGTACTCGTGAATGTAAGATGTTTAACAGGAATTCCCGGTATTAAGTTGTGGATTTGCCTGCGAATATTTAGTGGCAGCGTGTCTATGAACTTAATTAAAACTTAAGTCTTACACCTTGCTTTCCTATTGATATATCTACAAAGACTTGTTTAGCTTCAGAGGGTTGTTCCTTTCTTATTGCATCAATAAATAGCTCGTCTTCCTCTTTCTCTGAGACATCACACACTGCATGCACGGGTTTACCTTTCCCAGTCCTGCAAACTTTAGCAAAGTGGTTCAATTTACCACATTTTTTACATGGTCTTCCTTTAGCTGAACATTGACTTTTTCCACCGTGTGTTTTGTTTCTGCAGTAGCTGCACTTATGAATATGCTTGCATGCGTCATTCGCTTCATATTCTTTTGCTGCCTTGTCAATTGTGTAATGCGTTTTTTGTTCCGCGCTCTTTGAAGCTTTTGCTTGTTGTCACATCATCAATAAACACTAGTGTCCCAGTGCCACTGGCAGGCATGCACGCCCAAGGTATCACACTGCCTCCACCGTGTTTTACAGATGATGTGGTATACTTTGGATAATGAACTGTTCCACGCCTTCTCCATAGTTTTCTTGCCATCATTCTGGTAGAGGTTGATCTAGGTTTCATCTGTCCAAAGAATGTTTTTCCAGAACTGTGCTGGCTTTTTTAGATGTTCTTTAGCAAAGTCCATTCTAGCCTTTCTATTCTTGAGGCTTATGAGTGGCTTGCACCTTGCAGTGCACCCTCTGTATTTACTTTCATGCAGTCTTCTCTTTATGATAGACTTGGATATCGATACGTCTACCCCCTGGGGAGTGTTGTTCACTTGGTTGGCTGTTGTGAAGGGGTTTCTCTTCACCATGGAATTGATTCTGCGATCATCCACCACTGTTGTCTTCCATGGATGTCCAGGTCTTTTTGCGTTGCTGAGTTCACCAGTGCTTGCTTTCTTTCTCAGGATGTATCAAACTGTAGATTTTGCCACTCGTAATACTGTAGCAATTTCTCGGATGGGTTTTTTCTGTTTTCGCAGCTTAAGGATGGCTTCTTTCACCTGCATGGAGAGCTCCTTTGACCGCATGTTGTCTGTTCACAGCAAAATCTTCCACATGCAAGAACCACACCTCAAATCGACTCCAGGCCTTTTATCTGCTTAATTGATAATGACATAATGACGGACTTGCCCACACCTGCCCATTAAATAGCCTTTGAGTCAATTGTCCAATTACTTTTGAGCCCCTGAAATGAAGGGATTGTGTTAAAAAATGCTTTAGTTGCCTCATATTTTTATGCAATCTTTTTGTTCAACCCACTGAATTAAAGCTGAAAGTCTGCACTTCAATTGCATCTGAGTTGTTTCATTTAAAATTTATTGTGGTAATGTACAGGACCAAAATTAGAAAAAAGTTGTCTCTGTCCAAATAGTTATGGACCTAACTGTAACCTAAATGCAAAGAATTTGAATATTTCATCATCTGCAGTACATAATACAGTTATACAATAAAATGATTCAGAGAATCTGGAGAAAACTCTGTGTGCATGAGACAAAGCTGAAAATCAGTATTGGATGACTGTGATCTTCGGGACCCCAAGTGGCACTGCATTAAAAACCGGCATGATTCTGTCATCAAAATCACTGCACGGGCTCAGCAACACTTAAAGAAATCATTGTCTGTGAACACAATACCATCCACAAATGAAGGTTAAAACTCTGTCATGCAAAGAAGAAGCCATATGTTAACAATCCAGAAATGCCCCCAGCTTCTTTGGATCAAACCTCAAAAATGTACTGAGACAAAGTGGACACTATTCTGTGGTCAGACAAATCAAAATTTGAAATTCTTTTTGGAAAACATGGATGCTGTGTCCTCCGGACTAAAGAGGAAAGGGTCCATCCGACTTTTTACCAGTGCTCAGTTGAAAAGCCTGCATCTCAGATGGTATAAGGGTGCCATAGTGCCTATGGAATTGGCAGCTTGCACATTTAGAAAGGCAACATCACTGCTGAAAGGTGTATATACAGGTTTTAGAGCAACATATGCTCCCATGCAGATGATGTCTTTTTCTCTGAAGGCCTTTTAACAAGACAATGCTAAACTGCATCTATTGTTACAGCACAGCCTTGTAGCAGAAGAGTCTGGGTTCTTAACTGGCCTGTCTGCAGTCCAGGCTTTTCAATAATTGAAAACATTTGGCACATCATGAAAAAATAAGACAAAAAAATACAGGACTGTCGAGCAGCTAGAATCCTATATTAGACAAAAATTGGACAACATTCCTCTCCCAAAAGTCCAGCAATTTGTCTCCTCAGTTCCCAGACATTTATGAACTGTTGTTAAAAGAAGAGGTGATGCTATACAGTGATAAACATGACCCTGTCCCAACTTTTTTAAGACTTGCTGCTGCCATCAAATTCAGAATGAATATTTTGTTTCTTAAATTGGTACATTTTCTCAGTTTAAACATATGATATTGTGAATAAAATATGGGTTTATGAGATTTGCAAATACTATTCTGTTTTTATTTACATTTTACACAGTGTCCCAACTTTTTCGGAATTGAGGTTTTAAGTTTATATTGTCTAATTTAAACATATATTTTACAGACAAAATATAATTGATCAAATCAGTATATTTATTACCAACATAAATCAATATCATTGAACAGTTTACACTTTGTGGTGTTTGTTCTTGGTTTGCTTACTTGAAATCTTATTGTTTATCTTGGCTGTCCCTGCAAAAAATCGTCTTTACAACTTTATCTAAAGTGAGACAAAATAAGCTTAACATCCATTTGTAAAATATTTTTTCCCCCAATCCAAGATTACACAGCAGTTCAGCCTATCTAACTTATCTAAAATGAGCGGACATTTCTCCCCCATAGCACATACTGATTTGGCCAGTTCACATAATAACTCAACATGCCTGTCTTTGAAAATGTGGGTGCAAACTAGTATAACTAGAGAAGATCAACTTGAACACAAGGAGAATATGTAAACTACATTTATTTATTGTATTATGTTAAATTCTGTTTTTAACTTATTGCCTGATAGATTAAAAAAAAAGACAATATTTCATTGACTATACACTCACTGGCAACTTTATTAGGTACATCTTCTCAAATCCTTGTTAATGCAATTATCTAATTAGCCATTCACATGGCAGCAACTCGATGCATTTAGGCATGTAGACATTGTCAATCTGATCTGTTGAATTTCAAACCAAGCATAAGACTGGGAAAGAAAGGTTATTTAAGTGACTTTGAACATGGCTGTCGGTGTCATATGGGCTGGTCTGAGTATTTCAGAAACTGCTAATCTTCGGTTATTTTCACGCACAATCATCTCTAGGGAATATGTCCACTGGGCGACAGTTCTCTGGGTGAAAATGTCTTGTTGATACCAGAGCTCAGAGGAGAATGGCCAGACTGGTTCGAGCTGATAGAAAGGTAATAGTAATTCAAGTAACCACTCGTTACAACTGAAGTGTGCATCTGTGAACACACAACACGTTGAACCTTGAAGCAGATGGGCTACAACAGCAGGAGACCACATTGGGTGCCACTACTGTCAGCTGAGAACAGGCAACTGAGGCTGCAATTCACAGGGGCTCACTAAAATCAGACAATAGAAGATTGGAAAAACTTTCCCTGGTCTGATGAGTCTCGATTTCTGCTGTGACATTCAGATGGTAGGGTCAAAATTTGGCATCAACAACATGAAAGCATAGTGTAGTGCCATGTGAAATCCGTTTTACTTTTTCATAAATTGTTTTTTTTTTTTTTCTGATTTTGGGTTTTCAACATTTTCTTTCTCTGATTTTGATTTTTGACTTTTTACTATTTTTTTTCTGTAAGAAAACAGCTACAATAAAACAAACAATAGTGAAATGACATTTTGCATTCCTGTTAAGGAAACAACAAAATAGCATAACTGTACCTTGTAACTAAACATAATGGCTAGAAGTTCAGGGCATAAACCAATGAATAAATAAACGTTCAAGGCATAATTGAACAAATACAAGTAAATTGTGAAACAATCATTCTCAACGCACAAAAAAAGTTTTGGGGCAGCCACCCATATATTGACCCTGACTACAATTGGGTATTTAAAGTAAGGAATGTTGCTTTGTTGCGTTCCCAGACTGAACTGCCTGAATAGTGAGATGATGGCGACTTTAAAGGCCGGCACCGGGAATGACGTCATCTGTGTCCGGAAGTGAGGTCATTCTTGGCGCTGGAACTGGAAGTGAGTAGGTTTTCCCGTATCTGGCCTGTAGAGATAACTGAAGTATGATTAGTGCACCCTGCCACCCCCTGGCCTGGTGGGTAATTACCTCCACTTGATCCACTCAGCTTCCTCCTAATTGTACATGTGTGACAACATATATAACTAAAAATAGAAATGTAATTTGTACATTTAAACAGTCACAACAATCACATTGTTATGTGCAAAATTCAATAATGAACTCAAAAGTAGTGTATTGCATGTATTTGGTTTGCAAACACTTTAAACAAATAAGGTGCTTTTTAACAGCAGCATTTCCTTTACATAGTAGCAGTTAAAATATTTCTTGTAAATCTCAACTTAAACATTAATGTAGTCTAATCCAATATAAAACCAAAGCTATTTGCCACTGCCAGGGCATTAACGTTTTATCTTGTTTGTTATAGAAAAACAAGTTAACCCTCAGAGTCCAGAGCCGTGATCACAACATTATAAAGGGCACCTTCCGAGCAACAGTAAGTTAACATTTCTAAATCTGTTTTCTTATTTATCTGAACATATACCAGCAGAAACATTTTCTTTTATCAGGGAGCAGCATAAACAGTCTATGTTTAGTAGCAACTCTGTGAGGGCTAGTATTTTTTCCAAAAAACTCAGTTTTCTGAAAAGGGCACAAAGCAATGGTTTCACACATGAATCAACATAAAACTTCTGTTGCTGCCTGCTGTCGGTGCCTGTTTGCAGGTTGTGGCAATGGCGGCTGTGTGGTTCGACGTCCAGCAGGATTGCACGGTGTGCTGGCATCCTTTGTGAGACAGGTGCGCGGGGGTGACAGTTGCAGTGAGACGCAATATGGTTTGTACCTCCTGTCATCGTAAGTGTCTGTCCTCCCAGGCGAACGTTGCCATAGGTGCATTAGCTACACAAACTTGTTCAGCACCATGATCGGCTAATGCTGGTACCTCACTTTCATTTTCGATCTACATCTCCAGATCACTTGCATCAAAATCAGAGTCCGATTCAGCGATAATACGAAAAATGTCATCCATGGATTATTTTGCCTTGAGCATTCACTTTGGTATCTCTCCACATGCCATTTCAGAAGCTGTTTGCTGTTCGCTACTCATGCATACGCAGGGAATCAACATGAAATCAACAAAGCTAACTTTCCTTCTAGCAAAAGCGTATTGAAAAAACTGTAACAGCAAGATCAGTGATCTCTATCGATTTGTTAGCGAGACTGAGGCTTTCAAAAGAATAACAAAAACTGCGTTAATGTATGATAAAATAATTGTCGGCGATAATAATGCATTAACTTGCCAAGCCCTAGTTTAGAATAATAGCAGTGTGTTTAAAAAAGTGATTAAAGCTCAAAATCTTCATAATAGCTTTTAATTCCATGTACACGAATGCATTGGGAAGACTGCACATACTTTTCCAAATCAAAATATGAAGAAAAATGTATAAAAGTTGTGTTATTCCTTTACAGAAAGTGAAGAAAAGGAAATATTAGGCTATTCAAAAAAATAGCAGTGTCTTCATTCTTCTTTACAAACTCAGACATTCACTGTGTAAACTGAAAAATGTTTCAAGATTTTGCTTTCCTTTGAATCGCTGAACTAATATTTATGTGTATATCCACTGTTTCTGAGAACTGCTGCACATCTGTGCTGCATGGAGTCGACCAACTTCTGGCACCTGTGAACAGGTATTCCGTCCCAGGATGATTGGATTACATTCCACAATTCTTCTGCATTTTGTGGTTTTGCCTCACAAACAGCATTTTTGATGTGACCCCAAAATTTTCAATTGGATTAAGGTCCGGGGATTGGGCTGGCCACTCCATAACGTTAATCTTGTTGGTCTGAAACTAAGATATTGCTTGTTTACTGGGGTCATTGTCTTGTTGAAACACTCATTTCAAGGTCATTTCCTCCTTGACATAAGGCAGCATGACCTCTTCAAGTATTTTGAGGTATTCAAACTGATCCATGATCCCTGGTATGCGATAAATAGGCCCGACACCATAGTATGAGAAACATCCCCATATCGTGGTGCTTGCTTCACTGTCTTCACAGTGTATTGTGGCTTGAATTCAGTGTTTGAAAATAAAATATTATTGATTAGATCCTGCCAGGTTTTGAAAATAATCTGTACAGATCCTCTGAGTATTTGATTTTTTACAATTTCAAACATTATAACACATCAGTTTCCCACTGACTTAAAAGAGGAGAGTTAGGATTCTTCCAGTTTAGCAAAATAAGTCTGTATGCCAAAAGTGTAGTGAATGCAATCACAGTTTGTCCTTCTCCACTTTAAACCCATCTGAAAGAACACCAAACACAGCTGTTAATGGATTAGGAGGGATTGTGACACCAAGGCTGTCTGAAAGGTAATTAAAAATTTTGGTCCAGAATGATGATAATTTGGTGCAGGCCCAAAACATGTGACCCAGTGAGGCTAGGACTTGATTGCAGCGTTTGCAGGTTGGATCCTGCCCTGGAAACATTTTGGAGAGTTTTAGGCGAGACAGATGTGCTCGATATATAATTTTGAGTTGAATAATTGTATGCTTTGTGCATATGGAGCTCGAGTGAATTCTCTGCATTGCTATTTTCCACTCCTTTTCTGATATATTGATTAAGAGATCTTTTTCCCAGTGTCCTCTTGGATCTTTGAAAGGGAGGGACTGTAAAATAATTTTATATATTGCAGAGATGGTGTCTTAAGTCCTTGAAATTGAGCAATATTTTTTCCAGCATGGATGAGGGTACAAGATAGGGCTGTTCGATATAACGATATATATCGGATGACAATATGAAAACGTCTATCGCTGCACATTACGCTATCGTTTGTTTCGTGGTGTCGCAAAATAAACTGTTTACGGCAATATTTTTTTCATTGTTTTGATGGCCACCATGTGGATGCAGACACACTAGCATGGCTGATGAAGACGAGGCAACACCAGGTAGCTCCACACAGAAGGACCTTGTTCCTAAATGAGGGGCTACTTCTGTAGTATGGAGATGGTTTGGATTTGAAGAGTCTGACACGGACCAGAAAACGTTACTGTGCAAATTATGCTGCAAACCGATCGCTACCACAAACTCCAACACGACAAACCTCTTCTACCACCTCCGCAAAAAGCACGTGAGAGAGCATGCAGAGAGTTTACAACTGAGAGGCAGGCCACGTAGGATATTACAATTGTAAAGGTACATTTTAAACGAGCATGTTAAAAGCTTGGAAGATTAATTGCTACCAAAACAATTTGCTTAAGGCATAATTTTCCCTGCAGCGTTTGCTGTCAGCGTTAATCTTATTAAAATTATGTTTACGCCACAACTGCATCAACACGGCAAATCTCTGTTAACGAGTTACCGCGGATCGCCCCGTGCTTGGGGCTGGACGGCATCAACACGTTAGCGCCGTCCAGTCCCACTCACGGGGCGATCAGCTGTAACTCATTAACGGAGATTTGCCACAGTACGATGTGCAAATTAACATTTTACTAGAATGTAGCCTAAAAAATATTATATTTAATATTATATATTTAATATATTTTTGTCGTAAGCCTTATTGCTGCTACAGTTTGAAGTACAATGTTTACATTTGGTTTTGACAGTTAATGTTAGACTTGTATTTATTTTGTTTAAAGGGTTTATTGGCCTTATATAGTTTAGTTGTTAGTGCTTTGATCCTTTTATATTTAATATATGTTGTGAGAGTTATTGCTGCTACAGTTCACATTTTGTTTATGTCAGGCATTTTATATAGCAGTATTTTATATTGGGCCTTTAGTAATTTGTTTTTGAAAAGTGTTTTATATTTGATACATTAACATTTTATGTTTACATTCTAAGTCAAACATTTGTTCAAATGTTCTAAATAAAAGAACAGAAATAATTACAAGTTGAGTACTTCTCATTTTTGATTTTTTTTAATTTAAATGAAAAAAAGGAATGGTGATTGTATAAACTATTCACTGAATACAAAGAAAATGTACTATATCGTGATATCGGGATATGAAATGAAATATCGGAATATAAGATTTTGGTCATATCGCACAGCCCTAGTACAAGATGAGGAAAATCGTGCAGGTTCTGTTTAACAAAGTTCCTAATTTTAAGATAGTGAAAGAAATACAGTAATCCCTCACTATATCGCGCTTTGACTTTCGCGGTTTCGCTCTATCGCGGATTTTATATGAAAGCATAACTAAATATATAACGCTGGATTTTGCTGCTTCAGCGGGTTCTGCGGACAATGTGTCTTTTTACTTCCTGTACATGCTTCCTCAGTTGGTTTGCCCAGTTGATTTCATACAAGGGACGCTATTGGCGGATGACTGAGAAGCTAACCAATCAGAGCACGCAGTTAAGTCCTCCTGACTGAGAAGCTAACCAATCAGAGCACGCAGTTAAGTTCCTGCTTGCTGAATGCAGTGTTAACCAGGAAGTCTCGTCTCGCTCATTCAGCATCAACGTGTTTCGCTGTGTAAAGAGTTGTGCTCTTTTGTGTTTATCTTTGTGCATAGTCAAGCCCTTCATTATGGCTCCAAAACGATCTGCTACTGCTTCAGGGGCCGTGCCCAAGCGCAAACGGAAGATGTTAACGATTGCGAAAAGGTAAACGCTTTGGATTTGTTGAAGGCTACGATTCTTTTTATTTAAAAAGTAGGAAAGGAATATAAGATCTACGGCCGCAGTGTCCTTTTAACCAGGGTGCAAAACAAGTTGTAAGTGGATGTAATAAGGCAGTAGTCTGGATGGAATCTGCTTTAGGGATTTGGATTGAAGACTGCCAGAAGAAGAACAACGGCAGTGCTACACAATCGCCTTAAGTGGCTCCTTTAAGGGCTGTAACGCTCTCCATTGTTGTGCAGTAAAATAAAACTCATTGTTATCGGACAAGTCATCGTGTCATTGTTGGTGAGTAACCATAATTAATTTTCTACTTACAGTACTTAGTACATGTACGTACGTTTAGTGTCACTGTACACACACATTTACTGTAAACTATTTTTGTTGCATTGTACGTATTTATTGCTGGTGGCATGTCTATCGTAATGGCTGTAACATGTTGTATTGGAGACACTCAATATCTTTAAAATAATATTTAGGTTTTACTGTATATAAACAGTGTGTTTATATACATAATTTCAATTAATCTTACCTAATATCTAAGTGAATACAAAGGGATTATGCTGTATAACTCTGCGGGGAATATTTATAAACAGTGTGGGAGAGTTTATAAGGGCTTAAAATATATAAAAATAACCATACAAACATATGGTTTCTACTTCATGGATTTTCACCTATCGCGGGGGGGTCTGGAACGCAACCCCCGCGATCGAGGAGGGATTACTGTATGTAGCTGGGAAGTTAAATTTGGAATGTAATTGTTCATAGGATGCTAAGATGTTGTCTATATAAAGATCTCTAAGCAAGTTAATCCCAAATTTTTTCCATATATTAAAAACTGCATATGTTTGCGAAGGTTGAAAGAGGTGGTTCTCTTGCAGAGGTGCCACAGATAGAAGCTTCTCCGTCTTAAAATGCTTTCTACATTGATTCCATATTCTCAGTGAGTGGAGCACAATTGGGTTATCGGTATATTGCCGGTAACTTGCATTTATTGGGGCACTAAGCAGTGAATATTAAGAAGTACTGCAGGATTTTACTTGTATTGCAGACCAGGCCTGTGTATGTTCATCTATTTGTGTCCAGGTTTTTATAGCTTGTATGTTTGCTGCCCAGTAATAAAACTGAAAATTGGGTAGAGCCATGCCACCTTCTGCCTTAGGTCTTTGTAGGGTTGCTCTTTGGATATGTGGATGTTTTGAGTTCCAAATAAATGAGATTATTGTTGAATCTAATTGTTTAAAAAAATATTTATTGATGTATATTGTAATGTTTTGAAATAAAAAAAGAAGCTTAGGAAGAATATTCATCTTAACAAAATTAATTCTTCCAGCTAGAGTGAGATGAAGGATTGACCATCTATGCAAGTCTTGCTTAATTTTTTCCATGCAGACCGCAAAATTTTGTTGATAAAGAGCTTTGTGTTTACTTGTGATAAAAGGTAGGTTGTCTAATCTAATATCATATGCTTGAGAATTCACTGGAAAGAGTACACTTTTATTCAGATTAATTCTGAGACCAGAGATCTTTTGTAATTCTGTAAGTGCTGTTAAGACTGCAGGCACAGAATTTTGTGGGTCTGATATATATACAGTACCATATCATCTGCATATAGAGAAATTTTCTGTTCTAGTCCTTCTCTGATAATCCCCTTTATCTGATCAGCATTTCGATAGTGAACCGCCAGTGGTTCAATGACGATTGCAAATAGCAGTGGTGACAAGGGGCATCCTTGTATGGTACCACGTTCTAGTTTAAAGTAGTCTGAAAAAATGTTAATACAAACTGAAGCTTCTGGATTGATATACAGTAGTTTGATCCATGCACAAATGTTTGGGCCAAACCCAAATTTCTCTAATGTAGTGAAAAGGTATTTCCATTCAATCATGTCAAATGCTTTTTCTGCATCCAATGATAATAGTATTTCTTGGGAGTTTGACTTTGTTGGTGAGTATATTACATTAAACAGGCGTTGGAAGATAAGTGTCGACCCTTGATAAATCCAGTTTGATCTTGTGATAATACCGAACTAGCTATGATTTTTGAGAGTATCTTGACGTCATTATTCAGAAGTGAAATTGGTCTGTATGATGCATATTGTAATAAGTCATTATTTTGTTTAGAAAAGATGGTGATTAATGCTTGGTGAAAAGTTTGAGGTAGAATTTGATTGTCTCTAGCTTCTGTAAATGTTGCTAATAGGAGGGGAGCTAGCTGAGCGGAGAATTTCTTATAAAATTCTGCAGGGTAGCCATCAGGGCCTGCTGCTTTCCTGCATTGAAGTAACTTTATAGCATCTAGTAATTCTGATAGCACCAGAGGTTTATCCAGTTCCTCCGTACTAAAAGTATCTGTTTGTGGTATCTGTGATGTATCCAGAAATGTATTAGATTGTGTGTTGTCTTCTTTAAACTCAGTAGAATATAAGGATTTATAGTAGTCTCTAAATGTGTGCATTATATTTTTTTATGGTTGATGATTTCGTCTCCGTTCGTGTTGGTGATTACTGGGATTGTGTTGCGAACTTCTTGCTTGTGGATTTGTTGAGCTAAAAGCTTATTGGCTTTCTCTCCGTGTTCATAGCAATGATGTCTGGATTTATAAATTAGTTGTTCAGTTTCTTTAGTTGTCAAGAGGTTGAGTTCTAAATGCAGAGCCTGCCTTTTCCTATGCAGAGCCTCGCTTGGAAGCCTAGCATGTTCTTCATCTATTCTAGTAATTTCACTTTTTAGCTCTGATACTTTCTTTGTTTCTAATTTATTTCTGTGGGGAAGATATGAAATAATCTGTCCTCTTAAGAAGGCCTTTAGAGTTTCCCATAATATTTCTGCAGAAACCTTTGAGAATGTATTTGTCTCTTGGAAGAAACTGGTTTCTTTGGATATAAATTCTGTACATTTCTCGTCTGCTATTAGAAGCGGGTTAAGACACCATTTGCGAGGTGAGTGTTTGAGGCATAGTGACTTTAGCTCCACGATCAGTGGTCCATGGTCGTAAATAATAATAGCACCGTACTTTTAATCGTAGGCAAGAAATTATTATCTATAAAGAAATAATCAATTCTTGAGTAGCAATGATGTACTGGTGAGTAGAAAGAATATATTCTTAAGTTTGGGTTTAGAAACCTCCAGGGGTTCTGATAAGTTGTGGTCAGTTATAAACTTTGTAATTATCTTTGCAGTATTAAATGGATTTAAAACACAATGAAAGTCCCCAGCCATAATAATTTTATGAGTGTTCACATTGGATGGATGCAAATAAATTTTGTATGAATTCCTTATCATCGACATTGGGTGCATAAACATTTATCAAAATCATTTTACAGCTAAATAAGTTGCCCATGGCCGGAACTGATCCTTGCCTAGTAAGTGGGTCTCATGTATAAATACTATTTTAGCGTTTAAACCTGTTAGGTGAGAAAATACTTTCTTTCTCTTTAATTCGTGATTCAGGCCTTTAACATTCCAATTCCCATCATGGAGACATTAATTCTGAAAATATAGTCTTAACTGGAAGTGAGACAGCTTTAACCTTAATTTCCTATTTTCCCATGCAGCCTGTTGTTATGTTGGTAGTTATAATTCTAAGGATTAAAAGAATAGATTAGATATAAATATAGCCTGCTCTCTTTCTCTCCCCCCCTTATCCCCCCACCCTCCCATTTTGCCTCCCCACGTGAGGCTGGACCCCACTTCACAAAGTCCCGGTCCTCTGACATAACTAGAGACAGAGCACGTCCAAAACAAAACAAGCCCCCACACAGCAGCGTTTCAGGATTAAAAAGTAGAGATATCTATTGCCAATATCGTCTAAATACTATATGCCTAAAATATAATCATTAACATGCTATAAACTTAAAATATAATCTTCAGCAATTTTAAAGTATTAAGATAATAAACCCGGGGAATGGTGTTAGAAAGTGGTCCAGAATAAGCATGGTAAGTCTTAATGCAATAATAACAATGACAATAAACCAAGGGTATCATGTTAAACAGTCTCCTTTAGGGTAGTAGAAAAGAAAAAAAAAGAAAAAGTAGGGTTAATTTCTTCCACACACGTCTATAACTGTAATTAAAACATAAACAGAAAGCGTCCCAGTAATGAAAAGGATGTATAATTATAATACCCGTGTCATTACAAGTGGATCAGACAGCAGGTAATATCTCCTTGCCATGCAGTGACAGGATGCGACTCACTATTGTGTTTCAGAATATTGTCGGGATCAGCTTTCTTAATTCCTTTTCTGCTTCTTCCTTGCTGGAAAAGACGTAGTATTGGCCTTCAACTTCCTCTTTCAGTTTGGCAGAATACAAGAGGCTGTATTTGATATCAGCTTGCCGTAACCGCTGTTTAATTTTGTAGAAGGCTACACGTTTAGCAGCTGTTGCGGAAGAGAAATCGGGGAAAATACGAATGCGGTTATTTTCATATATAATTTCTTGCTTGTGTCTGAGGAGTGCCATCACCTCTAGCTTAATTAACAATCTCTCAAAGCTGTTAATAAAAGACCTAGGTCTAAAGGTATTTGATCCGCGTATGCGATAAGCTGCTGCTATCTCGGAAATCTGAATTAAAGTCCTCTCCAATTATTTTAGAGAATAGTTCAGCTGTGAATTTCACTGGGTTTGGACTTTCACGATTCTCAAGAAAAACCTTCGATTTTATTATTATTCCTTCTGCTTCCATCTGCCAGAGCAGCAAGTCTGCCTCCGAGTTTTTTGCATTTGGATTTGGCAGCTGTTGCTTTTCCTTCAGGGGTGGAAGCTAGATTTTTCGCTGTTTCAATCCGAGTCGTGAATGTCTCCTTGACATGCTCCAGCTGATCGGCAAGTGTGCTCAGTTTAGACATGGTTTCCTGAATGTGCTCCTCAATTTTTTCCAGCATACCTTTAAAGGCCGCCCCAAAGCGAACATATACGCGTTTCTCCAAGTTTTTTTTTATCCTGCTACAGCTCCCGTTGCAGCTTCTCATTTGCCTTCTCGCTTTTCTTTATATCTTTCTTTATCTCTTGCTTGAGCTCAGCGATCATCACCTTCAGTTCGGACAGATCATTTTTGCTTTCGTGCACCGTAGGTGAGGCGGTGGGCTCTAATACAGCCAGTGTTCCCGGCTCGTGTGGAGTAGGTGAAAGCACGGACTGCAAGGCCTTTTCCAGTTTCAAATGACCTTCTCCAATCGGCGAGCTATTGTGACCTGTGTCACTTGCACTCACACTTTCGCTCCCCATTTCGCTCTCAACTGGAGACGATGCAGCAGACCGTGGTCCCAAGGAGTCTGGGCTTTCGCCCATCTGATCCAGGTCAGTATCTGAAAGGCCGTACCTTGAGCTTGAGCTTGGACTTGTCGGTCTGGGCTTGAATGTAGCTTTAGTTTTCTTTTCCATTTCTTTCTGAGCCCCTTTCTTGCCGGCCATGTTTATATACTGTATGCTTGCATATACTGTAGTAGAACCCTCAGGTTGGATAAATACAGGATATCTCAGGATAATAAGAAAATAATATAAAAAAATAACACCGCTGCTAACGGAGCTCCGCTTCAGACATCCAAATCTTACAAGGGACGAGACCAACTCCTATCTCCTAAATCTGTGAATTAAACAGAAAAAAAAGAAAAAGAGACATGCTTTTAAGGGCTTGGTGCATCTGTAGAGAAGCCTGCTCTTTCGCCCAAGGTTGTAGGTGCTGAGTTTATAATGAAAGAGCCAAATGTGGACCTTGCATGCCTCACCACCATGAGGCACAACATTTATTAAATCCAGAAACGTTGTTAATTTTCAAAAGGGAACCTGTTAACAACCAATGCTTTTCACTAATAACATTTTTATACAGGAAAGACTGTTAATTCTGGTTAAATATAATTTATTGCTTCAGTGACTTACAGTAAATACATCATGTACAATTAGAACTGCCTAGATAAAATAATTACCATACAGCCAAATGTTTACTCAACTACAACATAAAATTCCTTGCCACAAATCTTTCGAAGAACTACGTCCATATGCTGCTCAAAGAAACGGGGTATGTGAGTTTGACAAAGACTGCTGTCATTTTTGTCAGCATGTCTCCCTGTTTACAATGCTTAAAAAAGACAGAATGCATCTAATTTTTTTTAGTGGTGTGTCTGACTCTGCATACATGGCCACAAAGTCCTCCACAAACTGGCATTTTGCATCTGATGATTTTGGTGCCTCCTCTATTGTTACCTGAAGGGGAACAATCATTGATCTTAATTTCTCCTTGTTCTTGAGATGGGTTTTATATTTGACGTGGTCATTGCAAGTATATTTTTGTGCCCAGTCTATGGCATGCTGACTAAACTTGCAGAAAAGTTGTTGTACAGATTAATAAAAATCACTGGGATATTGTTGTGCCTTCAAATTTTCAGTTAAGCTTGTGTTTCATTTTTTTGGACATAGTTGGGGTATCTGATACTGCACGCTTCAACATTTCCACCTGTGCAGCTAGCTAGGAAACCTAGGAAATAGTATATGGGTTATAAAACTACAAATTACTCAAACGTTTAATATATTGGGAAGTTTTGTAACGGTCAACACTTTAGTCTCTAAATTATGTACAGTTCCGTTTTTAAATCTTAATCTGTTTTATTGCATTAATTCTGTATTTCCTTCCGTGTTCTCTGCATCGAGGAAATCATAGGGACTTGCATGGATCCATCCTGCCTTGTATCAACAGTTCAACCATGTGGGGGACATTTTCTTGGCACACTTTTGGCCCCATAGTACCAATTAAACATTGTTTAAATGCCGCAACCTACTGGAGTATTGTTGCTGACCATTTCCATCCCTTTATGACCTCAGTAAACCCTCCTTCTGATGGCTACTTCCAGCAAGATAACGTACCATGTCACAAAGCTCAAATCATCTCGAACTGGTTTCTTAAACGTGACATTGAGTTCATGATATTTAAATGGCCTCTACACTAACCAGTTATCAATCCAATAGAGCACACCAGTTATCAATCCAATAGAGCACCTTTTGGATGTGGTAAAATTTGAGATTTGCTTCATGGGTGTGTAGCCATCAGATTAGTAAGCAACAGTATAATGTTATCATGTCAATAAGTTTCAAAATCCCTGAGGAATATTTCCAGCACCTTGTTTAATCTATGTGATGAATAATTACGGCAGTTCTGAAGGCAAAAGAGAGTCCAACCCAATACTAGCAAGGTGTACCAAATAAAGTGGCCAGTGATTTGTATTTATTGCATATTTCATCCATCTGTCCTCCAAATACACTTAATCCTGAGCAGGGTCTTGATCATCTTTAGATCTCATAGAATTTTTGTTTGTATCTTTAATAGCAATTAATTAAGTTGCATGTAGCTGTGTAGTGGCTATTCATGTACTCCGTCTAATCTTGTCTCAGACAATTGAAGTAATTCCATTCAGTGCATAGTTAAACAAAGAGCATTGTCTTTGGAATTGTAGGTGTAGCTGCGTTTTTCCCAAAATTATCAAAGTTCTGCAGCTTCAACTAAAAAAAAATGGGATTCAACAAAAGCCTGACGCGCAGAAATGATTCCACAGACAAAGTATCTTCGTTTTTTAAAGTTTAGTTAAGTTTTAAAGTAAAACAGTTTACACAAAAAAAAGGAAATTAAAATAGCAAAAAAGGGGAAAATTAATGTTAAGAAAAGTTCAATTCAAAGCTTAAATCTTGTTACATCTCAAATCGTTACTATTTACTTAATATTTCTGAACCATTTCAAAATGGTCAGAAAACTGTATGCTTATCCCATTTCTAAGCTTAAATGGGTCTTTCAAGTCCTTCTTTACTGGGACTTGTTCCAAACAAACTGAGCTTATTATCACACTGTTATTCAGTTATAGTAAGAAGGTTCTATCTCTTGCTAACTTATAGGGGGAAAAGACTATACCATAAGTTATGACTATGAAAGAAATTTATATTCTATTCAAATTAAGCAAACATCAATATGAGTTTAACTCAAAACTTTAACTTTCTAAGATTGGCTCTTACATTTCCGGCCCCTAATTGACTATGCGGGAGCGGAGACAATTACTATACTTTACTTCAATATGAGCCAATTATTATTTATTAACTATTCTTTTCAAATCATTAGCAATAACACTGCAAACAAATATTTAAAAAATTTCATATTTCAAACATTGGCTGTTTCTTGAAGCAGGCACAGTTTATTCACGGGTCTGTCCAGTGTGCTGGTTTTGGTCTGCACACAAACTCTTCTGACTGCACCTTTGGCATCTGGCATTGTCTTGATGACTCGACCCATTACCCAGGAATTGCGAGGTGTAGCTTTATCTACAATTAGAACAACGCCCCTGGTTCAAAATTTCTTCTTGGTGCAAGCCATTTTGACGTTTTGAAGTATTGGCAAATACTCTTTTGTCCATCTTTTCCAAAACAAATCAGCCATGTATTGAATTTGTTTCCAGCGTCTTCTTGGGTATGGTTCATTTTCTGAAATGAGTTTAGGTGGTATTTCAGGTTTTGTCTTCAATAATAACAAGTGATTGGGTGTGAGTGGTTCCAAATCATTTGGATCATCTGATGTCTTCGTAAGGGGTCTGTTATTGAGTATTGATTCCACTCTACACATCATTGTAGGAAGGTTTTCATCATCAAGTGTTTGTTGGTTTAGTGTTGAATTTAAAATCTTTCTTATGCTTCTGATTTGTCTTTCCCATACTCCACCTTGGTGAGAGGCTGATGGTGGATTAAAATCCATTTGATTTGTTCTTGCATCATAGCGTCACTGATTTTTTTGTGTTCCAATTTTTTAATAGCTTCTCGTAGCTCTCTTTCTGCTCCAACGAAATTTGTTCCATTGTCTGAGCGCATGATTTTAACTTGTCCTCTTCTATCTGTAAATCGGAGTATGGCTTGGATACAAGAATCAGTGTCTAAGCTATGTGCGATCTCTATGTGCAGCTCTGGTTGTTAGACATGTGAAGATTACTCCGTACCTCTTGACTAAACTTCTTCCTCTTTTGACTAGGAAGGGGCCAAAATAATCAACTCCAACATTAGTGAACGGTGGTTGGTTTGATGCTAGCGATCTTCTGGCAAATCTGCCATTTTTGCTCACCTGCTTTGCATTGTATCTTCTGCATGTTGTGCACTTTGAAATTATTTTTCTGATAGCTGAATTTGCTTGAGGTATCCAGTATTTCTGGCGTAATTGCGCGAGCACATAGTTGCGTCCACAATGTCCATTCGTTTATGAATGTGCTGCAATATGAGAGAAGCAACATGTGAATGCTTGTGTAAATTGCGGGGTGTTTAGCTTCTTCGGGCATTGCAGCTTTGCAGAGTCTTCCTCCAACTCTTAATATTCCATCTTGTATGATCGGGTCGAGTTTATAGATTTGACTGTTCTTTTAACACAAGTCTTTTCTTTAGAGCTTTTAATTCTTCTGGAAATTCTTGCTGTTGACTTAGACGGATAAGCTCTGTTTCAGCTTTGACTAAGTCATCTAGAGAAATTGTACTTGGTTTTAAAGTCCGTTTATACTTTTTCATGTGTTTTGTGATTAGTGATTCTTGTTCTTTTGGATTACCTTTAGTCTGACTGGCTTCTAGTTGAAATGTTTTTCTTTCATTTCTTAAGTGCAACAGTATGTCTTTAAACTTGAGAAACCAAGCCACTGCTTTCTTCAAGCGATGCCAATCTGAAAAGTAAGTGATTAGTTTGTTGATGGATTTGGTCGCCTCTTCTACTCTTGTCATGTTAACTGAACAAATTTTAACTTCTGGATCATCTTCAAAAGTGAATCATTCAGTTGATCTGGTCTTTTGGCCACTCACGTTCTGACTTCAATAAGAAACTTGGACCATGTGACCATGTGGTGTTCTTGAGAAACTTTTCTATGCTTAGCCCTCTAGAAACTTGATCAGCAGGGTTAAGGACAGATGTGACATACCTCCACTGTGAAGGTTGTGAATGATCTCTGATCACGGAGATTCTGTTTGCAACAAAGGTCTTGAATCGAGTGCTTTCATTTGAGATGTATTTTAGCACCGTGGTGCTGTCAGTCCAAAATGTAGATTCTCTAAGGGCATTTGAAGCTCACCTTTAAGCATTTTGTCCATTTTAACTGCCACAATGGCTGCCGTCAGCTCCATTCTTGGAATTGTGACCTGTTTCAATGGTGCAACTCTTGACTTGCCCATCAGGAATGAACAATGCCTTTTGCCCTCTTCATTTTTTAGAACAAGGTAAGTGACAGTGCCATATCCATCTTCACTAGCATCTGCAAAATGGTGCATTTGTGCTGTCTTTATGGTTCCAAACCCAATAGGTTTGAAGTATCTGTTCACTTTATAGTCTGTAAGTAGCTTCAAATCATCCATCCATTTTTCCATTTCTGAATGTGTTTGACTTCTACTTCCTCATCCCACCCAAATTTCTCTTACATAAGTCTCTCAGAATAAGCTTTGCTGGCAGTAAGGCAGGTGCTAGAAACCAAGTGGATCATAAACTGAGCTAACAACAGATAGAATACCACGCCTTGTAGCGGGTTTGTTTTGCAACTTAATCTGAAATTTGAAACTGTCAGTTTCTGTGCACCACTGGATGCCCAGGGCACGCTCTGTGGGAAGGAGACTGTGGCTCAAATCTAAGTCCTTTTGTTCGTGAGCTCTGTCTTCTTCTGGTATGGACAATAAAACTGCTCTGTTGTTACTCACCCACTTAGTCAAATGGAATCCCCCTTTGAGGCATAGAGCTTGGAGGTCCTTTGCCAGCTTTATTGCTTGTTCTTCTGTCGTCACTGACCTTAAACAGTCATCCACGTAGAAGTTGTTGAGAATGGTGTTAACAGCTTCCTCAGGAAATGTATCTCTGGCATCTTCGGCTGTTCTCATAAAGCATAAGAAGCACAACTGGGTGAAGAAGTAGCACCAAAAAGATGTACTGTCATTTTGAATTCTTCTAGATCTTTACTTAGATTACCTTCAGGCCACCATAAAAAACGTAAAAGATCTGTGTCTTTGTCTGGTATCTTAACTTGGTAGAACATTGACTTAATGTCTGCCATTAAGGCTACTGGCTCCTTTCTGAATCTTGTAAGGACACCAATGAGTGTGTTAGTTAGGTCAGGGCCTTTAAGTAATTGTTCATTAAGTGAAATCCCCTGGTAGGTGGCAGTGCAGTCAAAGACTACTCGAATCTTATTTTTCTTTGGATGATACACACCGTGATGTGGGATGTACCACACTCTGCCTTCATTGCAATTCAGGCTTTCTTTAGGAATCTTAACAGCATAACCATTGTCTATAATGTCTTTCATGAAGGCTTTATAGTCTTCGTGGAAACCTGAATTTTTGCTCAATTTTCTTTTGAGTCCAATAGCACGCTGTTCAGCAATGCAGCGGTTATTCGGCATTTTAAGTGTTTCATCCTTCAAAGGCAAATTTAAACAATAATGGCCACCTACCAGTCTTGCAGATTCTGAAGCTATGCGCATGAACTTGATGTCTTCCTGCGACATTTCCTCCTTTTCTTCACAGTTGCGCTCTGGAAAATCTGTGTTATACTGTTGCAGCAGCATATCTTCAATTTCTGTTATTGACACATGATTGATTGGATGTTTAGGTATCTTACCACTTTGTTTTGCGAGGTCATCTTCTCTTTGTATGGTCCACCAACTACCCATCCAAGTGCAGTCTTCATGGCGTGAGGTCCACCTCCTTGGCTAGGTATGATTCGTGACTGCTTGAAGATTTCTGGATAGTTGATTCCTATTAAAAGATCAACTTCAGAGTCAATATGAGACAGACGTACCTCTTTAAGATATGTCCACTTATCGATATCTTCTTGAAGTGGAATACTTTCTCTGTTCACTGGAATGGAGACCTGTGTAAAGACCTTTGGCAAATCAATATAGTCAACTTCATTGAGACCACAGACTTGTAAATCTGATAAGACAGAACATTGGGTTAGCATCTTTGAATCATCATCATAATTACTCATAGTTTTGAGAAATACTTGTGTTCTTCTCCCTTGAAGGCTCAAATATCTCTGGAGCCCTTCAGTGCAAATTGTTACTGTACTGCGAGGTCTATAAAAGCGTAGTTTCTACATACCTTTCACTTTTCTTAGATTTTACTTTAACAGGAACTACTTGAAGTGCACATTCTTCTCCGGCCCCAGTAAGGGTACAAGTTCCAGTCTCGGTTTCCATTTCTTTAGATGTTACCTCATTAGCTGTAGCTTTAGATGCTGCTCCACTGTCCTTTTAATGTGCAGGATATCTGGGTGCTGTAAGGAACATGTCTGACATTTCATTCTTTCATTACAGTTCTTACCTAGATGACCCTGTTTGAGACAGCGAAAACATAAACCTTTAGATTTTAAGAAGTCAATTCTTTCTTTATGTGGCAGTTCTTTGATTTTTTTTACATTCAGCAAGGATATGTTGGTCGCTACAAAAGGCGCAAGGTTTTTTAAATGCATAATTGCTTGTGACGGACCTTTTGATTAATTTGTCCTGAGTTTCCTTTTCTGCATCTTCTGTGATATTTGTGGCAAAGATATTTCCTTTTTTTAGACTAAAGTTCGTAGAAGGCTTTCCTTTGTCATTCCTCTCTCCCTTTTCTATATATTTGTAACTTTGTATAGCCGTGCTATGTATTGAATGAGAGGCGTTCTGTGCTTGTGTGTGTAAGAAGTTTATTAAATCATTAAATTTTACATCTCTTTTTTCTTTTCTCTCAGTACTGCAAGCGACTGATAACCACTCTCTTTTCAGTTCATATGGAAGTTTTGAAACAACAATATGTAGATTTTCACCTATATCGAATTCATTGTAATTTCCTCCTAAAGTAGGTGCTGCATTCATACAACGACCGAGGAAGAGCGCTAAATCTACCAGTGCTCCTCCATCTTCTGCTGACTTTATCTGAGGCCAGTTCATAATTTTTTTAATGTGTGCTCTATATATCTGTCTACTATCTCCATAGTAGGTTTTCAGCAGCTGTCGTGCCTTTTGATAGCCCTCTTCAGGCGCAAGTCCAATACAGGATTGAATAAGTTCGTTAGGGCGACCTCTAGTGTATTGTTGTAGAAAATGCAGTTTATCTTTTTCATTTTCAAACGCTTTGTCTACAGCATAATCAAAAGCTCTAATGAATGATTAATACGTTAGAGGATCACCATTAAATATTGGTACTTCTGTACGTGGCGCTGGAGGTTTAATTTGTTTTTCCCACTGCTGAGCTAACAGATTTGTAGCTTCGACAGCCACTCTTTGGCTTTCAGCTTGATTCTGAAGTATATCGACAAGACCGTGTCCGTATAATTGTGGCTGTGCCGAGGTAGTTAGTGACCGTATTTGCCTTTCAGACTCATCTAACCTTTGTAAGATTCTATTAAGTGTCGATTGTTCAATCAGTACTGCTGTAGGAGGTGATGATGTGGCTGCTGTTTTCTGAGCTAAAGAGTCAAGTCTAACATCAAGGGTATGTTTTAATTGAGGTGACGTCTTTCGTTTTTTTGGCTTTGAACGAACCCGTTCTTGAAATTGCATCTCTTCGAACTGATTAATTAGCTGTTCATCAACTTTATGTGCTAACAGTCTATTTGCGTCTTCTAGCCAAGCCGTAGTAGCGACAGTGAATTCATTCCATTTCTTAAAGCGTTCGGTGAATGTCGTTTTCTGTTTCTGAATCGCTCCCTCCTTATCTATACTAATAAAAGGCAAAGCCCTCACTTACTCACTCACTGACTCACTGACTCACTCACTCACTGACTCATCACTAATTCTCCAACTTCCCGTGTGGGTGGAAGGCTGAAATTTGGCAGGTTCATTCCTTACAGCTTCCTTACAAAAGTTGGGCAGGTTTTATATCGAAATTCTACGCGTAATGGTCATAACTGGAAGCAGTTTTTCTCCATTTACTGTAATGGAGATGAGCTTCAACGCTGTGGGGGCGGAGTTTCGTGTGACATCAACTCATCTCCCACGTAATCACGCAGTACATAGAAAACCAGGAAGACCTCAAAAAAGCGCTCAAGAAAACATGCATTATATAATTGAGAAGGCAGCGAAACAATAAGAAGCGAGCGAGTGACATATACAACCATATTGATGAGTTCTGCTACTTCGGAAACAAAGCACGATGTAAACCTACACTAAATATTCACGGGTGAAGGACTGTGCTTATGGAGAGGAAGATGAGATGGTCAGGGTGGTGTTTGACACAAACTCAGCGAAACTGCGAGAGAAAGTTTTAAGTGCCAGGACTAAGGTAACATTAAATAAAGCTATGGACATAGCACGAGATGGCACCAGCACAGCTGGGAACCTTCGATGCAAGTACACCGAGTGGCTCACGTGAACTGGCGCGAGTGCACAGATAAAAGCAACAGTTCCAAAGAGCTGAACAAAACCGAATTACACAATTGAAAAGGCAGCAAAAATATGAAGCGTCTGATAAGCATATTCATAAATGCAGCTACTGTGGAAACAAAGCACACGGTGGAAAAAGTCAATGCCCCGCTAAAGGAAGACAGTGTAAAAAAAACCCGTGCATGCAGTGTGTCAGGTCTCAGATAAAGAAGAAGACGAGCTGTTTATTGATGCAGTAAGAAACGAATCGATGAATGAAACCTGTCATCTTTACAACGATTGACAAACACGGAATGTAACTTGAACACAACACATCCTACAAATACGAACCTGATTGAAAGAAATAATGATAATCAAATCCTTGATGACAGCAACACTCAGTAACACTCACAAAACAAATACTGTATATTGAATGTCATGTTACGTTATTTTTAAAATGTTCCCTTTTCTTTTTCTACCTTTTTTAACACACTACTTCTCCGCGGCGATACGCGGGTATATATATGTGTATATATATATATATATATCCCGCTCTACATACTCGAATAATGGATACTTTATTCGCCATCAATGATTGTTTTGGTAAAGCCATACTCAGTGTATTCATTAGATGAACGGTAAAAAAGTAAGAGCGAGGGGAGGATGACTCATTGAGGCATGCAGGCTGTAGTGCACGTCAACTCTATCTGAATTGCGAGCACATTTGAAAAATATATCTTTTCAAGTTCTATTTAGTCCATATGTGTCAAACTCAAGGGCAGGGCCACATCCGCCGCGTGTAATTATATCCGCCCGCGAGATCATTTTATATACTGTATTATTGTTATTAATGGCCGGGTATATGAAGCTGGTAACACAATAAACTACAGATCCCATAATGCAGCGCTTCAGCTGCCTTGCAACACTTACCGCTTACTAGAGTTATTGCACTGAGTTTGCACGGCGCTTTGGTGACTTTGAAGAACAAAAAAAGTCCGTCTACATGCGGCTCGAACCTTGTGCATGTTTGGTAGCACATATCTGTGTGAGAAGCTCTTCTCAGTGATAAAGACTAACAAAACAGCACACAGGAGTCGCCTCACTGATGAGCACCTGCAATCCATCCTGAGAATCTCCACAACACAGAACCTCACACCAAACAGAAACGAACTTGTGGCCAAAAAGATGCCAGGCGCCCAGCTCTAAAATGACATATGAGCAAAGACAACTGAATGATTTGATTTGTTATTGCACGTAAGAGCGGAGTCAACCGTTTTAACAAACAGCGTATTGCACTGATCTGAAATAGCTGTGTGTGTATATATGTAGATATGTATGTATATGTATATATATGTTTATATATGTGTGTGTGTATGTATGTGTATATATATGTATATATGTATTTGTGTGTATATATGTGTGTGTATGTATGTATATGTGTGTATATATGTGTGTGAATATATGTAGATATATATGTATGTATATATGACAATAACACCCATCACTCACAACAGTGACAAAACAATTACATTGACAATCAGGTTACGTTATTTTCAAAATGTTTCCTTTTCTTTTCATTGCTTCTTTAACACACTACTTCTCCGCTGCGAAGCGCGGGTATTTTGCTAGTTTAATATAAATAAAATCTTCAAATCTTTTAGCCACCATTAAGCGGTTTTCTGGAATGTTTTTAAGACTTTCGATCTCAGCTATGAACACGTGAAGCTTATCTTCCCTCTGACTTATGTGATCTTTAAGATCTCTAATTATATTTTCCGACTTCGAGTCTGAACTCAGATCACTGCCGATCTCACTTGAACTCTGTTTAGACATCGCCATGACAACAGTTCAATAAAATGACGGGACGTTCCAACAAGGCAGATTGCTTTCTTGAGACAAGGTTCCAATGACTCAAGCAAAGGCACATCCAATCATCCAAAATGTCTTTTTCCAAGACGTCATTTAATAATATCACAGTCTCTCAAATCTTCTCAAGGTACGGCGACCTTGCTTTCATTAACGATCATGCGAAGATAGTAGATAATATCACGGTACCTTCTGAATGATTCAGTTCTTTTCCTTCGTCGAAGAGTTCTGTAGCAGAAGTATCTTCTGTACTCGAATGGTAGATTCCAGTTCAGGCCTTAGATAGCAAGTTTTATGACGTAGATGTAGCTGCGTTTTTCCCAAAATTATCAAAGTTCTGCAGCTTCAACTCAAAAAAAATGGGATTCAACAAAAGCCTGACGCGCAGAAATGATTCCACAGACAAAGTATCTTCGTTTTTTAAAGTTTAGTTAAGTTTTAAAGTAAAACAGTTTACACAAAAAAAAGGAAATTAAAATAGCAAAAAAGGGAAAAATTAATGTTAAGAAAAATTCAATTCTAAGCTTAAATCTTGTTACATCTCAAATCGTTACTATTTACTTAATATTTCTGAACCATTTCAAAACGGTCAGAAAACTGTATGCTTATCCCATTTCTAAGCTTAAATGGGTCTTTCAAGTCCTTCTTTACTGGGACTTGTTCCAAACAAACTGAGCTTATTATCACACTGTTATTCAATTATAGTAAGAAGGTTCTATCTCTTGCTAACTTATATGGGGAAAAGACTATACCATAAGTTATGACAATGAAAGAAATTTAAATTCTATTCAAATTAAGCAAACATCAATATGAGTCTAACTCAAAACTTTAACTTTCTAAGATTGGCTCTTACAGTAGGAGTATCACCTCAATTATTAGACCCATGCAATACTTTATGAATATATAGTTTAGTTATAAGTGTGAAACAATAACTTAACATGTGAAGTCTTCTTTTAAATTACTCATTGAAAACTCTGGCTTGTTGACAGTTACATATTTCATCATGGTCGAAGATGGGTATTCTGCAGAGGCCAAGGATACCAGATGTCTAAGTGAGCTGGATACAGCATTACTGTTGCTCCCAGAAAAGCTTCAACATAGATTGATGCCATTTCAGAAAGAAGGCATAAGATTTGCTATTTCCAGACATGGCAGGTATGTATGTGTTGAATTGATTTTTAAGCATAAATCAATTAAACAAGTTTGGAAGATTAAATAATTTAAAAAAGAAAAACATAGCTTGCTTGAAGTAAACTATGGACCTGAATGCAAAAAGAACAGATGCATTTACTGAAAAAATCATTGTTTAATTTATCAAATTAGTTAAAAAGCAAGGCATTTGCTGTTTATTTGTATAGCACAGTTGAATGTGTCAATATTGACATTAGAGCAATATATATTTTAGTAATTTTAAAAAAGTTTCTTAATCAGTAAATGTGTTTTTTTTTTCTGAGCTGTTTATCTTTGCATAGCTATTATTTTTTAGATGACTGTTTTGCTTAATCATATATAATCATAGTCCCGATCAAAATTTTAAGACCACTTGAAAAATGGCAAAAAAACATATTTTGCATGGGTGGATCCTAACAAGGTTCCAAGTAGAGCTTCAACATGCAACAAGAAGAAATGGGAGTGAGACAAAACATTTTTTGAGCATGCAATTTAATGAAAACAACGATTAAACGGAAACAGTCTGTTTTACAGCTGATCAAAAGTGTAGGATCACACCTCCAAAAAAACCCGTAAACCCCCCCAAAACAGAAATCAAACTTCCAACCATGACCTCAGTACTGAGTAGCTCCACTGTTATTGTTGATCACTTCAAAAATTTGTTGCGGCATGCTTGATGCAAGCGTTTCCATGAAGTGAGTGGGAACATTTCTCCAAGTGGTGAAGACGGCCGCATGAAGGGCATCTACTGTCTGGAACTGTTGTCCATTTTTGTAAACTTCCCTTGCCATCCATCCCCAAAGGTTCTCAATTGGATATAGATCAGGGGAACAAGCAGGATGGGCCAAAAGAGTGATGTTTTTCTCCTGGAAGAAGTCCCTTGTCCTGCGGGCATTGTGTACTGTAGCGTTGTCCTGTTGAAAAACCCAGTTGTTACCACACAGACGAGGGCCCTCAGTCATGAGGAATGCTCTCTGCAACATCTGGACATAGCCAGCGGCCGTTTGACGCCCCTGCACTTCCTGAAGCTCCATTGTTCCACTGAAGGAAAAAGCACCCCAGACCATTATGGTGCCCCCTCCACTGTGGCGCATAGAAAACATCTTAGGTGTGATCTTCTTGTCAGGCCAGTAACGTTGGAAACCATCAGGACCATCAAGGTTACATTTTTTTCTCATCTATACTAATAAAAGGCAAAGCACTCACTCGCTCACTCACTCATCACTAATTCTCCAACTTCCCATGTAGGTAGAAGGCTGAAATTTGGCAGGCAGAAGTACAGAATACTTACAAACGTTGGGCATTTTTAATTTCGAAATTCTACGCGTAATGGTCATAACTGGAACCTATTTTTTCGTCCATATACTATAATAGACATCTGCTCGATGGCCGTGGGTGGCGGAGTTACGCCTCCCACGTAAGTTAGTGCCTGCCCATTTAAGGCCGTCCGTCAGCGGTAATCGAATAGAAACACTGCCGCTAAATATTCACGGGTGAAGGACTGTGCTTATGCAGACGAAGATGAGATGGTCAGGGTGGTGTGTGTTTATATATTTATATATATATATATATATATATATATATATATATATAAGATATATGTATATAACAGCTGTAAAACAGCTTGTTTCAATTTAATCGTTATTTTCAATTATTTGAATGATCAAAAAATGTTTTGTCTCACTCCCATTTCTTCTTGTTGCATGTTGAAGCTCTACTTGGAACCTTGTTAAGATCCAACCATGCAAAATATGATTTTTTGCCATTTTTCAAGTGGTCTTAAACTTTTGATCGGGACTGTATGTGAACAAACACTTTGTTTTAGTTAGATTGCTTATAAACATACAATATTCTTTTTATTTTACTCTGAATTCATCATTGTTTTAAGGTATACTGTGCTTTTCAATTAATAGGTCACAATGACCAATTTTTTAACAATACAGAAAGGTAAACAATTTAGCCTTGTAAGTAGTTTTGTTTTATCTTGTTTGTACCAATATTACAATAAATACACTATACATTTTGTTTTTAAACATCCTACTAATTATCCTTTTCAAATGTATAGTCATACTATGTTTTAATCAAGAATTAAATATAATGTTAAAGATAAAAGTAAAGCAGCCTTTTAAAATTCAGGATAGTTGAATTCTATTACTCACTGTAAAACCTTAATTTACCGTAGCACAATATTTCTTTATGTATAATGGTAGCCTTTTTGATTAGATTGCATTTGTTTCTAGATAATTGCAGTGTTTTCCACAAAAATCAGATGTAGCAGTGGGGGCACCACTTTTTGAGGATCAGGAAGGGGGACCCAGGAAAAATGTTACTGTCATAATCATTAGTGTTTCATTTTAAATTATTATTCATTTTTCATTATTAAATGACTTGCTTTGTTGTTATTATGACGTTGTTATGATGTTGTTATGACGGCTATTACTATTTTGCAAAGAGCTGGTCTTGTTAATTTAAAAGAAAATTGATCCTTGCTAATGTAAGTGTAATAAAATTAACAACAAATAAATAATTAAACACATTAACAATTAATAGCCGTAAATAAGCACAAAAAGGAATTCAGTAAAAAGTGTAGCTCCTATGCTGAGCAAAAACTGAGTGACAGATGCAGTGGCATATTCAAAAGACATTTTATGTGTGTGAGCAGTGTCTTTTCTTCTTTCTTGTTCTGAATATACATCATGTAAACTAAGTGCATCCCTGTCATCTTAATTGGCATTGCAGGGACTATCTTAAGATGAAACAATAAAGTTGCAGCAGTATTCTGTGTATATTAAAAAAAAAAAGTGCAGTACGCTGTAAATCTGAGGTTTCATGCTGTATAGTAATAGTTTCTTAACATACTGTAACTTCATACCATTAAATAGTTTTGATTGTGTCACTATTTTTAACACAAAGCTATGATATAATCTAAATGTGGGTAACAAGTCAAAATAGATGGAAAAAAAAAAAATTTAGGTCACATTGACAATCGTGTTACGTTATTTTTAAAATCTTTCCTTTTCTTAGCACAAGCACAGCTGAGAAGCTTCGATGCAATGCCAGGTAATATGTACATGGCTAAAAATTATTCAGGTTTGTTTTCACAAACCCAGCAATGTTATAGGGAGTAAACTCTGTTAAGTTAGGTATATTTGAAGATTTCTAATGAATTATATAGGAATTTAGGAACATGGATGCAGAGAAGGATTAGCTGTCTATATCTGAGGTTATCCAATATAGATTCTTTTCAGGCTCTCAATCCTTGTAAAACTGGATTAATTGAGTTTAACAAACAGATAAACAGGCTAAGTAATATTCCGTAACTAGCTGTACTCTGCACATTCATGAACCTTTTTTCACTGCTTGAAACCTACCCCTTAACCTTGCCCTGCTTTACTTCAGGATGTTCTGTGTCTCTGTGTCAACAGATCATCATGTAATGGAAATTGCTGAATTGCAAAATCATACTTCTAATTGCTGTCACAATTGTAATTATTTTGGGTTATTCTGTAGGTGGTCCATGAACAATGCCTTCATCATTATTTGTAAGATTATCGATGAGCCAGTTAAGTTACCATAACTATCTATATGCTGTGGTATTGCAACTGTTATTATGGAAAAGTGACATCATTTTAATTCGGCCATGAAATTTGATGAGTGAACTAGCTTCTGTGCTTCAGTCTAACTAAATTGTCTTTTTCTCCTTCTCTCTCAGTCTTTATAAATTAACAACTTTTTTTTGGTTACCAATATGGTCAAAGTGCTTAAGCACTGATTTTGTATGTATGCATCTGAATTTGCCTGTTTATTTTTTAACGTAGCACAAGGTCAGAACATGAATTCACAGTTCTTAACCTGGAAGTATAGAACACTTTAGAAAATATCTATAAGTCCGACTTTAAGAAGAAACATTACTGACTAAAAATTAATATGGAAAAGTATTCATAGATTGAAAATAACACTAAATGTCAAAGGAGGGTTTGATTGGAATGCTGTCAGTGTCATAACTCAAAATCATATACAGTATGTTTTTATTTTAACAAATAAACAAATTCGTAACAAATTGAGCTGTGTGCAGATCATATCAGTAAGAATTACATGAAGAGTTCAGTAGTCATCAGTATGAAGGAACAGTCAGTTTATTCTCCTCAAACATTTGTTGTGTCATAGTGAGAATGTTAATGTAGTGGTTAATCAGTCTATTGGATAACTAGTTCACAAGGAGACCTGTAAAACGTACTGGACTTTTTGGTACTTTTGATCTCCTGGACTTTTTTTCCTTTACACAGCCACTACCTGCATAAGGCCAAGAAAGCGCCCAGCCCCCACTCAGCATTCTACCTTATATAAATGATTTGCTTATGGCAGCAGACTCTGGACAAACCAGCATATTAATTCTATTAGACCTCAGTGCAGCATTTGACACTGTCAGACATGACATTCTACTGTGCAGAATGGAGAACATGCTGGGTATTTCTGGCACTGCCCTTCAGTGGTTCAAGTCCTATCTGACTGATAGGCAAGAGTTTGTTAGTCTTGGCAACAGCAGATCCAGCTCCGCGCCAGTCATACAAGGAGTTCCTCAGAGCTCTGTCCTTGGCCCTCTTCTCTACTGTATTTATATGCTTCCCCTTGGCCATATTATTCGTAGCTATGGACTGGATTATCATTTTTATGCAGATAATACTCAAGTCTACTTCAGTGTTAAAAGTGGAACTTCATCAGAGCTTTCTCAGCTTACAACCTGGCTTAGTGAAATTAAAACCTGGATGGAGCAGAACTCTTTAAATTGCAACAAAACTAAACTCCTGCAAATTGGGACTAAATGCAACTTAATAAAATTAGCTCTTTCCCAGTCCATCTTGGCGGTGATCTCATCAGACCTGCCTCTACTGCAAAGAATCTTGGTGTCATTTTTGATTCCTCCCTCTGTTATTCCGCCCACGTAAATCGCATTAAGAAACTTTCTTACTTTCACCTCCGTAACATATCCCGTGTTCGCTCCTTCCTCTCCTTTTCTAATTCTGAGAAACTTGTCCATGCTTTTATCACATCCCGCATCGATTATTGTAACTCGATGCTGGTAGGTTCCCCTTCTAATCTTATATCACAGCTGCAAGAGTCTTCACTCGAACCAACAGCAACGAGCACATAACACCCATCCTGCTCCGTCTTCACTGGCTCCCTGTGTCTTACAGAATTGAATATGAAATCCTACAAAGCCTTAAATAATCTCACGCCAAACTACATCAGTGACCTTCTCCATCACTATGTGCCTGCCCGCCCACTAAGGTCCTCTGATTTTGGTAATCTTGTTGTGCCCCACACTAATCTATACTCCATGGGTGACAGGGCCTTCAGCGGTATAGCGTCCAGACTCTGGAATGACCTACCGAAATTAATCAGATCAGCTGACTCCATGAATTCTTTTAAAAAAAAAACAACTCGAAACTCATCTGTTCAGGAAGGCTTTTAGCTCTACCTGACTTTATTACCCTGCTCTCAGTTTACGTCTCTGTCAAGATGCTCATGTAACCTGGTTTATGTGTGCTAGACCATCAATTATGTTGTCTGTTATGCTTTTTTTTTCTTGTCACTGTCATAATCTTCTTTATTTATTTATTTGGTATGTACAATGCTATATACTGCATACCCTGCCATTCTTTCTTATATTCTGTAAATGCCTTGAGCATGGGAAAGACGCTATATAAATAAAATGTATTATTATTATTTATTATTATAAATGATATAAATCAGTCCCCATGGTTTGCAAGCTTCATGTGAAAGAATTTGATGATGATGGCCATGTGGACATCTGGGTACTACCTTCAATCCATTAGTGGTGGTGAGGCAGATTGCTGCCACTGGAAAACAGAAAAAAGAACAGCAGAGAATAGTAGGGATTAGTACAGATTATGGAGCCTTGATGAAAATTATAATTCAATGCACATGTAGTTTAACAGGGATACACTAAAATGTAGCTATGAGAAAGCCATGTTAAAACAGTGTAGCATATGTCTGATTTGTTTTTTTTTTTTTTAACATGTTTCACTGGTTTACTGAAGAACAATTACAAACATTTCATAAGTTTCAAAGTCTTTTATTGACAAACACATCAGATTTATGTAAACAGTCAATTATTTACAGTGTTGACCCTTCTTCATAACTTCTGCAATTCGATCTGGCATACTTTTTAGTGCTTGGAGTTGATCACCATTTGTGGGGTTTTGCTTGTCCACCTGCTTTTTGAGAATTGACTACAGGTTCTTAATGGGATTAAGACCTGGGGAGTTCCTGGCCTCTTGTCCAAACTGTCAGTGTTATGATCTGTGAGCCACGTTGGTATCATTTTTGCCTTGTGACATGGTGCTCTATCATGCTGGAAAATACACAGATCATCACCAAATTGCGCCTAGATTGTTGGGAGAAGTTGCACTTGAAGGATGTTTTGATACCATTCTTTATTTACGGCATACTCTTAGGCAGAATTGTGAGTGGGCCCACTCCCTTGGATAAGAAGCAACCCCACACATGGATTGTTTCTGGATGCTTCATTGTTGGCATGAAACGGGACTTATGGTAGCATTCACCTTTTTGTTCTCCGGACATTCAATTTTCCAGATATCCCAAACAGTTGGAAGGAGGATTCATTTAAAAAATAACTTTGCAGCAGTCTTCTGCTGTGTAATCCTTGTACTTCCTGCAGAATGTCACTCTGTCCTTGATGTTTTTCTTGGAAAGAAGTGGCTTCTTTGCTGACCTTTTTGTTACAAAGCTGTTGTCCAAACGTCTTTGCTTCACTGTGTGTGCAGATGAACTCACACCCACCTGCTGCCAATACTGAGAAAGCTCTGTGCTGGTGGCAAGACGATTCCATAGCTGACTTCTCAGAAGGAGACAGTCCTGGCGCTTGGTGGACACTTTTAGCTGATCATTTTGTGCCAGGGTGAAGATAAATGAAAATGGGTTTTTGTGATAAAGTAAACTTTTTAATGCTAATAAAGCTCTTTGCAATGAATTAACATGCATCTGATCACTCTGCACAATAATATAAAAACAATGTGAATTGCCACCACAAAACAGAAGCTGCTAATTTTGCAAAACACAATATTTGTGTCACTGCCAAAACTTTTGGCCACTACTGTAAGGATAAAACTTGGAGTGTAAGATGACAGGCATTCCAAAATACAGGGCGGAGCATTTCGCTGATTTTGCCTAACCCAAGGTGAAGGGGATTCGCAGGGATTTGCTCATCATCATAAGGGAATTAATACAACAACAACAACATTTATTTATATAGCACATTTTCATACAAACAGTAGCTCAAAGTGCTTTACATATTAAAGAATAGAAAGATGAAAGACACAATTATAAAACAAAATAAATCAACATTAATTAACATCGAATAAGAGTAAGGTTCAATGGCCAGGGGGGACAGAAAAACAAAAACTCCAGACGGCTGGAGAAAAAATAAAATCTGTAGGGATTCCAGACCATGAGACCGCCCAGTCCCCTCTGACACATAAAATTGTACAACTTCTTAAGTTTTTACAAATTATTAGAAATGTTTGTTCTGGAAAAAATAGCTATTGGAAAGTGATTTTAAGGAACCTCGAGAAATGGTTTTGCTTCACTTTTACCCTGTACAACACACTGAGGTAGCACTGATGCAACCATGTGTTTGGCCTCTAATTCTTTCTGCAGTTTCATGAGCAATTAAAATGTGGTAAAACTTTGTAACCTTGATTTCTTGTATTTGGCTCTGCTATTAATTATTTTGTCATTAACCATTTTATAAATGTCTTGGATATGGTGGATACATTGAATACACTTGATGCATTGTAGTTTATTCTATGTCAGATGTAGTAAATGACTATATTGCACATATCGAATACAAATTGTCGTAATTTTTTTTTTTTATATATTAATACAACAAACTGGTTTTTGAACCAGCGTCATAGTGGTATATACCCATAAGGCTGGAATAATGGCCCTCCTTTCTGTCCCCATAACCCTGCTGGCTTGAATAATGGCATGCGACTATCTGCTACACTACACTGCTGTTACTCTGCACTCTAAATCTTGCAGTCCTCTGCTGTAGAGGCAAATTCTCGAAAGGCTGCTACACCTTTCTGCAATTGTATACCGTTTGCCTGGAATACAGGCCTTCGTTGTGTTTGACTATGCACATAATATACTGCTTGTCTACTTACGATGTTACGCTACTTATGCAAGTTACACCAACTTTTTTTTTTTTTGCTGCAGGTAACTTTTGTTTTTTTCATAAATGTCAAGAAGGAAACATAAAAGATTTCATTTGTTCTTTAGCATAGAATCACCTCAAAATATACAGTGGTGTGAAAAACTATTTGCCCCCTTCCTGATTTCTTATTCTTTTGCATGTTTGTCACACAAAATGTTTCTGATTATCAAACACATTTAACCATTAGTCAAATGTAATACAAGTAAACACAAAATGCAGTTTTTAAATGATGGTTTTTATTATTTAGGGAGAAAAAAAAAATCCAAGCCTACATGGCCATGTGTGAAAAAGTAATTGCCCCCTTGTTAAAAAATAACCTAACTGTGGTGTATCACACCTGAGTTCAATTTCCGTAGCCACCCCCAGGCCTGATTACTGCCACACCTGTTTCAATCAAGAAATCACTTAAATAGGAGCTGCCTGACACAGAGAGGTAGACCAAAAGCACCTCAAAAGCTAGACATCATGCCAAGATCCAAAGAAATTCAGGAACAAATGAGAACAGAAGTAATTGAGATCTATCAGTCTGATAAAGGTTATAAAGCCATTTCTAAAGCTTTGGGACTCCAGCGAACCACAGTGAGAGCCATTATCCACAAATGGCAAAAACATGGAACAGTGGTGAACCTTCCCAGGAGTGGCCGGCCGACCAAAATTACCCCAAGAGCGCAGAGACGACTCATCCGAGAGGTCACAAAAGACCCCAGGACAACGTCTAAAGAACTGCAGGCCTCACTTGCCTCAATTAAGGTCAGTGTTCACGACTCCACCATAAGAAAGAGACTGGGCAAAAACGGCCTGCATGTCAGATTTCCTAGATGCAAACCACTGTTAAGCAAAAAGAACATTAGGGCTTGTCTCAATTTTGTTAAGAAACATCTCAATGATTGCCAAGACCTTTGGGAAAATACCTTGTGGACTGATGAGACAGATTGAGTCCTGACTTGGATCCAATTGAGATGCTATGGCATGACCTTAAAAAGGCAGTTCATGCTAGAAAACCCTCAAATAAAGCTGAATTACAACAATTCTGCAAAGATGAGTGGACCAAAATTCCTCCAGAGCGCTGTAAAAGACTCATTGCAAGTTATCGCAAACGCTTGATTGCAGTTATTGCTGCTAAGGATGGCCCAACCAGTTATTAGGTTCAGGGGGCAATTACTTTTTCACACAGGGTTGGATTTGGATTTTTTTTTCTCCCTAAATAATAAAAACCATCATTTAAAAACTGCATTTTGTGTTTACTTGTGTTATATTTGACTAATGGTTAAATGTGTTTGATGATCAGAAACATTTTGTGTGACAAACATGCAAAAGAATAAGAAATCAGGAAGGGGGCAAATAGTTTTTCACACCACTGTATATCACTTAAAGGTGGTTTTGGCATTAGAAAATGATGAAAACGGTGAGACTGAAAGTGATGCAGTTTGTTCTATAGTATCAATCTGTTGTTACAACATTGTGTCTTATCCTTGTACTGTATTTCCATTAATGTAATGTGACATGACAGTTTTGTTACAGTGAAATTACCTGTTCTCACAAACATTATGCACACAATGTGTGCTTTAATTTACATTATGCACACAATGTGTGCTTTAATTTATGTTGTTTTTAAAGGTTTATTGTTGGGTGCAATTAAATTTGAATAAATGCTGTTTTGTTAAATTTAACTTGGGTGAGACTTCTTCCTGTTTTGCATAAAAGTTTAAAATAGTTCCAATAGAAACAACTAATGAATACCTGTATAAACAAGAACAATGAATTCCTTCTGTATTCTACAGAGACTACTAAAATCACCATATTGGTGTAATTGTATGAATCAGATTAAATCAAGCATTTATGACATGCTTTGGAGGAGATTTCAGAATTCTGAGATATACAGTGCACCCGGAAAGTATTCACAGCGCATCACTTTTTCCACATTTTGTTACTGTATGTTACAGTCTTATTCCAAAATGGATTCAATTCATTTTTTTCCTGAGAATTCTACACACAACACCCCATAATGACAATGTGACAAAAGTTTTTGCAAATTTATTAAAAATAAAAAAACTGAGAAATCATATGTACTTAAGTATTCACAACCTTTGCTCAATGCTTTGTTGATGCACCTTTGGCAGCAATTACAGCCTCAAGTCTTTTTGAATATGATGCCACAAGCTTGGCACACCTATCCTTGGCCAGTTTCGCCCATTCCTCTTTGTAGCACCTCACAAGCTCCATCAGGTTGGATGGGAAGCGTCGGTGCACAGCCATTTGAAGATCGCTCCAGAGATGTTCAATCGGATTCAAGTCTGGGCTCTGGCTGGGCCACTCAAGGATGTTCACAGAGTTGTCCTGAAACCACTCCTTTGATACCTTGGCTGTGTGCTTAGGGTCGTTGTCCTGCTGAAAGATGACCCGTCACCCCAGTCTGAGGTCAAGAGCGCTCTGGAGCAGGTTTTCATCCAGGATGCCTCTGTACATTGCTGCAGTCATCTTTCCCTTTATCCTGACTAGTCTCCCAGTTCCTGCCGCTGAAAAACATCCCCACAGCATGATGCTGCCACCACCATGCTTCACTGTAGGGATGGTATTGGCCTGGTGATGAGCGGTGCCTGGTTTCCTCCAAACGTGACGCCTGGCATTCACACCAAAGAGTTCAATCTTTGTCTCATCAGACCAGAGTATTTTGTTTCTCATGGTCTGAGAGTCCTTCAGGTGCCTTTTGGCAAACTCTAGGTGGTCTGCCATGTGCCTTTTACTAAGGAGTGGCTGCCATCTGCCACTCTACCATACAGGCCTAATTGGTGGATTGCTGCAGAGGTGGTTGTCCTTCTGGAAGGTTCTCCTCTTTCCACAGAGGACATCTGGTGCTCTGACAGAGTGATCATTGGGTTCTTGGTCACCTCCCTGACTAAGGCCCTTCTCCCCCGATCGCTCAGTTTAGATGGCCGGCCAGCTCTAGGAAGAGTCCTGGTGGTTTCGAACTTCTTCCACTTACGGATGATGGAGGCCACCGTGCTCATTGGGACCTTCAAAGCAGCAGAAATTTTTCTGTAACCTTCCCCAAATTTGTGCCTCGAGACAATCCTGTCTCAGAGGTCTACAGACAATTCCTTTGACCTCATGCTTGGTTTGTGCTCTGACATGAACTGTCAACTGTGGGACCTTATATAGACAGGTGTGTGCCTTTCCAAATCATGTTCAATCAACTGAATTTACCACAGGGGGACTCCATTTAAGTTGCAGAAACATCTCAAGGATGATCGGGGGAACCAGGATACACCTGAGCTCAATTTTTAGCTTCATGGCAAAGGCTGTGAATACCTATGTACATGTGCTTTCTCAATTTTTTTACTTTTAATAAATTTGCAAAAATCTTAAGTAAACTTTTTTCATGTTGTTATTATGGGGGTGTTGTGTGTAGAATTCTGAGGGAAAAAAATTAATCAATTTTGGAATAAGGCTGTAACATAACAAAATGTGGAAAAAGTGATGCGCTGTGAATACTTTCCGGATGCACTGTAGATCATGCATCGTGAAATTATTTATAGGCTATGTTGCACAGCCCTATAACCAATAGTGCCTTACTTTTGCCACACTTGTTCTTTCTTTTAAGGTGTGACCTCTTAGCTATGAGAAACCATGTAGTGATGAGCACGTTGCAAACCTCACCTGCATCAGGTGCCCTAATTGCTTTAATCACTCAATATATAAAGACAAATTATATAAATGTATAAGCAACATGGTGTTTATTAGTGTATTGTAACACCAATAGAAGACAGTTTAATAGAAAATAACATGGGTAACAAAAGTCTCTGATAATCTTCGGGGAGGGTTCGTAGGGCAGGTTTATACACAATTTACATTACATTTCTATTATTCTTAAGTTATAATATCGTAATAGAAATTATACAACTTACCATAATGCAGAATCAGTGGGAGCCCTGTGCTTGTTTTCCTGCATCCTGACAATCCCATTTGGGGATAATGGAAGACAGTGACACAAGAAGTGTGTTGCTTATGTTCAGTCTACTCCGTAATCTCGTTTTGGTTGCTGTTACTGCAGAAAACGCTGCCTTACAAAGATAGGATGTTGGAAAAGGAAGCAGACTTTTCAGTGCTTTTGTGGCAACCTCAGGATATTCCGCCTTGGCTTTAATCCAAAACATTAAACATGGATATTTGAAGTTGTCTCAAACATACTTTTAAAGCCACCATCATTTGCAGCCTCAAGCAGTTGATCCTCTTCAAGCGCAGACAAAGTTGATTCACCTGGCTTATTCACAAATGGGTCACAGATCCATTCCTTCCCATTTCAGGCCCTGGCTTGGTAGCTTTAACAACCTCTGCAAACGTTTGAAACATGTCAAAGTCCCAATGTTCACTCGTCGGCCCCATAAATCAAGTTTGGCTTTGAATGCAGCCACTTTATCTGCCAGCTTGAACAACGGTTATCTTCTGCCTCTGCCCCATGTGCTGCTGCTCCACTGCTGCCTCAGATTTTCCTCCTCAGGCTCTTCCAAACTGGCTGGATACTGAGCCTGCAGAGTGGATAAAGGTGGGTAAAGGTGAGGTGCCCAATAGTGCCTGTTGATATTGTGAAGTTTCTTAACCCTTTTGGGAGTTTTGAGTGAAGAGGCAGCCATTTTGCTGTAGCCCTGCGTTGCCTGCATTTCTCTCGCGGCCCGGCTGTCACACGGGTGCAGCCCGCTAGTGGGCCGCGGACCAGGGGCTTTAGAACACCACCTAAAATTTAAATCAATGTATCACAAATATCTAACTGTACAACAAAAAATCAAAAACAATATGCTTTTAAAATTTACATAGTATTTCACATGGATGCTATCTTTCACCCGCATTTATATTTACTAGATATTGAAAATGTAAATCAGTTTGCTGAGTACATCTAGTAAATTGGCATGATTCTAGATAGGATGGTGACAAATAAAAAGTTAAACAAGAAAGAAAAAAGAAACAGGGAAAGAAGTCTGTTGTATTGTGTGCATGTTTGATCCTGGATTTTTGTGACAGCTGAGTGTGACATGCATCAAGCGCATACCTCACACATTCACATTATTGAACAGATCAGGCTGTAGCTCTGAATTATTATCAGCTAGTGCGAAAAGACATCTACAAGAAAAAAACGTTCGAGTGATACAGTATATAATTGTAAGAGTAATTTTATCAAATACTTTCAACAAGCTAAAAATAGGGCAGTAAAATAGTCCTTTTAAGAAAAAAGCTTGAATTCATGTTTTTTTTAACTAAAACAATAAAATAACACTTTTTATTATGTACCAAGCTTATGTCCAGAAAAACTGTGAACATGGTTACAGGTTGGCACCTTTTCATTCAGTTTAGTTAAATTTATACTTCTGTAGTTCTTTTCTCAGAAGAGAATATCCTCAGAGCAACGAGATCGATTTTACCAATGACATGATCAAACATATCTATGTAAATATACATTAAGAATATAACAAATTGAAGGAAATACTTTATAATATATGTATATATTAAACATTTCTATTTTCTATTCTTAAAACTGATAATTGTTAAATGTTAATTTAGTAAATGTAAGCAAAATGTCACTAATGTAGGAGAAATTAAACTACCAGAACATAAAAACCACATGGCAACAGAGGAAGTCCATTAGTCATTATCCAACCTGCTATATCCTAACACAGGGTCACAGGGGTCTGCTGGAGCCAATCCAAGCCAACATAGGGCGCAAGGCAGGAACAAACCCAGCCCACCACTGGGCACACACACACACACACCAAGCACACACTAGGGACAATTTAGGATCACCAATGCACCTAACCTGCATGTCTTTGGACTGTGGGAAGAAACCGGAGTACCCAGAGGAAACCCACGCAGACACGGGGAGAACATGCAGACTCCACGCAGGGAAGACCCGGGAAGCGAACCCAGGTCTCCTTACTGCGAGGCAGCAGTGCTACACACTGCGCCACCGTTCCGACCAGCTGTGGAATTGAAACTCAAAAATTCTGTGTGCCAATATTCCTGAAAAATAATACAGTTCTAGAAATCTTTTGGAAATAACAAAGTCAACTTTACGCAAATTTAGCAGGCTAGCCGCGTATAGTATCTGGAACTTGCTAATCTATGGGGAACACTGAAGAAAGGCATGTTGCCATAGGCAGGGTTTTTTTGCAATGTACTTCATCAGCAGATGGCATCTGTTAGCGCAAATTTCATTTATGCATTCAAACGAAATTGTGTGTTTTATGTGGAATAAACATTGCTTCTCGGACAGACACTGTAGAATTTCTTACAAACTGCTTTAATGAATGCAACAAAAACCACAGTATGTTGGAAGTAAATATTAAAAATGCTTAATAAAAATACTATTATGATAGTGTGTGGCACCAAGTTTAATTTGTACTGCAAGACATACTCAGTTGTGGCGCTTAAAAACCTATATATTGGTTTTGTCTGTTTATTACGAATGGATGCTTTAGACAACTTTTCTCCAGAAACAGCACCTTACTGAAGTTACTGTTTGATTATTAAAAGATATTCTACATTTAAAAACTCGCCATGAGGCTTCCTGTGGCCCCTTACACTCCTAAAACATTGCCAATACTGAAAAGAGTAAAGAGATTGCATGCTGCAGGATGATGAGGGTGAAGAGGAGACAGACATAGGTCCTTGTAATAAACCTGGTGCTGCAGTTGCAGAAGGAACCTGAACAGTGCACCTCAAATCTGTCTGTGACCTAGTACCTAGCCTCATCAGTATTGAGGCTGGCAGTAAAGGGTCCCTGAAATCAATTCATTTTTTACAGCTCAGTTTGGTTATTTGACACCACTGGATCATTAAACGAATGATTAGACAGACAGTACTTCAAATAATGAAGGTTCCGAGCAAATTATTAAGCTGAAGATTGATGTAAAAAGTAATGAAAGAGGCTATGAATTATATTGTTACTGTGGTTGATCATGTACCAATTGAGATTAATTGATATTCACACAAATTACTCTGTCAGCGATTGGTAAAAGCTCAAAAAACATTCAGAATGTTTCTATGCTTTATCATAATTTAGTTGGGCTCCTTAATGCAAAATGTTATGGTACTTGCGAAATCACTCATGCCATTTTACTGTCATTTACTGAAAAGTAAATCTAGAAGTTGTGCTGTGCATGGAGATGAATGTCAGAATTCCCAACAGAAGAAAATTGCTTTTCCAACAGAAATTAAAAGTGAACAAGTTCAAGTCTTTTCAATTTGTCTAGTAATTAAAACAAATATTACTTGTCTGAGTGTGAATGATGAGCAAGCTTGTGTTTAGTACAGCAGTTCACATTTTTGATTAGAAAAAAATCAGAATTTGTCCTTGCTACATAGTAAACAATAGGTTGGTTAGTAGGGCTGGGCCATATTATACCTTTTACGGTAATACCGGTACAATGTTAGGCAATGATAAGAAAATGAAATATTGCGATAGAATATGGGTAAAGCGCGCATGCGCTGTGCCTTTGTTTTCATACGCACATGGCGGAAAAAGCATGGCGGCGACGGAGAATGAGAAGGGCGAAAGTGGATAGTTGAATGAAACAGATGTAACAGAATTGGTTTGTAAAAATGGTGCAACTTCAGTGGTGTGGAACTGGTTTGGTTTTCGCCCGTCAGATACCCAACAAAGCACAATTTTTTGTAGAACATGCAAGCGGGCCATTGTGGTGAAGGGAGGAAACACCACAAATCTATTTAATCATTTGAAGCAGAAGCACATGTTGGAGTACAGCAAAGCTGTTAAAGCACGTGAAGAGGCGTTCGCTTCAACTAGCGTGGTGGTGAGACCAAAGAAGCTGAATAGCAAACAATCGGCATAGCTTTAAATAGCTATACGGCTTATGACAAAGTAGCAAACACTGGGGGGAACTAACTAATGCAGTGACGCATTGTTTAGCCAGGGATTTGATGCCCATTCAGAGTGTGGAAAGAGAAGGTTTCACGAAGATGCTTAAAACGTTCGATCCACGCTACAAGCTGCCCACCAAGAAAAACTTCTCTAAAGTCGCCTTGCCTGCTTTATATGATGAGGTCCGTACTGAGGTGTCAAATGCATTATCTTTGGTGGAGTTTTTTGCGTCCACCAAGGATATGTAGTCAAGCCGAACATCAGACCCCTGGACCTCGTGGACAAAGACTGGAAGCTACAAAACAAGTGCCTTGAAGCAAGGTTTTTCCCCCCCAAGGACCATACAGGGGAAAATATAGCCAAAGGCTTAAAAGAATTTCTCAGCTCGTGGAATCTTCAGGAGGAAAAACAAGTGTGTGTGTGATGACCGACAACGGGGCCAACGTTGTAAAAGCCGTCGCACTCAACAACTGGACCAAACTTTCTTGCTTCGGACATCGCCTGCTCATTGCAATAGGTAAGTTAATTTTAATGCAGTGTTCTCCCTAGCGTCTTTTAGCCGGGTGGAGGCTAATTTAGTTCATCGCATGATATTGTGAGATGACAGCCGCAGATCTACAGGCACATCTAATGATCTGCAGAGATGGCAATGGACGAGCGGGCGGGCAAATATTGCTAAAGCTAATAACTGGTGTCGAGGCGGAGCAGAGTTCACAAGCAAAGACAATAGGGAGGTGGGGTTTCGAGAGGGGGGTGTACATGGTAATAGCGGGAGTGTAGCAGCTTAATACAGTTGCAAGGAGTATGGAGAGGAGGGTGGGCGAGAGGGGGCTGTACATGCTAATAGCGGGAGCGAAGCGGCAGTTTACAAGCAAAGAGGATGTGGAGGTGGGCGGGCAAGAGGAGGTCTGATAAAATAAAAAAAAGTCTAGTGAAACCAGCCTGTCAGATATCGGGGGATAAAAGGCGTCAGGAAGTGATATCTCTGTTCTAAGCGTCAGCGCAGTCTGTATAGTGCGGCTGAGCGTACAGCAGCTCTCTTCTTGTAAAGTACATAGCAAACCAATATATACACGTACAGTTGTTAAAGCATTAGGTGTGTTCTGTGTGCAAAAATCCTTGTAGCACTCACTGTGGTTCCTGTTTAAAGTGACCCCATCTGCCATTCTTATATTTGCTCATATTTGGACCTGCGTCTATATTGCAAAAAGTGTGCAGAAACCCTTGCAGCACACACTGCGTCCTGAGCAAAAGTTTTGTCACTGAGTTGCTGAGGGTTTTGTACGGAAGCCGTATTAGGGCCACGGTGAAGAAAAAAAAAATACGGAAAAAGTGAAGAAAAAAACTATATGTCGAGAATAAAGTTGAGATGTTGACTTTATCCTCGACATTTCCACTTTAATCTTGACGCTTATGACAAGAATAAAGTCAACATGTTGCTACATAATTTATGACGGGGGTTTGAGAAAATCTAGTAAATTAAACATTCATTTTAAGATGAAGTTTATTTTATGATGTTCTACTTTAATGACAAACTACGAGAATAATGTCAACATGTCGAATTTAATCTCAAGATAAACGGCGAGAATAAAGTGGAAATGTCGAGAATGCGTACCTGCCGTAGTGCAAGTGTGAATTGATTATCCAACAGGCTCTCCCTTTACCACTCAAAAGTCTTAATGTTGGTAAAAATGCACATTACACTTCTGAAAGAATAATGCAAGAGCTGCTGGATGTCTTAGCATCAGAAATAAAATCTAACATACTGAAAAATATACACAGAGAAAAGTTTTTCAGTATTCTGTGTGATGAAACCACAGATATCTCAGATGTAAAACAATTAATTATTTACATTAAATATGTTTGCCAGGTCACTAAAGAGGTCAGAGTTAGTTTTGTATCAACCCGCAATATGATTGACTGCATAGTGGAGACTATAACCAACACACTGAGTGAGACTATGGACACTCTAGGTTTGAATTTTATGTTATGTTTTATGTTGCAAAACAACTCTTTTTAAGTTTTGTGGATATCATACATGGTTATGCTCAGGATATGTCAGCACTGGAAATGCCTTTTGGTTAAACTGTCAGCAAGGAATTTGCATTTGCACTGTTAAATTTTTATATAGCTTTAATGCACATAAAAATAGCTGCTAGTTTAAGTGAAAATGAAGGGTTTTTTTTTGCACTAATAAAGTTGTGGAGTTGTAAAGTATTTTGTCTCGCATCAATCATAACGTCAGTTATATCGTTATCGCAAATGTTCAAATATATATCGTGATAAATGTTTTTGGCCATATTGCCCTGCCCTATTGGTTAGCATAAGAGGCAACTGTATTAATTTGACATATATACTTGTTAAATATTTATTCTGTCTTCTTGATAAGTATGAATTTTTTATTAGAAATGTGGCTTGCAATTATGTCAAGAATTTATTATTTTTTATGACATGTATTACTGGTAATTAAAAAATATATATATATTTTTTTTACTTTAAAACATTACATTTTAGGGAGATTTTTATTTGTATTTTATATGGTCATATAAAAAATCATTTCACTCTTATAGTGCTCCTGTGTAGTATAATTATCTCCTGTACCGTCATCAGTCCACACCTTGAACCTGTCCCAGTCATTCAATACATAAGACACAATGTTCCTCCGGATATCAAGAGTGAGCCTGATATGGCCATGCAATATGTAACAAAGAGAATGGAAAAGGTAGGTGCCATCTCTGGGCATGGAAACCCCTCAGTAAGTGACAATTCTTTGATCGATAGTGATCACTTCGATAGACATGGTAATGGGGGTTGGAATGATAAAGGAAATGGGTACCTGAGAAATGTAAAGTAAGTCTAAAATACCTATACAATAACTATAATTGTAATAAACAAACAATAAAACAGCGAAGAAGCCGTGGATTAAACAAAAAGACTGTAGTTATCAGTAGGGAGACGTGAATCCCGTGGCGAAGCAAGGAAGGGAATGTAGAGACCGGAGCGACGGACGGTCTTATATACGCAGGCAGCCAACAACGTAGGAGGCGTTGGGATGGGGGACCCAACGCCACCTCACACGGTGGCCGAGCTGCAGGCTATGGACGTATATATGTACGTAAGTAGGATTCAGTTAGCGTTGGGAACCCGTGTACCAAATTTCTTGAAGATGGACCCATATGTAACAAAGACTGTTGAAAAGTTCAATATGGATGCCAACAGTGGCATCATACCACCGAAATAAGTACATACATTGGTTTCGGTTAGTGCAGGGAAGCCGCCTACCAAATTTCGAGAAGATGGGGCCATAAATAAGAAAGTTCAACATGGCAGACGTTGTTGACCGTTAAAACCATTACGCATAGAATTTTGAAATGAAACCTGTTTAACTTTTGTAAGTAAGCTGTAAGGAATGTGCCTGCCAAATTTCAGCCTTCTACCTACACGGGAAGTTGGAGAATTAGTGATGTTGGAAAGTTCAATATGGCGGCTGACAGTGGCGTCATACCACGAAGAAAGCATACATTGGTTTCGGTTAGCTCAGGGAAGCCACTTACCAACTTTCGTGAAGATGGAGCCATAAATAAGAAAGGTCAACATTGCGGACATTGTCGACCGTTATCGACCGTTATGACCGTTACGTGTAGAATTTCGAAATGAAACCTGCTTAACTTTTGTAAGTAAGCTGTAAGGAAAAAGCCTGCCAAATTTCAGCCTTCTACCTACATGGGAAGTTGGAGAATTAGTGATGAGTGAGTGAGTGAGTGAGTGAGTGAGTGAGGGCTTTGCCTTTTATTAGTATAGATATATGTATATAGATATGAAGATATGTATGTGTATATATATATATGTATATATGTATATATATATGTAGACTCAAACCCATTATGACCCCAGCAATCCAAGCTGTGAGAAAACAGTAAAAAGGAGGCGTGTCAGATGTCGTGATACATTTTCTAATGCAGCTAGATGAAAACAACTTCGTGACGCTGTCGCCAAATACACAAAACAATTACTTTCACAATCATGTTACATTATTTTTCAAATGTTCCCTTTTGTTTTTCATAACTTCTTTAACACACGACATCGCTGCGAAGCGCAGGTATTTTGCTATATACATATGACAGCGACACTCATAACAGTGTCAAAACAATTACATTGACAATCATTTTACGTTATTTTCAAAATGTTTCCTTTTGTTTCTCTTTCCTTTTTTAACACACTACTTCTCCGCTGCCAAGCGCGGGTATTCTGCTAGTTATACTAATAAAAGGCAAAGCCCTCACTGACTGACTGACTGACTGACTCATCACTAATTCTCAAACTTCCCGTGTAGTTTGAAGGCTTATTAGCAGGCTTATTCCTTACAGCTTACTTACAAAAGTTAAGCAGGTTTAATTTCGAAATTCTACACATAACGGTCATAACGTTTGATAACAGGAAACAACATCCGCCATGTTGAACTTTCTTATTTATGGCCCCATCTTCACGAAATTTGGTAGGCCGCTTCCCTGCGCTAACCAAAACCGATGTACGTACTTAATTCAGTGGTATGGTGCCACTGTCGGCCGCCATATTGAATTTTCCAATGTCACTAATTCTCCAACTTCTCATATAGGTAGAAGGCTGAAATTTGGTACTTATTTCGGTGGTATGATGCCACTGTCGGCCGCCATATTGAACTTTTCAACAGTCTTTGTTACTTATGGGCCCATCTTCAAGAAATTTGGTATGCGGGTTCCCAACGCTAAATGAATCCTACTTACGTACATATATACGTCCATAGCCTGCAGCTCGGTCACCATGCGAGGCGGTGTTGGGTCCCCCATCCCAACGCTTCCCATGTTGTTGGCTGCCTTCCTATATAAGGACGTCCGTCGCTCCAGTCTCTACATTCCCTTCCTTGCTTCGCCACGGGATTCACGTCTCCCTGCTGATAACTACATTCTTTTTATTTAATCCATGGCTTCTCTGCTGTTTTATTGTTAATTTATTACGATTATAGTTGCGGTATTTTAGACTTACTTTACATTGTTCAGATACCCATTTCCTTTATCATTCCAACCGTACCCACATTAACAAGTCTATCAAGGTGATCACCATCAATCAAACAACTGTCACTTACCGAGTGATTTCCATGCTCGGAGATGACCCCTACCTTTTCCATTTTCTTTGGTACATATTGCACGGCCATATCAGGCTCACTCTTGATATCCGGAGGAACATTGTGTCTTATGTATTGAATGACTGGGACAGGTTCAAGGTGTGGACTGATGGTACAGGAGATAATTATACTACACAGGAGCACTATAAGAGTGAAATGCTTAAGCTCTTCACCTATGCATCTGCATGTGAGTTGATGGCTGCCGCTGAATTGTTCGGTTATCGCTTTCAAGTGTACCGAAATGGCCAAATATTTTACACCTTTGGACAACCGCCAATGCTTCTTAAACATCTTAAATTCACAAGTGACGATTTCAGTAGTGGACACTTTGATGTTTCTGAGTGTTTAAACTCTCAAAAGCTGGATGTGAAGTTATCAATGAAACTGGTTGTATACTTACAACGCTTGACAGATGCTGAATGTCACTTCAACACAAGTCCTACAAATACTGTCGTAATTGAAACAAACCATGAAACTCAAACCGATTATTACAGCAGCAATCCAAGCTGTGAGATTTGAGACAAGGTTGCTTTTCACATGGCCAACTGTACATTGTATGCTTAAGAGTAAGCTCAGCACACAGCTTGTTCATCTTACAACCAGAGGGCCAAACTCAAAATGTGGTATACATGAGATCCTTAACAAATAATTATTGGTGTATTTTCCCTCAGTTTATAAAGGTTTACTTTTCTTCTTAATAAAAGTATTAAGGCAGTACTTCGCCTCTGCGAAGCAGGGTATTTTGGTAGTAACAGAATAAAAAAAAAAAGCTGACCTTTACAACTATCATAAATTACACCGGCTGTTACAGACTGGAATCAAATATATGTTTTTATTTTAAAATAGTAAGAATACGTGCAGCTAACTTTTCAAAATGGACTCATCTGGAATCGAACCCGTAAAGTTCAGACTACCAGTCAAGAGCTGATACCGTTGCGCCACCACAGTGTTCTTAACCAAATGCGTGTCAATATCGCCTTCTAACGTGGGTTGATTTTCTGTAGTTATTTTTTTGAATAAAAGCGCACTTGTTCTATTATATATGTACTTTTTGTGAAACTGTTTCTTTGATATTTTGACTTCAGGCTTCAAACATTATAAACTTCATGTCTACTTTTTGTCAATTATGACTAAAACATGAAAAACGTTTCTTTTTTAACGATGTTTGTACATAGATCTATGTAGACACGGAACACACTTGAAATGCAAATGTTCCAAATAACTATATAGTATTTATAAAATGTGTCATTTTGCTTGACTTCTAACTATATACAACTCTAAGCAACTGACACACAGATAAACAGACTTGAGCTGAGAACACTGTGCGCCAGTGGGGGATGTGATAGTAGGCTGCTTGCTGTTTCCTGCTTAGCCACAAATTTAGAAGACAAAAGACATGACGGAGAGGTGTTGAAGCGTTTTAATGTGGGAAGAATCTACGAGTTTTTTCGTAGGCTTTGGTAATTCTAGTGTTAAAACAATATTTGGAATTAACTTTTCTTCAAGATCGCATTGAATTTTGATTCTGTGTTTGGATTTACACCATGACAACCTAATGTATAACTGCCCATAAATGAATATCATTTCTTTCTCTCTAATAAATAAACCAAGTTTTTGCAATGTTTGTCCCTGTGGTTGGTTTATTATAAATGCAACCATGATCTTTCAGATCCATATAGAAATCCAGGAAAACTTCTTTGTCCATGTTTTTCAGATAAATTTAGTGTGAAGTGCAATACTTTTGGGCGTATGGATTTGTATCCATTATTGGCTATATAACTTCTAATATGTCTGATCGTTTAACTCTTCATTCTATGTTGCATCACTTCTCCGTGATCATAATTTGAGAATTAAACTTGTTGTAGCTTTAATTGTTGCGGAACCACAGAGTCTCATAGCGTATGGTCCATTATTATGTTTACATTTTGAGCACTGAATGATGCGAATGCGAACAGATTATTGTAGATTCGGATATTTTCCCTGTCGTGTTTGTGGATTTCACCAAACAACAAATCTTTTAATTCTTCGCGGATACGCCTCTTCATTGGGAAGAAACCCCTGATGGTAATACGAATTAGACGATCTACAAGTCTACGACTTAAACTTTAAAGCCGAACAATATCTACATACTTCTGACATATCACCTATGTCCATATATTCAATCTCTTTTTGCTGTTCTGTTATTTCATCGAGTAATAATTTCTGTTTGTTAGTGCTAATGCGATCTTTACTATCAGTTTTTTGATACTTTCAAATTTTACTACTTTCATAATCTGTAACTTGCTCTGCCAATGTGCATCACGGCAACGTTTTTTTTTTAAGCCTTTCGAATTCCACTGTTTTCATAATCTTAACCTGCTTTGCATGAGTATCGCTGGTTGTAAGTAGGGCATGACTTGGAAAAAATGTCATGGCACAAGTCTCCGTCTCACGGGACTTGCTTCCAAAAAGTTTTTTCAAAATGTCTTGTTTTGTTGCAGGATTATTTTACATAATAGAGAGATATAAAAATGCTTTGTGTCTTGAAACATTATGTTTACTGTATTTTAGTCATACTAGTTTGAGATGTGTGTTACATTGTAAACCTTTCTGCCTTTATAAAGCACCTTTGTGATGATCCTTGGTGTATAAATTTAATGCTTTTGTGGTTGGTAAAATCATGGTGTGACTTGGGCTTTTCTGAGTTACAGAAAAAATGTTTGGAAAACACTGCTGTACCTATGCCTTTACTCCTGGCATGCTAAAAAAATATCTGTGTAGCTTCAGTCTTGCTTAATAACCGACATTGTACATTACTTGGATAGTTATGTTCTTTGCATATATTAGCGAAGATGCTGCAAACTTGAATCATGGTTAGGGATAACCATTGCACTTGTTTTTCGTTGAATGTTGTCATTAAATTGTGGAAGTAAGCACTTTAAGCTACCTGGCAAACTGGCGAGTTAAGTACAGAGGTACTAGAGACTTATTTTGGTATTAGTGCCACTCAAAGATAACTTAGTTAGCACTTATGTGATATGACATTGATTTGATCTTCTTACAGTAATAAAAGAAAAAAAAAGAGTGTAATTTTATGTCTTTGCAGCTGTTCTGTAGCATTGCACATGGACTGCCATAAACCCCATGTCCGCATCACCTATGTCAGGATGTATAAATCAAGAAAATAAACACCCATGCCACATATTGACATGTGGCATTTCCTCATGAACTGCATAATATGAAATGTTAAATCTTTGAATGAAAATTTTATTTCATAACATTTTTAAAGGTCTTTAGGTACACACTTAACTTATTTGTATTGTTACACCTAGTAGGGGTGGGCAGTATGACCAAAATTTTATATCACGGTATTTTTCTAAATTATCCCAGTTTCACTGTATTCAACTGTATTTTTTTCCCATGCATGAGTGGATGTTAACCACATTTTCCACTGCAATAGACTGGCTAAGAATAACCTATCCCACTGTCATAAGTATTGTACATTGTAGAAAAAAAATTAATGAGCACATAAGTATTAATACAGGTTTGCATGGCCCCATAAAGTGATACTTTTCAAAGGGGTTCAACTAATGAAGAGAAGGAATCACATTGCATGACAGATGCAGTCAAAATATAGAACCTTTTTATTGAACAAATTTTGCAAAAACTTAAGCTATAATTTTGACAACATATTTTCAACCATACAAAGAGGCATTTAGACTTAGTAAAATATCCAGCGGTGTTTGTCAAAAGTTGTATTGCACTGAACATGTCTTAGAAAAGGAATAAATAGTAAATACTTCTTGTAAACCAACTACACTTTCTGTTAATGTTAACAATCTCTGTCCACTGACACATTAAAGTGACTTTTTAAACAGCTTTACCATCATTAAACTGCATAATATTTAAACTAATATATAATGACAATAAAATAAATAAGTAGTATTACTGATAGGTGCACTATTACTTCAAGACTTCAAGCCCAGGTGCATTACACAGTATTCACCAAATTAAAATAAAATAAAACAAGTGCAACTTGGTGATGACAACTTTACCAATTGAATCATCATTTAGGCAAAATGCATTAATATAGACCTTTCTTCAAGCTAAGCTACATACATAAATAATAAAACTGCAACTTACATATACTTACTTATAATGCTATTTGTGGTATAGCCCTAAGGAATCGTATTAGGGTCACGGTAAAGAAAAAAAAATACGGACACAGGGAAGACAAAAACAAACTATATGTCGAGTATAAAGTCGACATTTTCACTTTATTCTCATAGTTTATTTTATAATTAACTAGCAGAATACCCGCGCTTCGCAGCGGAGAAGTAGTGTGTTAAAGATGTTATGAAAAAGAAAAGGAAAAATTTTTAAAATAACGTAACATGATTGTTAATGTAATTGTTTTGTCTTTGATATGAGTGTTGTTGTCATATCTATCTATCTATCTATCTATCTATATATATATATCTATATATATATATATATATATATATATATATATATATATATATATTGTGAACCCGGCCCGGACACAGACAGGCGGACATGTTGTTAAAACACCACCACACGTTTATTTACACTATATTTACAATACTGGTCACAAAGACCCCCAGTTCAAAGGTCACTCAGACCCCAGTCACGTGCACAAACACCCCAAACACAGTCCTGGCCTCACAATGCCTTGTCCTCGGGCCGCCTCCACAGCTCCTCTGTGCTTCGTCCTTCCACCTCCAGACTCCAGCCTCGAATGAATGGAGAACGGCCCCTTTTATATGGTTCCCGGATGAGCACCAGGTGTTCCCGGCATTCCTCCTCTGGGCACGCCCCAGCGTGGCAGAAGTGCCGGCTGTCCTCCCGGCTGCTCTGCGGGCGCCGTCATAAATCTTCCCCCCAGCACTTCCTGGTGTGGCGGAAGTGCTGGGGTAACAGGTCCCCAAGGCATTGGGGCCTCCTGGCGGTGACCACGGGCCCCTACAGGGTAGGGCTTCCATGCCCTATACCCGTGGCCCCCAAAGCAACCCGGAAGGCAAACCCCACGTGATCCAGGGTGGGTGCAGACCCACATCCGGTCCTTCCCGTTGTCCCGGCCGGGTCATGGCCCCTGGCATCCCTGACATATATATATATACACACATGTGTACATATATACACACACATATATACTATGGGGTGCCAAACAGGCAAATAAATTGATTTTGTGAATATATAAAGTCGGCGTCAGAATATATAAAGTCATTCCCGAATATATAAAGTCAAAATTTGAATATATAAAGTCAGCGCTGGAATATATAAAGTCAAAACTTGAATAAAGTCATCGCTGGAATATATAAAGTCAAAACCTGAATATACAAAGTCAGCGTCGGAATTTATAAAGTCATTCCTGATTATATAAAGTCAACATCGGAGTATATAAACTCACTCCTGAATACATAAAGTGAAAGTCAAAATCTATTGATTGAAACGACTCTGAACTGAACTAAGTTAACAAAAACGTATTCAGAAAAATAAATTAAAAAAACACTTTTCGGTTAATGTTTTGAAAATGATGCATGTGCCCTGCCCAGGATTGGTTCCTGCCTTGCGCCCAGTGTTGGCTGGGATTGTCTCCAGCAGACCCCGTGACCCTGTGGTCAGATTCAACGTGTTGGGAAATGGATGGATATTCCAGCGCTGACTTTGTATATTCCGACGCTGACTTTATATATTGAAATTTTGACTTTATATATTCTGAAATATTCCAACGCTGTCTTTATATACTCAGGTTTTGACTTTATATATTTGGGAATGACTTTAGGCTATATATTCAAGTTTTGACTTTATATATTCCGACAGTGACTTTATATAATCAAGTTTTGACTTTATATATTCGCGAATGACTTTATATATACAAGTTTTGACTTTATATAGTTAAATGTAGTCATCATTGCATAACTTTTTCTTTACCATAGAAATTTAAAGACTAAATTCAACTTCCATTCCTAACAAAGATATTTCTGGCGACTAAATAGAAGCTACTTATATCCAAATTCGAGCTATTGAGCTGTAGCCTGCCTGCCTGAATAAATCACCCTCGCTTCGCTCTAACTTTTTTACCGTTCATTTAATCATAGCTAGTGGCGGAAAAATTATAAAATGGAAGGAGGATTACACTGAGTATGGCTTTACCAAAACAATTATTGATGGTGAATCAATTATTCATAAAGCTTCAATTGGTGATCTGTTTTTCTGTGTTAACCCCATATTTTTTCATACTTCATACCAAGGTGCGAGGCTAAAATGAATCGGGAAGCGCTGATCAATGTAATCAGTGTACCAGGAAATCATGCATTGACAGAAGTTCCCCTTTGCTTGTGATTAAATGCGTGATTTTTAACGCATTATGGAGCAAATGCATCGAAGCTTCTCAGCTGTGTTTGTGCTAAGAAAAGGAACTATTTTAAAAATAACACGATTGTCAATGTAACCTTTTGTAAGTAGTGCCTGGAGGATTCAGTGTGGAGAAACTCTAGACACATTGTGTGTATTAACTTGTGGATTTTTCTGTGAGTATTTGGTGGCAGCGTCACAAAGTCGTAACACTGCGTTAGCTGTGGAGCACAGCTCAGAGCGAAATGAGGTAAATGGGAGGGGAGATGATGACGTGACTCCCCCACCCGCCTTAACTGTCAATCCCCCACAAACACAGTCTCTCGGAATTTGCATAAGCACAGCCCCTCACCTGCAATTTTAACTTAGTTACAAAGTGATCAAAACTCGTTTATATCCTGCGTCCTCTCATTAAACTTGTATCCCGCATTACCCGTGGGCATGACAAACGCCAGCGGCAGCCTGTCTATGAACTTAATTTAAAGTTTAGGTTTACACCGTGCTTTGTTTTCGAAGTAGCAGCACTCATTAATATGGTTGTATATGTCACTCGCTCGCTTCTTATTGTTTCGCTGCCTTCTGAATTATATAATGCATGTTTTCCTCGGCCCTTTTTGGAGCTCTTCCTGGTTTTCTACGTACTGCGTTGACAGTCAGTTCACGTGATTACGTGGGAGGCGTGATGATGTCACACGAAACTCTGCCCCCCACGGCTTTCGAGCTCAACTCCATTACAGTATATGTAGAAGTTGGAGAATTCGTGATGAGTCAGTCAGTGAGTGAGTGAGTGAGTCAGTGAGGGCTTTGCCTTTTATTAGTATAGATTAAAGTAGAATGTCGTAAACTAAACTTCATCCTAAAATCAATGTTTAATTTACTAGATTTTCTCAAACCCCACCATAAGTTAATGTAGCACATTTAATGCTTTTTGTTGTGTTCCCCGACCCAGTTGTTAATCACTACGCTTCTTAAACTGACTTCCTCCGCAATGAGGAGGCGCTGGCAGCGATCACCACACAGAATCTATTCACTTCATGATATTCCTGCTATCTGAAAATTTAGACTGTTAAGATAAATACTTGATATCATTTTCATGATGAAATGCATTAAAGTAGGTATTAAACATGCACAGTAGTGAGGCAGTAGTTCTGCTCCCTCGCAGTAAGGGGTCCTCAGGTGTATGTTCAGTGTAGAGGACATTATGGCAGGTGTGATGAGGCTCCAAAAAACGATGTATGAATGGGTATCGCAAAGGTTTAACTTAAATATTGTGTAAATGTTGGATTTGTGATCTGGTGGTCGGAGACACGAACACAGAATTCAATGGATGTTCTTCTGAGGGGGCTTTCTTTATTGCACACGGTGCTGTCTGTCTGACGTACCAAAACCCCAATTCCTATCCTTACTTTTTCTTTCTCCACGTAACCAATCACCACATGATAAATGTCTTTGTGAAATTAAAACTAGTTATAAACTTAGCCCATGGAGTGTAAAGAACTTTACAAATATCTTATACATATTTAATTATGCCATCCATTCAGGGTTGCGCCCATCCCAACAAGCATTGTGTGCGAGGCAGGAGCAAATCCTGAATGAGTTGCCAGCACATTGCAGGGTGGATACGAGCAAAACATACACTAGCAGGGTCAATATAGCATAACAAAATCCCACATCCTACATGACTTTGAAAGGAAACTGAAACACACAGAGCAAATCCACCAGAAAAACATGCAAATTCAAGGCAGGGAACACCGAGACACCCTTGCAGCGAGGCAGCAGTGCAACCTCCACGTCGCTGTGCCCCCACATGATTAATACATGCTTTAATGCATTTCATCATGAAAATTATATCAAGTATTTCTCTTAGCATTCTAAATGTTCAGAGAGCAGGAATATCATGAAGTGAATGTATTCTGTGCGGCGATTGCTACCGGCGCCTCCTCAGTACAAGATGAAGTCAGTTTAAGAGGCACGTACCGATTTAACATGGCTTGGGGAACACTTAACACAAAGCATTTAGTATGCTGTATAACTTATGACGGGGTATGAGGAAATCTAGTAAATTTAAATATTCATTTTACGATGAAGTTTAGGTTATGATGTTCTACTTTTATGACAAATTACGAGAATAAAGTCAAAATGTCGACTTTAATCTTGACATAAACGATGAGAATAAAGTAGAAATGTCGAGAATAAAGTCAACATGTCGACTTTATTCTCATCATAAGCGTCAAGATTGAAGTGGAAATGTCAAGAATAAAATTCAACATCTCGTCACACTATTACACAGTGCCCTGGTACATTACACTGTATTGAAAACAAATAAAACAAGTACAACTTGGCTTGCAGTATTAGTCAGTAGTATAGAAACAGTATTTACATATTTGAACATAATGGTCCACATCCGCCCTTTTAAAACCAAAGTATCTCCAGGCAGCGGATGTGACTCCTTTTTTTTGGCAAATGTTCTTCTGTGTCATCATGTTCAATTTTATCGTCATCTACAGCTTCAGTTTCGGAATGTTCACTGTACATTTTCACCGCACAATACCTACACTACCACTATCTATATAGTGGTGTAGCAGTGAAAAAGAGCCCCCGCCCAACACCTCTGTGATTAGTAGTGTAGCAGTGAAAAAGGTCCCCACTTGAACAGTTTTCCGCTGCACCATGTTCTGAACATCGTTTAGGCAATTGAAACCGGTGTTGCGGTATAAGAAAAATTCATATCATAACAAAAATAAAAAACTTTTCAGTATGTACCGATATACCGCCAAGCACTACTGTTGAGCCTCTATTAGCACTAGAATCCCTGTAGCCTACGTAAAAAGTTATAATTTCGGGCCACCTTAAATTCACTCGTACCTCCTCATCAGTGTCTTTGTCTTGCAAATGTGTTGATTAACTCTGGCAGCAGGCAGCCTGCTCACTCATCCCCCACCGAGTTAGCTAAAGTTAATTCAGACGCCGAAGTCTGTTTATCTGGCAGTGAGGTGTTTGGAATTGTATAGCGTAAATAATATATCGTTATTTGGGATACATACATTTCTTGTGTGTTCTGTGTCTACAACGATTTGGGTGAATGTAGAATGACAGGAAATGCAAGGCAAAAAATGTTGAACACATAACTAAAGCACAAAAATTTTTATCTTACTGTAATAAGAAATTGAAGTGAAAACAGGATACCAAAAAGACATGACTCACCAGTGTTTGTGTGTCTGCTTATATCCCTTCAGCGATATCTTTTACAGGTAGTAAAAATTTACACTGGGTGTTACAGACCGAAATCAAATGTATGTTTTTATTATGTAATATTAATAATAGTTGCAACTCACAACAACTTAATTACAAGGCAGCAGTTCTTACCTCTACCAGCCAAAGAGATACGCTGGCTGCTGTTTGGGCTTGGGTTTTTACTCATGGACAGCAACATATAAATTGAGTAATTTTTTTTTCTTTGGTTATATCCTTGAATTAAAGTGTAATTGTTTTGTTTTACCTTTTGTGAAAGCCTTTGTTTGATATTTGGATGTCATTCTTCACACATTATACACTTCATTTCTGTATTTTGTCATTATTACAGTAAGGTGAAAATTTTTCTGTTTTAGTTATGTATTCAACATTTCTTTCCTCACATTTCCTGTCATCCTATATTTTCCCAGATCGTTGTAGACACAGAACACACATGAAATGTATGTATCTCAAATAAGAATAAATATTATTTACCCTATACAATTCCAAACACCTCACTGCCAGATAAAAAGGCTTAAGTGTCTGTGTTGACTTCGGCTGCCTCGGTGGGGGATGAGTGAGCAGGCTGCATGCTGCCAGTATTAATCAACACATCTGCAAGACAAACACGCTGTTGAGGAGGTGTGAAGGAATTTTAGGGGGACCAGAATTAGGAATTTTTTTGGTAGACTTCAGGGATTCTAGTGTTAATTTCCTTCAGACTAAACTCCCACTGTTCTTGTCATGGGAAATGTCTTAACTTCGATTGCACTAATCCCTCTATGCTGTCTTCTGCTTCAGTGTCACAGATGTTGCTCCTTCTTGTTTGCAGTCGTGCTGTAGCCACCCTATGTAAATCCTGCACTCCATCACCAACAGCAAAAGCACATCCATTCCAGCACCTTCCAAACTCAAACTCAAATTTCATGCTCCTTCCTCCCTTTTTCCCAGGTTTTCCTCCTCTCACTCAGATGTTTCATTTGCATAATGCACTGTGCCTCCTGAAAGCACAGTGCTCGGTAGCTGTCCAGCTACATGGCTATCTGCCTCTCCAGCATGATCATTACAGTATTATTGTTTCGTAATGTTAAAAAAACTAAATACATAAATAAAAAATTGATGAAAATGGCATCCTGACCAGCGCACTGCTTGAGACGTTTGCCTCATTGCTGGCCCTGGATGCGACAATATTTTTAAACACGTTAAACAGGCCACATTAATCTCCAATATTATCACATTAACTTTCCCAGGCCTAATATAAATATGTACATTTTTCCCCCTCCTAATGGCATATGCAGTTAATAGGTTCTACAAGCGTCTGACACTCGTATTCCCTAAACAAAAATGTATAAATGTAGAGAGATGGTTTGTGACATATTTTCACTTAACTTTAAAACAAATTTATATGGGTGTTTCTTCGACTAGGTACACAGTATGTTTTGTTTGTTACAGTCCTGCTTCTCTTTGTGACCATATTACTCTCCTAAAAAATCCACTGTAAGTGGAGCTCTTGTAATTTTAAAATATTATTGCCATACATTTTAATGGCAAAGAAATGTATGCCTTCCCGAGTCCCAAAATTGGCACCAGGTTTTCCAAAAATATTCTCCAAAATCATTAGAATGAACATAATCACTTAAATAGTACTAGTAGTTATGAAAATATATTCTAATACCATGGATGGTTCACTAGCTGCTGTAAGTTTACTGGTAGCCAGTGTATTACACAGCATACACATACATTTGCAGGTAAAGCAAAAGTAAGATGCTCATTTGTCATTAAAAAGTAGCAGCAAAACAGTAACTGTGCAGTATAAAAATCCATCAGTATCAAACCTAAGAAATACACTAAAAATTAATAGGAGAGGTTGACGTGTTTGTGGCATTATCGCTGTGTAGTAATTGTGGTGGTAAGTGATATGTAGAATTAAAATGTAAGGAGCAAGAGGCCACACTAAAACCCTTATGTTTAAGTTGAACTTGTATCCAGGGTTCTGTGTCAGGACTTTGGGGTGCTGGAATGCCCGTTGGTGGTCTCAATACATTTAAAGGTAGATCTGTAACATAACAAAATGTGCAGAAAGTTAATGAGTCTAAATAATTTCTGAATCTGCTGTATATTTATATACATATACATTACCTTCAAATTATGCAATGAATGCCATGTTATTTCACAGTGCACTCTCTGCAGTAGACTACACTAGCTTACAAACCACCAGGAGCCTAATGCATAACGGCATGCGTAGAATTCACACTATAACATGGCGTAAGCAAATAAGCAGATGCATAAATCTGTGCGTTCGCCCACTTTCACATTCTTCTGCCGCATAAATCCCGGTCAGCTTGAAAAGTAACGCATATGCACATGCCTGCTCTCCCACCCCGTCTCCTCCCAGAATTACACCTCTTTGAATATGCAAATCAATATAAATAACCCTTAAGATAAGCGTTCTGTGAAAAGGCAATGGCAAAAGCACGGGGGAAAATAGAAGTTCAGCGAATACCGAGGGGAGGCAAGGAAAAACGTACTATTGGTTGGCTTAAACAGTGGTATAAACAACAAAAGGAAGTTGATCGAGTGACATAGAGTGTTGGAGAAACTTGAAAGCTCAAGGTCACAAAGTCGCACAGTGCCCAAAATAAAAAAGAAGTTGTCAGATATCAAAGTCGCCGTGAAAAGGCAAGTAGTAGCCCACCGTCTGAGTGTCATATGAAAGTTTATTAGGGTACAGAGAAAAGAAAATGGGCACACAGTGGGGGGAAAAAAGCATGAAATGTAAATTTTAATGTCAATTACCACTTTAATCACGTAGTTTATTTTGTCATTAAAGTAGAACATCATAAACTTCATGTTAAAATTGTTTCTTTTGCTAGTTTCTCAAATTCCATCGTAACTAAAGTAGCACATTAAATGCCTTGTTTTGTATTTGATTTTCTGTGTGCTCTATGAGTGTGAATCACTGCGTGTTTCTGGGCTTTCTCTTCCTCCGACAGGACACAGAATCCATTACATTCATAATATTACCGCTATGTGAATAATTAAAATACTGAGATGTATACTTGATATCATTTTCATGATGATCGGAGTTAAAACATGTTATTAAACATGGGAGCACAGTGGCGCAGTGATTGTGCGCGACCTTCGATGAAATAATTTATTGCAGCAGTACTGTCTCTTTCAAACGTACTAACCTGCAATTCATTACTTTTCTTTCTCCAAATACCCAATCACCACACAATTAGCTCTGTAATAGATATTAAGCCATCTGTATGCTTAGAACACCAATTCTTCAAAACTTTTAAGGAACATTGAAATATCTCCATAGTACAGTGGAACCTCAGTTCACGAACGTCTCGGTACACGTACAACTCAGTTTACGACCAAAAAGTTCACCAGACTTTTGCCTCGGTTCACGACCACACACTCGTTATACGAACAAGCCAGTTTCCCTTTCTTGGTTTGTACATGTTCAGTCTCTCCCTGTGCATTTCCTGTGCAGCGAGCAAGAGAGAGAGAGCATAGAGAGCGTGACACACACACACACACAGGCAGCACGAGAGAGAGAAGCAGACACACAGGCAGCGCGAGAGAGAGCTGGACGCATTAAGGAAGGAAGGCGGTTAAAGAATGCACTGGGTTTGATTTTGTTTTCACTTCTGTTTCCAGCGATTGGTTCGTAGCGTGCATTGTTGCAATGTTATTTTTCTTGGTGGTTTATTAAATTATGGATTTTTTTCAAATGTTCATTTTTTTTTTTTCATTTGCTTAAAACTCATTAAAAAAAGTGCTTTTAGCCAGCGGTTGCTAGCACTATAGCGCAAACTATTGCAGTGTTAGTCTTCTCTTTTGTTCAAGGTTTTCTCAGTGTTATTCAATGTTTTACATTTAGTTTACTATTACGCTGTGCATTCTATGGTTTAGTTAACTATATTTGTGTTTAAAAACTTATATATTTACATACAGTTCGTATGGTCTGGAACGGATTAATTGTATGTACATACAATCCTATGGGGGAAATTGCTTCGGTTTGCGACCAGAGTTTTGGAATGAATTATGGTCGTGAACCGAGGTTCTACTGTACATGTTTGTTTAATTATTCTATCCTTCCAGTGTCATGCCAGTCCCAGCAAGCATACAGTGCGAGGCAGGAACAATCCGTGAACTGAGCGCCAGATCATGCTAGCGCAGCGACACCGTGTCCTAACATTTTTAATTATTAACAATATAGATTGTTTAAATGAAGTTAAAGTTTTATCTGTACAATATAATAAACATATTTTGCTGCGTTTCATCTTAAAAATGATATTGTCATCATATGTAAATACTCGCTTTATAAAGTGGCTCAGGTTGTGCAATATTATAAGTGTAGTGCAAGTTTACAGTGAGTTGATTGTACTAATAAGTACAAACAGTTCTACAAGGAGCACTTGGACTGATTAAGTGCATTTATAGTTCTTGGAATGAAACTGTTTCTGAACTATGAGGTCCGTACAAGAAAGGTTTCGAAGCGTTTGCCGTGTGAGAGCAGTTGAAATAGGCAGCATGGCTGAGGTTGTGTGTGCTTGATGCTGTATACCGATAATTCTCTTTCCGATGAGCTGCTCCGAGTGGTGCAGTGAGAGTAATATGGAAAAGATGATCCGCTGTGGAAAACCCTAACAGGAGCTGCCGAAAGAAAAAAAAAAGGTGCAGTGAGAGTAACAATGCTAAAGCAGCAATGGTATTTGGAATAGTTTGGCCATTCCGTGGACCATTATATTGTTACAGGTTAATTAAAAGTAGATGCATTAAACTAATAAACAATATGCGGTTAATTTCAGTGTATTTATAAAGCCGCGTCAGGAATGTGGATCTAAAAAAGAAAGGGTAACCAAATTGGAACAGTAGCACTGCTTTGACGCTGGGTGCTTCCAGTCTGCATAACCAAGCTCAAAGCTTGCATACACCAGGGTATAAGCTACCGTGTAAATGTGCGTGGCTTTACACCAAGTTTAGGTTTTATTCATTGTGATTTGAATGTGGAAACAGGCTTACGCTACATTTTTGTGCGTACACACCATTTATATATGAGGCCCCAGGTGCTTGTGGAGTATTTGAACTGCAACAATAAAAGAGGTGGAATCCAAGCCTACTTAAAGTTGGCAACTATCATTTTTCAATTATAGAATTCAAGTTAGAATTTTATTGATTGTTAAAAATAGTGTGGTTTGTGAACTTGAGGTGCATTTCCCAAGCTTTCATCCAGACAGAGAGAATCTAAAGTAAATTTTGGTAGTAGAAGTCGTTCAAAGTAATACATTTTAGATGTTGTAGAATAGCCAAAAATGTACAGTATATGATAATATATTAAAAATTTTCACAGTGTCATCTTTGTGCATATACAGTACTTTTTAGACTGAATCCAGTTTAGTGCTTCTGTTGGCCTAGTTTTATATGTTAACAGTGGGTAGTTCTATTGTGATTTTTCTTTTCATAAATACCATTTTAATCAACTTAAGTAATAATAATAATAACAATCATTATATTTTTTATTTATATAGCTACTTTCCCATGCTGAAAGCGATTCACAAAATTTCATATTGACCAATAGGAAAAAATTAGAAACATGATTAAATTAAAAATACACAACATTAGAAACAAAATAATATCTGCATGAAATATTAAATAAAGATAAACAATTTTTTTAGGAAGCACAAACCTTTGAATTAGAATAATAGATAGTAAACCACAATAAAATGCAAAAATACATATGTTGCAAGAAAACCTAATATCATTTGTGATACAAATGCAAATGATCCCAAGCACGTGGATAGAGACATACATTGAAAGGAATGGTCGGAATGCCAGGCTAAATTAAATACCTTCCTAAACAAATTAGTATTAAGTTTTTTTTTAGTTTTTTTTTTAAAGAATGATATGAGCCAGCTTATCTAACTAATTTACATTCAAAATATCTTCATTGTGGAAAATAAGAACTAAACAAGAAGTAAATAAACATACAAGTACCATTAAAGAGACACATAACCTTTGAAAATGTGTTCTGTATGTGACCTATACAGTAAATGAAACAAAGAAATAGCTCAAAGAGCTATTCTTCAAAGTTCCATTGATTCTCTATTGAACAAAAATAAGCAAGCCTAAGAAGAGATTAATACTGACTTTCAAAACACCTTTGTGAAAAAAAATTATGTAGAAATGATATAAAGAAAAAAAAAAGATTTTATTGTAAATTTAAATTTACTGTACACTAACTGAATACTGCCTCTCAAGACTCTGTCAGACATAGCCCTACGTTTTAGCCTAGTAAAAAAAGCTTTCATACTTGTCACATGAACGATTTTCAAAATCCTTATTCAATAGAAGTTAATGTTGGTAGGCAATTTTTTAAAAAGAGATATTAATGAAGAAATATCATTATAAACAACATTATTGGTATTAAACAAAGCTATCTATCATTTTATTATTTGCCAACTTCAACATACATGGATCAAAAAATTTAAAAATAATGGTTATTGTTGCCTGTTCATGTTTTTTTTTTATACTTGATGTTTTTGAGTACTTTTTAAGTGCTGCTCTATTTCTCTTGATGTCCTAAGCATGTGCTTATTTTGTTTTCTAGTTAATCCAGGGCTACTTTATTATCATTAGTGTTTAAAAGTAATACAAGGAGCTGTACTGTGTTCTCTTGGCTGTTCCAGAGGGTAACAGAACACCCAATCCTCACCTTCTTTTACAAAAGTACCAAAGGCACCTTCGTAGTGTTTTCACTCGCGATTAACATGATATACTCAACATTTTCTTGGTTAACAAATTTCTGCTGATGTCTCCCCTAATCAATCAATCAACATTTATTTACTGTATATAGCACATATTCATACAAAAAATGTAGCTCAAAGTGCTTTACAAAATGAATAGAAAAATAGAAGACACAATAAAAAATAAACATAAGTCAACATTAATTAACATAGAATAAGTAAGGTCCGATGGCCAGGGTGGACAGAAAAACAAAAACTCCAAAGGCTGGAGAAAAAAAATAAAATCTGTAGGGGTTCCAGACCACGAGACCACCCAGTCCCCTCTGGGCAATCTACCTAACATAAGTCAAATAGTCCTCTTTGTATTTAGGGTTTTCATGGAAGGACCTGATGATGATGGTCACGTAGACTTCTGGCTTTCAGTCCATCAATGTTGATGCATCATGATGCTTTGAGTAGGTGGTGGTGGCACAGGCCGCCACCACAAAGAAACCGGAAATTTTTTATTTAAGACACTCAAGAAATCATTACAAGATACTGTACATCTTTAAAAATACATACCTGTTAACAGTAGTAAACTAAGTATTCTTTTTTTTTTTTATTATTATTTATTTATTTATTTATTAATTTTATTACAATCAATACATAGCAATCAAGTTTTACAAAAAAAAAAAGAATTATGCTAAGAACAGATCGATCCCCACCCTTGAGAGAGAGAGCAAGCCAAACGGTGTAAAATTTAAGGCTTTTAAAAATACCTAAATCAACAAATTCTCTGTGCTTTATAAAATCATTTCAAAATATTACTGATTAGATCCTGCCATGTTTTGAAAAAGTCTGCACAGATCCTCTAACTGAGTATTTGATTTTTTCCAATTTTAAATAATATAACACATCAGTTTCCCACTGACTTAAAAGAGGAGAGTTTGGGTTCTTCCAGTTTATCAGAATAAGTCTGCGTGCCAACAGTGTAGTGAATGCAATCACAGTTTGTTTGTCTTTCTCCACTTTAAGACCCTCTGGAAGAACCCCAAACACAGCTGTTAATGGGTTAGGAGGGATTGTGAGTCCAAGACTGTCTGAGAGGTAATTAAAAATTTTTGTCCAGAATAATGTTAATTTGGTGCAGGCCCAGAACATGTGACCTAGTGAGGCTGGGGCTTGGTTGCAACGCTCGCAGGTTGGATCATGCCCTGGAAACATTTTGAGAGTTTTAGTCGAGACAGATGTGCTCGATATATAATTTTGAGTTGTATAATTGTATGCTTTGCATATGGAGCTTGAGTGAATTCTCTGCATTGCTACTTTCCACTCCTTTTCTGATATATTAATTGAGAGGTCATTTTCCCAGTGTCCTCTTGGATCTTTGAAAGGAAGGGATTGTAAAAGGATTTTATATATTGTAGAGATGGAGTCTAACTCCTTGAAATTGAGCAATAATTTTTCCAGCGTGGATGAGGGTGCAAGATGAGGAAAATCTGGAAGGTTCTGTTTAACAAAGTTCCTGATTTGAAGATAGTGAAAGAAATTTGTAGCTGGAATGTTAAATTTGGAACGTAATTGTTCATAGGATGCAAAGGCGTTGTCTATATAAAGATCTCTAAGCAAGTTAATTCCAAATTTTTCCAGATATTAAAACTGCATATGTTTGTGAGGGTTGAAAGAGGTGGTTCTTTTGCAGGGTGCCACAGAAAGAAGCTTCTCCGTCTTAAAATGCTTTCTACATTGGTTCCAGATTCTAAGTGAGTGGAGCACAATTGGGTTATTAGTGTATTGCCGATAACGTGTGTTTATTGGAGCACAAAGCAAGGAATACAAAGAAGTACTGCAGGATTTTACTTCTATTGCGGTCCATGCCTGTGTATGTTCTTCTATTTGTGTCCAGGTTCTTATCGACTGTATATTTGCCCAGTAATAAAACTGGAAGTTAGGTAGAGCCATGCCGCCTTCTGCCTTTTGTCTTTGTAGGGTCGCTCTTTTGATGCGTGGATGTTTAGAATTCCAAATAAATGAGGTTATTGTTGAATCTAATTGCTTAAAGAACGATTTATTAATGTATATTGGTATGTTTTGAAATAAAAAGGAGCTTAGGAAGAATATTCATCTTAACAGTGTTAATTCTTCCAGCTAGTGTGAGATGAAGGGTTGACCATCTATGCAAGTCTTGTTTAATTTTTTCCATACAGACGATAAATTTTGTTGATAAAGAGCTTTATGTTTACTTGTGATGTTTACCCCGAGGTATTTAAACTGTTCTGCAATGATAAAAGGAAGGGTGTCTAATCTAATATTATATGCTTGCGAATTCACCGGAAAGAGTACACTTTTATTCAGATTAATTCTGAGACCAGAGAGCTTTTGAAATTCTGTGAGTGCTGCTAAGACTGCAGGCACAGAATTTTCTGGGTCCGATATATACAGTACCATGTCATCTGCATATAATGAGATTTTCTGTTCCAGTCCTTCTCTGCTAATCCCCTTTATCTGATCAGTATTTCGACAATGTATTGCCAGTGGTTCAATGGCAATTGCAAACAGCAGTGGTGACAAAGGGCATCCTTGTCTTGTGCCACGCTCTAGTTTAAAGTAGTCTGAGCAAATGTTATTGATGCAAACTGAAGCTTCTGGGTTAGTATACAGTAATTTAATCCATGCACAAATGTTGGGCCAAACCCAAACTTCTCCAAAATAGTAAAAGGTATTTCCATTCAATCATGTCGAATGCTTTTTCTGCATCCAATGATAATAATATTTCTGGGGTGTTTGATTTAGTTGGTGAGTATATTACATTAAACAGTCGAAGATTTGAAGATAAGTGTCGGCCCCTAATAAATCCAGTTTGGTCTTGTGATATTATTGAGGGAGCACTTTCTCCATCCTTCTAGCTATGATTTTAGAGAGTATTTTAACGTCGTTATTCAGAAGTGAAATTGGTCTGTATGATGCACATTGTAATAAGTCCTTATTTTGTTTTGGAAAGACAGTGATTAGTGCTTGGCGAAAGGTTTGTGGAAGAGATTGGTTATCTCTGGCTTCTGTAAATGTTGCTAATAGGAGGGAGCTAGCTGAGCGGAGAATTTCTTGTAAAACTCTGCAGGGTAGCCATCAGGGCCTGCTGCTTTTCCACCTTGGAGTGACTTTATAGCATCCAGTAATTCTGATAATGACAGAGGTTTATCGAGCTCCTCCACACTAATAGCGCCAATTTGTGGTATCTGTAATTTATCCAGAAATGCATTAGATTGTATATTGTCTTCTTTAAACTCAGTAGTATATAGGGATTTATAGTAGTCTCTAAAAGTGTACATTATATTTTTGTGTTCGATGATTTTATCTCCATTCGTGTTAGTAATTACGAGATTGCGTATGCACTTCTTGCTTGTGAATTTGTTGCGCTAAAAGCTTATTAGCTTCTCTCCATGTTCATAATAATGATGTCTGGATTTGTAAATTAGTTGTTCGGTTTCTTTAGTTGTCAAGAGGTTTAATTCTGAATGTAGAGCCTGCCTCCTCTTATGTAGAGTCTCGCTTGGTAGTCTGGCATGTTCTTCATCTATTTTAGTAATTTCGCTTTTATCTCTGCTACTTTCTTGCGGATTTATTTCTGTGGGAAAGATATGAGATAATCTGTCCTCTTAAGAAGGCCTTAAGAGTTTCCCAGAGTGTTCCTGCAGAGATCTCAGGGGATGTATTTGTCTCTAGAAAGAATTCAATTTGTTTGGATATAAATTCAGTACAATTCTCGTCAGCTAATAGAAGCGGATTGAGACGCCATCTGCGGGGTGAGTGTATGGGGCTTAGTAATTTCAGCTCCAAGATCATCGGAGCATGGTCTGAAATAACAATAGCATCGTATTTACAAGATTTAATCTTAGGCAAGAAGTTATTATCTATAAAGAAGTAATCAATCCTTGAGTAGCAATGATGTACTGGTGAGTAGAAAGAATATGTTCTTGAATTTGGGTTTAAAAACCTCCAGGGATCTGATAAGTTGTGATCAGTTATAAACTTTGTAATTATCTTTGCGGTGTTAGTTGCGTTCCCCTGTGGAGGAAGTCTTATCTAAAAGTGGATTTAGAACACAATTAAAGTCCCCAGCCATTATAAGTTTATGAGTGTTCAGATTGGGAATGGATGCAAATAAATTTTGTATAAATTCCTTATCATCAACATTAGGTGCATAAACATTTATCAAAATCATTTTACAGTTAGATAAGTCTCCCATGACCATCACATATCTCCCTTCAGGATCCAATACTACATCTGATGCTACAAATGGTACTGTTCTATGTATGAGAATTCCCACCCCTCTAGTTTTCTTTGTAAAACTAGAATGGAACATTTGGCCAGTCCAGTCTTTTTGCAGCCGGAACTGATCCTTACTTAGTAAGTGGGTTTCCTGTAAAAATACTATTTTAGCATTTAGACCTGTTAGGTGAGAAAGTACTTTCTTTCTCTTTAATTCGTGATTCAGGCCTTTAACATTCCAGCTTACGAAGTTAACTGTCCCATCATGGAGACACTGATTCTGAGTTTTTGGTGTCATATTATAGTCTTAACTGGAAGTGAAATAGTTTAGGTCTTAATTTCCTATTCCCCAAGAGTTGTTGCCATGCAGCTTATTATTACGTTGATAGTTATAATTATAAAGATTGAGATGATAGATTAGATATAGATCAAGCCTGCTCTCTTTCTCTTCCCCCCTTAACCCCCACCCTCCTTTTTGCCTCCCCAGGTGAGGCTAAAACCCACTTCATGCAGTCCCAGTCCTCTGACATACCCAGAGACAGAGCACGCCCAAAGCACAACAAGCCCCCATGCAGTGGCGCTTTAAGGTTAAAAGATAGAGATATCTGTTACCAATATAGTCTTTAAAAGAGGAAAAAGAAAGAAAAGAATTTTGCACTTAATATATATATATATATATATATATACATACATACATATACACATATATATATACATACATACATACATAGAATCTTCATCAATTTTAGTGCATTAAGATGATATCCCCAGATAATAAACCCAGGTGATGGTGTTAAAGATGTGTCCAAAACAAGCATAACAAGTCTTAATGCAGTAATAGCAATAACAGCAAACCAAGGGTATGATATTGAACAGTCTCATTTAGGGTACACATGAAATAATTAGAAAAGAAAAAAGAAAAAAGGAAAAACGTAATTAAGCACAATAAAACACAAACATTTATTTAGCGCCCTAGTAATACTAAGTAATGATAAGTAATAAGTAAGTAATAATAATATAAGAATATGAGAATATATGCTGATAAAAAACCCGTATTTTAAAAACAAATAGATCAGATAGTAGATTATTAATCCTAGCTTTATCATTTACCGCCATGACTCACAATTATGTATTAGAATAAACTAAACTAAGTATTCTATAAAAATATTTACAACAATATTTTTCTTCATAAATATTTTATTTGTCAAAGTATTTAATGCTGTAACTTACAGGATGGTTGATAATGGTTTTAATGTGCTTAAAGTGATATAGTCAAGTTCTGCTATTCAGAAATCCAATAGCACTAACTTTGGATGGGGTAAAGGCATTGAACCAAATTAAATTACTTTTGTAAATTGCTGTGAATTTTTGAAAGGGGACACAACTGCAACTGTGTTTTGTATGGTCTTTGTTTACATTCACATAGTGCTGATGTTCTTATTGTGGTATTGTTTATGTTGATTATCTTCTAAAATGACTAACCAATATGCAACTTAAAATAAGTTTGAAAATTCGAAAACAATAATAATTTACTTGTTGTGAATGAGGAATATCTTAACCATTGTACTTTTTAGGGGCTTAGAGTATTCTGTCTGTTTTCCCCCTTGGAGTTTTCCAAGTTCACCGTACTTTGGGTGTCAGGGTTGGTCAAACTTGAAGTTTAGCACGGGTTATCCACGCATATCGTGTAGGGAGCTGGGTTATTACAGACCTGGGACTTGACTATAGACATCATACGATGGCAGGGAGAGCAAGTCTCAGGAGATCAAGGTCTAAATTCCAAGAAGCCCCCCCACTAAGGATGCCATTATTGTCAACTGGAGTCTCACACGTGGTGGAAAGGGTTGAGGCTTCCAAAAATAACCGTAAAGCGGCCAGGACCTTCACTAGTCAGCCCAGAAGAGACTCATTACACACCAGCCGCATAAATAGAACATCAATGGGTTTAAGTTTATTTTAATTGCTTGTTAGCCAACAACTTCAGGGACTGTTGGGTCTTTTTAAGGGAATGTCAAGGTCCTATGATTGTCAAGGAATGAATAAATCTTCTAAATTATGAGTTAAAATACTTGGACAACATAAGTTAAAATACTTGGATATCATAAACCATAGTGTTCAGGGTCTATGTCTATATATTTTAAAAGAATGGCATGACCCAAGCAAAATATTTGTTGGTGCAACTGCTTTTTCCGATGAAACTGAAGTGTCCACAGGGAATGATTTCATTGATAAACAGAAGATTCAGTTCTACGCACTTATCGAAAAAAACAGAATACAGTCGACCCTTGACATACGACCGGCCTGACACGCGAACAACTTGATTTACGACCAAAATTTTTGTTTTGATTTACGAACAACATCTTGCGTTACGACCCGAATGTGGTCACGTGTATCCGCTTGTGCGATTGTAAACAAACAGCCAAGAGTGTTCGTAAGCGTCAGTCGGAGCCCAGATACATGTGTTTGTGGACGTATATATATATATAATTCACTAAGATCATGACAAGCAAGACGCATAATTGCTAAGGAAGGAAGAGAAGGTAACAAAGGTAAAGAAAGTGATTTTAATGGATGTCACCTAGCGGGCTGGCGCGGCACATGACGATGTCATCAGGCTGAGTCAGCACCGGCTTGTTTTGGAGAGTGTTATTACAGCAGTTCACAACACGGCCAGCTTTGAACTGAGTGCTCGACTACTGTCATTATTAACTTGAGAAACAGAGATCACAATCAAAACAAAGAAGGAAATTGTGCGGAAATATGAGAGTGGCGTTCGTGACCGATCTCGCTTATATGTACAGCATGTTGAAATCCACCATCTCGACAATTTTACAAAGAAAAGATTTGCATAAGGAGGCTCCTTCTAAACAATAACCACCTTCCGTTTCATTCTCCTCCTCCTCCCTTCCTGCAGCCCAAAGATGTCAAATTAAATGGTGAGTACAGTATGAAATTTTTGGTTCTGGTAGGCTAGGCACTTTTTATAACTTTTTGGTTAGTACATTAGAAAAATTATTGGTGTTTTGGTAAATTATGTGCATTATACAACCCTTTTTTATTATGAAAAGGTTAAGTAAGTGTTGCTGTGGGAGGTTCAGAGCGCATTATGGGTATTTCCATTATTTCTTGTGGGAAAAATAGTCTTGACTTACAACCAACTTGAGTTACAACCAACCCTCGCGAACGAATTGAGTTCGTAAGTAAAGGGTCCACTGTATATGTTCAGCTTTGCCTGGAATACCTAGTCATAATGAACATAAAATACAGTAACAGTGGAGCCTAGTGTCAAGATTCACATCCACCCATATAGAATTCCTGATTTCAAAGGGCAGCCATTTGTCAGGAGTAAAAAGAAGTGCTTGCATTAGGTGTAATTCATGAAAGTAGGAGTAAATATAGTAGTCCAATTGTAATGTTCTGTATGGTCGGAAACATAATTTTTTTGTATAGATTTTGGGTGTTTGAATAAAGTTTATGTAATTTTGCATATCTGATGTCCTTTATAGCTGAGCTGTTGGAAAAACTGTGTCAGGTGTCTTAAGTGCCTATAATCTAGCTAAGAGATACTGACAGGTGCCTCTAAAAAAACAGTAGTTTTAAAGACTCCATTCTCCACCCCAGATGGTTTGTACAAATTTGTAAGGCTTCCATCTCAGGTTCATGGTGCACTCCTTACACTTCAGTATATGATGAATCATATATTAGGCTCTCACTCTGAATATTCTGGTGCATGTTTTGATAATGTTGTAATCTTTTGCAATGGCTGGAATTGCCATTTAACATGCCTTCTGACAATGCTGGACTGTGTAAAGGATGTTATTTTAATTTCTAAGTAAAAAAAAAAATGTAAATCAAGTATTTCAGAAACTGATTACATAGGTTACTCCATGGGTATAGATCTGATCAAGCCTCAAAGGAAACAAAACAATAAGGTACCTGTGTATTCTCACCAGGAAAGTTCTGAAGCAAGTTTGAGCTTTCTTAAGATTGACTGGTTATTACAGGCGATTTGTACCTAATTTTGCTGTTTATGCTGTCTCTTTAAGTGATTTGACAAAGGGATGAAAAATCACACTATTATGTAGACTGATGCTTGTGGAAAAGCATTTTAAAGATTTAAAAAAAAGACCTCTAGAAGAATTTCATTTTTCAGATAGACATCAGCCTATCTGGTTTGGGAGCCGTGTTGTCTCAAGTTTTTGATGAACAGGAAGATGCATTTAAGACATGACCTGGGAAACACAGTTATTCAGTTGTTGAAAAGAATGTTTTTCGATAAAAAGGGGCAGTTATAACAAATTACCTTTGTGTATACAGTTTTACATTGATTACTGATCGTGCACCGTTACAATGGCTTTATAAACAGGAACACTAATTTAAGGCTCACCAGATGTTTTTTTTCAATTGCAGCCGTTTCATTTTTCAGTTTAACATTTTCCTGGTAAGCAACATGTTAACACAGATGTCCTTGACTCACAGAGCCTATAACAGAGAATATCTTTGTTAAACAAGTGAATGAACCTAAGGAGATGGGTATGACATATGGGCTGGTAAACACTGCACTTTCATTTTCTATATAGAGTTTAATTTCAAAGAAATCACACTTTCCTACAAACAGTATCCAGAAAGCTGTTGGATCAGCTGCCTTAACGTGCAACTTTCATATTTGTATGGTAATAAAAGTATTTCAAAAGTCTTGGTCTTGCTAATGTAATTAGGCTTTAAGTCCATGTAAACAGTTTTTAAAGATAAAAAGAGAAATTTTATCCTTTATTAGGTGACAGTGAAACTTGGAAACTTATTGAACTGCCCCAGTCTAAAGCATATGTAAATAATTCATAAGACACAAGTGCAAAATGATGGGGAACCAAGCCGGTAAATCCCCATTTAATAATTTTTTCACCAAATGAAACAAAAATGTACTTTGCCTTCTGTGCAATCAGAGTCCAACAGATAACCTTTCTCTTCTTTTAACTTATGAGTTTTTGTGGTAGTTGGTAGACCAACGTAAATGGTGCACTACCGGCACCTACTGAGTTGTGTACCTGTTGTGTGCTGCAGAGACCCATGAAGCAAACCTTATTGGGGGTTAAAAAAAACTTCAAATAATATCAAAAAGTCCAACATTTTTTAAATATTTGAATAAGCATTTTGAGACACTAAATTGCCAACACTGTCCTAATATACTTTCTGTTGTAATAACCTGTCATCCTATACATTTCATCTTTTCAAAAAGATGCATTCTTTGCCCCTTATATCCAATACACTCCAATAATATATGCTTTACTGTTTCAGGAAAAAAACATTTCCTACATAACCCTGCATTGTGTTTGTTAATTCTAAATGATGAATAGTTTAACCCTGTGTACCTTAAGACATCATTTTGTGATTATGATTTCCTCCCAGTTTCTATCTCCTACTTTGCTCTTTCATAGTCTTCTGAATTTCATATAGATGTTGTTCTTTTTTGTCTTTATCACAGTTTTGTTGCCAATTTGACCTCAGTCAAGCTGCCTGCATATTAACACTAGAATTCCTGAAGCCTACAAAAAAACTCGTAATCCCGGGCCACCTTAAATACCCTGTCACCTCCTCAGCAGCGTCTTTTGTTTTGCAAATGTGTCCATCAGCACCGGCAGCAGGCAGCCAGCTATCCTATCCCCCACCCACCAATGCAGCTTTAGTTGTAAACAAATTACTCCCAGCTCAAGTCTGTTTATGTGGGTGTGAGGTGCCTTGCACTGTATAGGGTAAATAATATATCGCTATTTGGAACACATACATTTAATGTGTTTTCTGTGTCTACAACGATTTGTGTAAATGTAGTGTGACAGACATCTGGGGACGTTGCCCCACCAGGACGCCGAGAGAAAGGAAGGACCGGGAGAGGGGCAGTATATTCCCTGGAATACATGAGGGCAGCCTCCCTGGATTACATGGGGGCCACAGAGCTTGGAAGCTGAACCCCGTTGGGGGACATGGCCACCAACAGGGGGCACCAGGACAGCTCCGGAACTGTGGTCTGCAGCATTTCCGCCACACCTGGAAGTGCTGCCAGAAGAGGAGCTGGATACACATGCAGCACTTCCGTGTCCGGGTCCAAATATACCACATTTGGATGACAGGAAATGCGTGGCAAGAAATGTTAAACACATACCTAAAACAGAAACTTTTTTCATGTTCTACTAATACAGTAATTGGCCAAATGCTGACATGAAGTGTATAATGTTTGAAGACTGAAGTCCAAATATCAAACAAACACTTTCACAAAAGACACACATATAACAAATCAAGCATGCTTTTTTTCAAGGACTAGCAAAATACCCGCGCTTCGCAGCGGAGAAGTAGTGTGTTAAAGAAGTTAAGAAAAAGAAAAGGAAACATTTTAAAAATAACGTAACATGATTGTCAATGTAATTGTTTTGTCACTGTTATGAGTGTTGCTATCATATATATATATATATATATATATATATACAGTATATATATATATATACACACACACACACACGAACATATATATATATATATATATATATATATATATATATATATATTGTGGAGGATGGCTGTTTATCCTGGCCAATACCCCCAAGCCGCCAGGTGGAGCCCTCCTTGCAGCATGGAGGTCCCCAGAAGACCAGCAGGGCATCATGGACAATGGCGTTTTTATGCACAACCTTGCAGGATGCCATGGGGGCCACTAGGGGACGCTGTAGGGAGGAGTAATGGATATTTTCCCTACGCCCCGGAAGCACACATGGACAAGAGGAATGATGTGCTTCCGGGGTGAAGAAAAGAACTTGTACCTGACCCGGAAGTGATTGAGAGTCACATGGACTGGAGATTAGGAACACTTCCGGGTCAGGAGATAATAAAGGACTGTGGGAGCACCCAGATGGTGAGATGAGCTGGGTGGAAGGGTGGCAACGCGTCTGGGAGTCGGAGGATTGTATTGATTAGTGATTGTTTATTATTGTATGAGTATAGTGGAGGAGAAGGTGTTTTGTACAGTATGGCGATTTAATAAAGTCAATTTGAGGACTTTTACCTGGTGTCTGGAGTCGTGGACAGGGGTTCAAGGGAGCGAGAGTGCCCCCTATCTACCACAATATATACATATATATATATATAATCTACATATACACATGTCTATCTATATATATATATATATATATATATATATATATATATATATATATATATATATATATATACACATATCAACATATATATACATACATATATATATATATATATATATATGGGCCATTTATATGGATACACCTTAATAAAATGGGAATGGTTGGTGATATTAACTTCCTGTTTGTGGCACATTAGTATATGTGAGGGGGGAAACTTTTCAAGATAGGTGGTGACCATGGTGGCCACTTTGAAGTCGGCCATTTTGGATCCAACTTTTGTTTTTTCAATAGGAAGAGGGTCATATTTGTCAGCAAAAATAACTTCTGCTAGATCAGCAGTTAAATATGACATTATGCTACAATTTAATAGTTTTCAAAACGTGTTAAAAATGTAATCTCACTGTGATCCTGCATCCTATGTTTACTCCTGTACACAGGCATTGTACATCTGTGTTTCCACGTTTTCCTGGTAACCGTTCAGGCACTCCTTTAGGTTGACTGACAATTTAGAATTGGCACTGCATGTTTGTAGGTTTGTGAATGAGGAGGCCTGGCAATTGACATGCGCCCTGTCCAGAAATATTTCTTGTCTTGCTTCCACTCCTGAATGGATGGGTTTTGACTTCCAGCAACCTTAAATTGGACTAAGCAAGTATGTACATTTTATTTTAATGAGAAAGCAAATTGTACAGTAGATGGCCACTTTGACTGTGGAGTGGTGACATTTTTTATTAAAATTAAATAAATGATAAACTTTTTAGTAGTTTTGTGCTATAAAAGAATATGAATATACTGTTGTCTTAAAAAGTAATCACGTGTCGTTACTTAACGCTGGGTTTATATTTTAATAGTTTAAATTACACACATGGTTTGATGTTGCCATTAGACAGGGATAACTAAAAACAAATGGCAAAATCTGAAGTATAAATTTACAAACTGCAGAGCATAGGAATGTATGCTGTAACTACAAAGACTACATTATTACAACATTGTAAATTAAAAAGAATTTTTTTCTTTAATATAGTTTAGACATTTAAATAAAAACATTTTGTTATCAAACAAACAAGTTCAAGTTTATTGTCATGTGCACAGTAAGTAAACACATTTCCCTGTACAATGAAATTCTTTGCTTTTCTTTTCCACACCAAATGACAAAACCAATGTATAAAGATACACATAAATAATAAGTAGCAGATAAATAATAAGTAACAGAGGCAGCATAAAGTCTGAAAACAGAAGTATAAAGTGTAATTGTGTAGGTAGGTGTGTGATGGACAAGTCAAATACTGTTGTGTGAGGTAGATAGAATGAGGTGGCACATGGTTATAAACTCCAGTCAGTTATTTAGGAGTTTAATGGCCTTGGGAAAGAAAGAGTTCTTCAGCCTGGATTTCCTGCATTTTATACTTCTATACCACCTGCCTGAGGGTAGATGTGTGATCAGTTCGTGTTGGGGGTGGGTGGGGTCCCTGAGGATCGAGGCAGTTCTCCTGCAGACTCTGCAGTTGTACATGCTCTGCACAGAGGGCAGTGGGGTCCTGGTGATCTTCTCAGCAGTCTTTACCACTCACTGCAGGCGTTTGTGGTCCTTAGCAGTAGTGTTGCCGTATCACACAGTGATGCAGCTAGTCAAGATGCTGTCAACAATGCAGCTGTAAAAGTTGCCAAGGATCTTAGTCGACATACCAAACTTACTCAGCCTCCTCAGAAAGTACAGCTGCTGTTGAGCCCTCTTGACCAGTTGTGTGATGTTAAGAGTCCAAGTAAGGTCCTCACTGATGTAGACACCCAGGTATTTTCTACTTCTCACCCTTTCCACCAAGCCCTCGGATGAACAGTGGCCGGTGAGGTCTCTTCTCCATCCTCATGTCCACTATCATCTCCTTCGTCTTGTCTGTGTTGAGGGTGAGGTTGTTGTCCTCACACCATGATGCCAGACTGTCCACCTCCCTCCTGTAGGCCGCCTCATTCCCACCAGTGGTGCGTCCAGTCACTGCAGTGTCCTCTGTAAACTTAAGGATGATGTTATCTTTGTGGTAGGCGACACAGTCGTCAGTAAACAGGGTGTAGAGGATGAGGCTGAGGACGCATCCCTGTGGGTTGCCTGTGTTTATGATAATGGTGGCTGAAATCTTATTACCAATCCTGACAGACTGGGGCCTGCCAGTCAGAAAGTCTAGGAGCCAGTCACAGAGGGTGTGATGCAGGCCAAGTGCAGACAGTTTATGGGGGATAACCGTGTTAAAGGCAGAGCTGTAGTCAACAAAGAGCATCCTGATGTAGGGGTCTTTGTTCTCCAGATGGGAGAGGAAATAATGTAGTGTGGCCGTGATGGCATTTGAGGTGGACCTGTTGGGCCAGTAGGCATACTTCAGGGGGTCCAGAGTGTCCGGTATGTTGCTCTGAATGTGGGCCAGTACCACTCTCTCAAAACACTTCATGATGATTGTAGTGAGTGCTACCGGCCTGTAATTGTTCAGGCAGGTGGGTGGGCTTTTTTTAGTAAGGGAACGATGATTGTAGTCCTAAAGCAGGACAGAATGATGTGCTGACTGAGGGAAAGGTTGAAAATGGAGCAGAGAACATCAACCAGTTCTTTGGCACATGCTTTGAGAGCCCGCCCAGGGATGTTGTCTGGTCCATCTGCTTTGCTGGGGTTGATCTTCCTTAGTGCTTTGTGTACCTGACCTGAAGAGACCGTTAGGGGAGGGGAGGGGGGTTGTGTGGTCCAGGTGTGTGTGTGCGCCTCCACTCTGTGCTTTTGCTGGATGTCTCAAAGCAAGTGTAGAAAATGTTGAGATCATCTGGCAGACTGTATTTGGAGCTGATTGTGCTGGTGTTGGTCCTGTAGTCTGTGATGTGCTGTAGGCCCTGACAAATACGTCCAGAATCAGCAGTAGAATAGAAGCCCTCCGGCTTCTTTCTGTACTGCCTCTTGGCTGCTGTGATGGCTTTTCTTAGTCTGTACTTCGCAGCTTTGTACTCAATCTCAGTGCCTGATCTAAATGCAAGAGAGCGGGCACGCAGCATGTGACGTACCTGTGACTGTTTATCCAGAGCTTCTGGTTGGGGAACTTCCTGACTGGTATTGTGGGCACGATGGCACGATATTGTCAGTACAGGTGCTAATGTACCCAGTCACTTACTGAGCATAGTCCTATATGCTGATAGAAGAGTCCTCTAGAGTTGCTGCAACCCTAAACACATCCCAGTCTGTCTGAGCAAAACTGTCCTGCAGGGTGTTCTCAGTCTCTGGGGTCCAAAGTTTAACTTGCTTAATTAAGGGTTTGTTTGTTTCAGCCTTTGTCTGTAAGCAGGGTACAAGAAGAGAGTGACATGGTCTGATTCTCCGAAGTGGGGGCGGGGTGCAGCCCTGTATGCACCACGTATGTTGCTATAAACATGATTCAGTGTGTTCTTCTCACGGGTGGGAATGTTAACGTGTTGATGGTATTTGGGAAGTATAGTCCGTAAATTGCACTGATTAAAGTCGCCAGCTGCAATAAAAACAGCTTCTGGATGAGCCATCTCTAAGGCGCTGATGACGTCAGGATGGAGTTTGCTGAGCGCTGCCACAGAGTTAGCTCGCAGTGGTATGTAAACAGCGGCCAAAAAACACAGCAGTGAATTCCCTCGGTAGACTTGAGCAGTAAAAACTCCCCATCTTGTAAGCAGTATAAACATTCATTTATAAACAGTCCATACATCTCCACACCACGAGTTGTTAATAAACCCACACACCCCCTTAGCCTTACTGGAGGCTGCGGTATGGTCTCCACGGTGCACAGAGTGAGTCTGTAGTCTGTAAACACATATCTCTAGACTATATAATATATATCAAACAAAAACAATGGAAAACTCTGTTATTTTCGTTACATGTTTCTGCATGGTATTCCTCGTAGAATTAGAAGAAGAGACATAAAAGTTGCTTTTTTAGGAGGAACGTGTTTCAACCCAATTGTAACCAATCATTCTGTGCACTGCTTTCTTCTGTTTTGTGACTACCATAAACCCACCTGCATAACATAAGTGAATGATATTGGATAATTGAAACTAATGGGGATTTGGTTAAACAATCAAAATTCTTTTAAGAGGTTATTTGCTTTTAGTGTTTTCCAAGGCTTTTTTGTTATTTGGCACATGTAATTTTAGCATTGATGTTCCCACTGCTTGATGGTAGAAGATAGTGTATTTATTTCAAACACTAATGTTTAGCTTCTAAATATCACAAGGTTATTTATTTCATGTCATGGTGTCAAGAAAATATCATGTGCCCGCATCAGCATAAAATAAGCTGTTGTTGCTAGTACTGAGATTCAAAAATAGAAAAATGTAATACATGGCTTGAATGTTTAATGTGTGATAGACATGTGAAGTCTACCAGTGTAAAAGAAAATGATGGAGTTGTAATTTTAGGGGGATTTCAGAATAGGATTTTTTAAGAAGGATATCATTGTGGATCACCTGAATTATTCTACCATGTGCACATTCTGATTTTATTCTATGATATTTTCTCTCCAAAAACTGAAAAATACTTCTTAAAATCAATGCTAAAAATAAAAATTCAATCATTGTTTTGTTTGCAATGTTGAAATAGTGAATTCCAAGATAATTAAGGATATTTACATTTAAACAAGCTCTTTAAAGCTGTTTTTCTAACATGCTTTCAGATTATAATTTGTCAGAGAATAGTTTATAGGTTTATAACATTTGTTGAAAGATTCATTTTACGTCATTAGCTGGATAAAAAACATACTAAGGTAATATTTAATGGATGTCATAAAATCTAGGTGCTTTAACTGTCAAAATCTCTCTTTTTTTATTTTATTTTTTTAAACTTTTGTCCAAACTTTAAAGCTTACTGTGAAAAATCCATCTTGTAAGTTTTACATTAATATATTATTTGAGAACTCTTATAAAACTACCTTTGCTGTGCGATTTTTTTCTTTATTGTACACACAAACCTACTGTATTTCCTGGCATAATGAGCTTAAAGTGGCAATAATGAAAGTGTGTGTTGTGGCTGTTTTATTTTTCTGTATTTTATTCTACATTAAGTACAATTCCCTCAGTAATGCGCTGAAGTTCTCCTACCTTGAATACATTACTTGTGCCAATTTTCTTTTCGACATCATGATGTAATGCTGTATATCATCACCACTGTGAGTCATTTTTATTATGCAGTGCTCCTGAGACCAAACCTGAGACGGACATGTTCCTTGGATGGACAAGCACATGTCATAGGGAGGGATTGGTAATACCTTGAATGCCGTTCAGCCCGTTTGCATGGCCTCCAGAAAACCTCAAATGTGGACCCAGGCCTTGACTCTTCTCATGGAGTTGGGGGATAGTGTGAAAGATGAATTGCCTCTGATGCTGGGGGTGTGTGTACATGCAGGCAAAGTAGTCAAAGTAACTGGGAGTGCATAACACTAAAGGGTTCAGGAGCGGCCGCTGAAAACCTGTGCAGTTCCAACATTCCCTCTGTATTATTGATACTGTACAAAAGCAATTACCATTGCTTTTTTGTTTAAAAAAAAAAAAAAATTAAATATATATATAAAAAATTTTGGTAAGTGTTGGTGATTGTGTATCATGTAGTATAAAAAGACACAATTATAGGTCATGTATATATGGACAATAAAATAAATATTGTGCCAATTTAATACTGTTATAGGTATATATGTAGAAAAACTGTCAAAATGTGTGCCTTCTATCTAGAAATAAAAATACAAATTTAATTAAACACTTCCTGCATATCGTACTAACAGTAATTGTATAAATTATACTTTTGTGTGGAAAAATGATTATTGCAAATTCAAATAATATATATTATTCATAAAGGTTCCATTTTTCTGCAATTACACATAAAAATAGAAATTATATGCCTTATGTGCCTTGTTCAGTCTTGACTGCAAATTTCTTGCGTCCTTTATTCTGTATTTCATCAACATAAATATATAGCACAAGTAACTGCAATATAAAAAGTGAACTGCCAAACAGCCCTGTATGATATTTTATACTCAAATTTATATTCATATTAAATGTGTGACCTTGGCAATTTTTTTTCAGGAGGCATTTGACAACAACTAGAATATTTTGTCAGAGAAACATAACTGCTTACTAATTCAAACTTAGCATGTCTATTCTATATGGAGATGCTATTCTGAGATGGTGCTTTTTTGGGGAACCATACCGAGTTTCCAATTTGCTAGTGTACATGAGAGTGGCAAAAACTAATTAGTGTGATAACACCAGCTAGGAGGCTTTTCAAGGGTTTTTAAGTGTTATTGCTAGTTTTAATGTTTAGCTGTGTTTTCCTTTTTCTAAGTCAATAGTGTCAAGAATTTAAAAATACTTTTTAGGTGGTAAATAACATTGTTACATTTGGAAAATTTTACATTTTTTCTACCCTGCAGTATATAGTGTTATTGGTCTATCAAGGAACAAAAGTTGTAAATACTGATTAAATCTATGTTTTAGACACGCTTAATACAATTCAGGGTCTGTAGTGGCTTTCCTTTGCACAGTGAGACATCCCTGGAAAGAAAGCTAATCCAGTACATGATATACTCGTGCACGGGTCCTCATATATTAATACAGAGCAAATTTAGAGTTTTTCCTTAACTCAACATGCATGTTTTTGGAAGAGGGAGGAAAGTTGAGTATATGAAAAAAATCCTTTGTAAACGCAGCGATAACATAAAATCTCTACATAGGCAACACTTGTTTTGAATTTATTTTAGTCATGTTTTTATCCCTTGACTGGCTGCTTGCCTGCATATTTTATCTACCCATTTTAGCACTACTTTTCATTCAGCCATGGTACTAATATAGGATACTCTTCTCATACTTTAAAATTTGTTCAGTTTTATCTTATGTGTCTGCACCTCCATCAACACTCAACATGTTGAATAAGTAAAAGAGATTCCCTACTTCTTCCAAAACACCTCCACTGCTGATATCTAAATTAACACTACATCCACATTCTGCAACTCTATTGCTCAATGTCTAGATAAAGGTTGCACCTGCCCTTAGCAGACTACAAGTCACACAACTCAATCTTTTATGCATCAATTTGTGACAACCAATCTATTGTATTAAGTTGCTTCCAACACCTGGCTATGCACCATCCTTTTCCATATTTCCTGGTTATTTATCTCCAGCTATCACATTGGCCTGTCCTGCATTTACTTAAGTTTTTTCACTTCCAAGGTACATTTTCATTTCAGTATCTTTTTGAGTCATCTATTTTCTCACAACAAACATTGTCCCATTTGTGCTCCCCATTAAATACCTGCACATACTACTTCAATGTATCCTTAATATAATTACTGTTATTCCTTCATTTTTAATTGCAATCTCCCCTTTAGAATTTTTCCAGCAGTATACACCTACTATCTTTCTTTTTTGCCTTCTGGTACTTGGTCCTGAACACATTCCTCTCTTCTTCCTCATTTTGTAAAGAATTTCATTGGCAAAATCATGTCTCTTGGCTTCTTACTGTTTTTCAACTGCTTTTCTAGTATTTTCACTATGCTTCTCTACAGATCACCTTTTAAAGTTCTGCCTTTTCTTTTCTGGCACTTTATAGCATCTCCTCCTTTCCTTAATTGCAATCTCTGCCTCAGCATTCCTCCACAATGTTTTATTTTGCCTTGGTAGACCCTTTGTCAAGCAGTAGATGTATTCTTTTGTTTTCAAACAGACATTTTTCATTACTTTCCACTTGCCATTTACAACCAACTTCATTTGTTCTTGTTACCAGTATTACAGCACATTTACATCTAACATTGTACATCTTTAACTTGCAGACCTTCTTTTTTGTAGATACTCTTATAATTCACACCTCAGATTAAGAGATTTCCTATATCCTGGCGATTGTTGTGATACACAACCTTTTCCTGGGATTACCTTCTCATTTTTCTCATCACCATCGAATGGCCTATTTTGCTTCTTACACCACCAGATTCATAGGTCACCAAAATGGTTTTCCTACTTCTTAAGCACAGAGCAATTTCCATACCATCACCAAATTCCAAAATCTTTTAACCCTCAGAATTCAGATATTGCAGATTAAACCTCAGTGAGGTCCTTCAGAATTATCAGCACTGACTTCAACATGCCAACTCAAGTCATTACCTATTACAATTACTTCCCTTACTGAGGCACCCCAGAAGTCACCTCCTTCAACCTGTCAAAAAATTAATGTTTCTCTTTGTTGCTTCTGCCAGCATGATGAGACTTTATTTATCAGTCATTTATCAACAATAATCTTAACTGGTACAACATGTTCATTTACCCTCTGTGATGGTGTAGGCCACACTTCCACTCTGTTCTGGGAGCCTCTTGAACCCATTGCCATCGATAGTCATGACCAGATGAGCTTGGCAGATGAGGACACACACACACAAAGCAATGGGTAGGTGTAAAAGTGCAGTAGTGCTTTTATTAAAAGCCGTCCAAAACAGTGATCAAAAGGGCAGTGCTTTCAAAAGTTAATAAATAATCCAATAAAAGAGTGGAAATCTGTAAGATTAAAAAAACATGATTTAACACAACGATAAAAAAACCATCACTCCTGGACGTGCCCAGCACAACTCCCTTGCAGCTCGCTCAGCTGACTGATACTTCAATGGCTGCGGCTCTCTCCAACTTGAACCCTGTCTTGGCTGCCTCGGAACAGAATCAGCCAGACCACTTGGGGTTGATTTTCCTCTCTTCTTCCTTCTGGCTCGCTTCGGTGTACCTCGGGTCCCTGGAGAGGACGCCACCTCCTCTGAACAATCTGTGGGGATGATAATGAGATAGATTGTTTGCACATGCTGAAAAGGCAATGCATGGTTGGCTGACTGCCTCACACCAACCTTGAGACGAGCTGTCTTCTCTGACAGTCGCTTTCGCCTGCTCCACTCCCCAGCATGAGCATGACCATAATTTATTTATTCAGAAAGCGACCCAGCTCCATGGACCGCTCTTCATACCCCCATCCACAAGACCCCTGTTGCACGGGAAGGCTCCAACCTTCTCCCAACCCTGTACAACTGGGAGTCCATGTCTGTGGCGAGGCCCTGCACTAAAACCAAATACATAATAAAAGCACTAAAACAACAAATTCTTAAAACCAACCCAAGCCCACTTTAAAAACCAGAGCATTAAGAAACAAGAACCTTAAAATGACAATTAAAACCAATAATAAATAAATGTCCATTAAAAAGTTCAGTCCTTAAAATGTCCTTTTCAGGCTTGTATTCATGGGTTCTTTAAAAAGTCAAGCACCTATCCCACTTGCTGCCCCTTTGTTCAGTTCTTCAGTCCCCATTGCCAGCTCATCCCACCATTGCCATATGTGACGGTATGGGTCGATTCCATGTTCAAACTTCCATTTTGAGAGCCTCTTGAACCAATTCTGTCAATTAGTCATTTATTGGCTCATCCCAATCTTGACTATCTATGGTATTGGGTTCAAGAGGCTCCCAAAGTAAAAGTGGATCCCAACCACACTGTCGCACTCTCTTCACATCCACCATTTTGTCTGCCTGTTTTTTCTGATATAAATACATCAACCCCAGCATTGCTGCTGTTGCTCCCCTTCCAGAAAAACGGGTACCTTCCACTAGTCTACATAAGCAGTAACCCAGTGAAAACAACAGGGATGGGAAACTTAATTTATGATGTCCCAGACCAGAAACACTGTGAGGAGGCATACTTGATGACAAGAGAAATTAATTACTTTTTTGTTTTTTGCTATTTTACTATGCTGTCATAATATTTTACATATCTCTGTTTTGATAAGTTCTCATTAGAGAAAGTACTTTATTACTAAATGAACAGAGTATGTGTACTAGACAGACTGAAGATTAAACATTTGCTGAAAGTGGCATTTTTCAACATACTGTTAACAGAGTTTACTGTTAGCTTTCAAAGTAAGAGCACTCACCTAAAATGGAAATAACCTATACTATACCTTTAAGAATGCAGACTCTGAAAACAAAATTAAGAGAAAGTTACTGTATGCGCTTTGCCAATGAGCATAACGATGTTTGGCACAGAGTAAAAATTAAATCAAAAAGAGAGACATGATTCTGTATGCACATAAACTAATCTAAAAAGAAAAAGTGGAATTGGGTGTTATGAAGATGTCAAATGTTAGAGTTCATTTCCCCTTTAGATTTAACTTCGTGGTACTAAGGCACGGTTGTTTTTGTATTCACTTACTTGCCTTTGTTTGTTTCTGGTGGTTGTGTGATGATGACAATCATACATATGATTTTTATTATTTTGTGATCAATTTTATTGATAAAATGAAAAAGATACATACAATTAAAGGAAACCAACTTATTTTTCGGCTATGTAAGAACAAAAATAAACCTGTACCCACTATTCCCCACCTGAGATGGCTAATTAAACAGAAATATGATAAAAAAAAGAGTCGACGGGTAAACTGGTGCATACACAAACACACACTTATTACCTAAATGTTAAATTATTATTAATATTATAGACACCCCCAAAATTTGCGGGGGTTACGTTCCTAGAGCACTTTTTTGCTGCACTTTAAGTAAACATCACAATTAACAAAGAAAAGTGAAATTTTAAAGTAAAAGCTTTTTTTTTTGCATGCAAAGAGCATCACAATTACTGCAACACCGATCATTTTACATACTGCTAATGAAATGTAAAAACTAATTTAAATACTACTGGAACAATATGTACAAAGTGCAACTGAGGCCATGGATGTAAATCACTGAGCCAACTGCGTTTAAACTGGCTGCAAGCAAGCACACAGAGGTAAAGCGCTAATGCTGGCAGGCTAGTCTTAGTGTCTGCGGTGGGTTGGCACCCTGCCCAGGATTGGTTCCTGCCTTGTGCCCTGTGTTGGCTGGGATTGGCTCCAGCAGACCCCCGTGACCCTATTTGGATTCAGCGGGTTAGAAAATGGATGGATGGATGGATAGTCTTCGTGTAGCTCGGGTCACAGAATTGCACACAAACACTTTATTCACACACTTCAAGCAAACATGTCTCTTTCAGAAGTAAAAGGTGCTCAGCATGCAGTTAGTTAACGATTAACAATAGGCAAATATCATAGGGGACCACAACCCCTGTCTGGTGGAAGAGAGAAAAAACAAAGCATTCAGCCAAAAAGGACAGGTATGGTTCAGGTAGTAGTGTCGCACGAGAAGCCGCAATTGAGAAGAAGGTGATTTATTTATTTTTATGGTGGAGATTCCAGCCTTGACCCGACGCGTGCACTCACAAACAGAGACAAAAACAAAGCAAACCAGTAATCAAACCGCAAATAAAGAATGTAATAAAAACAAATGAAATAAGAAAACAACGATACCACCCCTGTTCCCCTTACGGCAATTATACATTAGATACAACAAAGCACAAACAAAACACACACACAGTAAATCATAGATTTTCTTTTTTTTTTTTGCTTTTGGTCACCGGCCCCCTTTTTAAAAGCCGCACTGACATCCTTTGACCTCAACAGCCCCAGCACCCTCAGCAGAAGACCAATCAGAGCCACTGCAGGTACTGCTGGGAGTTGCAGTTTCAAATCCTATTGGCTACTTTCACCATCCCAAGTCGTGGTTTTCTCTACAGCTGCTTCCTGTTCTCTCCACAGTATAGTATTGCCACGAATAAAAGCTATCAAAATTGTGGAGAATATTTACGGTTTCCGTTAACAATTATTATTTAGGTTCTAAGGAAAAATCAGCGAATGATTGAGGCTGCGAACTCTGAACCACGAGTTCATGGGGGTCTACTATTTTCATACATTTAATGGTATTTATGGTCCCTGTTCTTGTTTTTAAAGGGGCAAATTTGTGTTATTTGGGGACATTTTTCTTCCTTTGCCTCCAATCATTTCTGACGTAAGCATGCATGATTGTTTGTCACATAAATAAAATATACACTTTGCAATATCCTGTAATTTCACATAGTGTAAGTGTATTGGCCAGGAAACATTTTTAAATTCAATAAGCAACATTTCATAAAAAAAAAATCATCCAAAAATGAATTTAGTAAATTTAATGGGGTGTGTTCTTGCTCCTACTCTGTTCAATGCTTTATGGACTGGATGTCGGGCAAGGTTGTGGGGTCCAGTGGCTGTGGGGAATCTGTTGGTGAAGAATGATTCACAGATCTTGACTTTGCTGACGATGCTGTGATCTTCGCGGAGTCAATGGAAGCTCTGATTAGGACACTCGAGAGACTGAGTGAGGAGTCTGAGTGTCTGTGCTTGCGAGTGTCCTGGATAAAAACCAAGATCCAGGCCTTTATTGACCTCTTGGGCACAGCCATCAGCAGTGTGTCAGTTTGCGAAGAGAGTGTTGACCTTGTTGAGAGGTTTATTTACCTTGGCAGTGACATTCATGTCTCTGGTGACTCTTCCTGTGAAGTCAGTAGATGGATTGGGAGAGCATGGGGGGGGGTCATGAGGTCACTGGAAAGGGGTGTGTGTGTGGTGCTCCCCATATCTATGCAAAAGGACGAAGGTCCAAGTCTTTAGAGTCCTGGTGTTTCCTGTCTTGGTAAATGGTTGCGAGACATGGACGCTATCCAGTGACCTGAGACGAAGACTGGGCTCCTTTGGTACTGTGTCTCTCTGGAAAATCCTTGGGTTCCGTTGGTTTGACTTTGAATCAAATGAGCGGTTGCTCATGGAGTCCCGAATAAGGCACATTATTTGCATTGTGAGGGAGCGTCAGTTACGTCACTACGACCATGTGGTGCATTTCCCCGAGGGTGATCCAGCTCGTAAGATCCTCATTGTTGGGGACCCTAGTGGCTGGACCAGGCCAAGTGGTGGACCACGTAACACCTCGCTGCAGCAGATAGAGGGTTATTTCCAGTGGGTAGGACTGGACCGCATGTCTGCTTGGGAGGTTGCAAACCGGGATCCCGAGTTGTTTTGCCATGTATTGGGTGCAGCAATGCACTGTACCAGTGCATGCTCCCCAACTTGACTTGAACTTGACTTGTGATTGGATAGTGCTTGCAAAATGTTTTAATGTGCCAGTTTCCCAATCATTTAAAAAAGTAGTAATCTTCTTCCACTTAACAGACATCTGACAGCAGTATATAATGTCTTGAATCGAAGAGTTGACCAGTTCAGACAGGATATACATATATACAGTATAAGTGTCCCGGGTCATTATGTTGCTCCTTTGTATTTAAACTGTTTGGTTTTAAAGACAGTTTGCATAGCATGGAGAACTGCACATTCAAGTTTCACTTACACTTTTAGACAACTATTAGACTGACACTTTAAATTGTAATTTTCAAAGAAGTATAAAAATTTCATTTCACTTAGGAGTGCAATGCAATTCATTTGCGTGTATATTTGTATGAGGTAGTGTGTTTCATAGGTATGCTGGAAGGTAGAATCTAAAATGTTTAAATTGGCTTGTAATAGCCATTTGTTTGTTAGCTAGGTTATGTGAAATTCATAGAAGTATTTTCTTACTTACAATATATTAGAATGTATGCCTATTTATTAACACATAGTCAATGGGAGGTTCTGTAAACCCCACAAGCTAAATTATAAATGAAATATCTATATATATATAATTCACTAAGGCACGATAACCATGGAAAGCACGCCGGAAGGGGCGTGGATTCACTAAGCCGCCAACAAGTGAGACACCTATGGCGCACGCAGGAAGGAGCCACGCCCACCAACTCCAAGACCATTGGATACGACGACCATTCACAGAGCCACGCCTACCAACTCGGACGCGACGACACAGAAAAACCGGCTTCATTTATATTCGTCTGTCGTAGAGGTCACATGCAGCTCCGACCCCCGTTGACTGTTAATAGAAGCATGTTTCTCGCGGAGGTGAATCGCCATATGCAGTGTGTAAAACTGTTTGCAAGGGGTATCCCATGGGATCCTTAAAATGTTCCTTTACAACTGAGGTTAAAACACAATGAAGTGAGCAGTCTTTAAAAAACGAATTTTCGGTTACGACGCACGACCGCGTGCACTATAGCAAACTGTTTTACACGCTACATACAGCAATTCGCATCCGCGACAAACATGCGTCTTCTTAGATACTCCTGCACTTTGTACACACACCCCTCTCACCGTGGTCGGGTGTCTTGGTGGATTATATATAGAAAGGCAGCCAAAACCGCACAGAGCAATGAAAAGTCTACGCGAGTCACAGGTGCATCTGGACTGTACAAAGACGACAACTCGAGTGATGAGTTGGAGGTGGGCACATGAGCAGGCAGTGTATACTGAACGAGAAATCAGCAGACTAGCATGACGGAGGGAGTGGAGTGGATGTCCTTCTCCTCTCCTCCCGTTCCACCCTGAGCGCCGCACGGACGATTGTGTGTTGGTTCGTTCCGTGCATTGGTTAAAACCCAATGAAGGAAGCAGTCTTTAAAAACCAATAAGCCCTGTGCCTCTGTTTCATTACCGTCTCACCTGCTTCACCAATGCAGGCCCGCAACAAGCGATCCGCGGCGTCATTCCCATGACCCGCCGGGCAGCCAACCGGGTAACCAAAGTCTTTGGGTTCAGCGGGGAGTATGGTTACAAAGCTGAAACTTAAAGGAATTGACGGAAGGGCACCACCAGGTGTGGAGCCTTTCGCTTCATTTGACTCAACACAGGAAACCTCACCCGGCCCGGACACGGACAGGATTGACAGATTGATAGCTCTTTCTCGATTCTGTGGGTGGTGCATGGCAGTTCTTAGTTGGTGGAGCGATTTGGCTGTTTATTTACGAAAACGAACGAGACTCCCGCCTGCTAAATAGTTACACAACCCAACAGCGGTTGGCGTCCAAATTCTTAGAGAGACAAGTGGCTTTCAGCCACGTGAGATTGAGCATTAACAGGTCTGTGATGCACTTGTATGTCCGGTACTGCACGACCGCTACACTGAATGGATCAACGTGTGTCTACCTGGCGTGGGTAAGCCGTTGAACCCCATTTGTGATGGAGACCGTGGCTTCCAATTGTTCCCCACGAACGACAAATTCCCAGTACGTGCGGGTCATATGCTCGCACTGATTACGTCACTGCCCTTTATAAAGCCCCATATGGTCGGGTGACTTGGTGGATTATATATTAAAAAAAAAAAAGCAGTCGGAAACCGCAAAGAACAATGAAAAATTAACGTGGAAACCGACTGAGACGGTTTTTGGAAAATTAACAGTCAACGTGACTCACAGGTGCATGTGGACTGTACACAGACGAAAGCGACTTGGGGGCATGCACATAAAGCGGGCAGTGCGTACTGAACGAGCACCGTTCAACCCCGTCCTTCGCTTTGGAAGGAGAAAGCACGACGGCGCTCCTCTGGTTTTCAGTCACGGACAATTGTATGTTGGTTCGTAGCGTGCATTGTTGAAATGTTACTTTTCTTGGTGGTTTATTAAATTACGGATTTTTCAAATGTTTATTTTTTCCTCTGTGCTTAAAAATCATTTAAAAAGCAGCCTGATTATGCGGCGTATGCCAAGCTGCGGGTTGGCTAGTTTTAATTATTTCTTGTCCCTCTGACTGTAGACTAGTTCCAGTTTATAATCTGCTTTGCAATTGGTAAGGCATGGAGGTCAGTTTCAAACTGTACGTAAAGAACATATTGAATATACTAAGTGAAGCCTGTGTAAGTTTGCCATTGAGTAATAACACAGCCTTTAAGTATGGAAGTAACTGAAGTTTAACATAAGATTTTAGAAGAAACCTTTTTTTTTTTTTTACTATTTTCCTTTGATTCTGCATAATATCTTTCTTCTGAATTTTTGTGATTTGTTTCTTTTTTGAATTTTCACTAAACTTTTTAAACAAACTTCATTGGACTGAGAAAACTCTTTTGTTATGCATTTGACTCATACTTGATCCTGCCTTGGGAAGTCAGTAGCTACTTGATTTTGGGAACCCGGAAAAGACACAGCTACATATTTACTTTATTTGAAGGTTCATTGTTCAACAGGCATTCTCCAGTCCTCGGCCATCTTTGCATTCTTTTTCTTGTCTGTTTGAATTTAGTGGTCTATCCACTGACTTTCACAATTCATCTTATTGTGTGCTATAGTATAATCAAACAGTCACCCTCACAAATGTTAAAATATTACATATACTTCATGGATAAAAGTACTTTCCTGGACTGATGCTGAATAAATGTTAAGCATAGAGTGTAGAACTGGAGCACCACACATTAGGTTGAAATAAAGTTACCTTGTTTACTGTTAGGGACAGCATGGTGGAACACTGCTGCCTTGCAGTGTTTGTCTTAACACTAGCATACCATAACATTCTTTACCTGCCTCTTTGATTTCTCAAATGTGCTCTGATGCCTTAAATAACAATATTGTATGCTATGATTTTATGATTTCCATATGTTTAATTAGAGTATTGTTTGCATAATGCATAGAAAAATACATTAGTGTATTTAGTAAATTATTGTCAATTACTGAAAATGTATTCTGATTTAACCATTCTGAATGTTGAAAAATATCACCCAAATGTTTTTATCACATTTTATATATTTTTACAGTATATAGAATGATTTTTCATGTCAAGATTTTCTTATTAATTAATTTTACATATCATATTATGTTACATAATTGTAATGCTAAATTGCATAATTCCTAAAATCAGAGACTAAAACTCTTAGATTTGAATTGGAGCTGCTTTGTGCTCACATTCTGTACTTATAACATTTCCTGTCAATCTGTATTCCAAAAACATCTTTTTAAAAGTACTTCATAATGGCTTTTTGTTCCCTCAGAAATTGGTTTGATTGACCAGTGAATATGAAATAACCACACACTCCCTCTTATTGAAATTTCAGCTGCAGTTGGTATAAAGGCTGACATGAAAATAAATCATATCAAACTTTTGACGTGATTTGTATGCAACAGTAGTAAAATGAAAGATAAAGAAATAATCTTAGGAAAAGTAAATTAAAAATAAAATAAAATAGGGGTTAAAATTTCAATATGGTTGCATATATTTTTAATATCTACAGTATTACAGTGGTGTGAAAAACTATTTGCCCCCTTCCTGATTTCTTATTCTTTTGCATGTTTGTCACACAAAATGCCTCTGATCATCAAACACATTTAACCATTAGTCAAATATAACACAAGTAAACACAAAATGCAGTATTTAAATGATGGTTTTTATTATTTAGGAAAAAAAAATCCAAACCTACATGGCCCTGTGTGAAAAAGTAATTGCCCCCTGAACCTAATAACTGGTTGGGCCATCCTTAGCAGCAATAGCTGCAATCAAGCGTTTGTGATCACTTGCAATGAGTCTTTTACAGCGCTCTGGAGGAATTTTGGCCCACTCATCTTTGCAGAATTGTTGTAATTCAGCTTTATTTGAGGGTTTTCTAGCATGAACCACCTTTTTAAGGTCATGCCATAGCATCTCAATTGGATTCAGGTCAGGACTTTGACTAGGCCACTCCAAAGTCTTCATTTAGTTTTTCTTCAGCCATTCAGAGGTGGATTTGCTGGTGTGTTTTGGGTCATTGTCCTGTTGCAGCACCCAAGATCGCTTCAGCTTGAGTTGACGAACAGATGGCCGGACATTCTCCTTCAGGATTTTTTGGTAGACAGTAAAATTCATGGTTCCATCTATCACAGCAAGCCTTCCAGGTCCTGAAGCAGCAAAACAACCCCAGACCATCACACTACCACCACCATATTTTACTGTTGGTATGATGTTCTTTTTCTGAAATGCTGTGTTCCTTTTACGCCAGATGTAACGGGACATTTGTCTTCCAAAAAGTTCAACTTTTGTCTCATCAGTCCACAAGGTATTTTCCCAAAAGTCTTGGCAATCATTGAGATGTTTCTTAGCAAAATTGAGACGAGCCCTAATGTTCTTTTTGCTTAACAGTGGTTTGCGTCTTGGAAATCTGCCATGCAGGCCGTTTTTGCCCAGTCTCTTTCTTATGGTGGAGTCGTGAACACTGACCTTAATTGAGGCAAGTGAGGCCTGCAGTTCTTTAGACGTTGTCCTGGGGTCTTTGTGACCTCTCGGATGAGTCGTCTCTGCGCTCTTGGGGTAATTTTGGTCGGCCGGCCACTCCTGGGAAGATTCACCACTGTT